>NC_081841.1:172690950-173369125 GCF_963259705.1 Myotis daubentonii | reverse complement strand
AACTGTGATTCTTTAAGGATAATAATACTATAAAAAAGTAGAGAGCATCTGAATAAAATCATTATATAAATTCCCAAATTTCTTATTTTACATATTTAAGAACCCTTAGCCAAAGGTGTCTTTTGTATTCTTGGCTGGCCTCCTTTTACTCATTCTTATTCTAAGGATGTTTTTCAGTAAATCTTGTGCTTCTTTTATCCCAAACCATTCTCATTTGTGTCACCTTCTTAGGCTAAAAGCTTGTTAAAACTGAAAAAAAAAAAAAGATTCTTAATCTATGCATAAGATCAGGTTAAAGGTAATTTTCTCTCCCAGGTCTTCCTTGATGAAGGTTTCTCAAGGAAATGTTTTCCTCCAACATGGTAATCAACCTCCTTACAACTTGTGAATATCATCTCCCTTTATTTTCTTGGAACTGCTGACTTTTTGTTTTGTTTTGTTTGTTTGTTTTTGATTTATTTTTTTCTTTATTGATTAAGGTATTACATATGTGTTCTTATCCCCCCATTGCCTCCCCACCCCCTCTCACTCATGCCCTCACCCCCCTGGTGTCTGTGTCCAATGGTTAGGCTTATATGCATGAATACAAGTCCTTTGGTTGATCTCTCCCCCTTACCCCCACCCTCCCCTACCTTCCCTCTGAGGTTTTGAAGGTCTGATCGATTACTTCTTGTTTTGTTACCTGCTATTTTTGTATTTTGTTCTTATTATTTATTTTGCATCTGAATGGGATTATATATAGGAGTTTATGATTTTTGTTGGAAAGAACTTTTTTACCAGTTTGGAACTTCTTTCCTTCCCTCTCTCCCTCCCTCCCTCTTCCTTCCTTTCTTTCTTTCTTTCTTTCTTTCTTTCTTTCTTTCTTTCTTTCTTTCTTTCTTTCTTTCTTTCTTTCTTTCTTTCTTCCTTTCTTTCTTTCTTTTCTTCCTTCCTTCCTTCCTTCCTTCCTTCCTTCCTTCCTTCCTTCCTTCCTTCCTTTCTTCTTTCTTTCTTTCTTTCTTTCTTTCTTTCTTTCTTTCTTTCTTTCTTTCTTTCTTTCTTTCTTTTTCTTTCTTTCTTTCTTTCTTTCTTTCTTTCTTTCTTTCTTTCTTTCTTTCTTTCTTTCTTTCTAATCCTTACCAAGGACATGCTTTTATTGAATTTAGAAAGAGAGAGGAAGGGAGAGGAAAAGAGAGAGTGAAGAAACATCAAAGTGCAAGTGAAATCAGTGGGTTGTCTCCTGCACAGTCCCAACAGGATCAAACCTGTGACCTTTCTGTGCACAGGATGACAATTGAGCGACACTGGCCATGACGGAACATATTTCTTTATTGACATAAAAATATATACCATTTAATTTCCTCTGTAAGATTCTGTTTTAAGTGCATTTTATGTAAATAATGTGAGTGATTCTATTCTAGAAAATAGTAAGAACAAATATTAGAAATTATGTTCTTTTAATAAAATTGTTTTTTATGGAATAATGTAATGATATAAATGATTTGTAATGCAAGTCTGCTTTTTTTCTGAATTCTAAAAAAAAATGAGTATCATTGCTATAATTGAACTAATTGTTTTGAGAGAGGAATATGAGAAAGCAAAAAGATTAATATTTTTTTAAGATCTATAATGTACAAGGTGTGGGTTAGCTGACTATATCTATTTGGTCAGTCTATTGTCCCCCAAATTTCTCAAGGCAGGGATTTTTGTCTAATTTTTTTTAAATGTCTTATTTTACAAATAATGCCTTGTTACAGTACTTCATTCTCCAAACATAAGCTTATGTCAAAAATCAGGTAGATTTGGGGAGAAGGGAATAACCCACTTAGTTCTCTGCTATCCTCTGTGTCAGCTAAAAACATATTTTTATATACATATTATCTAGGTGGTGCTGTTTTTTGAGAAAATTGATACCATTATAAATCATGAATGCTTACATTCTCTTTGGCATTAGGTTTAGTTAATTCATAAATCTTAATAATTGAAGTCTACTAATAAATTATAGAAAATGCCACTTACCTTCTTAAGTCAACAATGCTGGATTGTTTTATGAGTTTTGAAACTCATCTTCACATTTGGAACTGCATTAGTCAACAAAAGCATCCACTTCTCAAGATACCTTAGGTTTGCAAGAAGTGTTCATTATTTGCATTTCTAAGTGCTCAGCTTCTTTGAAAGTTCCTGACAAACCAAATAAGGCAGCTATTCCTCATGCAGGAGAGTGTGCGAGAATGGCTTTTGTTCTCTCAATTGCAAGAGATAAATGGAAAAAAGGAAGAATTCTTGAAAGCTTTGTTGAGGTACAGGTTTTATTTGATAATCAGACAGCATCTTAGCTGAATAAAATAAAACTGTACAACACTTTACATCCTTTTGCGATGAGAATATTTTTGCCTTCCTAATCCTGAAATGGCTAGTCAAGTTAATTAAGGAATTCATAAAGTTAGCTAAGGAATTTATAAGGATGAAATGGCATTAGCCCTTTCATTTTATCTCTTTTAAATTCTGTTGTAATAAGTAATTCTACCATACTGAACAATGTTTTAGTGGTGATCATTATTGGTACTTATGTATGTTCTCAGAGTTTATTTTTCATGTTTGTTGGCTAGGTTATAGGGCATGTTTTTGTCAGTGATCATAAGTTTATAGAGTGCTGGGAACTAGGCGATATATTTTGGCTTATGGAATACCAGCATGGTATCACATATTTATAGAAGTTCAATGTGCTATTGTGTTGACAGATATTACAATGATGGCTGATGTCTTTTTTATTATCTATACAGCAATAATCATCTCTTACTGCTTTGATTTCTCAATACAACAAAATGAATTTAACGACAAACCATATGTAATATATGCACTTGCTCAGCATGAATGTTTATTATATTTTATAGCTTGTAAGCAAAAATATTTATTAATTATATTCAGGGATTAAATATAATAGTACAAAACATTACTCTGGCAATATACCAAAATATATTGCCTGAGCCTGAACTTTATGTTTTTAAATATATTTATTAACAGAATATCTGTCTCACAGAGAATCTGCTTTGATTAAATATTAAGTGAAAGAAAATGAGTAGCGTATAATTAACTTTTTCAAATAAACCTAATTAGAAATAAAATAGCCACAAATTGATGCACATGAGCATTGTAATTAAGAAAGAATAGTGCAGATAATCCTACAAAAGTGGCAGAGAGATTTATTCTTGATGAAATCATTGGCAGCTGTGGCTAATTTCAATTCCTGAGTCGAATAACAGAAGAATGATTATATACAATTTTTTTTATTTTTAGCATTTAAAAATCAGTACACAAATATGTACATTAAATGCTTAATGGTTCCAAAAATATGTATAATGAAATTATTAATAATTTGCTCTACTTGAGTAAGCATACAAAATTATCTTTATTAATAAAAAATAAAGCGGATCAGACAGTGGTTTTTCAAAACAACTAATATCATACCTAAGCTAATATCCACATTTTATGCAATGAATACTTCCTAATATTCATTCTCAGCATTTTGACTCTGCAGTACTGATAGCCTTTGGCAAACTTGGAAGTGCATAAGAAGAGATAAAGCATAAAGATCTCTTCCTTGAGAACCTCTAAACTGAGGACCTCGGATGCTAAAGGTTTATTTTTGATAATTTAGGGAAAAAGTATAGGGAAGTAACTGTGTTTCACCTGCAGAAACCTCCTGGCTATTGTGCCAGAAAGTAGTTAAGACCTTGCACTGCTGTCTGTACCTGTGACTTCATTTCACAGCTCCCTGTATCTGATCTGTCAATGTGTAAGCATAACTAACTGTAGGTAATATATTAAGCATAATCCTTTTCTTACATATGCATATATCTAATGCTTTCTAGTAATTTTGCACTTCTAGATCAACTTTTAATGTTTTCTTTTATTCTTTTGTCTTTTATTGATAGTTTATACCATTATATTATTATTAATATTTTTATTGATTTCAGAGAAGAAGGAAGAGAGAGATAAAAACATCAATGATGAGAGAGAATCATCCATTGGCTGCCTCCTGCAGGCCCCACACCTGGGATAGAGCCCACAAACTGAGCATGTTCCCTGACTGGGATTCATACCATGACCTCCTGGTTCATAGGTCGACACTCAACCACTGAGCCATGCAAGCTGGGCTATACTCTTATATTATTTACAGGAGGCCTGGTGCACGAATTCATGCATAGGTGGGGTCCCTCAGCCTGACCTGCAATCGAGGCCAATTGGGGCCAGCCAGCAGCAGTGAGGGACTGTGAGAGGTTGACCTGCTGCCCCCTCCCCGAGTTGGGCCCCGGGGGGAGGGGCCATGGGAATTTGGCTATGATAGAAGAAAAATAGTATATATTGCACATGAGATAGAGATTGCGCCTGCTCAGGGCATGTTTTTAGCCATAATCATCTTTCCATAAACTAGGAAAAAGAGTTCTCTTTCTGGATTATGCAGCCTTGCAGCTGGATGACTTGGTGAGTAGATAGTACTCTGTGTCAGGAAAATGATCCTGGGGGCATGAGTCATGGTGCAGTGCATAGTCCTACCTCTTGTATCCCCTTGGCCTGGAATCTCTGTGTAATACACAAATGGCATAAACTGCATGAACCTCCTGCTTGCAGCATTTCATCTATCCACTAGCACAAAATAAATTTCTTTCTCAGGGACACCTCCTTCCCTGTCAAACTCTAAGCAGAATCTAAAAGTATAGTCTAGCAATGATGTTATTAAATCACATGGATTGCAAAATATATTAATTTATCAGGTTAAAATTTCTACCCAAATTTAAATTCTATATGTGCCTTCCTGAGAGTTTCCTTCCCAATTGCAAGATAACTATGTTTCTCTTGGTAGTAGTACCTCTGGATTTGTTTTCTTCAAAATACTGAACATTATGTTTTCAAATATTTGAATCTTCTTTGTGTGGAATCTGAGGGAAAATGCTAGAGTATAGCATAATGGAAACTAAGATTTTTGTCTGTAATTTGAGAAATTCCCTTTCATCTGGGCCCTTTTCTTTTACTAATGAAAAGTTTGATTCATTTCCAACAAAAAAAATTAAGAAAAAATTCCCCTAGATTTTGCCTCAGTTTGGCCTATAAATCATTTCCAAAACCTAAGACATCTTTTAGAGCAGATGTGTAGGCTTTAACTTACATGTTGTCACGCTTGGAATTCCATAGCTTCCTATGATCCTCACTATAAACTCAATACATTCCTCTCATATTGTCAGCCTTTTCTCAGACTTCCAAAGAACCCTCAACACATGCTGTTCCTACTCTTCTAAGAATGTGATGCATCATTTGTCCTGACTTCATTGACACACTTTGAAATTTCTCTCTCTATAGCTGCCTTCTGCCAGAATGTAATATTAGTCGAATAACATTTATGGAGAACTTACAATGTAGAAGCTGTTGGATAAATTCTTTTCCAACTTTAACAACAAAAACAACCTCAACAACACAGGGTGGGGCAAAAGTAGGTTTATCGTTGTTCGAATAAAAAATAATACAACAATGAATAAATAATAATGCAAAAATAAACTTTGTGTTTCACATGCTCACAACTCTAAATCTACTTTTGCTCCACCCTGTAAATATTATTGTTTATTTTTATTCTTCTTCCAGGTAATGTCCTAGGACAAATTTATTGAAAGAGAAATTAACTCTGTCAACAGTCATGGAGCAGAAAAAATTCTGTATTCTCTATTTGTACATTTTAAAAGGTAAAAATAATCATAGCTTAATGCAACATAGTAATTTTTACTTTATTGATTAAATTTGAAATGTTTAATAAGAATCATTTAAAATGATACCACACATCTTATGCCTTTGAGACTTTATAAAGGAATGAAACTAACTCAGAAGGCTTATTAAAAGGATTACATTTCTCTAATTTTTAATGAGTTCTTGTCTTTCCTGCCAGTTCTACTGGCAGTAACTAATTTGAATTCCCATATTAAACACAGACTGAGTATTCAAAAAGAAAATGCTTAGGATCTCAAATATTGGCCACTGACCCTTAGGCACTCATTTATTTTCTGCTTCTGCAGATTACTGAATTGGCTAATTACCTACCAAACATTGTGTCAAGAATTCATTTCTGTTAAAAGCTGATAATGTCCAAGTAGGAATAAATATTTATCTACAACATGTTTTTGTAGAATCAAATTACCCTGTATGTTGTTATATATATATATATATATATATATATATATATATATATATATATATATATATATATAGAGAGAGAGAGAGAGAGAGAGAGAGAGAGAGAGAGAGAGAGAGAGAAAGTAATAAAAATCCTAAAAAAAAGGCTCTTAGTGACAGTATGAATTTCTTCTGTCCCCAAGTGGCCTTGCTAATAACAGCACGGATTTATAATCACCAAAGTGAATTGCATCTGTTGAAATAAAATGAGTTGGCTTGTGAATGTAATATATACATTAATTGAATGGATGGCATTTTCTAGATAAGAAAAAGTCAACATTTTTACTTTTTCTTTGCTTCAAGAAAAAATAAACAAAAATTATCTAAAAACAATTCTGCAAAACACTGACATTAGCGCAAGACAATTGCTTGGAAACGGGGTGACGTGTTTGTCAATGACTTCACTATATTTACTTCATTTTTGCAGGTTTAATTAATGCTTGTATAAAGTTCAAAGTTAGATAGCACTCTTACAAGTGTATTTGAAGCCTGTGAGAGCCAAAAGAAGTCAGTCATACACTGCCTTCTGTGGTGCATGTTTTCTTTTTGAACTAGGAAGGAATCTACACTAATAAAAGAGAAACATGGTAATTGGCACACGACCGCTACCCTTCCCATTGGCTAATCAGCAAGATATGCAAATTAACTGGCAGCCAAGATGGCCGCTGGCAGCCAGGCAGCTGATGCAAACAGGGAGGCTTGGTTGCCCCAGCATGAGGAAGCCAAGGTTCCTGGTCTGCAGCTGGGGGGCTCTGAGCTCCTGAAGCAACAACTCCAAAAGATACAATGTTTCAATTATAGAAGCTAAAAGATGGCGGTTAATTTGCATACTCAGGCTCCAAGTGGAGCGAAGCCAAACAGCCCTAAAGCGGCAGGGCAGAGAGGCCTCAGGGCCCGGGAACAGTGGAGAAGACAGGCCTCCTGGCCCAGGATCAGCAGAGCCCCGAGGCCTCAGGACCTCGGGATCAGCGGAGCAGCGAGGCCTCAGGACCCAGGGGTCAGTGGAGCGAGAGGGATTCTGGCCCCGGGATCAGCGGAGCAAGGAGACCTCCCAGCACCAGGAACAGTGTGACAGGGGGCAGCGACCAAACCCCTGATTGCCCTGCAGCTCTGTGCATGACAGGGGGTGGCGCCCCAACTCCCCAATCGGCCCTGCTCTGAGCCCGACCAGGGGCTGCACCTAGGGATCGGGCCTGCCCTCTGCCACCCGGTAGCAGGCCTAAGCCAGCAGGTCGTTATCTCCCGAGGGGTCCCAGACTGTGAGAGGGCACAGGCTGGGCTGAGGGACCCCCACTTCCCACCCTCCCAGTGCACAAATTTTTGTGCACCAGGCCTCTAGTGAGAATATAATGGTCTGTTATTGTAGTTCATGCACAAAGACTCAAATAAGAAAGATATCAGTGTGTGGAGGGGGAGAGATATTTAGAAAATTTGGTATATTTTTTATCAATATTAAGTAATTATATTATTGGAATTTTGTATTTCTAAATGCAATTTAAGGGATAGATGTATTTCTACACACTACAGGATTGATTGAAATACAGTTAAACAAAAGAACAAAGCAAAAGGAATCAATAAGAAATAATGCTGTTTTTCTAATGAAGTCACAATAATATTTTCTTATTTTTCAAATACCTAAGCATTTTATCATGGGTTACTGAGGTCAGTAACAGGTACATGTTAAATACATCTGGAGGTAGTTTCAGGTTCACAAGAGTGAGGAATCTTTCTATTTTTTTTTTTAATTTGCTACTCCAAACAAGAGTTATATGAAAGAACAAAACTATCTTATTTTATTCAATGCTAATATCTAAATATTTCTTCAAAGACCAAAGATCTATCTTTGGCAGCATACATGTGGAGTTGAACTGCTATTGTCCCTAATCCTGTAATCATTATTTCTGCAGCGATATGCCACATGCAGTAAAAGAGCTAGAAAATCAGGAAAACTATAAATAATGTTGCTTTTCTGGAACATTATTATTGATTGGAAATCTGTGGACCTCACCAAACTAGTTTTTAATTCTAAACATCTGAATAGATGCATATATGACAATGCAGTTGCCCAGTTAGACTTGGAGCAATGGCCATTCGTAGTGGTGACAAATACAAGGGTAGAGCTATGAGCTTCTCTTCAGGGGAGGTATGTTGAGGGATGTTTAATGAACCGAAGATGCAGAGATAAGACGAGCACACAGGCGATTGATGCCAGACAGAGGGCTACAGCTCGCTCAGGCATGTAGCAACTCTGTACCCTTAACCATCGCTTTTATTGGGGTTTGGCACCAGGTTAGTGCGTCAGCAGTTAATCAACAAAATTTTGTTTTGTTCTATGTTATTACAATAGCGCATTGAAGACAACTTGCAGCTGTGCACTTCCTTTTCAGCTCTACCCTCGACTTTTTAATCTTATCCTTTCTTAGAGAGGTAAATGTTCTGGGAACTCAAGATTGTGTGCAATCTTGACCCAGCCTGACTCTCTTGCAAGTCACGCGGTTGTTCCTGATAGAACATTCACCTCTTCTTGGCAGGACTTCAGATCTTTGTTTACAAATGTCCAGCTACAGAGGTATACTACAGTTCTAACAAAGATGGAAGGAAGCACAAAAATTTATCTCGGGAAACCATTTCTAGATGTTGCCATCATTATACCAGCTTCCTTTAATGACTCCCTCCAGCTAGAATTCCAAAAATGTAAAAAACATTGCTAGTTTTAATGTGCTCAGAATCATCAATGAGCCAAGTAACACTAATATCCTTTATGGCTTGGTGCCTAAAGAAATGTGTGCTATATTTGATATGTAAATTCCTACTATTGAAGAGCTTTTTAAGTCAAACCTACAGCTGGAGATATCCACACTGATGTAGGAAAACCTTTATAAATAAAGCTCCTTATTTATCAAAATATAAAACAAGTGACATCAGTGAGAACAATAGGCCTGTCCATCTCCTCTGCATTGCCTGGGAACTTGCTAAACTCACTGTTTCTTATAGCATCCAGTCCAGAATTGCTATTGAGTCCCTCAGTGAAAGGATTTACTTCTAAAGCTTTATCCACTCCTATGTAATTATCCCACTTTACCTCAGTATCTGTTAAAATATGCTTGCTTTGGTAGCAATTTCACTAAAAAAAATACTATATTTAACTTTCCTCACATTCTAAATATAGGTTGCATGAAAATAACTTCACATAGAAGAATAAAATAGAGATTCATTTTCTCTTTAAATTAGCCAGAGTTATTTTCTATGGCTAGCAAGTAATAATGTTGCGAAATACATCATTTTATAATTAGATATCCATGAGAAAATGTAATATATTGTCCTCACAAAAATACACTATTCCCCAAATCCAGATATAGTGTGGACATTTAATATAAATGCATATAAGAATTAACAGAAGTGAATGTAATGATATTTCTTGAAGGTTTCTCCATACTGCTCTCTCTATGATGTGTATGAGGAATGGCACAGAATATCTTTTCTAGGGCTACATTGGACGATCTACCCTCATATGGTTTTCCAACACCAACTTCATAAGAGACTTTTTTTATGTTGAGAAATTCTCTGACAAAGTGCCTCAAATAACCACTATCTACTAAACACTTTTAATTTTCTTTGCATTCATGTGTGAGGATACAAACTATGGGGGGCATATTTTTTTCTGAATGTTCTTCAAGGTTGGTTGGGCTTATTGTTTCAATAAGATATGACAAAATTGAAAATTAATTAAGTGCCTCATTAGAAACTACTTTTCCCCAAATTCATTGATCTTACTTTTCCAAACCCTTTTAAATTCAATTAAGTTGTCAAGATATATCTTCATATCTAGGTAATTCATACTCCTGAATATAATGGAACATCTTCAAACATCAGTGTTTGCAAGGATGCAAGGGATCTTGGAATTAAAAAACAATATCCCATTGGCCAGATAAATGTATTTATTCACTTTCCTAAAATGTAAGTATATTATCATCTGAAACTAAACTATCTAGCTACTAAGCAATCTAGGGCCTTTTGTACAGAGCAGAATTTATTTTAACTGGTTTTTTTTTGTAATAATCTTCACACATATTAATTTTCTCTGATTTCTTCTGCCTTACAACAATGCACAATTAACATGGGCTTGAGATAATGCTATTAATTAGTAATTTTAATCAAGTCCTTCAAATAATTGACTTTTCTTGACAAAAATAATTATAGTAGAACACTGCCAAATTATTCTGGGGCCTTGCAAATATTAGATGTAATTATCATTCTAGTATAGTTTACATCACATCACAATAATAAAGGATAAAAATGGCTCTCAGCTAAAATTTTGTAGGCATTGAAAAATCTTAAGCGCTAAAGCTGTTCAAATCAGCACCGTTGTGTTTTACCTGGGAGGCTTAACCAGCTGGTGTAAGAGTGAAGTTGTCTCATCTGGCCTGCAGCCTCTTGTCTCTTGGGTTGTCAGCATGTCCTGAATGTGTAGCTCAATTTGAAGTAGTTACCAATCTCTGGCTTATAGCACGTAATATTGGAACAAAACTTTAGGTAAACTGATGGTAGATCCATTAAATCTGACTACTTTTGGTAGACTTGTAGGATTGAGTCATAAAATAGTGTAATGTCCACAAATTTTCTCAATTTTCTCACCTATAAAACCACTCTAGGGAATTCCAAGTTCAGCGCCACCTGTTCTGTGACTAGATGAGCCTTTCTTTTAAACCTGTGTGTTCCCAATTCTATCAGATTACACAATGCAGTGTATGCACAAATCATTTCATGGAAGAGCTCCCGAAAGCAGTCTTCCAAGGTGGTAGTAGGATTTCCTTCACTGTAGTTCATTGGGGGAAACCTGAGTCCACAGTAACTCCTCTATCTCTAAAACAACTCCTCAGAATTTTTTCAAAATTTGAAGTTCTGTACCTTCAGCTAATACCCCATTTGGACTTTTTCTTCTTTGCTAATCTTATTTTTTCATTCACTCTACACAGGTCTATCCCTCCCTCCCCCACTCTATTCAATTTTACCCTGCTATTAAAAAAAATAATAATAAAAATAAAAACTAAATCCCAAACAAAACTTGCTAGGTATCTTTCAGAACTCAGCAATTTCTCAGATCCCTTCTTGGTCTTATAAATTATATGGGAGTGGCCATCTCCCATGAATTTACTCTTGACAGATTCTGTTCCAAGAAAGAAGAGGAAATAGTAAGTTTAGGTCCCAGAGGTGTACAAAACCGAAAACTCTGAGTTGCAGTTTGCCATTTTTCCCAAAACACTGAGTCAAATACACTTATCACTATTAAGTACATTTTGGGGGCCTAGTTCTTCAAGGCTTCACACACACACACACACACACACACACACACACACACACACACACACAAGATGACTTATATTTCTCTTTAAGATTATCCCTAATCTTAAAGATGTACCCCAAAAAAGGCTATCACCCTTTCTACCAAGATCCCATTGAAGAATGGTGTGTTAATTGGCACTCTCCAGTTACAAAATTTACCTTTGAATTGCAAGGTTAGGGAAAAGATCAGGGAAGTTCAGTTCATCACTAAAAATGAGAGGGGTATTAGTGATTGTAGAAAATGTTATTGGGATGGAAAACCAAAAATTTGTCTTTATTTATAGGTGTCTAGTATGTCTGTATTTTGCACTTGTTAAAAGAAAAAAGAAATACCCAACAACTAAAGTTCAGATTTTTTTCAGATGAGTGATTTTTTCCATTTTCTTTGACTATGTCTAGCTTATTTATTATATTGTGTTTCCATTTCTATCCTGCTGTGTGGCAGGACTCAAAACTAATAGACTTCCTCAAATGTATTTTCTCTGACTAGAGAGAAGACATAACATTTTAGTTTACACAGGAATTCAGTACTATGAGATTTAAAAACAATAACAATGTGAATATAGACAGTTTCTAAATAGGATATATTGAATTCAGTCATTAGATTCTATCCAAACTAAAGATGAGGTCATTAACCAACTAACAGATTTCTTAAGTGAGATGAGACTTATAAGCAGTTATAAGATGTACAAGAGCATAATTGGTTGTGTTTTTAATTAAACTATTTAATTTATCCTAAGAATTATTTTCATTACATATGTATTATTTTTAAGCTGTTTCACTCTCTTGTGAATGTTAGTGGGTCAAGACTAAAATTATTTCTTTTCTAGAATTAAACTCATCATAAAGTGCCTTCAGTAAACAAACAGGAAGTACAATCATAGTAGGTTACTTTTAGTAAACAAACAAAAATATAAACATTTTAACATACATTCTAAGCTAAGAGTATAAATGTTTAACTATAATAATGATCCATATGTTTTTTGTCTATTCGTTTTTTATCATCATAGATGCATTACATACACATTGACTTCTACCTTCTAGCTTCCTTGCATGTTTCTGTGATAATAAAAATATTTATGTTCATTAATTATTAAAAATTATCATCATCGGTAGAAAAAGAACTGGAACTCAGAATCAAATGCATATATTTTATTAGATAAAATTTCTTCCCATGGGAATATGGGTTAACATTTCTGAAATCATTATACATATATTCTGGAAGTAAACAATTGAATAAATGAATGGCAGATAGTGTGAACCAGGATTTTTCACTGTGGATTAGGAGATTATAGATAAGCTAAAATTATCCATTTGTTGATGTATTAGAGTTGGAGATGTCATTATGAAGTAGTGTTACCTTAACACACACAGATGGTTATGCATAGAAGTCTTTGTATATATGTTATATACTTGTACTAGCACATTCATATACCTTCATACTCCTTGCTGTGTCACTTAAGATGACCTAGATGCAAAGGAACTCCAGTACCAATGAGCAAACCTAGAGTCCAAATATTGGTTTTTAATACTATTCTCTGATGCCTTATTCAACCTACTAACATCATCAAAATAATAAAAAACAAATCACTATTAAATAAATTATAACAAATGAAAGTTATATGTCAGTGTTACATGTTTTGCTTGCCTGAGTATTGGGTGCAATTAAAACAGATAGCTGAGATTGAGCTTTGTATTAATGTAATGTAAAGCAGAGTGAGTGTGTGTGTGTGTGTGTGTGTGTGTGTGTGTGTGTGTGTGTGTGGTGGGGGAGGGACAAAACAAAGCAGGAAGATTGAACTCTCCTTAAAAATATATAAACTTGGGAAATCAACAGGACACTTAGTTAGGACTTGAGGGTTTCCACAGGGTGGAAACAGGGTTTCAATTCAATTATATTTGGATCTTAGTAGATTGACACCTCAAGGGTTTATTTAAATCAGTCCGTTATTATAAAGATGAGAAACCAAAGTTTCTTGTGGAAGTAAACCTAAGGTGGTCTATAAAGGATAAGTAAGAGTCGGCCATACTAATAAAACGAGAAGTAATTTTGGAAATAGAAGGGCCTCACGTTGGAAAGAAATGGAGGTGTGAAAGAGTATGTTGCATATAAATAACTACAAAGAACTCACATTGCCAAGGCTGAGTCAGTGTTTCACCCCCACCCTCTTTGCCAATTTGGTCTCTAAACGCTTGGTGGCTCAAGACTGTTAGCCTGGCAGGTCCTAGGATGATCCCTCTCTCTTGGGAGGGAAGCTCTTGGGGCAGGTGGGATGCCTACTGATACTTTCAGCTACCTCCTCACTCACCCTCCTTGCTGGCCTTATTGGGCATGTCTGCCTCTCCAGGATTGTATTTTTAAAGCCTTGTCCTATATTATTTTGTTTGATGCTCACATCTATTGCTCTTTGTCTGATGCTCATATCTATTGCTCTCTGAATTGAATTTGAAGGAAGAATTGAATTATCTGAGTGGTGGCATATTGGCAGGCCTGGACTTAACTGTTTCAAATTTCTGGAAATTATGTTAGTGTATATGTGTACTAGACAGGAACAGGAGGCTGTGGCTTTCCATTAAAAATAAATACTTGCCTGGATGGTGTGGCTCAGTTGTTGAGTGTTGACCCATGAACCAGGAGGTCACAGTTTCATTCCTGGTCAAGGCACATGCCTGGGTTTCAGGCTCAATCCCCAGTAGGGGGGTGTGCAGGAGGCAGCCAATCGTGATTATCTCTCATCATTGATGTTTCTTTCTCTCTTTACCACTCCCTTCCTCCACATTAGAAATAAAGGCTTAATTCCTGATTCAAGTTGGAATTTTTAGTATGAATGTGAGATTTTCCTTCTTATGTCAGCAAGAATAAAAACTCACACACTGTGACCTGTAGTAAAAAATAACAAATTACACATTGTCAAGAAATAAGACTCAAATCAACAATTAGACATAGTCTAGATGTAATTTTACATAACTATTCTATCTAATAAAGAGGGAATATGCTAATTGACCCTCACACCATCACAAAGATGGTGGCGCCCACAGCCAATAAGGCGGGAATATGCTAATTGACTATCATAGCCTCAAAGATGGAAGCGCCCACAGCCACAAGATGGTCAGTAGGGGAGGGCAGTTGGGGGTGACCAGGCCTGCAGGGGAGGGTAGTTAGGGGTGACCAGGATGGGAGGGGAGGGCAATTGGGGGCTACTAGGCCAATAGGGAAGGGCAGTTGGTGGCTATCGGGCCTGCAAGAGAGCAGTTAGGTGTCAATCAGGCTGACAGAGGAGTGGTTAGGGGATTATCAGGCTGGCAGGCAGAAGCAGTTAGGGGCAATCAGGCAGGCAGGCAGCAAGTGGTTGGGAACCAGCAGTCCCGGATTGTGAGAGGGATGTCTGACCGACAGTTTAGGTCTGATCCCACAGGGCCCCCAAAGGGTCCCAGGTTGGAAAGGGTGCAGGCTGGGCTGAGGAACAGCCCCCTCAGTGCACTAATTTTGTGCACTGGGCCTCTAGTGCTTAATATGTTAAACATTTCAGTAAAAAAAAAATTAAACATGAAGAAAAGATAGAATCTTTCAGCATAAAAATGAAACTATAAAAAATATAGAAATGCTCAGAAAAAGAAAAAATAATATTGACACTGCATTAGTTTTCTGTTGCTACCTAACATATTAGCACAAATTTACTGGTTTAAAACAACGGCCACATACTATCTCATGGTTTCAATGGGTCAGGTGTCAGCACAGTATAGGAGGTCATCTACTCAGGGTCTCACAGCTGTAATCAAGATGTGAGTTGGACTGCATTCTCATCAGAGGATCAACTGGGGAAAGATGTGCTCCCAAGATATTGTTGGTTGCTGTTAGAACACATTCAGTCACAGCTGCAGAATTCAGTAACTGGTTTCCTTTGGCTCAGCAGGAAAGAGAGTTTCTCACTGCAGGAAGGGGCCCAGTCCCTCATTTAAAGGCTTTATCCTGATTGACTGAGGCTCATCTTAATAATCTTTCTTTTGTTTAATTCAATAACAACTCATTCAGATCTTAATTACTAGCATGTCTGCCAAAACCCTTGATCTTTTCCCATAAAGTCAACTAGAAAAAGTGTTCTTCCTGTGGTCAACGGATGGGAACTCTAGAAGAATCTGACTCATTAGGGTTTACAGTATGATGTTTCTAAGCTAGTGAACAATCTGAATCCAAGAGATTTTTTATGCCCTTCTTATATGTAAGACACATTCACCTCATCCCAAAGTCTCCAAAGTCTCATCTCATTACAGCATCTGCCCTAAGTTCAAAATCTCAGGTTCGGATTCAGATGCGATTCCTAAATGTAATATATTACTTACAACTCCTGGAACATTATCCCACCATCTTTTAACTCATGAAATTAAGGTTATGTACTTCCACCCCACCCAACATAAGAAGGTGGGACAGGAATAGCTTAATTGCTAAAGGCCTTTTGACTCAAAAAGCAAGAAAATATCATTGGTCCAAGGCAGTTCTGAAATCCAGCCTGGCAAACTCCAGCCAGATCTTGATTTGGTTTTTAGGTCTGGCAATAATACCCTGTGACTTCCTGTTCTACCCTGTGGTCTATTGGTTTACATCACTGAGTCATCCTTTTTTTATTATCATGGAAGATATCACATGTTTATATCTGAGTAGTTTTCTCAGCCTACTTTATTTTTATTAATTTATTTATTTACTTTATTAAAAATGTTTAATGTTGCCATAATGGCAGGTGTTCCCTTTTCCCGACCCTTTGCCCACCTCCATACACTTATTTTTCTGCTGGTAGAATGTTGAAGGTTCAACAGCCTCCTTTTATTTTGTATTCTTTCTGACATATATAGCATTCCTGATAATTTATTGCATTTTATCTTTATCTCTTCTATATTCTATAATCTTAGAAAAAATAAATTTATTTGAAGATGATACTGATGGTGGAATATTCTTAAACTCTTCCATCAAGAAGATACACTCTAGAATTTTATATTAATTTTTCCTTTTCTTAGATTTGAGTTATTTTCCTACAAGCAATTAATAAGCAAATGTACAGAAGATGAAATGAATAAAGCCCAGATATCAGCTATGAGCTTCGGTATTTTTATGCATAACACCTGTATATAATGCTTCTTGAAGTATTTTTCCAAGCACACATATTCTGTAACTTAGGTTTTATATGCTATCTTTTGAACCAAATGGAGAATATATATATATTTTACTATCCAGTTTTCCAGACCATGTAGCTTAAATGTGATGAGGAAGTTTATAATGGGACATCACATCACACTGCCAGCAATGAAAAATAACAGCTGACAGACTGATAGCCGAGAGGGAGAATGACAAATACCCTCAAAAACTCACGACTAAGAAGTTGAGAAAATTTAGCATAGTGAGCTATCTATATACTTACTTGGGTTTTGAGGATGTATTATATTGAAAGAGGTTGTAAAGCTGACATTCTCAATGGTGATGTAAAATTATTAAAGTAACTTAAATCTATTTTGAATATTGTCTTACATCATGGTGAATTTTGCCCTTGCCTATTTTTCATCCTGGGTCAGCTATTGTAAATGATCATTTATAATACAAAATGTAAAAGGTCACTGTATTAAAGGACATTAATCATTAATACTATGCATTCCATTAAATAATAATAATAGAGGAGTATGTATTCAATAGGGTGCAACATCCTTCTTTGCCTTAACTCCTATAAAGAAACATTATCGATTTATTAGAGATATTTAGACAAATTTTCTAATACAAGAGGTCTGACACATGGGCAGTTCACTAATTTTATATTTATTATTTCTATAATTAGATAGAAGAAGATTGTAACCGTGAGCCTTGATCTTTATTTCTTAAGCATATATAAATTTGTCAGCTTATAGTAAAGGATATTTATTCCTCAGATAATTCTCTAATATATCTTCTTAGATATAGTATATTACAGGAAGGTCTCTCCCATATTTTTTATGAGGATCATGTTTAAAACCAATATAATTGCATCATCTTTAGAACTGCTATTAGTAGCTGGAAAGAACAAATCTATTCTGTAAAAATCAATAAGGTAAGAAATATAAGATCATTTTATATATAAGAGGTGAAATTATCAGCAACTAGCACATTAGTCTTGACTTGCTCATGCCATAAGATAATTGAAATTATTATTTCCTGGTTAGACCCTGTAAAAGGGATTCATAAGACTCAATTAATGATTTAATAATATTAACAAATGATGCGTAAACTAACAACTATTTCCGTTATAAGTAGTATGACCGAAACATAAAAAAAATGGGACGTGGCTTGGAATGGAAGAATAAGGAGCCATAAATATAGTAAATATCTATTTTTTTTCTTTGAATTTTCTTCATACTTCTATTAGAATGACATGCTAAACATAATTAGCCTATACAAATGCATAAAGTAGAAATAAAATTGGATTTTTACAGTTCTTCAATTCACTAAAAGCAATGTAGAAGACAAAAGAGATGATGCAAATAATATTTTTTTAATTTTTAAATGTTTTTAACTATTACATTTCTATCAAGTTAAATCTCCTAAAGCTCTACATTTGGTTTAGTAATCTCCAGTATACTATAGCAATTTGTTGGCATAGCTGACTCCATATATGTTATATGCTTTTGAATTGATGGAATACATTATAAAGCAAGTCTATATTATTTATGCACTGCAGACATAAAGGTAAAGAGCATTTTTTATTATGTTGTTTATGACTTTTATAAAGTGGCCATTGTACTACATTTTTTATAAGAATATAATGCTAGGAAAAACTTTGTGTCTACAGAAAAACAAAACAAATAAAAAACACAGTTAAAATATTAAAACATTTTTCTTTATAACAAAAACTCCGCATATTTTCAAGTTTTTTAATATCTTGGCTTTCATAAAATAAAGCTTCTAACTTGTTTAGCTTTGAAAAATTTTACCTGTTAAATAAATTATTTGTACAATTATGACACTGTGCTTTATATTTATTAAATACATACATCTGTGTATTTTCTGTTACTTTACCTAATGTTTTATGTGCCAGAGAAACTTGATTTATACGGATGTAATCTGTATTCTATGGAAATATGAATCTTTTCATCAAATAACAAATATGTATTAGCTATTAAAGCCATATTTTATATTCTTGGATTTTTACATTGCCTTGATAGCTTATTCAATGATCCACAACTATTCCATAATAGGCTTCTCTTTTTTTACTTCTTGGCTCATTTATCTTTATTTTAATATTTTCTTGTTTGTAGAAATACAATTTGAAGACATTACTGTATATTAAAACATTTAAAGCATACTTTAAGAATCCATTTATTTATTAATGCATTTAAGAAATATTCTATTTTTTCTAAAAACTATACTTCATTCCGTATCTCACATGATACTTAAAAATTCACATCTTGATTGACAAAAAAGGTTTTTTTTGTGTTTATTTAGATAAGTTATAGGCAATTTATCTTTTACTATATTTGTACAAGATAGCCATCTAAACTTGCATACATGCACACACACACACAAAGTTTTATTTGCAAAAAATAGTGCAATTATTTAAATTTTAAATAAGAAACTTCCCCTACTTTAAACAAATGTATTTTATAGAAAAAATTTAAAAATAAAAATGCTATCACTTGATTGAAACCTATTAAATTATCAATTTGATAGAAAATAGTTGATATATGAAATTTCAATTAGACCCAATCTAATACAAAATATTTGCACAGCTAGATTTTGCCGTTCTTGCTGATAAAGTTTGCATAACTAGGAAATTAAATAAAAATCTCCAGTTAATCTGAAATATTAAAGAGCTCAACTATAATTAAGATAGAAAACTCTTAAGCATTTAAACTTAAATAATGCCTTTATTCCAGCTGAGTGGTTCCTTTGTTCACACCCCTCCTGTGACCATTGAAATAGTTCTTAACCTGCTGTGCTTTATGTATTTGAGGATAGTTTCATCACAGCAATAAATTATTTGAGCAAAAAGATTATTTGTGTGGATATTTTATAAAATGCAATTATAATAAATTCATACATTGAGATTAGAAAAAATAAAGCCTAATTTTTTATTTGTAGAAATCATTTCTATACCTACCAAGGAATTCACATACATAATCCAATATGACATTGCTTTCTTCATGGTGTGCTACTATATTTTAAAGAAAACAATGAAGTAAATGAATTAATGCTAGAATTAGTTCATCCATTCATGAGTAAGATTGACAGTTATCAATCTTTATCTTAATAATAGGAGGCAATTGAACATCAAGAATTTTAAAACAAATATTATTTTGGTTTTTGTTTACCTCCCATAGCTAAAATGTTCAGGGCAAGTGTGGATTATTCTATTTTTGTGACCAAACTCAATTACTTGACTCTGTGCCTTATCAATTTGTTTCATACCCAGACTCTACACTGAGAGCTCCCAAATGCTAAATACTCTCTATTCTGTTTGCAAGAATTCTTGGCCTTATAATCTCATAATATCATTATACATGTCTCTGATAATTAAGTGATGCAAAGTCTGTACAAGTGTTTGAAAGCTATAAAAAATAATGATAGATCATTGATTTTTTTTTTTTGCTTGTATTATTTTGGAAAAAACACACTCCCTTATTTCATATTATGGTCTTACTTGAATTAACACATGATAAATACTTAACATATATGCAAATAAGCTTCAGTATTACTATGACCATGCTTTTATAATGGTTGTTAAAAACAAACCATGAATAGTCCTGGCCGGTTTGGTTCAGTGGATAGATCATCGGCCTGGGGACTGAAGGGTCCTATGTTTGATCTGGTCAAGGGCACATGCCTGGGTTGTGGGCTTGATCCCCAGTAAGGGGCATGCAGGAAGCAGCCGATCAATCATTCTTTCTCATCATTAATGTTTCCATCTCTCTCTCACTCTCCCTTCTTCTCTGAAATCAATAAAAATATATTTTTAAAAAATAGACCACAAATATATTTCCAATTTATATCCTATATAATAAAAGCCTAATATGCTGTCTGATCTTTCATTCGACCATTCTACCAGTCTCTATGACGTGCACTGACCACCAGAGGGCCTACAGTCAACCGATCAACCAGTTTATATGACCTGCACTGACCACCAGGGGGCAGATGCTCTAACCAGTAGGTTAGTTTGCTGCTGGGGTCAGCTGATCAGGACTGAGCGAGATGGGCCGGACATGCCCTGGAGCCCTCCATGGTCTGGCCAACCTCCCATATCCCTCCCCAGCCCCAATCATGCACATTTGGGGTCCCTTGATATGGCCTACACCCTTTCGCATCCCAGGACCCCTCGGGGGATGTTGGAGAGCCAGTTTTGGTCCAATCCTGCAGCACAGGCTGAGGGACCCCACTGATGCATGAATTTGTGCACCGGTCCTCTAGTGTGTATATAATCCGCAATATGTATATGGAAAATGGTTGTATGGGGTTTCTCCATCTGGAATTTTGTTAAACTGAATTTATTTTGGTTAAATGGGATCATTACAATGCTTTTGCGCTTCAATTTGGGAAGTGTGCCCCTCTTTGTTTAGGGAAGTAATCCCTCAACATGAACTATTTCTCAAAGAAAAGTCACCCTAAATTTAGGCTTTTACTTTGATTAATTTCTTCCCATCTCAAGCCCAGGTGATTCTAACCTGGCACAAAAATATTTATAAATGGAGGACGCATTTTTCTCAATCTGTTGAGATCTTGCTTACAGGTATGTTCTTTGTTTGGCTCAAATAAGTTCTTATTTTTAAAAAGTATTTATAAGTGGAAAATTTTAGTTGCTCATTAGTCACTGATGCCTTCTGCATGGCACTTTGGATGGTAAACGTGTCTTCCATGACCTGAGAATCAGGTGAGGAATCTCCTGGGACACCCAGGAACTTTGCTTGATGTGGGCTTTTGGATCTCTTGGGTCCAAAGTCACAATGATGAATACTATTGACATGAAGCAGCATAAGTGAGTCCAATTTAAAATATCTCTGTTTTCCCAATAGCCTTATTATCTTCAACCCTTACAACTCCAAATTATACAAATTCACTGTGCTTATTCAGAATTGCCTAAAATTATTCCCACAGCGTTGTATTAATATTTGTGAAGGGAACTTAGTCAGACATTGATGCTTTCTTTCCATCAGGATGGTTCTGCATCTAAATTAAAACCCTGAAACCTTCTTAAGGCTTAAAGGTTTCCAATATTATATTCCATTATGTCACTGGCTTTATTTCCTACTGCCAATTCTTCCTCATTTACTTGAGCTGTTTTGGCCAATTATTATGCAAAATATATTCCATCTTAGGGCACTTTCGCTTAACATTCTCTCAGGCAAATTTGTCCATCAGTTGTTCACAAAACTTGTTCCTTCACTTTAAGTGAAGTCTCAACAACCTGAAATGTCACTCCTGTTCTCTTTACCTCATTGTAATTTTATGCACATCACTAAACACTATCCAACATTTTATATATGGGTACATTTATATATGAGTGTTTGCTAGCATGTACATGTATATATGTGTGAGTCTATTCTTTTTATTCAAAGAGAATGTAAAATTCACCTGTGTAATATTGTCTTTCAATCCTGTTGGTCTTGTCCATAACTTCAATCTTAATATACATAACAGTAACTAGACTGTAGTTAGACTTCAATAAATATTCTTTTAATAAATGAACTACAGATTGAATGGATCTGTATCTACGAATTATTTCTCATAAGTTCTGAAAAGTGGTTGGCATCATCCTTAGCTTGCTAAAATAATGTAGATTGTCCAGTCCTGCTTATTTTTATAAACTCCTTAGTTCATTTATTTTTGGTTGTCCTACTACCATTGTTTCAGAAATCTTAAGATATACTAAAATATCAGTCAGTGTTAATAGCATTTCTGTGACTTATGTGTAATTACATAGACCTTATATATTGCAGTTTATTTAACTTTACATAATATATTTCATATTTGTGTTCAAATATTTTAATAATATAGAGACATAATATAAAAGATATAATAGATTTGACTTTCTTAAATGTATTCTTTTAACTAATTCTTCCCATTTAGCAGGTGCCAAACAGACCCAGTCTTTCATGTCCTAAACTTAGTCGTCTCCCTCTGTGTTTGTGTGTATCCAAATAATATGCATATACATATATGTACATATGAAATGGAAAATTATGTTTATTGTTGAGTGTAATAAAAGTACCATCACTGTTTTTGCAGGACACAAATTACATTCAATCATCATTATACCATTGCCATAATTATATTTCTACTAAAGTTACACCACTGCTTTTTGCCTAAGAAATCCCCATTGCTTAATCTGGGATAATCATTAAAAGAGAATGCTAAAAAAAAAAAAAAAAAAAAAAGAAAGAGAGAAGGCAAATTCTGATTAGTCTACTTTTTATAGTCTTTTTAATGAAATGCAAAAATATTACATTTTGAATTATATATTATAGAAGTCCTATTAACAAGACATATATACAAATGTGAATCTTTTGAATATTTAACATTCAAACAATATAAAATAAATTGAAGGCAACAGGCTATACTTGATAAAAAACAGAACCTGTAAACTATTAAAATATTTTATGGTCAAATCACATGCCACTTAAGGAACAGGAAATAAATAAATTTTTTGTTATTGTAAAAGTGTTTTTCCCCTATATGATTTTATTTGTTGGGTGTTTGAGTTTCTGCTCTGCACTTGCTTTATGGGACATGATTGAGTTAGGATTGGCCTGACCTAGGCTCTTTGTTAAGTTAGATTTAAGTATTTGCGTTCTAAGAAAATGGAAGAGGACTAGATGACTCAGGCAAGGGTTAGCTCAGGAAATATTTCTTGTCCCATAAATCAAACTTAGAGTTACAGAATCAAAGAACCTGGATTGCATAGAGGTCAAATAAAAAAGGATTGGGTATAGATAGAAAATACAGGGTACCCTGTGGGACTTGATTGAATCCTACTTCTGGGTATGCACAGACCCACATGAGTCTATTGTCATTTCAAGATTGAAGACTTGCAGGTGGCACTTGCATGTATAGCATTTTTTAGGTAATGTTTCATTATATTCTGTGAGTTTTATCAGTCTAATTTGAAATAATTCCAAATGTAAATGCAAATGCTATTTGGTTAACTAACCACATTATTAACTAGTGTTATCAATTATTATAATTGCTTTTGAAACAATAAAATAAAATTAGTGAGAAGAATAATAATGATAATAGCAAACGCTATGCTGCCTATGTGATATTCACTATCCTGAGTGGTTTATATTGAGTTTAATTTTCTTTTTCATTCTCAAAGTAATCATAGAGATGAGGAAAATTTTCATTTTTATAGACAGAGAAGGTGTGACTTAGTGAGTTCAATGCCTGCCTCGTAAGTGATAGAACTGCGTTCATATTCATGTTTACAGTACTTGGAAGCACACGTTTTTCACAAATACACTGTAATTCTTTAAATAATAGATTTTATTTTGATTAAAATATACTCTCTGATAAAACAATGATTGACCTTTGCAACACAAACTGAGAATATAGTCTATTAAGATCTTAAAATTAATTTAAATTCATCTAATGTGTTCTATTTATGAATTTCTACATTACCAGGGTGCTTCTTTAAATTTTTTTCATGTTCTTAATTGAAAAATTTTAGTAGTTATGTATATATACTCAAACTTAGTGCTTTGTTTTTATTTTCTTTACTCGTTTTAAATTTCTTTAAAGTTTCCTATTAATCAAAACTAAATATGTTTTGGCTTAAAATCTAGATTTAGCCACCTACTAGTTGATATTGTAACTACTTTAAGACTTCTTCCCCACCTTCTTAGAAATACTGAACGATGAATGTATCTTTTTAGGAATAACTCTCATCTTGTTTTCTAACAGTTACAATTTAATAGATATTTCTTCCATATGACCCAGAACCTTGAATCTGTTCCCTTTTTGCTTCAAATAATGTTGTCATTTCCTAAACCATTTTTGTTTTTGCAAGGAAAACCAATGAAGAGAGTATGGATTCCTCTGGCAGGCACTGAAATTCCCAGTTTGATTATCTCTACTGGCAATTCTAATTCTTAAGATAATTTGCTTAACCTTATTTCTGCATTTCCAGGGTATCCCTGGAGCTGACAAAATTTGATTTTTATTAAAGATATAGTATTTCCTTTCTCACTTTTTCCAGATGTAAAGTTGTTTTTAGACCCCTTCTGGGTGTAGAATTAAAATTGAAAAGAGTCAAATGTCAGCACTACTATACAGTAGAGAATAACACACCTGAGCTACCAGGCTGTTCATCGGTAAAATGTAGAAAACACAGTGCCTATGTGATTCTTTTATGACATATGGTCTGAATTTTAAAAAAATATATTTTAATTTATTTCAGAGAGGAAGAAAGAGGGAAAGAGAGGTAGAAACATCAGTGATGAGAAAGAATCATTTATTGGCTGCCTCCTGCATGTTCCCTACTGCGAATTGAGCCAGCAACCCAGGCATGTGCCCTGCCCAGGAATCAAACTGTGACCTCCTGGTTCATAGGTCAATGATCAACCACTGAGCCACACTGGCCAGGCTGCATTTTTTATAGTCTTATATGTAGGGAAGGGACTAAGTGATAAAATCAACACAGGAAGATAAGATTGACTTCATGTACCATGCTAAAAGGTGTATGCATTTCAGCATTATCTCTCTGACATGATCCTCTGATACTCTGAAGATTATTAACATGAAAATTAGGGCCTTTTTTCACATGTATGTAAACTGCTATCTAAGGATATTCTGTTCAAGGTGATTATTTTATTTTGTTTTAATTCATTTGAAAGCCTTCTTATTTTAAATTGAGGTAAAGGTAAAATTGATATATAACTTCATATTAGTTTCAGGTGTACAACATGTTAATTTGATATTTGGATGCCCCGAGAAGTAATGACAATAAGTTAGCTACCCTCATCACCATAACAAGTTACGATTTTTTTTCATCCTGTTTTGAGGACTTTTAAATTTTATTCTCTTGCCAACTTTCAAATAGGCAACATGGTATTATCTATAGTTGTCACGCTCTACATTTTATGTTCTACATTTCATGCCCATCATTTACTTATTGTACACTGGCATGTGCTGCACAATTTTTCAGTCCGCATGTAACAGCAGTCTCATGAGATTATCATGGAGCTGAAAAATTCCTATCACTTGGTGATGCTGTAGCCCTCCTAATGTTGTAGTGCAATGCAGAAACAGTCCTACACCACTGTCAATGGCATAAACGTATACATACAGTTATGTACAGTATGTAATACCTGATAATAAACAGCTATGTTACTGGTTTATGTAGTTGCTATACTACTAGTATACTTTTCAGCATTTTATCATAGACTCTCTCAGTTATTAAAAAACAAAACAAGCCGAAACCAGTTTGGCTCAGTGGATAGAACGTCGGCCTGCGGACTGAAGAGTCCCAGGTTCAATTCCGGTCAAGGGCATGTACCTGGGTTGCGGGCACATCCCCGGTAGAAGATGTGCAGGAGGCAGCTGATCGGTGTTTCTCTCATCTATGTTTCTAGCTCTCTATCTCTCTCCCTTCCTCTCTGTAAAAAATCAATAAAATATATTATAAAAAAAAACATTTGCTATAAATGTAACATAGTATTCTGTGTTATGCCAGCAGCAGCCTCATACATCTCCTGTTTACTGGGTCTTCTTTTGATTGCGTGTTTTAAGCTCGTGTTGTTTGGCACAGTAACATGTTTTATGGGCTTGTGACCTGGGGGCAATAGGCTGCATCATATAGCCCAGATGTGTAGTAGTCAATACCATCTATGTCTGTGTGCGTCCAGTGTATGATGTTTGCACAACAATGAGATCACAATGCATTTCTCAGAAAGCATCCCTGCCATTAAGCAGAACAGGACATGTCTGGAACCCTTGCCCCATTTTGCCTACCCACAACATTCTTCCCTCCTGGCAACTTCCAATCTGTTCACTATGAGTTTTGTTTGTTTTGTTAGTATGTCCTACCATCATAAGCAAGGTGTGGCATAAGCCAAAAACAAGTTTCATTTACTACCCTAGTGGGCAAAGTGGTCATTACATATGTCAGCAAGCAACAAAGCAGTCACTTTGTTTTACCTTACACATTACACTTATGATATACATACAATTATAAATGTGCTCAATATTAAATAAAAATAAAAAAGAAGGTTTCTAAAATCATATATGTAAAAGAAATTTTGGAATTATTAGAGTTTTAATGGAATGCATCTTTTGTTTTATGAGATGAATGAAGAAAACTTTCAGCTGTATAATTATAAGTTACTAGAGGCCCGGTGCACAAAAATTTGTGCACTTGGGGGGGGGTCCCTCAGCCCGGCCTGTGCCCTCTCGCAGTCTGGGACCCCTTGGGGGATGACTACTTGATGGCTTAGGCCTGGTCCCCGGGGAATTGGGCCTAAGATGGCAATCAGACATCCCTCTGGCAGCCCGGCAGCCCTCAGGGGATGTCTACTTGCCAGCGGGGAGCAGACCTAAACTGCAGTCGGACATTCTTAGCACTGCTGAGGAGGTAGGAGAGGCTCCCACCACCACTGCTGTACTGGCAGCCATCGGCCTGGCTTGTGGCTGAGCAGAGCTCCTCCCATGTGAGAGCGCCCTGACCACCAGAGGGCAGCTTCTGCATTGAGCATCTGGCCCCTGGTGGTCAGTGTGTGTCATAGTGACCAGTCATTCCCAGTCCTTCTGCTGTTAGGGTCAGTTTGCATATTACCCTTTTACTATATAGGTGAGAGGCCGGGTACATGGGTGGGGCCAGCTGGTTTGACCTAAATGGTGTCCTGGATCAGGGTGGGAGTCCCGCTTGGGTGCCTGACCAGCCTGGGTGAGGGGATGATGGCTGTTTGCATCTGGTTGCACCCCTTTCATGGTGGGGGTCCCCACTGGGGTGCTTGGCCAGTCTGGGTGAGGGACTGAGGGCCATTTTCAGGCTGGTGGATGACTGAAGCTCCCAACCTCTCCTTTTTTTCTTTTTCTTTTTTTTATTCTGGGATTTATTTACCTTCTATGGCTGTCACTGAAGCTGAGAGCCGGCTCCAGCTCTGAGGCCCAGCTCCAGCTTGAGGCCTCAGCTGCTGAAAGCAGGTATCTGGGTTTGTTTGGCTTCTATAATTGAAACATAGTTGCTTTCGGAGCTGTTGCTTTCAGGCTCAGAGCTGGGCCACGGCAGGCGGGGAACCTTGGCTTCCTCCATCACTGGAGCAAGCTAACCTCCTGCTGGCTTCAGCTGCATGGCCGCCGGCTGCCATTTTGGTTGGCAGTTAATTTGCATATCATCCTGATTAACCAGTGGGAAGCGTATCGGAGGTATGGTTAATTACCCTATTTGTCTTTTATTAGATAGGGTACTATTTTAAATTACCTGGTCACTTTCCAACTATTCCTCCCAGAAACACTGGAAAGGAAGAGGTAAAATAAATATTTATTTCAGAACTACTATGTGTCAGAGCCTGTTTTAAAATCTTTATATATTTCAAAAATATCACTGAAAGTTTTACAAATGATAAAACTTATTTTTTAAATATATTTTTATTGATTTCTTACAGAGAGGAAGGGAGAGGGATAGAGAGTTAGAAACATTGATGAAAGAGAAACATTGATCAGCTGCCTCCTGCACACCCCTTACTGGGGATGTTTTCCCCCAAACAAGGTAAATGCCCTTGACCGGAATCAAACCTGGGACCCTTCAGTCCACAGGCCAATGCTCCATCCACTGAGCCAAACCGGTCAGGGCATGATAAAACATATTTATTAAAAATATTTTTCATCTACAGAACCACTTTTTCCCACTTTTTATCTTTAACAACTGAGAATATAGTCTTTATCTGTGTACAGTAATTGCACCCACTATTTTTATCTCTTTATAAAAGATATGAAATTATATTCTATTTTGTAAATATATAGTCTGTTTCCAAACCTGGAATTGTTCCCAAGGTTTTGGATCACTTCTAAATCTGCAACTACATTTTAACATCATTTCATTACTGTGACATTTTAAGTTTTATATGGCCAGATTATAAAATATTTGAGATTTAGGGATGTGAATTATTTATATCATAGTGCTTTGTAACATATTTGTATTTCTTGCAGCTTATAACATTTCCTCTTCTGTTTGCTAAAACTTGTGTTAATTAAAAGGAAATTAATGAAATATCCTATTAGAAATGTGAAAATTATAACCCAATTATTTTTCACCTTTATGCCATACTGTGCAATTATAGAACTTATTTTTATATACGGTGAAAAGATTTTTTTGTTTTTAAATATTATATTTAATTATATATTATTTCTGTTTTGTGGTCTTAAAAATGATTCTTTATATCCCAAACTATAGTGTGTTTAAAAAGTATAGTATATTACTACTTGAAAACTTATTCTAAAACAAGTCAGATTATAAATGAGTATATTAAAATATGCACATTTGAATATATATCCAACTATGCATAAAACAAATAAGAACCTTAATTTTAACAACTTTCTATGACAAACTTACTTCCTAGGTATTGATTTTTCAATCAATTTTTGGGACTATTAGACAGATACAAGCAAAAAAATGAAACTAGACCACCTTCTTACACCATACATAAGAATTAACTAAAAATAGATTAAATATTTAATTTCATATAAGTTCATTTTAAGTTCATAAAAATCCTAGAAGAAAACATAGACAGTAAAATCTAATACCTTTCTCTTCCATATTTTTCTGATATATCATCCCAGGCAAGAGAAAAAAATGAATAAATGTGCCTATATCCAACTAAAAAGTTTTTGTGCAGCAAAGGAAAACATCAAAACAATGAAAAACAGTCCACTGAATGGAAGAACATATTTGCCAATGGTGTTGTCTGATAAGGGTTTAATATCCAAAATTTATAAAGAACTTAAAAAAATTCAACACCAAAAAAAAAAAAAAAACTCCACAAACAATCAAATTTAAAAATATGCAGGGGACCTGGATAGACACTTCTCCAAAGAGGACACACAGATGGCCAATAGATGTATGAAAAAGTGCTAAATGTCACTAATCCTCAGAGAAATGCAAATTAAAACCACAATAAGATATTATCTCATAACTGTCAGAATGGCTATCATCAATAAATCAACAAACAAGTGTTGGCAAGGATGTGGAGAGAAGGGAAACCTAGTGTATTGTTGCTGGAAATGCAGATTGATGCAGCCACTGTGGAAAGCAGTATGTAATTACCTCAAAAATAAAAAATGTAACTGCCTTGCAACCCAGCGATTCTACTTCTGGAAATATATTCTGAGAATCACAAAACACTAATTTGAAGGAATATATGCGCCCTTGTGTTCATTGCAGTGTTATTTACAATAGCCACGATTTGGAAGCAGCCCAAGTGGCCATCATAGACTTATAATAATAATAGCATAATATGCTAATTAGACCAGACGTCCTCCCAGACCTTCTGGACAAAGCCAGGTCTGTGAGGGCTGAGCGCCTTGCATGAATTTCTTGCATCAGGCCTCTAGTGAATAGATAAAAATACAGAAGTACATTTACACAATGGAATACTACTTGGCTGTAAAAAGGAAGGAAATCTTATCATTTGTGGTAGCATTCATGGACCTGGAGAGCGTTATGCTAAGTGCAATAAGTCAGTCAGAGAAAGACAAAAGTAGCATATGATTTCATTCATATGTGGAATCTAATGAAAAAAATGAACTAACAAACGAAATAGAAACAGGCCCATAGACAGAGCGGGCTGATGGCCATTGTAGGTGGGTGGTGGGTTGGGGGCTAGGGTGGGGTGGTTGGTGGAAGGATTGATAAAAAAAAGACAAAAATAAAGGGGAAAAAAACTCATGACATGAATAACAATGTGGAGATTGCTGGGGATAGGGGAAGATGGAGGAGGTTACGGGGGGATAAATGGTGATGGAAGAAAACTAGACTTGGGGTAATAAACACACAATACAGTGCACAGGTGATGTGTTGTGCAATTGAGTACCTGAAACCTGTATAATTTTGTTAATGTGCCATCTCAATAAATTCAATAAAAAGGGTGAAAAAAGGGAGATGCAACATACATTTCAAACAAATGCAAACAAATTACCAGCCCTGGTTAGAGTCACCGATCCCCTGTATAATTAGATATCTACACAAAACTTTGACTCCCTCAAAATTTTATTAATAGCCTACTGTTGACCAGAAACTTTACCAATAACATAGTTATATGTGTACTATATACTCTACTCTTAAAATAAAGTTATCTAGAGAAGAGAAAGTATTATTAAAAAATAATAATGAAAAGAAAATACATTTATAGTATTTAGTGAAAAAAATCATATATAAATGTATTCCTCCAGTTCAAACTCATGTTGTTCAAGGATCAACTGCATTTGTAAAAAGGAACTTCAAACACTCACAAAATAGATGGTTAAGAAATCTTTATATTTTGGAAATAAAATATTTTAAAGTTATATGACAAAAAAAGCTTGATACAATGTAACACTAAAACATGAGCAAAAGAAATAGAACACCCAGATGCCTTAAATGTTTGTGGAAGGTTTTACTATTTAGCTACTCAAAGTATTAAATATTGGTAACATTGGCATTTCTTCTACAAAACTAGTTTTTCTGAGAGAATTTGGAAGTTAAAAAATCAATTAATTAAGGAACACCTTTGCAAGTGCCTAGTCTTAAGGTTTGATATTAGTGACAATAAAATTTCGGCCTCTAACTAAACAAAGTCCGGAGTCTTGTTGCAGGTAAATAAAGAAGCTATGTCCCTCTGGATAGCTGCTTTGGTTGAATGGTTTTGCACTTCATTTGTCGTAATAATGGAGATAAGGATAATAAAAATTGGTACTGCTAATGGTGGTGATAAGAAAAAGACAGGACATTTCTCTTGAGTATATCTAGATATAATAAAATTCTAGAGTAGGTCATTGTTGCCAGGTAAGCTGTCCACTTTAAGCACAATGAAAGATAAAAGGAAAACAAACCCTTAATATAGAATATATTTAGAGAAAATGACTTGAGAGTCTGAAAATCTCTAGTTCCTTACCTACTTTTTTACATTGAACCATTATTTTCAACATGTGATTTTGATCATTTAAGTTTTTCTTGTGAACCTGACAGCAAATATTTACTGATCACCTTGTGTTTATGTGCAAATACAAAGGACTTTGCATAGAATCATAGACATTAGACATTATGGAGTAATGAAATGTTATGGGGAGGGGAGGATATTCTAACAACATAAATAAAGTGCTGGTTGAGTGCAAAGAATCACATCTTCAATAAGGAGTTGATATTTGAAGGCTGAGTAGATTCACTAAATGGGCAATATAAGAATATTCCAGTAGAGGAAACAGAAACACAAAGGCAGGTGTGAAAAAGAATAGTGTGTTGAACTGCAAACTAAATGTTACATAAGTGGAATGTTGGGGTATAGGGTAGAAATGGTAACTCTTGGATAAGTTACATTAAATTCTAGTGGATGATGTGGAAGTAAGTCTCTTTTTTTAAAAAAAAATATTTTTATTGATGTCAGAGAGGAAGGGAGAGGGAGAGAGATAGAAACATCAATGATAGGAAAAAAAAAACATATATCAGCTCCTTCCTGCAAGTTTCCTACTGGGGATTGAGCCTGCAACTCAGGCATGTGCTCTGACAGGAATCAAACCAGGACCTCCTTGTTCATAGGTTGACCCTCAAACATCTGAGCCACACCAGCCTGGCTGGAAGTAAGTCTTCATCCAAGAATTTGATACCCTGTAGTCTAAAGAACACCTGCATCAGAGACCCCTAGGGACTTGTTAAATTTTCAGAATCCAAGTGTGCCAGAGTTTTACTGCATCATACTCCCTCTGGGTGTAGTAAAAAAAATCTGCACTTTAGTAAACCCCTTGATCTATGCCCAATAAACTCGAAGTTCAATTTTCTATTGATAAAATGTAAGGTGAAATGATACAATGGTGAATGACAAGAACATATTAAAAATTTGTTACTGTTTATCGAGAAGAGGAGTTGAGAAAGAGATGATTTATTGGTGAGTCTAATGTGTGGGTAGTTAGAGTATTTTTTATTTGGCCTATATATCACAGTTTCGTGTCTAAGATATCTTCAAACAAGAGATTGCCCTCCCACACCTATGTGCTTTCAGTGTGCGAGACTATATTGTATTTTAGGTATGCTGGGTTAAATTGTTTTATTTACTTATTTTTTAAAATCTCAGTTTAATAGAACCTGAAGTCAAGCCTATAGTTAAGTTTTCCATTTGAAACCACATGTATTGTGAATTGTTTCTTTATGAAATAAGTGTCAAGAGACTTGACTTTAGCACTCCTTCAAATTGCTAAAAAAGTAACTTTAAAAAGATAAATATGTTGATACTAGAGGCTCAGTGCTTGAAATTCATGCACTCGTAGGGTTTTCTCAGCCCGGCCTGCACCCTCTGGCAGTCCGGGAGCCCTTGGGGGATTTCTGACGGAGGGGAATGTCCACTCCGTGGGGAGCAGACCTAAGCCAGCAGTCGGACATCTTTAGCGCTGCTGCGATGGCAGGAGAGACTCCCACCACCACCGCTGCACTCGCCAACCTTGAACCCAGCTTAGGGCTTCTGGATGAACAGCTCTTCCCCTATGGGGGCACACTGACTACCAGGGGGCAGTTCCTGCTTTGAGCATCTGCCCCCTGGTGGTCTGTGCACATCATAGCGATCGGTATCGGTCGTTCCACCGTTTGGTTGATTTGCATATTATCCTTTTATTATATAGGACTATTTCTATATATATTGAAATTAAAATGATGGAACTATATCCTACTATTATATGGGGCTGATAGAGCTTTCTTTTTGTAAAGGAAATGTTGTAGCGAAAAAAAATGAAAGCAAAGAAAATACCTTGAAGGCAGATAATTCTAAAATACAAATTATCATCTTGCTTAAGAATTTTAACCTCTCCCATTACCTGTGACAGTGACCTTCAATTCTTTTTAAATCATAAAACTTTTCATGAATAATTTTGAGCCCAAACCTAGTGATTATTTATCTACTTTTATTTCTGTATTGTTCCATCCTACATAGTTCTATTATATATGGTACACAATATTTCAAAAATAGAAATGAAGAAATAAAGATAAAAAGATCAATGTTTTAAAACAATGCTGGTAGTACTAATTTCTTAAGTTTATGTTAAGTATTAAATAGGTCTTACACATGAAAAATCAGGACAGTGGATAGAATATGGTAAGCACTTAATAAAAGTTAACCACATTATCATTACTGCTATCAGTGTTGAAGTTCTTACTGTCTCAAATGTCTCTTTGGTATAGTTGCATGACCCAGGAAATTTTATTTTTTACTCTCAAAATTTCTCAAGCCTGGGCTTCTGATTTTGTGACCAAGTAAGTGCTATTGTAAAATAATTTCATACTTTAAATAGTATATTTAATGTAGAGGATAGTTTTATTCTAATGGATATATTTAATGTAAGTCAATGGTACAGATGAATAAGTTTCAGAATGCTTTGGACATTCTGGGTTTATTTTGTTATCATACACTTTGTGTTAGAATGCAGTTTTCCATACCTCAGCACTTCATTTCAAAATATAAAAGGAAATTCTGATTCTGTCAGTTTCACTATACATGAATTTAGGGCTTAAAGCCACCAAGTAGTTTAAGCTGCACCTGTCATTTTTCTTGTATTTAATGAAAAGAAAGTTATGTTGTGTTTGCATCTTTCCCTAAGGTTGCATTTAACATCACTGATACTATAAAAGTTTTTCTTTCAAAAAAGGCAGAGATAGTTTTCTTTTTCTTCATTGACAGTTTAACATGTCTTTAATAAATAATAAAATAATGATGAGATAAATATAATTTTTACAATAAATCGTTACATATATAGACATGTCTATAATACTGTATAAGTATACAGTATACTTACTCAATATAGTTTTGCATTTCTTTTATAAATTCATGAGCATGCATTCTGTGAGAGCAGATTAACATCATAGTATTATTTATATTTTATAGTAATATATAAATATATAAGCATATATTCAGATATTGAGTTTGCACACCCTTCACTTACTTTTTTTTAAAATATATTTTATTGATTTTTTACAGAGAGGAAGGGAGAGAGATAGAGAGTTAGAAACATCGATGAGAGAGAAACATTGATCAGCTGCCTCCTGCACATCTCCTACTGGGGATATGCCCGCAACCCAGGTACATGCCCTTGACCGGAATCGAACCTGGGACCTTTCAGTCCGCAGGCCGACGCTCTATCCACTGAGCCAAACCGGTTTCGGCAGCCCTTCACTTACTTTTAAAAGTAGCAATTAATACTTGAAAAATAAGTAAAACAATTTATTTTTCTGATAATTAGTGATGAAGATGAGCATCCTTTCATATGTTGATTGACCATCTGTATGTCCTCTTTGTGGAAGTGTCTATTCAGTTCGTTTACCCATCTCTTAATTGGGTTGTTTGTTGTTGGTTTTTGGTGTTGAGATGTATATGTTCCTTCAAATTTTGGATATTAAGCCCTTATATTCTCCCATTCAGTAGGTTATCTTTTCATTTGTTGATGGTTCCCTTTGCTGTGCAAAAACTTTTCAGTTTGATATAGTCCCATTTGTTTATTTTTTTGTTTCCTTTGCCTACGTGATATATCAGAAAAAATATGGCTAGGATAAATGTCTGAGATTTTGTTGCCTGTTTTCTTCTAGAATTTTTATGGTTTCACCATTTAAGTTTTTAATCCATTTTGAGTTTATTTTTGTGTACGGAGTAAGAAAGTGGTCTAGTTATTTATTTTATAAATATTTCATTAACTTATAAAATTGTATTAACTCTTATTTATAACATATTTATTTTATAAACTTTTAATAAATATTTTATAATAATTTTTTATTATATAAATAAGTAGGAAAAAGTTTGAAGCAAAAATATAGTCTATTTCTGGGTTATTTTCCAGAAACTTTTGAGTGTAATAGTCAACCTTTAAGTGTTATGAATAATGCTACTATAAACATTCTTGTACAGGTCCTTTAATGTAAATACCTTTTGTAACCATTTATAACCATAATTTGAGTTGCTAATATTTTGTTTAGAATAGTTTTGCTTAATTTTCAGGAATGAGGTCAGTATATACTTTGTGCTTTGTAAAGTAACTGTTTCATTTTAATCAAGATAATGTTGAGCTCATTAACATTAGGTATTCTCTGGAACAGTACTAGTATGTGAAATGTTAGTCAAGTTTCCAATCAGTTATCTTGTCTTTTTACTCCATTATTTGGTTCATGTGTGAATCTGTATCTCTTGTTAGTTGTTTCTTTTATTTTTAGTTTTATGGTCCTTGCATACCTAGTAATTGTTGAATTAATGCTCTATATTATTTCCAGGGAAATATAAATTATTAGTATTTTATTTCCTCCAAAGAGCATTTCATGTCTTTATGGCTAGCAGTTACAGAACCTTAATTCTGTCCAGGTTTGTCATGTTTCAAAGCTATTCTTCACTATGATGAACTAAGACTCAGTGGAGAAATGGTTGATTTGATGGCTGAGGCAGTAAGAAATAAGCCTAAAATAACTTGTGCCAGAAAGAAATGTAGTGCTTAAAAATATGATTTTATTTTATTTGCAGATCAACTCTATAAAAGTGATTATTCCCATTAATGGGAGCTGGGGGTCCAGTTCCTCCTATAATGACTGGTTTAATCCCTGGTCTGACTTAAAATTTAGATTTTTTTCCTCCATCCATTTACTCATCCATTTATTCAATAACATGTTTTGAGTATTTTTAGTGTGCCAGGAACGATACGGTACTTTGAAAATGTAGAAGGTTAGGCTGCTCTAGAGATATTTAGAGGAAATTTGTTCATTTTGAAATTTCTTACAATATATTACCATGAGTAATTCTGGTTTTGGACAGGGCACAAGACATCCATAATATCAGGATAGTAAAAAAATAGAGTTAGATATTAGCTGGGATGTTATAGGGCTGTTATATCTTGAGTTTTTATTGTGTAGGTGGGTATTCTATTAGAGAATACATGTTGTGTCAAAGAAATCTAATATGTTTGATGTGGGTCTCAATCAATCACCACACTGGAAGACCCCAGCCCTCCGAGCCTGGCCAGGAGGCAAGGGGCAGGGCCTTGCCCCTGGGGCTAGCAGGCTGAATCTGTCCTGCTGGACTGCCTGAGGCGGTGTGGAGGTATGCACTAGGTGCACCTGTCCGCATCCACTAGTAGCGGACCTTGTGCTAGACTTGCCCATTGGTGGACTGGGTTCCTGTGCCCACCAAAGCCCACCACCCACCCGTGGCCGCCTGTAAAGAATTGCTGGCCTTAGTTGCCTCAAGGTAGGATACAAAAATAAAATAAAATCACCACAAAAGGTTATTGTAATAACCTTATGTTAGTTATTTTTGTTTTTTGTTTTTAGAGATATAACTTAGATGTGTCTTAGGGGCTTATGTTACCTATTAGTAAGCATTTAGATGATTTTAAAATATGTTGTTCAGCCTCCAAAAAGCTTCATGATGAATTCTACAGGAGGTAAAAAGGTATACTTATATCTAGCTAGAAATAAGAGATAAACTGGCAACACTTCAAAATTAGTATATAGTCTGTCAACTGTAAAATTCATTAAACATAAAAAATATTGTGCTGTTGAATCCAGGCTTTATCTGAAATAATTCTAGACTCCACCGAAAGTAATTCTAATAAAATCCTACTATGAACAATAAAATATCAGTTTACTATAAATCACCAAATTTTTTCTTTATTTTATACTCTTTAAAGTTAACAGTGCCAGTTCAATATTGCTGAAGAAGTATTTCTAACAAACATAAATGTTTCTACAGTTTAATTTATGAGAGATAGTTTGTTCATTCCATGCATGTTTTATACTTTCTGAGGAAAGTTACTAGCCTGTGACTTCTGCTATTCTGATGTTATACATGCCTTCAACAGGTCTACACTCTGACTCATACATTTACATATATTATAGAATCCAAGTCTCAGACCAAAGTTGACTGCACCATAAATGGACATTCATCTAAGTCAGAACAATCAGATTCTTTTTGTCAGAATTTGGAATTGGAAAAAATAATTAATTTTAATCATTTACTAGCAGATTTACTTGGATTTAATGACTTAGAATTATTTTTATAGATGTTCATAAAAACTTTATTTATAATTGTTCAAAACTGGAAACAATCAAAATGTTCATCAATTGCTGAAGGGATAAACATTCTATCACATATCCATGGAATGGAATGCTACTCAGCAAAAAAAGTTGAAACAAATAATTTATACATGCAGCAAGGAGCTAAGCAAATAAACAAACAGAAAAGAGCATGCTATATTTTTTGTTATAGATGGTTTACTTATTCTTTTAAAATTATATTTCACTTTTATTGTTAACACTAGAGGCCCGGTGCACAAAAATTTGTGCATTGGCGGGGGGGTGGGTGTCCCTCAGCCCCACTTGTGCCCTCTCACAGTCTGGGTTGTGGCCCTGCCCCCTGTCACACACAGAGCAGCAGGGCGATCAGGGGGTTTGGGCGCTGCCCCCTGTCACGCTGATCCCGGTGCTGGGAGGCCTCTCGGTTCCACTGATCCTGGTGCTGGGAGGCATATTACCCTTTTACTATATAGGATAGAGGCCTGGTGCATGGGTGGGGGCTGGCTGGTCTGCCCTGAAGGGTTATCTGGATCAGGGTAGGGGTCCCGCTTGGGTGCCTGGTCCTCCTGGATGAGGCGATGATGGCTGTTTTCAGCTGGTCACACCCCCTTCAGGGTGGGGGTCCTCACTGAGGTGCCTGGCCAGTCTGGGTGAGGGGTTGAGGGCCATTTTAAGGCTGGCAGGTGACTGATGCTCCCAACCCCTCCTTTTTTTCTTTTTTTTTTTTATTCTGGGATTTATTTACCCGCTATGGCTGTCACTGGAACTGAAAGCCAGCTTTAGCTCTGAGGCTCGGCTCCAGCTCTGAGACCTCAGCTGCTGAAAGCAGGTATCTGGTTTGTTTGGATTCTATAATCAAAACTCTGTTGCAACTCCAGCTCAGCCAGCTGGCTGAAAGCATGGGGTTTGTTTAGAGCCTATAATTGCAACATAGTTGCTTAGAGTGCAAGCTCAGAGCCCAGCAGCGGCAGGGCAGGCGGGGAACCCTGGCTTCCTCCTTCACTGGAGCAAGCAAGCCTCCTGTTCACTTCAGCTGCCTGGCTGCCAGCCGCCATCTTGGTTGGCAGTTAATTTGCATATCGCCCTGATTAGCCAATGGGAAGCGTGTCAGAGGTACAGTTAATTACCATGTTTGTCTATTATTAGATAGGATCATTCTAGATGTTCCTCCATCCTCTTCCTTCCCCCCCTCCACCAAGCTCCCACTTTCCCTCCCTCTTGCTCTCAATCACATTATTGTCTGTGTACATGGGCTATGCATATATGTTCTTTGGCTAATCCTTTCACCTTCTGACTATCAAATGAGAGACTAGTAAAGGAAATGAAAGGAATGTTATCTGATAAAGAGTCCTAAAAATAATGAGTATATTCTTAGCATGGATAATAATGGATTAAAGTTTCTCTAAATAATTTTTATTTTAATCAAAGTATATTGTTTGAAGTCAGACATTATACTCTATCACTTAATTTCAAAATCATCATTTAGGTAGTTTTAATTATATTTCTCTGATGACTAGTGACCACAAGCATCTTTTCACATGCTGATTGGCCATATGTATGCCCTCTTTGGAGAAGTGTTAGTTCTTTTACCCATTTCTTAATTGGATTGTTTGGTTAGTGTTAAGTTTTATCATTTCCTTATATGTTTTGAATATTAAGCAGTTATCATTCTCCCATTCAGTAGATTGTCTTTTGATCTTGTTGATGGTTTCCTTTCCTGTGCAAAAAGTTCTAGGTTTGATGTAGTCCAATTTGTTTATTTTTTCTTTTGTTTCCTTGCCCATGGCGGAACATAAGAGAAAAACGTGGCTATAAGAAATGTCTGAGATATTTTATCTTCTAATATTTTTATTAAATATTTTTTAATGTTTACATTATTGCAGGAGCTCCCCTCTCCCCAACATACCCCTTTGCCCACCTCCACCCTCCCTGGCCTCCCTCTACCTTAGCCTTTACCAAATTACTGTCCATGTCCATGGGGCATGCATGTATGTTCTTTAGCTATTTTCTCCACCTTTTTTTTTTTATTCATTCCCCTCCCAAACCCCTCTCCTTGGGCATTGGCCAGTCTGTTCCATATATTCATGCTAAGATTTTACTGCCTATGTTTTCTTCTAGGATTTTTGTTTGTTTGTTTCTAGTATAATGTTTAAGTCTTTAATCGATTTTGAGTTTATTCTTGTGTATGGTATAAGAAGGTAGTCTACTTTCATTTTTTTGCACACATCTATCCAATTTTCACACCATATATTAAATAGACTATCTTTATCCCAGTATATACTGTTGTCTACTTTGTCAAATACTAATTGGCTATAAAGTTGTGGGTTTATTTCTGGGCTCTATTTTCTGTTCCATTGATCTATGTCTGTTTTAATGCCAATACCATGCTGTTTTGATTACTATGGCCATATAGTATAGTTTGATATCAGGTAGCATAATTCTTTCAACTTGTTCTTCTTTCTCACAATCACTATGGCTATTCAGGATCTTTGTGGTTCCATATACATTTTTGGAATATTTGTTTAGTTCTGTGAAATATGCTGTTGGTACTTTGATAGGAATTGCATTGACTCTATAGATTGCTTTGGGTAGTATGGACAGTTTAATGATGTTAATGTTTCCTATATGACATCATCTTACACCTTATAAGTGTTGATGAGAATTTGGAGAAAAGGGAACACTTGGGTACTGTTGATGAGAATGCAGATTGGTGCAGCCACTGAGGAAAAGAGTATGAAATTACCTCAAAAAATAAATAAATATGGAACTGTCTATAAGCCAGAAGTTCCACTTCTGGGAATGTATAAAAAAAAAAAATGAAAACACTAAATCAAAAGAATCTATGCACCACTATTTTCATTGCAGCATTATTTACAATAGCCAAGATTTGAAAGCAGCCTTAATTCACATTACTAGAAAAGTGGATAAAAAAGCTGTGGTCCATTTACACAATGGAATGCTACTCAGCCATGAACAAAAGGGAAATCTTACCCTTTGGGACTGCACAGATGGACCTGGACAACATTATGCTAAGTGAAATAAGCCAGTCAGAGAAAGACAAATAACATATGATTTTACTTATATGTGGAATCTAATGAACAATATAAACTAACAAACAGAATGGAGACAGACTCATGAATACAGAGAACAGACTGAGAGCTCTCAGAGAAGAGGGTGTTGGGGGCTGGGTGAGAAGGGTGAAGCTGTTAAATGAAGAAAAAAAAGAAAGCCTCATGGACACAGACAACAGTGTGGTGATTGCAAGAGGGGTTGGTAGGGATGGTAAAAGGGGGATAAATGGTGATAGAAGACTAAATTTGGGGTGGTAAACACACAATACAATAGACATATGATGTGTTATAGAATTGTATACCTAAAACTATAATTTTATTAACTAATGTCACCCAAATAAATTCAATAATAGCATAAATAAAAATAGCACATAAATAAATAAATATATAAATCATTTTGATTACAGCAACTCTTTTTTTAATAAATCTTTATTGTTCAGATTATTACAGTTGTTCCTCTTTTTTCCCCCCATAGCTCCCCTCCACCTGGTTCCCACCCCACCCCATGCCCTTACCCGCCCCCCACTGTCCTCATCCATAGGTGTAATATTTTTGTCCAGTCTCTTCCCGCACCCACCACACCCTATTCCCCCTGAGAATTGTCAGTCCACACCCTTTCTATGCCCATGATTCTATTATACTCACCAGTTTTTTCTGTTCACCAGACTTTTTATTCACTTGATGTTTAGATTCACTTGTTGATAGATATGTATTGTTGTCACTTTATTGTTCATAATTTTTATCTTTAACTTTTTCTTCTTCTTCCTCTTCTTAAAGAATACCCTTCAGCATTTCATATAATACTGTTTTGGTGGTGATGAACTCCTTTAGCTTTTCCTTATCTGTGAAGCTCTTTATCTGACCTTCAATTCTAAATGATAGCTTTGCTGGGTAGAGTAATCTTGGTTGTAGGTTCTTGCTATTCATCACTTTGAATATTTCTTGCCACTCCCTTCTGGCCTGCATAGTTTCTGTTGAGAAATCAGCTGACAGTTGTATAGGTACTCCCTTGTAGGTAACAAACTGTTTTTCTCTTGCTGCGTTTAAGATTCTCTCTTTGGCTGAAACCGGTTTGGCTCAGTGGATAGAGCGTTGGCCTGCAGACTGAGGGGTCCCAGGTTCGATTCCGGTCAAGGACATGTGCCTGGGTTGGGGGCATATCCCCAGTGGGAGATGTGCAGGAGGCAGCTGATCGATGTTTCTCTCTCATCGATGTTTCTGACTCTCTATCTCTCTCCCTTCCTCTCTGTAAAAAATCAATAAAATATATTTAAAAAAAGAAAGATTCTCTCTTTGTCTTTTGCCCTTGGCATTTTAATTATGATGTGCCTTGGTGTGGTCCTCTTTGGATTCCTCTTGTTTGGGGTTCTCTGTAATTTCTGGACTTGTAAGTCTATTTCTTTCACCAGGTAGGGGAAGTTTTCTGTCATTATTTCTTCAAATAGGTTTTTAATATCTTGCTCTCTCTCTTCTTCTGGCATCACCATAATTCAGATGTTGGTATGCTTGAAGTTGTCCCAGAGGCTCCTTACACTATCTTTATATTTTTGGATTCTTTTTTCTTTTTGCTTTTCAGTGTTTTTTCTTCTTCATATTTCAAATCTTTGACTTGATTATTGGGATCCTCTAGTCTGCTGTTGAATCTCTGTATATTATTCTTTATTTCAGTCAGTGTATACCCTTGATTTCTGCTTGGTCCTTTTTCATATCCTTGAGGCCTCAGTAAATTTCTTGGAGGTTTCTAGAAGATTCTTAATAACCTTATAACCATGGCTTTGAACTCTATATCCAGTAGTTTGCTTTTCTCCATTTCTTTCATTTCTGACATGTTTCTCTGTCTCTGCATTTTGGCTGCTTCCCTGTGTTGATAGAGTGGCCTTTTGTGCTAGGTGTCCTATAGGGCCAGTGGCTCAGCCAATTATCTGAGGTGGACACTCTTGGTGCACCCCTTTGTGGGCTATGTGCTGTCTTGTTGTAGTTAAGCCTTGATGGCTGTTGGTATCACTGGAAGGAATTCACCTCCAGGCCAATTGTCTGTGAGGACCAGCTGTGTCTACAATGGGAGAACTGCTGTGCTGGAAACACTCTTATGGGGCAGGACTTGCTTCAGTGGGGCTGCGATGCTCACTGAGTCTTCCCCTTGATTGTGTCACTTATATGAAGAGTTGTATGTGAAGAGTTGTAATCTGGTATGGTTTCACACTGACTACTGGGTACACTGGCTCTTGGATCTCCAAGGAGGTGCAAAGTCAGCCACTGCCTGTGGCCACCCAGCAGGAGCTACAGAGAGATCTTCAGATTCCTCCTCTTGTTTGGGGGTATGGAAGTGCTCAGATGAGGCCCAGCTGTGAAGCAATGCAGGCTGCTGCTGCTGTGTCTTAGGCCTTCTTTTGGAAGCTTTTGAGCTCTCTGACCTAGCTGTAGTTTCTTAGTTTTTAGGTTGCAAAAGGACAGACCATTCATATGCAAAAGTCACTGTGTATAGCTTGGATGGGGTTGTAAATTGAGTGGGGCAGGGACTCAGGGAATCACCAGGGCAGAGCAAACAGCTATGGCTGCCAGTCAGCCCTGCCCCAGAGAGGTCCCCGGGTCTCTTTGTCCCTTGGCCCCCTGCAGGAACAATGATCGCTGCAAGCACCTCTGAGAGAAAGCCACCTTCATGCTCCGGCCTGATGCTAGACAATCTAGTTTCTCTCTGTATGAGTCTGGGTCCCCAGAGTCTCGCCCAGAACTGGAGTTCAGCACAATCAGGAGCTTGTATCTCCCTCCTGATTGAAATAAAACAACAGCGCACCCAGTTGCCAGCCCATTTTGCACGCACCTCCTTACCTCTGCACCTCTGCACCTCTGCACCCCCTACCAGTCTCAATGCGCTTTTTTCTTTCCTTCTAGTAGAATTTCCACTCAGCTAGCTTTCCCGTGGTTCTGGATGATATTTGTTTTGTCTTTTAGTTGTAGTTTTGATGTGGTTGTAAGAGGAAGCAAGTACAGGGGTTTAGCTATGCCGCCATCTTGGTTGTCTTCCTGATTACAGCAACTCTTTACAGATAAGGGCATTTTCAAAATAAAATTATCCAGATAAATTATTAATGCAGTGATACATGTATAATGAAAATTTATGTTCAAATAAGTAAAATTATGAAATAAATTCCAGACATACAAAATTTTGGGCAGTAACATAGAAGATACATTTGCATTTCTTTGTAAAACCAATACAATCTATATATATAAAGAGCCAGTGTCCATAACATCAAAACAGCCAAACATATGACCAAACACTGGAAGTCAGTCCTAAAGTTGCTGTGGGCGCAACGACCCAGCACTGAGTGCCGAGGGGCCTATGGAACAGGACCAGATAGAGGCCCGGAGAGAGAAGCAGGGTTTGATCTGTAGCCTCTGTGGCAGCTGCTGATCAACCCTTGTCTCTCTCTTTCTTTCTGGCCCTCACAAGCAGCCAGACCTCTCTTTCTCTCCAGGCCTTGCCAGCAGGCATAGGGACTGCTGGTCAGCCCCACCTCTATGATCAGGCCTAGAGATAGGCCCAGAGACGGTGACGGGCATAGAAACTGACCAATCAGAACCTAATCTGGGTGAACTGCGAGGAGCCAATGGCTGCCTAGGAGGCAGAGCTTTTGATGCTGACTGGCTTAGACACTGCCCAATCAGATCTTAATCTGAGTTAACTGTGAAGACAGAACCTAAGGTGGGGGCTGAGAAGGAGTTTTAAGGGCAACAGCTATTTGGTGTAAGGTATAAGAAAGTGGTTCAATTTTTTAATGACCAGTTTGGCAGTATAGTGCATATGGCTGGCTATTAGTCCAGATATAGGGACTATGTATTTTTGTCTGCCAAGAGCATCTCCTCCTGTTGAAAAAGGCTTCTCCCCCACCCCATTTAAGCAATCCTATCCTATATAATTTATCTATACTAATAAAAGGGTAATATGCTAATTAGACTGGGTCTACCGGCCATCTTCTGGACATCTGACTTCCTTCTGGACAAAGCCATGGTGATGGGGGCTGAGGCGGAGGCAGTTAGGGGCAATCAGGACAGCAGGGGAGGGCAGTTGGAGGCGAGATCAGGCCAGCAGGGGAGGGCAGTTGGGGGCGAGATCAGACCGGTAGGTAAGAACAGTTAGGGGAGAGATCAGACCAGCATGAGAGGGCAGTTAGGGGTGATCAGGCAGGCAGGAAGAGGGGTTAGGGGCAATCAGGCAGGCAGGCAGAGGCAGTTAGGGGCGATCAGGCAGGCAGGCAGGTGATTGGTTAGGAGCCAGCAGTCCCAGATTGTGAGAGGGATGTCCGACTCCTGGTTTATGCCATATCCCTGTGGCCTAAATGGAAGCTAGACATCCCCCAAGGAGTCCCTAAATGGAGAGGTTTCAGGCTGGGCTGAGGGAACCCCCCACCCCCAGTGCATGAATTTCATGCACTGGGCCACTAGTCTAATTAAAAGAAAAGATGAATTACATAAGTTCTGAGATATAAAAGTAAAATAGAACATATATTTAGAAGGGAATAATACATACTAATCCTCATGAGAAATATTATAATGATTAAATGAAGTATATGATTTGTATATTTCCCTTTAATATTGTGAATAAAGCTTCTGTTTATTATTTTTTAATAAAATCATTGCATGAATAATTTCTTCACACTTTGGCAGTTTCTCAAACCCTCCATTTTAATCAGAGTTCTATAACCATTAATACTACTTCCTAATTAAGAAATCCATTAAGTATCTATAATAGTTGCTTTAGAAATGATGTTAAATTTACTAGAGTTTTAAATAATAAATTCATGTGATGGGATTTTAATGTGCAATTTAAGAAGTTATTAATATTTGAAAGAAGCAGTCATTGCTTCTGTGTTCAATCAATACTAAGGTTTTGTCATTTATTTAGTTATCGATTTTACAATTTCTAATATCTCATAAATATTCTTAAGTGTTCTTCATGGAAATGGATATCTTACTTCTGTGAAATTTTTTTGCTTAGAAATTAAGTATTTATATTCATTTATCTCAATAAAAAAAATGTGGCTGAGATAGGTTACTTCTACTTCTTTGTTAAATGTGACCTCCTATGACTTTTACTTTGTCAATACTTTTTCATGCCTTAGGCCCCAACTGCAAAATTTGAATAATATATAGCTCCCACTTATAAAGAAGATTTTATTTAAAAGAAACAGGAAACCTGTGTATCATAAACTATCTTGACAATTGAGAGAGCTAAACATAAGCCCTGAGACTCCTACAAATTTCCTGTGTTATATTATCCATTCCTGCCATAAGCTCTCTTTGGGAATCTGTTTTTTCATCTGTAAAATAAAGAGTCACTGTACACTGAGCTACCTTTCATCAATTGAAATATGAAAACCTATTTTAAATAAGCTATGTGAGTAAAAATTTAAATTGTTCAAAAAGGCACATATACTCATTCAGTTCAGTCATGTCCTGAATTAGGTTTGTAAGCTATCACAAACACATATTTAACATTAAAATTCAAAAATATTTTTAATTAAATTGATTATATACTAATTTTGGGGTGCAAATGACAACTTAGGAAGGGTAATTGAATGTTGATACATAAAAAGTTCAATTGATTTTTAAAATTCAGTTGGTTCATTTGTAATTTTATCACTTAAACAAGATTTGCCAGAAAAAAAAAAAAAAAAAAAAACAAGGGTGGGGGTGACATTTGTAATACTTTCAACAATAAAGATAAATTTAAAAAAATAAAAATAAAAAACTATTCTAAAAGGATAGGGAAGAAAATATATTGATGTTGTCATAAGGCAGAGGACTCAACAGATAATTTCTATTCAAAAAATTTCTATGCAAGAAAGTTCTTGCAACTAGTGTAAGCAAGGAAAGGAGCTAAATTTGATAATATCTGGGCCAGAAACTCAAAGGCTACTTGGGCCAAAATAGAGAGTTTGGAAGTCATTATGAATGTAATGGGGCAGTTTTCAAAGAGAGCATTGTTATTATTATTAATATTATTTTAATTTTGTATTTGAGCTACCGAAAAGTTATATAATAGAGGCACTTCTATATTTCCTTCACCCAGTTTCTCCTAATAACATCTATACTAATAAAAAGGGAATATGCTAATTAGACTGGACATCTTCTGAACAACCTTCCGGACATCCTTCCAGACAAAGCCACGGTGGCAGGGCCGAGGCAGAGGCAGTTAGGGGCAATCAGGTTGGCAGGGGAGAGCAGTTATGGGGATCAGGCAGGCAGGTAGGAGAGTGGTTAGGAACCAGCAGTCTCAGATTACAAGAGGAATGTCCGAATGCCGGTTTAGGCCCGATCCCACCGGCAGTTAGACATCCCCCGAGGGCCCCAGGTTGGAGAAGGTGCAGGCCAGGCTGAAGGACACCTCCTCCCCCTAGGCACAAATTTCATGCATCGGGCCTCTAGTCTTATATAACAGTGCTACATTGAAAAAAATTAAGAAATAAACATAGCTACAATGTTATTCAATGATTACTTAAGATTCAAAAATTTTTCCACTTCTGTCCTTTTCTGTTTAAGTTTCCAATTCAAGATGCCAGGTCTTCATGACTCCTAAGTTTTCTTCAGTCTATTAACAGTTCTTAGTCTTCTCTTGATGTACATGACTGCTTAGGTATTACTGCTTATGAATTGTTCCTTAGTTTGCATTTGCTTGATATTTTATCTTGATTGGACTCGATCTATTGATTTGGGGGAAGAATACCAGAGAAATAATATGCTCTTCTTATGGGATCATATGGAGAGAAATGCCATCTATCAGCATGCTTACTACTGGTGATGTTAACCTTGATTACATGGATAAGATGGTGTTGGGTTTCCCCAACAGAATTTCTCTCCATTTAATACTATAGTTAATAGAAGCAAGTCACTAAGTCCAGAGCATGGTAAAAGGGAATAAAATTGGACTCCACATCTCTGGAAGGAGGAATATCAATGAATTTTGAGTACATAAATACCACTACAGTATTCAATGAATATTTTGGGGTGATACATTTTGGCTGTGTAAATATCCTGTCTTTCCTTAAAGCTTTGCCTACTGATATTAATATTTTCCAGTGGATATTGCCTGTAGCAATTACTACTATATTTTTATAATTCCACTAGAGGCCTGGTGCACAAAAATTTGTGCACTCAGGGGGTAGGGGGGTCCCTCAGCCCGGCCTGTGCCCTCTCGCAGTCTGGCACCACTGTCACACTCAGGGCAGGACCGATGGGGAGGTGATGGCTCTACCCCGTCACACACAGAGAAGGGCCCGTGGGGGGGGGGGGGCGTTGGGGCGCCGCATCCTGTCACACACAGAGCAGGGCCGATCAGGGGGTTGGGGCGCTGTACCCTGACACACACAGAGCCACAGGGTGATCAGGGGGTTGGGGAGCTCCCCCCTATCAGGCACAAAGCAGGGCTGATCAGGGGGTTGGGGCACCTACTCCTGTCCTGAACAGAGCAGAGCAGATAGGGAGGTTGTGGCCCCGCCCCCTGTCACACACAGAGCCGCAGGGTGATCAGGGGTTTTGGGCGCTGCCCCCTGTCACACTGATCCCGGTGCCAGGAGGCCTCACGGCTCCGCTGATCCCGGTGCTGGGAGGCATATTACCCTTTTACTATATAGGATAGAGGCCTGGTGCATGGGTGGGGGGCCAGCTGGTTTGCCCTGAAGGGTGTCCTGGATCAGGGTGGGGGTCCTCACTGGGGTGCCTGGCCAGTCTGAGTGAGGGGCTGAGGACTGTTTTTAGGCTGGCGGGTGACTGAAGCTCCCAACCGCTCCTTTTTTTCTTTTTTCTTTTATTCTGGGCCAGCTTTAGCTCTGGTTCCAGCTCTGCGGCCGCTGCTGCTGAAAGCAGGTATCTGGTTTGTTTGGGTTCTATAATCAAGACACTGTATCAACTCCAGCTCTGAGATCATGGATAGCTGAAAGCAGGTTTCTGGGGTTTTGTTTAGCTTCTATATTTGTTACAATGTTTCACACTGCAAGCTCAGAGGCCGGCAAGGCAGGCGGGGAACGTTGGAGTCCTCTGTCACTGAAGCAAGCAAGCCTCATGTTAGCTTCCAGCTGCCTGGCTGCCGGCCGCCATCTTGTAAATACTTATTATCTCAGAAAATTTCTTATATCAATATAGGATAATGAATTTGCGTACAATACATTCCATTAAATCATTTTTATCAGTGGAGTGTTCTTTTATATGCACTGCTTGCAAACCTTGCTTTTATAAGGCATGGGAAATGAAAATCACCTGTGAATTCTGCCACTTTATCAAAGAACACTAAAGGTACTAATACAATACTTTTAAAATACAATGAGATTCCCCTAAGATTTTTTGCTTCAAAGACTAAACAACTAGTATTGTGATCTATTTTTTCTTTTTTCTCTCTCACTTTTTTTGTTAATCCTCACCTGAGACTATTTTTCCATTGATTTTTAGAGAAAGTAGAAAGGAGTAGGGGGGAGGTTAAAGAGAAACATTGATGTGGGAGAGACACATCGTTTGGGTGCCTCCTGCATGTGCCCTGACCTGGCATTGGATCTAGCTTGCTGCAGCAGGGTACATGCCCTTGACCGGAATCAAACCCGGGACCTTCAGGTCAATGCTCTATCCACTGAGCTAAACCAGCCAGACCTATTTTTAATTCTCATTTAAACCAAGACTGAATCTGAGATAACTGAGTTAATAATTTCCCCTTCTAAATATTAACTGTAAAGGCATCAGACATAAATGGAGTATCAGAGGTCTGTTTTTAATCTAGTACCCACCATTCCCAGGTCCTTGTACACTGTTGCCTGTTTTTCCATTCCTTTATTATCAACCTATACTTTTTAGATTGCCTACATGATAGGAAACTTCAAGATAAAAATAAAATGTCATATTATAACTTATTTTTAACTACTCATTTTATAAATTTAATATCTGTTAATGGTATTAAATCATTATATCATAAAGATTTATTAAGTTTTTCTTCATTTGATTCTTTCTTGAAATAGCTCATTTTAATCTAACCATAAGAAAAATCCAAGAGGTGTATAGTACATTAAAATATTAAAAAACATATTTCAAAATAAATTAAAAAGCTTTCAGTTCAACAAAGCTTTTGAATGATCTAAACTGCTTGATTTTTATTTAAAAATATGTTGGCTCTGTAATTCAATGAGCTCTATCAGCCAGCAAAAGATAAAATAGAGTTATAAATGACTATAGTTTTAAAGTTTTGGAGCTCTGAGAAAATGGTTTGATGTCAGTTAATTAAATTAATAGCTAAAGGTTAACACTCCGTTAATGTAAGTAAAGCCTGCATACATCCTTTTGAAATAAAAATCATGAGAGAATTTACTTTCGTGATAAACATACATCTCTGGCTTAGTGTAGAGATCACTTGTCATCATCATCATTTGTGAGGAAAGAGGTTCAAATTTAGAAAGAACAATAAATTGTTCCAAATAAGAGAATCATGCCATAGTAAATGTAATGGAGAAAATAGGAAAATAGAGAAACTAGAGAGGATTTTTAAAAATTATTCTATGCTATAAACAGGAGCATTCTAAATATCTTTTTTAAGAGGAATATTTCCCCTGCTAAGTAAGTACAAAACAGAGATATATCCTAAAAAATAAGTCATGTTTTCTGCCAGTAATTTAATTAAAACACAGTACTTTTAGTGGAAAAACTAATGGTAAGATAAGGATATATCTAGTATATTACTCTTAAGATTATTTATATTCAAACTGGAAAATATATGTGTTCTATATTTCATTTTTTAATTGCCTCATGAAATTAAAACATAACTGTTTGAAAGAGAATATAATATTAATCATATGAAAAACCAGAAATTAATAAACATAATAAGTTTTCAAATAAATTATTAGATTATAAATAAATGCCTCCAAGAATAATTCATCAGTGTAGAGAATTTAATTTTTTCCTTCACTGCTTCATTTTAGTCATAAACATTTTTTTAGAAAATAAAGTAACACACGATATATTTAAACACAGCATTATGATTTTATATTTCAATTTCATGTTTAATGAACTAAATTGTCTATCTAAAATTTTTCTATATACTTTGAAAACAAAATGACTCATGAATATTTGATATTTTATTCATCTTAAAATTGACATTGTTATTATTATCTATAATTTTTTTAGATGCAACATACTTTAAACATGTGAAGTGTACATTCAAACTATGATATGTGGAGGATATTTTAAGTTTGCATTAACTAATTACCTTTATTGTCCATAATGTCCCATGACTGTGCCAATATTCTACACATTTATTGACTTATTAAATTTGTAGGAAAAAAACTTTTGATATAGATATTATATTTTAAAATTGACATATTTACAAGTTAAATTGATTAAATATTTATATCTGATGATAAAGCAGACAATGAATAAATTATCAAGCCAGAACAGCAAAACAAAACAAATCAGATAGTACATTTTCAACTAAGTCAGTACTGCCTCCAAGTGAAAGCCAAACAGTGTATCTGGAAGGATTTAAAGCAATACAGAGAGTGGATATTTTGCAGGCCAAGAATGGCCATTCCAGGCTGACGGTGAGTGTCAGTGTAACCCTCTGGGGAACACAACACTGCCAACATGTGAGGGTGCTCCATCAAAAACCTGTGTCTGCCATGTTTTCTTCTTGGGATTGTAGACATATTAAAAATCATGAGGAGAGAAACACAGAAACAACTAGGGTTTTTGAAAGCTGAGTTGGATTTGAACTTAACTAGGTGTCGAACATTTGGGGAATTTTCCCTCCTTCACTCCAACTTTTTAGTGGTGCTAACTCCTCTATTAGCACAGAAGCTAGTTTTCAATTCAAGCCATTTCACTATTTGGAGACTAACACCTGTTCTGCAACACAAGCTTGTTTTAAGTATTGTGCAAGGATAACAAAAATTTGGTCTCTGTTTTGGCTTAACATATTACAAGAAAGAGAAATATGAAAAATAAGAATGCCCTGGGATAGTAAAAATAGAAATTCAAAACGCAATTGAAGGTTCAAAGGGAGCAGAGCTTAACTCACCTAAATATTTATAAGAAAGTTGGACAAGGCAGGTTACACATATGCTGAATCTTGAATCATGAGCAGACAGCTTGTACATGGCACAGTGCAAAAGGACATAGTAGTTAATATAAAAGATGTCTTTGTGGGGCAAATAGACAAGAAAGAACTCTCACCATTGGCAATAGCATGGATGGACCTAGAGAGCATTATACTAAACGAAATAAGCCACTCAGAGAAAGATAAGTATCATATGATCTCACTCATATGTGGAATCCAATGAACAACATAAACTTATGAACTAAAATAGACAGAGAGACACAGAAACATCGAACAGCCTGTCAAACCTCAGAGGGAAGGCAGGGCAGGGTGGGGGGGGGGGAGGAGAGACCAACCAATGAACTCATATGCGTATATGCATAATCCATAAACAGACAATAGGTGGTTGGAGAGGGGAATGGGGTGAAAAAAAGGACATAGGTAATACTTTGAACAATTAAGATTTATTTAAAAAAGAAAAAAAAAAGAGGTAACCGGAGTTCAAATATTATTTGATAGTCAATACTATCATAGGAATTTGGTTATTACTCAATCTCAATTTATTAAACAGTGTTAAATAGTAGAACAATGAAATCAGGTTTATGTTTAACTATGGTATTTTAAAAATTCATTTTTACTAACTAATTATTTGTTGAGTGACTATAATATTGGTCATAAAAATATTGGAAACCTTTGTTATTTTTTTTTGTCTAAAGTTTTACATATGTCTTCTTTTTCCCCAATTGACCCCCTGCCCCAGCCATTCCCACCCCGGGCAAGTCCCCACCGCCCCAGTGTCTGTGTCCATTGGTTATGCCAATATGCATGCACACATGTCCTTTGGTTGCTCTCTAACCCCCCTCCCCTACCATTTGTCTCTGGATCTATTCTTGTTCATCAAATTATATTGATCATTATATCCCACATAGAGTGAGATCATGTGATATTTATCTTTCGCTTAGCATGGAAACCTTTGTTATTTATTTCCTATCTAACGTCTACATAAGTCTCCTAGTTAAACAAGTTTTATTAATACATTTGATATTGTAAGAAATATACAATCATTTTCAAACAGTGCTAGGTCATAATTGCCAACAGAATAGATTTATTGCACCCAAATAAGAAAGGATAAAATTGTTTGCTTTTCATTTTTGGCTAATTTTGTTTCTCTGCCTCTAGAGTTCTGTCCCAGATGCAAAATGTTTCTAAATTGTTTCTTTCCTAATGGCTGATTTCCTTTTATACATGAAAGACACATATTTTATAATATAACATATATTGTAAAGTACCAAGGAAATGTTTAACATCTCTTCCTTGTTCTCTTATTTATTCAACATTATGTAAACTAGACTTAGTGCTCCTCACTCTGGGTAATATAATGAGCAAGACAGATGGATACTTGACATAGAGGAATTATACTTTAGTGTAGGAAACAAAATAATACAACAAATGACTCGAATAAATACCGAGTATTTAAGTGCTATGAAGACAATACTGTGATTCTGTGATACAGAATAGCAAGGCGAATGGCTTCCGGAAGGGATGACATTTCAGCTGAGACTTGCAGGATACTCAGGGCCAGGAATGCCAGGTGGCAGGGGAAACAAACGAATAATAAATGCAAAGGCTTTGAAATGGAGAATGTGGCATGTGTGTTCTCAGAGTTGCCAAAAGCTATTGTGATCATAGGAGAGTGAATGTGTTAGGGAGTTTCTAAGAGATGAAATCAGCAAAGTGGGCTAGTCAGGATTGATAGGTTCTGGGAAAAGGTTTTAATTGATTTCTAAGTAGAATGAGAAATCATTGACTTTAACCTGGGAATAGCATACTTTGGTTTTTTAAAAAGTTTTCTTCCATCTGCTAAATGGAGAGGCTGAAGAAAGAAAGCCGGGAAACCAGATAGAAAGCCAGTGCACTCACCTAAACAATAAATACATTGTGGCGATAGAAAAATGATCAGAAATGTAGTTTGGAGATGACAGGAACAAGATTTGAAGGTTAATGAATCCTGAGTGTCTATGGATTTGAGGATAAGTTCTAAGAGATCTGGTTATACTGATTTCAAGTACAGAATCCTCTTTTCCCTACTTTATATAAGTAATTTTACTAGATCCACAATGTAGGTTTTTCTGGGAAGGACAACAGCAATAGCATAGGGATAATTCATGTCTACCACCAAATTCTAAGCAACTGTTACAACCAAAGGACTGGTCATTCCAGTTGACCAGTGCTATGACACGCACTGACAACCAGGGTGCAGATGCTCAATGCAGGAGCTGGCCCCTGGTGGTCAGTGTGTTCCCACAGCCACTCTCCCATGGCCAGCCAGCCAACCTCCTGTGGCCCCTCCTCCATTCCCCCATTAACCTCAATCACTGGCCAGGCCAAGGGACCCCACCCATGCAAGAATTTGTGCACCAGGCCTCTAGTATATTAATAAACACAAAAGACCAATGATAACATGAAACACTGCAATTGAAAGTAGGAATTAGAGCAAAGTACTAGTATATCATCAAAGGAATATAGATGGTTGTTTGGGCTGTAGTACTAAATGAGCAAATCAGAAAAGTTAGCAAGAGTTAAAGAAAATTTTCTTGCCCGAAATAACAATGACCTATCTCAGGAAGAAAATAGAGAAATTCTGACACACCCTATTGATATCCTATCAAATTTCAAAATCAAATCTGTGGGCCAGCTATGGAAAAATGGGAATATCTTTTCTGGGAATCTAATTCCTCACTGCATAGCATCATATTACAATTACTCAATGGAAGGTTCTTTGTATTATTTTTTTAAAAAATTCTTTTTAAAAAATATATTTTATTGATTTTTTACAGAGAGAAAGGGAGAGGGATAGAGAGAAACATCGATGAGAGAGAAACATTGATCAGCTGCCTCCTGCACACCCCCTACCGGGGATGTGCCCGCAACCAAGGTACATGCCCTTGATCAGAATCTAACCCGGGACCCTTGAGTCCGCAGGCCGACGCTCTATCCACTGAGCCAAACCGGTTAGGGCAATGAAAAAAAATTCTTAATATTAGCATGAAGTCTATTCAATTAAAAAAAGAGTCTTATATTCTCCTATATGTCTCCTCATTTATGAATTTCTTCCTTTTTTTCTGATTTTTGTCTGCATTAATTTTTCTTCTTTTCCTAGACTTCCTTGGTTACTATTATAACTTGAAGCATTTTGAGTGAAACAATTAGCATTTTTTTTTTTAGTATTTATTTTTATTAATGGAATTATAAAACAAAGTGCTATCTTTCAAGTCTTACAGGACAGGGGCCAACCCAGAGCTGGTCTGCCTCAGGCTGGTCTGTTGTGTGTGGGTGTGGGAAAGATTTCCAAACAGGAGTCCTGATGGGTTTGAGGGTATGTTTACTAATACTGGGGACAATGAATCAGAGGAAGAAATTAGAGTAAAAGTAAGAACAAGGGAGAGCCTGCATGGTGCTCTGCTTTGGCTCTGTAGAAATGTTACAGGGAAGAAGTGAGCCAAGGCGGGGCTGCTTTAGCTCACTGGGAAGTCAGATAGAAGGGGCCTTGGAGACAGGATGGTCAGTGGGGGTGGGGGGCGATCCCTGGTGAAGCTACGGCTCTATCACTGCCCACCGTCCCCCAGGCTGCAAGTCTCTCAGGGACCCTTGGAAAGAAGAAGTTCACCCCTGGAAAGGGGCATGGGCATGAAGAGTGATTCCGCACTGGGTATTTGTTCTGAGAGCTTTTGATCTTCTTCTTTTTTTTTTTTCCTGCAGGTGCGAATCTTAGGAGACAGTTTCAGTAGAAAATTCATGAGCTTTTCAGGTGCATTTTTTAATATGCTGATGCATCAAAATGAGTGTTTAGGGGAGTTCTGGATTGTCCTTTGGTCTGTTTTACTGTTTTATTTGTTCTGGCATTAATGAGGTTTTTGTTATTTGTTCCCCGACTTCACCTGTCCTTGGAGTCAGCTGCACAACTGGCATTAATTGGTTAGAAAGGAGAGTATAAAGCAGTGGTTCTCAACCTTCTGGCCCTTTAAATACAGTTCCTCATGTTGTGACCCAACCATAAAATTATTTTCGTTGCTATTTCATAACTGTAATGTTGCTACTGTTATGAATCATAATGTAAGTATGATATGCAGGATGGTCTTAGGCAACCCCTGTGAAAGGGTCGTTCGACCTGCAAAAGTGTCACGACCCATATGTGGAGAACCGCTGGACTATAAAGCATTTGCTCTCAAGTGCCTTTGGTTGGGGAAGATAAAGTCTTATAATTCACAAGCTGGCTGCAAGCTGCCCAAACTGTTTGGCCGTAATTTTCTTGTCTCAATTTCCCCATTCCACTTGCCCAGAGATTTTCCTGACTTATTATTCTGCTACACAACACAGATTTGGCAATCATACAGATTTTTCTGTGTACTTTTCTCATGATCGGTATTTTCAAAATTACGTTAAAACCACTTTTATTTTCCCGTTGAATCTAAAGGTATCTCTGGGAATGTGTATTTTTTTAAATTTCTAAATATTTTTGAATAGATAATTTTTAAATTTATTTAAATACTTTATAAGATTTCTTTTTACTATTTTTGGTATTAAAATTTTTAAAGTATTTCCTGTGTCTTTATAGATAATTTTTGCATAAAAAAAGATTGAAGGTGTAGAATCCATGATTATTTAATATTGCTTTAGTTCTGTGAATATTCTAGAAATATGAAGCTATCATTTAAAATATATTTAAAAGTCATACAATTATACATTTTTTTTCCTACTTCATCTGCCATTTTCTCCTACTCTCAAAGTTGCTGGTGTACTCTGATTTTTTTCTTCCATGATTTATGGCCTAAGATAGCTTACTTTTAAATTTTATTTTCTACCTCCATATTAGATGTTAAGAAATCTAAGAGTGTCATCAAATAGTTTTTTAACACTTTGTTAGATAACCAATTTATATGCATTATATATCTTCAGAAATGAATAAAATTGAGGACAGGATAATAGTAGTATTAACAATAGCAGAAAAATTAAAACCAACAGTTTTTATCTCTATAAACATATATTGTCTGTTTATCTCTGATAAATTTTAAAATACATGTAAATAACTGATTTTTTCAGAATAGGAATCCACAATATAGTCAAACTGTTTAATTGGAATGATAACCTTTGCAAAGTAGAGGGTCTTTTTAAAATTAAAATTACATATATTTAAAGTATGCACATCACTTCACATAGTTACTGCTTGTGTGTGTGTGTGTGTGTGTGTGTGTGTGAGTGTGTGTGTTGAGAACACGTACAATCTTTTCTCTTGGCAGATTTCCAGTATTCAAGTCACATGATGATAGTCATCATGCTGTACATTAGGTCTCTAGACTTATTCAGCCAACATAACTGAAACTGTACTCTTTGACCAACATCTTTCCTTTCCCCCTACTTTTCTTCCCTGTTTACCACCATTCTAAACTGAGATTCTGTGTATTGAATAATTGTAGATTCTACATATAAGTGAGATCAGAAAGTTGTTTTTCTTTCTGTGTCTGCTTATTTCTCAGCATAATGTCCTCAGTGTTCATCATTGTTGTTACAAATGGCAGGATCTTCTTTTTTATGGGTAAAGTAGAGATCCGATGCACAAAATTCATGCAAGGGTAGGCTTTTGCGGCCCCAGCTGCCTCATGCACTATGCCCCCCCCCCCCCCCCGCCCACACCTGCCTTGGCCTGGCACTGCCCATGTCTGCTGCCACACACCCCCGGTTCCCTGGTTCCGCGGAGCCCCCTGATCTATCACCCTGCAGAGGGTGGCCTAGGCCTCCCTCTTTGGGGAAATCACAGAGCCCCTCACATCAATCACCCCGCTGGCCGGTGGCCTGGACCTCCCCATGCAGGGAGATCATGGGGGATGACAGGCTCCCGACCAATCGCTTCACAGCTGTCTTGGCTGACGTGGCGCCAGTGCATGTCATACCATGGTTGTCCAGGAGGTCATCTGGACGGTCGTTCTGCTGTTCAGTCATTTGGTCAATTTGCATATTATACTTTTATTATTATTGATAATATACTATTGTATCTAGACAGCACATTTCTTTACCAATTTATCTGTCAATGAACACTTAGGTTACTTAACAGTTTGGCTATTGTGAATAAGGCTGTGAGGAACATGAAGGTTCAGATATCTGTTAGAGGCATTTATTTTATTTCCTTTGAATAAATAGTCAGGATTGTTTGATTATATGGTAATTCTATTTTTAATCTTTCAGGAACCTTCGCACTGTTTTGCAAAGCATCTCCACAACTTTACAATCTCACAAACAGTGTACAAATGTTCCCTTTCTCCACATCCTGGCCCACACTTGTTATCTTTTGTATTTTTTACCATAATCATCATAACAGGCGTGAGATGATATCTTATGGTGGTTCTGATTAGGATTTCCCTGATGATTAGTGATGTTGATCACCTTTTCATGAATTTGTTGACCATTTATATATGCTTTCCCTGAAAAAAATGTCTGTTCAGGTTTCTTTGTCCATGTCTAAATCAGGTTCTGTGTGTGTGTGTGTGTGTGTGTGTTTGTGTGTTTTGTTTGTTTGTTTTTGTTGTTGTTTTTGCTACTCACTTGTATTTATTTCTTTATATATTTTGTATATTAACCACTTTTCAGAGCTATGGGTTGGGGCAAAAGTAGATTTACAGTTGTGAATATGTGATACACAGTTTACCTTTGTATTATTGTTTATTAATTATTGTATTATTTTCCATTTGAACAACTGTAAACCTACTTTTGGCCCACTCTGTATGGTTTTCAAATATTTTCTCCCAGTCCATAGGTCATCTATCTTTTCATTTAGTTGATTGTTTCTTTTACTTTGTGGAAGATTTTTAGTTAGATGTAGCCCCATTTATTTTTCCTTTTGCTTTTGTTGTTGAGCTTTTTGTGTCATATCAGTCATTGCTCAGGCCATGGCAAGGAGCTTTCCACCAGTGTTTTCTTCTAGGTATGGTTTCCTTTGTTAATCAGCTTTTACTATATTGTGTATGTCTGTGTGTTTGTGTAAATCCTCACCTATGGATATTTTTCCCATTGATATTTTTAGAGAGAGTGGAAGGAAAGGAGGGAGAGAGAGAGAGAGAGAGAGAGAGAGAGAGAGAGAGAGAGAAAGAGAGAGAAAGAGAGAGGTATGAAAGAGGCACATCAATTGGTTGCCTTCTGTGTGTGCCTTGACTGAGCCGGGATCATACCTACCACTCATGTATTTTGTCCAGGAATCAAACCCTTCCATGCACAAGACAACATTCTAACAACTGAGAACACTGGCCAGTGCTTTTCTAGATTTTTGTGTATGGTGTAAAATATAGTTCCAGTTTTATTCTCTTTCATATGTATATCCAGTTTTCTCAACACTGATCATTGAAGAGACTATCCTTTCCTTATTGTGTATTCTTGGTGCCCTTGTTTAAGTTAATGGACCTTATGTATTTGGGATTCTTTCTGTGCTCTCTATTCTGTTTCATTGATCTATGTGTTTAGTACCATACTGTTTTGATTACTATAGCTTTGTGACATAATTTGATATAAGGAAATGTGATTCTTCTAGCTCTGTTTTTCTTTCTTTTTTTAAATATATTTTTTATTGATTTCAGAGAGGAAGGGAGAGGAAGAGAGAAATAGAAACATCAATGATGAGAGGGAATCATTGATTGGCTGTCTCCTGCACGTCCCACACTGGGGATCGAGCCTGCAACCTGGGCATGTGCCCTTGACCACAATCGAACCCGGGACCCTTGAGTCCACAGACCAACACTCCATCCACTGAGCCAAACCAGCTAGGGCCGTTTTTCTTTTATAATATTGCTTTGACTATTCAAAGTCTATTGTGGTTACATATGGATTTTGAAATTATTTTTTGCACTTATTAGAAAAAAAGAACTTTTTCAAATAAAAACTTCTGAATGTATGAACACCAGTTCTATAGTATCCCTATATGTTTAAATAGTCTTCAGCTTTTATAATTTAAAGGTATAAATACTACAAAGTAACAAAAAAGTCATTTGAAAACTTTGTAATTCTTTTTAGAAATTAAAAAAAATCTAAAAGCATTTAGTTTTGAAAAATAAATTAATTTTAATTTTAATCAATTTTTGCCATCTTCACCAAGGCACTATGAAGTTTAAAATTTAGCATTTATTATTCTAACTCCAGAAAATCAAATATTTCTCTGTGTTATTTGTATGGGTTAGAAACATAAGATAAAAACCATCTTTTTTACAGAGTTTATTTATAAACTTTTTTTAAAATCAAAGGCAATTTTTATTAAGAAATTTATTAAGGGATTTTTATTTAAATTTATTCAATATAATAAATATTAAATTTATTTTCTACACAAATGAGCAGGATTCTAAAATAATTCCATCAGTTACTATGTAGAGTGGTCATAGCACAATACTTTCATCAGTATTCTTGGTTAAAGATGTGCCAACAAAAGAGTAATGCAAATAGAATTTTTAAGATGTCAGCACATGTGCAGACATTGCAAGGCAAATCATGCACCGAATAGACAGTCATCCATAAGGTTTTATTTATAACTATAGGCCTGGTGCATGAATTCATGCACGGGTGGGGTCCCTCTTCCTGGCCAGCGATTGGGGCTGATCGGAGCCATCTTGCCCAGTTCCAATCCGGTACAATGGGGGCCAGCCGGCCACGGGACGGACAGTGGGAGGTTGACTGTGGGAGCTCACTGACCACCAGGGGGCAGCTCCTGAGTTGAGCATCTGCCCCCTGGTCAGTGTGTGTCATAGCGACCAGCTGGTTGTCCGGTTGTCTGGTTGTAACTGTCACTTAAGCTTTTATTTATACAGATTACCAAGATTCTCCCCAAACTGTGTCATATCTCCAGCATCCTGATATATTGCTTAAAATCCTTTCACTGATCATTTCTTCTTTTTGTTAAGTTGTTACAGACAACAAGGAAGTATTTATTATACTCATTAAACTCAGTATGAATTAGATGCCTAAAAGATTTCCCAACTATTGCATATTTTCCCCTTCCATTTAAAATACTTTCAAATTTAATAGCCAAAGGAGCCAAAAGAACACAAATAGGAAGCATAGAGAAAGGGGATTCTCTCTTCTGAAATATCTTAGTACCTTAATATTCTCCAGTGAAAATAAATCTCCTACCACTCTTCAGTTAAGAAACTGGAGATCTTGAAAGTTGTGCTGTAGCATTTGAATTAAACTCTATTTCTACAAGAAAGGGTTCAGTGCTACTTTATGTACATTAGCAATTTTAAAAGATTTATGTTGATCACCTCCATTTTTTCAAATTCACCTAACACTCTTTTAAACTTTTTTTTTGTTTACACTATTAAAGATGTCCTCATCACATAAAAATTTTTAACATTAATTTAGTATTGTGAAAAATTGGGCTGTAGATGTTTCTACTGTTTCATTGCAATTGCAACCCTAAAACATATTATTTAACAGAAATCTTGGTTCTTCATTATATCGCTGAATCAATGGATGTAGTTGATAAGCTGTGCTCTATGCTTTTAATCAATAACAGGAATATTAATGAACATCAAGAGACATGCTGAGGTGATAAAGGGTTTAATTAGTTCATGGACAGAAAGCCACTTTTTTAAATTATTTGAAGCAAGTTGCTTTCACAAAGCTTTGAAAAGGATCATCAGTATGATTACAGCATTGTCCCTAAGAAACGTGCTTAAATTCTAGAAAATATAAATTTATTAAGTAATCAAATGGGAAGCATACAAATAGTTTTAAAACTAAAATAATATGGCTATGCATAGCAAACTACAAAATGACAATAATTACAATATGCACAATATCTAATAGCTTGATAAAAATGAGTTAAAGTATTTTTAAGCAATCAAAATTGATGTCTAGAGCCTGTGAAATAATGTGTCTCCTTCACTCTGTAAGCAAGAATTAGCAATCCTTCTCAAATTAGGACTTTTTGTATGACCATAGTATCTATAGAACTTTCATTGGAAAACACCTGGAACATCTGGGGAAAATAAATTGCATTTATTTCTGGAAAACAATGCAATTTGATCTATTTAACATCAAGAAGATTTGTAGAGAATATAATTAGATGTATATTTATCACTTGGTAATCATAATCCTTATCTCTATATATATAGAAGCCTAAGCGACCGTTATGACCCAACAACCAGAATGACTAGTCGACCAGTTCCTATGAGTGGGAAGGAGGACAGGGGAAGGCGGGGAACCATGCGGTGGTGGGCACCAACGTGGCATCCATGTCCGGCATCCATTCCTTCCATGCCTGGCCCAGCAACTGTTGCCTCCTCTCCTGACCCTGCCAGGGCCTTTGGGCCCCAGGCTGGGACAGGAACTGGGGGTGGGTGGTGGCAGACACAGCCCCTTTCCCAGGGGGCCAAGGGCTGGCTTCCTCTTTAGGGGCCAGTGGCCAACATCCTGCAGTCCCTCCCCCCATTCCTTCCCCCAGCTGGCAGGCCCAATCAGCTGGCCCTGGTCTGGCCAGCCCTTATTGGCCTGGCCCGATCAGCCTGGCCCCAATTGGCCCTGATTGCTGGCCAGGCCTAGGGACCCCACCCATGCATGAATTTGTGCACCAGGACTCTAGTACGATATGATTATAATTTAATTTACATATATAATGAATCTTATCTTATGTCATTATTTCTCTTAATAAATACATCATATTTAAAATGTGATGTTTTAGGATGAATAATGTCTCCTCCATCCTAAGCTATATATATTCTAAACCTCAAACCTGTAAAATGGTTATCTTCTACAGTAAAAGGACTTTGCCAATGTGATTATTTTAAATATCTTAAGGTTTGGAGATGAGTCAGATAATCCAGGGGGACACCATATAATCATAATTATCCTTACAAAAAAAGGGCAGTAGAGTTAGAAGCAGAGAGAGAGAAGATAATGTGATGATGAAAGGAAGGAGAGGGAGCAAAGGCTGAGTGGAGGGGATAAAGAGGAGAAATGGGATACATCTGTAATACTATCAACAAATCCTATCTAATAAAAGAGAAACATGGTAATTAGACGTACCTCCGCTACCCTTCCCATTGGCTAATCAGGGTGATATGCAAATTAACTGCCAGCCAAGATGGCGGCCAGCAGCCAGGCAGCTTGAAGTGAACATGAGGCTTGCTTGTTTCAGTGACGGAGGAAGCCAGTGACGTTCCCCGGCTGCCTTGCCGGCCTATGAGCTTGCAGTTTGAAACATTGTTACAACTATAGAAACTAAACAAAACCCCAGAAACCTGCTTTCAGTCAGCCAGGATCTCAGAGCTGGAGTCACAACAAAGTTTCAAATACAAAAGGTAAACAAAGTCCAGAAACCTGCTTTCAGCAGCCGAGGTCTGAGCTAAAGCCGGCTCTCACCTCCAGTGACAGCTACAGAAGTAAATAAATCCAAGAAAAAAAAAAAGGAAAACAGTAGAGGTTGGGCGCTCCAGGCACCCGCCAGCCTGAAAACTGCCCTCATTCCCTCACCCAGACTGGCCAGGCACCCCAGTGGGGACCCCCACCCTGATCCAGGACACTCTTCAGGGCAAACCAGCTGGCCCCCACCCATGCACCAGGCCTCTATCCTATATAGTAAAAGGGTAATATGCCTCCCAGCACTGGGATCAGCAGAGCAGCAAGGCCTCCTGGCCCCTGGAGCAGCGTGACAGGGGGCAGCGCCCAAACCCCCTGATCACCCTGCAGCCCTGTGTGTGACAGGGGGCGGGGCCATAACCTCCCTGTTCACCCTGCTCTGTTCATGAAAGGGGAAGACGCCCCAACCCGCTGATCGGCCCTGCTCTGTGCCTGATAGCGGGGAGCTCCCCAACCTCCTGATCAGCCCTCCTTAGTGTGTGACAGGGTGCAACACCCCAAACCCCCAATGGGCCCTGCTCTGTGTGTGACGGGGTGGAGCCGCAACCTCCCCATTGGCCCTGCCCTGAGTGTGACAGGGGGAGTGCCCCAACCCCCTGATCGGCCCTGCTCTGTGGATGACAGGGGGTGGCGCCCAAATCTCCCCGTCGACCCTGCCTTGAGTGTGACAGGGGGCAGCGCCCCAACCCCCCAATCAGCCCTACCCTGAGCGTGACTGAGAGTGGAATCACAACCTCCTGATCGGCCCTGCTCTGTGCATGATAGGGGGCAGCGCACCAACCCCCTGATCGGCCCTGCTCTGTATATGACAGGGGTGTCACCACAACCCCCTGATCCACCCTGCTCTGTGGGTGACAGGAGGTGGCGCCGCAACCTCCCCATCGACCCTGCCTTGAGTGTGACAGGGAGTAGCGCCCCAACCGCCCAATCAGCCCTACCGTGAGAGTGACTGAGGTTGGCATCGCAACCTCCTGATTGGCCCTGCTTTGTGCGGGACAGAGGGGAGCTCCCCAACCCCCTGATCAGCCCTGCTCTGTGTGTGACAGGGGGCAGCGCCCCAACCCCCTGATCGGCCGGTTCTGTGTGTGACAAGGTATGGAGCCTCAACCCCCTGATCGGCCCTGCTCTGTATGTGACAGGGGTGGCACCACAACCCCCTGTGCATGACAGGGGGTGGCGCTGCAACCTCCCCATCAACCCTGCCTTCATTGTGACAGGGGGTGGCACCCAAACCCCCCAATCGACCCTAGCCTGAGCTTGACTGAGGGTGGCATCGCAACCTCCTGATCCGCCCTGCTCTGTGCATGACAGGGTGTGGCCTCTCTAATCGGCCCTGCTCTGAGCCTGACCAGTACCTGCAGGGCAGGCACCTAGGGATTGTTGCCTGCCCTCTGCCACCCGGGAGCAGGCCTAAGCCAGCAGGTCGTTATATCCCGAGGGGTCCCAGACTGTGAGAGGGCACAAGTGGGGCTGAGGGACACCGCCCCCGCCCACCCCCCCGCTCACCAGTGCACAAATTTTTATGCACCGGGCCTCTAGTATATATATAAACATATGAGATTTTGGAATTGAGTTGATTCTATAATAAGTTGAGACTTCTGGGAACCTTGGGGTGACTGCATTTTGAGTATGAAATTAACTAGAGGCCCAGTGCACAAAAATTTGTGCACTCGGGGTGAGGGGGGTACCTAGGCCCGGCCTGTGCCCTCTCCCAGTCTGGGACCACTCAGGAGATAACAACCTGCTGGCTTAGGCCTGCTCCTGGGTGGCAGAGGGAAGGCCCAATCCCTAGGTGCAGCCCCTGGTCCAGCTCAGAGCAGGGCCGATTGGGGAGTTGGGGTGCCACCCCCTGTCATGCACAGAGCAGGGCGGATCTGGAGGTTGCGATGCCACCCGTAGTCATGCTCAGGGTAGGGCCGGATAGGGGGTTGGGGCACCGCCCCCTGTCACACTAAGGCAGGGTCGATGGAGAGGTTGCGGCACCACCCCCTGTCACGCACACAGGAGGGCCAATCAGGGGGTTGGGGCACTGCCCCCTGTCATGCACAGAGCAGGGCCCATCAGGGGGGTTGGGGCTCCATACCCTGTCATGCACAGAGCAGGGCCAATCATGGGGTTGGGGCGCCACCACTCTCACACTCAGGGCAGGGCCAATGGGGAGGTCATGGCTCTACCCCGTCACACACAGAACAGGGCCCGTGGGGGGCGGGAGTGGGGTTGGGGCGCTGCACCCTGTCACACACAGAGCAGCAGGGTGATCAGAGGCTTGGGGAGCTCCCCCCTATCAGGCACAGAGCAGGGCTGATCAGGGGGTTGGGGTGCCTTCCCCTGTCATGAACAGAGCAGGACAGATAGGGAGGTTGTGGCCCTGCCCCCTGTCACACACAGAGCCACAGGGTGATCAGGGGATTTGGGCGCTGCCCCCTGTCATGCTGATCCTGGTGCCGGGAGGCCTCGTGGCTCTGCTGATCCCGGTGCTGAGAGGCATATTACCCTTTTACTATATAGGATAGAGGCCTGGTGCATGGGTGGGGCCGGCTGGTTTGCCCTGAAGGGTGTCCTGGATCAGGGTGGGGGTCCCCACTGGGGTGCCTGGCCAGCCTGGGTGAGGGGATGATGGCTGTTTGCATCTGGTCACACACCCTTCAGGGTGGGGGTCCCCATTGGGGTGCCTGGCCAGTCTGGGTGAGGGGTTGAGGGCTGTTTTCAGGCTGGCGGGTGACTGAAGCTCCCAACCGCTCCTTTTTTCCTTTTCAACATTCCCTTATGTCTTATTAAATTATTAACACTATCTTATTTAAATTACATTTTTAAGATGGATATTATCATCTTCATTTATAAATAAGAAGGAGCCAGGAGCTCCCAATTACACATAGGTCTATACTACAGAGTAAGCTTAGAGAGGCTGTTATGTTTATGTAAATGAATGAGGTTATCCTATATAATCAAAGCCTATGACCTACCCTCATGCCATAACAACCCATCACCAGGAGGCTGTGTGCAAAGCAGGCATGTGTGGGTGGGCGGGGCTGTGCGCTGAGGCCTGGGGTCCTGCGGGTGCTGGCAGGGGCTTGACGCTGCGAGACTCCCTCCCCACCTGAGTGCATGAATTTCAGGCACCAAGCCTCTAGTACAGTGATAAAGGAACAACTGGAGAACAATAAAATAAAAAGGCTAAATATAGATCTTAGAGAATATGAATAATAAATGTTAGAGAATAAAGATGAATTAACAAAGGAACTGAGTTATCAGAGGAAGAAAATAGTGTTAAAAAATCCCAAGGAAGGAGACAAGTTAAAGGAAAGGCCATTTAAAGTAACTCGGTATGGGATACCTATTTAAATTTGACAATTAGAAATAATTGATCATATTATGTTTTTCAATAGAAATCCATTAAAATGTCCATCAGATGCCTAACTACAATAGTGAGGAAGTTTTGGATCAGTTTACACATGTAATTAAAAGAAAAGTCTCAGATATTATCTGCCCCATCTAGTAATTTATTTATTCTTCAAAGTAGTGTCCTTATTTATTAAAGTCTAGAGAAAATAGACTTAATCTTAAAAGCAAACAGAATGTAAAATAAAACAAATGAGGTAAAATTTCTAATTTCCCTAATTTACTTTTTGTGTTATTTTCTCACCAATATGTGATCTACTCTTCGTCTGTTTTTAGGGTAAAGTAAAGGATGTGGAAGAACCTAACAATATAATTATGTTACATATCACAGCTTTTGTATGAAATATCTTGAGTCACACATATGACTTACTTGACAAAACTTGCTGAACTGATACTAAGCATCAAGAACAGAAAACAGATGCTCTGGCTAATATGGCTCAGTTAGTTGAGCATCTTGTTTCATGCATTGAAAGTTTAAAGGTTGCCAGTTTGATTCCCAATCAGGGCATATGCCCTGGTTACAGGTTCAGTCCTGGGTATGGGATGTGTGTGTTTAGGAGGCAGTCAATGGACATTTTTCTCTCACATGAATGTCTTTCTCTCTCTTTATCTCTCTTCTCCTATCTTTCTCAAAGAAAACAAACAAAAAAAAAACACAAAAAATATTATAATAAAAGTGGAGCTATTTGAAATCTTTATGTTTACTTAAGAATATAGATATAGGGGGGGTGAGGGCATGAGGGAGGGTGGGGGTAATGTGGGGATAAGGACACATGTAATAACTTAATCAATAAAGAAAATAAAAATAAAGAAAAAAATTATAAAAAGAATATAGATATTAATTGTGTAGGTTCATCAAATAAATATAAAATTACCACTGTGATAAATAACTTGCAACGAAGTAAACACATCTAAATTTGGGAGATGAAAACATTCTATTATCTGAACTTATTAGTGGTTTCATGACTATATGTATTTGTAAAAATTTATAGAAATCTGCCGGGGTCCAACCCCAGCAGGTCCAGGGGTCCCCAAAGGTGTGGACGGAGTCGGCGAAGAAGGAATGACACGGAGACAGCGTTCAGTTGATCAGCAGCCTAGCCAGGATCTCCAGCCCGGATCTCCAGAGAGGTTCTGCTTCGGATCTCCAGCGAGGTTCTGTAGCCATGTTCCCTCGCTAGGTTCTCCAGCCAGGTTCTGTCCAGGCTCTCCAGTCAGGTTCAGTGTCCAGGTTCCAGTCAGGTTCTCCTGCCAATCTCTGTAGTCAAGTTCAGTCCAGGATCCCTTGCCATGTTCTCCCGCTAGGCTCTGTCTCTAGGCTCCGAGGCCAGTCCCGGTCCAGGATCCTCTGGCATGCTCTCGCCAGCGAAGTTCTTCTGTCTCTAGGCTCCGTGTAGGTTCTGTCTTCTGAATTCTGTCTCCTGAGTTCTGAGTGTTTCTGTCTTGTTACAACTGTATTTATACCAGTTGATTCAATCCTATCAATCTCTATTACAAAGGTTAGGGCGCTTCTTATCTCCATTCCAGGGAGAAAAGATTATGTAGTTTAAGCATGATTGTTCGTAGTTAAAGGGATTAATTACCCGCCTGGCACTTAGTTGAGGGGTTTTATTCCCTCCCTAACCTCAGGGGAAAATCCCTACCTGCGGATTCAACCTTTCTCGGAGAGGTGACCTTGGTTAAAACACAGCGCCAAGAAGGTGAGCAAACATATTAAGAACCGTATGCCATATATGCCAGGTCCCTTGAAACAGCAAGGATGGACCGGCTCCCGGCAAATTCCCCCTTTTTTATTTTTTAAAAGCAAGCATTAAAAAGAAAAACCTGAAACGCTCTCTTGTATCCATTTTAAGAGTAGGATTGGCGCTTTCTGCTATTACCTGAGTCCTGATCTATCACCCCAGGGAGAGCTTGCCAATCCTGCACTTTCCCAGGGTGGAAAGGCTGCAGTGGGGTTAAGGATAAGGCTCCTTGGGCCTACCTTCTCCCATGCCTCTACATTTACCTTTCCGGCACCTTTCCTTCCTCAGAAAAGCATGGACGTATTTCTTGTATAAAATGTTCTGTCTGACTGGGAGTAACCTTAATTCCTCTGCTAGCAAGCATATATGTTAAAAGATCAATACGGAGTCTTTTTTCTTTAGACTCAGTATGGCACATCTTCTTAATCTAAAGATCAATACAGAGTCTTCTTTCTTTGGACTCAGTATGGCACATCTTCTCAATCTAAGAATCAATACAGAGTCTTCTTTCTTTGGACTCAGTAAGGCACATCTTCTCAATCTAAGTTCTGTACTATCCACCTTCTTACCCTACTTATCCTCTATAGGGGGGTCTGTAGCACCCTGGTGGAGTCCTATCCGTCCCGAGTGTGGGGTTCTCAATGAGGGGGGGGCTTACCTAAGGGAATCCTGTTCCAGGCATTCCCAAAGGTGTGGACGGAGTCGGCGAAGACTATCCACCCTCTTCCTACGGTGGAGTCCGATCCGTCCCGAGTGTGGGGTTCTCAATGAGGGGGGGGTTTACCTAAGGGAATCCTGTTCCAGGCATTCCCAAAGGTGTGGACGGAGTCGGCGAAGACTATCCACCCTCTTCCTACGGTGGAGTCCGATCCGTCCCGAGTGCGGGGCGCTTACTTAGGGGTCCCTGTTCGGGCGCCATATGCCGGGGTCCAACCCCAGCAGGTCCAGGGGTCCCCAAAGGTGTGGACGGAGTCGGCGAAGAAGGAATGACACGGAGACAGCGTTCAGTTGATCAGCAGCCTAGCCAGGATCTCCAGCCCGGATCTCCAGAGAGGTTCTGCTTCGGATCTCCAGCGAGGTTCTGTAGCCATGTTCCCTCGCTAGGTTCTCCAGCCAGGTTCTGTCCAGGCTCTCCAGTCAGGTTCAGTGTCCAGGTTCCAGTCAGGTTCTCCTGCCAATCTCTGTAGTCAAGTTCAGTCCAGGATCCCTTGCCATGTTCTCCCGCTAGGCTCTGTCTCTAGGCTCCGAGGCCAGTCCCGGTCCAGGATCCTCTGGCATGCTCTCGCCAGCGAAGTTCTTCTGTCTCTAGGCTCCGTGTAGGTTCTGTCTTCTGAATTCTGTCTCCTGAGTTCTGAGTGTTTCTGTCTTGTTACAACTGTATTTATACCAGTTGATTCAATCCTATCAATCTCTATTACAAAGGTTAGGGCGCTTCTTATCTCCATTCCAGGGAGAAAAGATTATGTAGTTTAAGCATGATTGTTCGTAGTTAAAGGGATTAATTACCCGCCTGGCACTTAGTTGAGGGGTTTTATTCCCTCCCTAACCTCAGGGGAAAATCCCTACCTGCGGATTCAACCTTTCTCGGAGAGGTGACCTTGGTTAAAACACAGCGCCAAGAAGGTGAGCAAACATATTAAGAACCGTATGCCATATATGCCAGGTCCCTTGAAACAGCAAGGATGGACCGGCTCCCGGCAGAAATCTATTAAAAAAGACCAAATTTGCCCTAGTCAGTTTGGCTCAGTGGATAGAGCGTCAGCCTGTGGACCGAATGGTCCCGTGTTCAATTCCAGTCAAAGGCACATATCTCTGTTGCAGGCTCCTCCCCAGCAGTGGACTTGGTGGGGGTTCATGCAGGAGGCAACCAATTGATGTATTTCTCTCACATCGATGTTTCTCTCTTTCTTTACCTCTCTCTTCCACTCTCTCTAAAAATCAATGGAAAAATATCCTCACATGAAAATTAAAAAAAAAAAGACCAAATTTTACCATGAGTAAATTATACCTCAATACAACTTTTGTTAAAAGAAAAGGTTGCAAATATTTTACTCCAGTGTTTAGAAGAAGTTCAAATCAGCATATAAAAACAAATAAGATAGGAAGTAAGATGAACAGTAGTATAAATTAATTAACTTAAAAAATGTAGATGTGATCAAAAGTTATCTAGAACCAAGCAGAATTTTGGAAATGCTAATTAAACAGACAATGTCTGACAAGATTAATTTAAGAAGAAGAAGATATACAAATATTAAGAAAATCAAAATCCGTGATTTAGCTGCAGGACCTGTAGAAATTTTAACAGTCTGAGTTTTATGAAAAATAATATAACAATCCCTTGTAAGCTTATAAAAATGAATGAAAAGAAACACTTTTCAAACAAATGACCTGCCCTTCTATAATACCCTCAAATTGAGAACCGGAAAACCTATGTTTGGCAAAGATGATGGGACAGTATTGCCATGATAAGGTTATGTTATATACAAAGGTAAAGGGATTTTGAAGATGTAATCCATACCTCCTCAATTTATTTTAAGTAACTAGAAAAGGAGATTATTCTTCATGGGTCTGACCTATTCAGGCAAGCACTTTATAAGTGGGTCCATTGGTCTTTGACTTGCTGCAGCAAACCTGTTACCAGCTTTTAAGAAGCCAACTGTCATAAATTCTACATCAATAAAAGAATCAATTCTCCCACCAACCTGATGGAGCTTAAAAGAAAATCTTTCTCTAGTTGAGTCTCCTGATGAGAATGCAGCATGGCCTACCCTTTGATTGCAGTCTTATGAAACTTTGAACAGAAAACCCAGCTAGATGTTTGGTCTTGTGACCTGGACACTGTGAGATAAGAAATGGTAGTTGTTTTAAACCATTCTGTATGATAAATTGCTATGCAGCATATAAAACTAGGATAGATTTTGGTACCAGGATCATTTTCATTTCTCTAAGAATCTATTTCCCATAAATCTACGTTTACTTACAATAATTAATTAAAACTAACTAGACGTATTGTCCTAACTTTTTTAGATAGATGTCTCATTATATTTCTGCTAAATATCATCACCTCTTCCCTTTTTTGTTCTGCTCCCCTATAGGGCATTTTATGTTAAAACATTTCTCATTCTATAAACCCACCTAGGCATTATACCTTTTAATGTATAGAAAGGGAAGGTCAAAGTCAATCATTTACCAGGGGTTCCCTAAGTATAACATGATTATCCATATAAATAGGTCAGTGTAAAAAATATCTACTGACTGAAAAGCAATACCAGATATAGACAACTGTATTTGTTTTGTTTGTTTTTTAAACTTTTTTACAGAGAGGAAGGGAGAGGGATAGAGAGTTAGAAACATCAATGAGAGAGAAACACCGATCAGCTGCCTCCTGCACACTCCCCACTGGGGATGTGCCCACAACCAAGGTACATGCCCTTGACCGGAATTGAACCTGGGACCCTTGAGTCCGCAGGCCGACGGTCTATCCACTGAGCCAGACCGGTTAGGGCAACAACTGTATTTGATTTCAAATACAATTTCAAGAATCACAGTCCCTTCTTATACAGAGAGTTCTAAAAAAAAAAAAAAAAACAGAACAAAATGCCCTGGTTGGCGTGGCTGAGTTGGTTGAGCAGCGTCGCATGTACCAAGAGGTCTCTGGTTTGATTTCTGGTCAGGGCACATGCCCAGGTTCCAGATTTGATCCCCAGTTGTGGTGCAGGGCGTGCGTGTGGGGGCAACGGATCAGATGTTTCTTCTCATGTTGATGCTTCCTCTTTCATTAATGTTTCTCTCACTTCTTTTCGCTTCCTCTCTCTAAAATAAATAAATAAGCAAATAAATAAATAAGATCCACGAAAAATACATATTAAAAATTTAAAAAATGGAACAAAAAGTAAGGAAAGTACTCCAATAGAATGTATGAAGCAAAATTTAACTATGATATTTAAAACAGTGTAAATATTAAAAATTATGTCTTTGGCCCTGATTGGTTTGGCTCAGTGGATAGAGAGTTGGCCTGCGGACTGAAGGGTCCTGGGTTCAATTACCATCAAGGGCATGTACCTTGGTTGTGGGCGCATCCCCGGTGGGGAGTGTGCAGAAGGCAGCTGATCGATGTTTCTCTTTCATCGATGTTTCTACCTCTCTATCCCTCTCTTTCTCCCTTCCTCTCTGTAAAAAATCAATAAAGTATATATTTTTTAAAAATTATGTCTTTGTATCTACAATGTAAGCAATCCAAAATTTAAAAATACATGTATTTTCTGCTAGGTAGCTAATAAGTTATAGCACTGAGGAGCCCAAGACCTAAAATTTCTCTAAGTGTATCATTTGCATATATGTCCTTCCAAACCCATCTGCTAATCTGATTTACCAATGTATCCAAACCCTGGGGAAAGGGACAATTTTGGAGGGAGCTGAATCTCACAGATCCAGTGCCCTCCACCTAGGAACACTTCATCTATACCTAGTTCTTACGCATATATTTTGAATCGTTAGTAAGTAAATTGAGTGTCAGTAAGACCTAGGTATTAATTTTCTATTGCTGCCATAAAAAATTATCAGAAATTTAGCAGACTGAACAACATGAATTTTATTAACTTACATTTCTGTAGATCAGAAGTCTGACATGCATCTAATTGGGCTGAAACCAAGCTGTGGACAGGACGTGATCCTTCCAGGCAAGGGAGAACCAATTTCTGTCCACATTCTGGTAGTTGGTAGAATTCAGTTCCTTATAGTTATAGCACTGAGGCCCCATTTCCTTTCTGTCTTTCAGCTGAGTGAGAGTTGTTCCCATTTTCCAGAGCCATCTCACATTTTCAAAGTCAGGAATGGATTCCACTCTTTGGACCTCTCTGGCCACTTTCTGACCTCTCCTTTGCCTTTTCTTTCATTTCTAAGGGCCCATGTAATTACTGATCCCACCCAGTTAACTTAGAATAATCTCCCTATTGCAAAATCTATAACCTAATTTTATTTGCAAAGTGTTTTTTATGTGTTATATAGCATGCTCACAGGCTCCAGGGATGATGGCTGGATACCTTTAGGGGCTATTATTCTGCCTACCACAATCTATAATCCAGCGGAGGCTGTCTTGGTAATTAATTACATTGTGTGAGCACAGTACAGGGATAGTACATAATTTTATTTATTTATTTATTTTTTTACCATAGCCTCCAAGTTTCTACATAATCTGACCTTCAACTGCTTCCTTGACCTCATTTCAGGCATATTTTCCTCACACCCTGTCTTTGAAACAGCAAATATATGTGTACTCCAGTTTTTACACTGTTCTTCCCTTTACCTCAAACATTTTCCTCATCTTTGCACAAATAAACATTCCCATCACTGTATAATGGTCTTAATATAAGTAGGATTATCTACCCAATCTTTCCCCATTCACTATCACCTTATCCTAATATTATCTCAGTATATTGTGTTCATGTATTTATTATTTTTCAAAATTACTAATATACAAATTAATCTAGTGAATAAAATTATTTTCAGGGAATAAACAACATCAATTATAATGCATACAGTTCTTATTGGACTTGAACAAACAAGAAAGCTATTTGGTAGTCTTAGCGAAGATGGAACAGAAAAGGGTTTCACGAAAAAAATCAATCCATGTGAGAAAACAAAATCCAATATAAAATGTGTTACACTGGCAATATATTGTAAAAAATGCATAATACCATAGTAATGCTAATGGACTTATGTTAGAAGAGACATGTAATTAACAGGATGTCTGCTTTTAAAAATGTAATTGGAATAGCAGTTCCATATATTCTCTTTTATGGTATTACCGTAAGCAAAGAGCAGTGGAAATTTTCTACTGATAATCCTTTTAATTTCAACTATTTTATTTTATCATTTAACTAAATGAATTAGACACATTTAATTCTAATTTTCCAACTTAAGAAAAATATAAATTTTTCTTTTATATGCAAAAGAAGAAGGTACATTGTGAGTAAAATGTTCTATCCCCCTAAGGCTAAGTGGAAATTTTCCTTGAGTCTGTGGCTCCCAGAAGTCCTTTGCTCCTTACACTAGGCTATGTAGAGCATTGAATAATTAGTTAAATATATATCTATACTAATAAAAAAGTAATATGCTAACTAGACCAAACAACTTTTGGATGACATTCCAGACATCCTTTCGGACAAAGCCATGGTGGTGGGGCCAAAGAAGAGGTGGTTAGAGGTGATCAGGCTGGCAGGGGAGAACAGTTAAGGAGATCAAGCTGGCAGGAGGGTGAGCAGTTAGGAGCTAGCAGTTCCAGATTGCGAGAGGGATGTCCGACTGCCTAAACAGGCATTCAGACATTCCCCAAGGGGTCCCCAATTGGAAAGGGAACACCCCCCATCCCGTACAAGAATTTTGTGCACCAGGCCACTAGTGTGTATACACACACACACACACACACACACACACACACACACATACACACACAAGTATATATGCATATTGAAGACTATGTCATCCTAGTTCCATAGAGGAAAAAAATAAATGCTAGCCAAACAAGATACCATCAACTTATTAATTGACAGTTATCAACTATTTAATATTTTAGAAAATAATATTGTTAAATGTTATTTTAATAAACATGTATAAATGTGTTTTTATAATACATGTTATTCCATCACTTAAATTTTAAAAGAAAAAAATATACCCAATGTTTTTAGTTTTTACACTGAATAAGAAAAATTTTTACTTTATAATTTAAATTTCAATTCAAATCTCCATAAAATGAATCTGAATGTTTGATGTATATTTGAAATAAACCATGCTATATCTAGTAACCATTTTTGAAGACTATAGGATGTACTAGTTGAATGATTAATTACTGACCACAATTAAATTTTTAAAAATAATGCTCTAGTGGCACTATTTGAATTCCTATGCATATATTTCATAACCAATAGGCTTGTCCATTTGTTAATACTTTGATTAAATGTAATCACATCATGATTGATCTTGGTTTACTCCATTCTAATATCTAACCTCCTTGGGTTTCACATTTAATTTCAACCATTGATGTAAAAAATAATATTTAGAATAGTTTTTTAATATTAAAATTCAATAAAATGTTTCTGTAAATAACATTTTAATATAGAAAGGTCTGGTATTTAAATATTTGAATGTAAAAATAGAATCAAGTAAAACCTAGAAATATTCAGCAATAGAAAGCAAAAATATGTGAGACTGGTAACAGCTGACAAGTAACTGGGAATTTTTTTCTATGTATCCATTAGATGTTCTCACAGACAATTTATAGGCTGAACAATTTCAAGCACTAAAAGAGTTCATGGTCAAATGTTTACTATATAGTCACCAACGTTTCAGAAGAGTCTCAACTGATATAATCAAATATCTTGAATTACAATAAAACCATCACCACTAAAATCACTGCCACGATCACAAAACCTTTTTTTGGTAGTTTACGGTGTTCAATTTGTGCCTGTGGTCTTGTAAGTACCTTCATATTTCCCTGCTCCCTATACCGAGAGGCTCAGAAGCTCCTGGCTACATTCTCAATGCATTTTCCCTAGACAACTGTCTGGTATTAATTGGCTTGTACCTTGCTTATGTTACTGTCTTTCATGCCTTCCATCCCTGATCTCTGTGCATCTTTAAAATTTCCAATTTTAATTTAAAAATTTATACACATATCCATATGTACATACACACATATGTGTATATGTATATATACAATATATGTGTTTACATATATATGTAAATAAAGTACTCCAACTTATTTGTGAAGCAAAATTTAACCTTATATATCCATACACACAAATATTGTTTTGGGTTGTCATTACTTTTTAAGTGTCTAAAGGAGTTCTAAGACCAAGCTTGAGAACAGATACTCTGCTGCATATGTCTCGTTTGTAAGTCTTACAAAATTTATAAGTTGTGTTTTATTCCCTCCATCAGTTTAGGTGTCAGGAATGATATATGTAGTAATTTGTAGAGTAGTAGACCAAACATTGATGAGCTGACAGGTGTTAGATATATGCTACCTTTTTAAAGATGCTGTATTGCATCTGATTAAATTCACATTTCTGCTTTAGCAGGTATCTGTCTGTACAAACAGGAATGGGGAAAAAAAAATGTTTGTAATGAGAATGTTAAGTCTGGTACCCTGAAGCTGTTGCTGAAGAGCTGGAATAAGATTGGTTTTAAAAACTAGCTTATAAATATCTGAGCTTCTAATCAGCAGTGCCATAGTTACAAAGTTTAATGCTGGTATATGTAAATCAGAAAGTAATATATATTATTTTCCATGCTTCCAATCAAAATCACTGACATATTATTTACTGTAAGAATTATCTGTGAATAAATCAGGATGTGGAAGGTGCTCAAGGTGATTTTAACTTACTATGGATCAGTGCTCTCCAGATGCCTTCAGCTGGTGCCCTCAGCACAGAACCCCATCTCCCTTTCCAGGTAATGGCATGAGAGACAACTAATTGTTATAAGTAAGCTAGAGGCCTGGTGCATGAAATTCATGCACGGGAAGGGCGCTTAGGCCTGGCGGGGCCAATCTGCAGGGCGACCGGCAGAGCAATCGGGGGGTCCCCCACTGGCACCCGCCTTGGCCAACCTGGTGCCACCCGCTCTACAGCCCCGCCCCCACCTCCACTGCCAGTTGCCTCCCTCTGAGGGGCAATTGTCAGGGCAATCAGGGGGTCCCCTCTGGCACCTGTCTTGGTTGGCCTAGAGCCAGCAGGCTGGGCGTATCTTCTGCATTGAGTATCTGCCCCCTGGTGGTCAGTGTGTGTCATAGCGACCGGTCGTTCCGCTGGTCGTTCTGCCGTTCGGTCGATTTGCATATTAGGCTTTTATTATATAGGATGAAATGATTTTATCTCCCACTGCCCAGGTTTCAGAAACTTCTCTCTCTTATTGTACACTACTTATTGTGCTAAGAACTCCTTCACGTCTTGTATTTGAGATTGGAATTTTAATCTGCTCACTAATATCTCCCAGAATAATACATTCAGTCTTGCAGTTATTTAGTGTGATGTGAGCATTGATTACCAGATGGTCAGAAAGACCACAGAGATGAAATTAGTATTATTAATTTGGTATAAACAATAAATACATGTTAAAAAATGCATATGAAAAACAAACTTTTTGAGTTTTGTTTCATCAGTTAGATATAGATTCCTTGATGACTGATTAAAATTCATATATTTCTCTTCCATTATATGATGTTAACAGTATTTAATGGTTTTTAAGTATTTAAACTTTATTTTGGATTTATTTAATTTTAGGATTTATGAGTTTTCTTGAAGTTTTGTCCTTAAATTGGTGGTAAGCATGTGAATAAAATATATCTTAATTTGTACAGATAGATAGATATAGATATATGTGGCTAGTTAGTTAGTTAATTCAGTATTTAGAAAAACAATGGCCTACTTTCAACTTCAGATAAATCTGCCTGGAGTTCTTACTAGCTTTATTATCATTATATAACTTCCAGATTCAACTTTTAAGCCAGACCACAGATTTCAAAACAAATTGCTCAAAAAGCCCTAACTAAACGTAAGTATAATTTTCTTTTTGTTACAGTTCAACAGCAATGATGTGTCCCCTTTATTAAATATACTAGAGGCCAGGTACACAAAAATTTGTGCACTCGGGAGGGAGAGGGGGTCCCTCAGCCCGGCCTGTGCCCTCTCCCAGTCTGGGACCCCTCAGGAGATAACGACCTGCTGGCATAGGCCTGCTCCCGGGTGGCAGAGGACAGGCCCAATCCCTAGGTGCAGCCCCTGGTCTGGCTCAGAGCAGGGCCGATTGGGGAGTTGGGGGGCCACCCCCTGTCATGCACAGAGCAGGGCGGATCTGGAGGTTGCGATGCCACCCCTAGTCACGCTCAGGGTACGGCCAATTGGGGGGTTGGGGCACCGCCCCCTGTCACACTCAAGGCAGGGTCGATAGGGAAGTTGCGGCGCCACCCCCTGTCATGCACAGAGCAGGGAGGATCAGGGGGGTGGGGTGCTGCCTCCTGTCATGCACAGAGCAGGGCCCATCAGGGGGGTTGGGGCTCTGTACCCTGTCACACACAGAGCAGGGCCGATCAGGAGGTTGGGGAACTCCCCCCTGTCATGCACAGAGCAGGGCCAATCAGGGGGTTGAGGAGCTCCCCCCTGTCATGCACAGAGTAGGGCCAATAGGGGAGTTGGGGCACCGCCCCCTGTCACACACAGAGCAGGGCATATCAGGGGGTTGGGGCTCCGTACCCAGTCACACACAGAGCAGGGCCCGTGGGGGGAGGGGGTTGGGGCACCGCCGTCTATCACCCACAGAGCAGGGCCGATCAGGGTGTTGAGGTGCTGCACTCTATCACACACAGAGCCGCAGGGCGATCAGGGGTTTTGGGCTCTGCCTCCTGTCACGCTGATCCTGGTGCCGGGAGGCATATTACCCTTTTACTATATAGGATAGAGGCCTGGTGCATGGGTGGGGGCTGGCTGGTTTGCCCTGAAGGGTGTCCTGGATCAGGGTGGGAGTCCCCACTGGGGTTCCTGGCTAGTCTGGCTGAGAGGCTGAGGGCCGTTTTCAGGCTGACAGGTGACTGAAGCTCCCAACCGCTCCTTTTTTTCTTTTTTCTTTTTTTTTATTCTGGGCCAGCTTTAGCTCTGAGGCCTCGGCTGCTGAAAACAGTTTTCTGGCCTTTGTTTACCGTCTGTATTTGATACAATGTTGTGCTCCAGCTGGCTGAAGTCTGGCTGAGTAAAGCAGGTTTCTGGGGTTTTGTTTAGCTTCTATATTTGCAACATAGTTGTTTAGAGTTGCAGCTGAGAGGCCAGCAAGTCAGGCGGGGAACATTGGAGTCCTCCATCACTGAAGCAAGCAAGCCTCCCTGTTTGCATCAGCTGTCTGGCTGCTGGCCTCCATCTTGGCTGGCAGTTAATTTGCATATTTCCCTGATTAGCCAATGGGAAGGGTAGCGGAGTGACACCAATTTGCATGTTTCTCTTTTATTAGTGTAGACTAGGGGCCCGGTGCACAGAAATTTGTGCACTCGGAGGGGAGAAGGGGTCCCTCAGCCCGGCCTGTGCCCTCTCCCAGTCTGGGACCCCTCGGGAGATAACGACCTGCTGGCTTAGGCCTGCTCCCGGGTGGCAGAGGGCAGGCCCAATCCCTAGGTGCAGCCCCTGGTCAGGCTCAGAGCAGGGCCGATTGGGGAGTTGGGGCACCGCCCCCTGTCATGCACAGAGCAGGGTGGATCGGGAGGTTGCGATACCACCCCTAGTCACGTTCAGGGTAGGGCCGATTGGGGGGTTGGGCACTGCCCCCTGTCACACTCAAAGCAGGGTCAATGGGTAGGTTGCGGCACCATCCCCTGTTACGCACAGAGCAGGGCCAATCAGGGGATTGGGCGCTGCCCCCTGTCATGCTGATCCCAGTTCTGGGAGGCCTCGTGGCTCCGCTGATCCCAGTGCTGGGAGGCATATTACCCTTTTACTATATAGGATAGAGGCCTGGTGCACGCATGGGTGGGGGCCGGCTGGTTTGCCCTGAAGGGTATCCTGGATCAGGGTGGGGGTCCCGCTTGGGTGCCTGTCCAGCCTGGTTGAGGGGATGATGGCTGTTTGCAGCTGGTCACACACCCTTTAGGGTGGGGACCCCACTGCAGTGCCTGGCCATTCTGGGTGAGGGGATGATGGCTGTTTGCAGCTGGTCACACACCCTTTAGGGTGGGGGTACCCACTGGGGTGCCTGGCCAGCCTGGGTGAGGGGCTGAGGGCCATTTTCAGGCTGGCGGGTGACTGAAGCTCCCAACCTGTCCTTTTTTCCTTTTTTTTAATTCTGGGCCAGCTTTAGCTCTGAGGCTCAGCTCCAACTATGAGACCTCCGCTGCTGAATGCAGGTTTCTGCCCTTTGTTTACCCTTCTGTATTTGAAACAATGTTGCGGTCCTGCTGGCTGAAGCCCGGGGTTTTGTTTAGCTTCTATATTTGTTTCAGTGTTGCTTAGAGTGCAGCTTAGAGGCCGGCAAGGCAGGCGGGGAAGCTTGGCTCCCTCCGTCACTGAAGCAAGCAAGCGTCCCTGTTCGCGTCAGCTGCCTGGCTGCCGGCCGCCATCTTGGCTGGCAGTGAATTTGCATATCTCCCTGATTAGCCAATGGGAAGGGTAGCGGTCGTACGCCAATTACCATGTTTCTCTTTTATTAGATAGGATATCCTATATAGCATTATTAATACATGAATATTATCTCCTTATGTTGTATGACAAAATTATTTACCTATACCAACCATTTCATTTGGACATTTACTCTTCTAATTTGTTGCAATTTTAAATAATACATAAGAATTGTAAAAGATATCCATTTTTGGTGTTTTCCCTAATGTTAACTTACAGTTGCAGAATTACAGGGTTGTAAATTATTTCTTCAGACTAAATCCATACAAGTGAAGTTCTTTTGTCAAAAAACCTTAAATTCTAAAACTTACCACAAGAAAAGTGATGGCAATTTATACATGTGAAAGAATAATATTATAACCTTAGTATAGTAATATGATTTAATGCATATTTCAATAATTATTATTATTTTGTTTAACTTTTTACTTTTGGTTTATTGAGTACTTTGCTCTGCAGATATTTTGAATTATATATTGTTACTTCTGACATTTTCCATCATATATATCCTTCTCATTTATATTTAAAGTGTCATAAAATAACAACCCAGATCAAAAATGACAATAATTATACTTATATTATCACATTTGATACATGTGATAATAGCAAAAATATAAAATGAGAAACTAGCAACAACCTTTATATTTATACACAAATTCTTCTGACTAGTACAATGACAATTAACCCAAGTAACTTTTAGTGTATTATTTTAAATACAGGAAAAGTCCAAATGATATTGTATACAGTAATTTACATGCCATAAAAATTTGTTGTATCACATGCAGCAATTTGAATGCAGTAACAGTCCACAAAATAATTTAAATGCAATAATTTAAATAAAGTAAAATTAAATTAAAGTTAGAAGGGTTGACAGGAAAAATATGACCAGACTCCAAATAAGAGAAGAGGAGAAGTAGAGAAGAGACACAGAAGATTAAGAAAGGAATTTGAGATTGAGCTCCATGATCCCAGGAGTTCTATTTTTCCAGAAGGGGCTTCAACTCTTACATGAGAAAAAAATAAATGAGAACAGGCTCCAGATATGGAAGGAGAATCAGATAGATCGTCAAGCCTTTTTTCTGAGACCCAGTGCTAGGAAAGAAAACCAGCACTTCATACAGTTGGGACTTAACCAAAAAGCCCAGATATGTAGGAGAGGCTGCTTAACTCAGAGAAGCAATCCCATAATACTGTAGCCTTGTAATACATTCAGCTAGTGATCAACTAAAGAAGCAGGGCCAAAATAATACCAGGAAGACTAAGAATTCACAAAGATTTATGTCTTTAGTGGGAGACTGTCTTCCCATGACAAGCAATTGGAGACATGCTTATCAGGTGAGGAGGTAACAAGATAAGTTCTTGGTTATCCATAGTCTCACCAGTGTTCAGAGGAGCCAACAAAAGTCCAGATATAGGGGAGAAGAGAAAGCCAAGTAGGCTCCACCATTGTTCTAGTAAGACACTGGATTAATGTTTGTTATTCTGTATATTTTTAAAGTCATCTTTTTTTACTACTGTTTAGAGAATATTCTATCTCATAAATTTATCATAAAAATGTAAATAAATCAATGTCTTTTTATAGATGAGAAGTTGAAAATGAGGAAACAGGCAGAGAGAGAGAAGAAGAAGAATGAGAAGAAAATTTCTCATAAAAATGAATAAAGGAAAAGTGAAGCAGAACTGGACTTCATTGGCTTAATTTTGAGCTATACATGCATCTCAAGAGTATACTTTTTTTTTTTTTTTTTTTTTTTTGTAATCCTCACCTGAGGATATTTTCCCATTGATTTTTACAGAGAGTCGAAGGGAGGGAGAAAGACAGAGGGAGAGAAACACATCGATTGGTTGCCTCCCTCCCACGGGCTGACACTCCATTCACTGAGCCAAACCATCCAGGGCTCAAGAGTACACATTTTAAGTGACAAAATGAATTCACAAAAATGAATATGTACATTTAAACACATTATTTTTGCTAAACAATGGGGAAAAGGCAGTGAGGAATGGATATTGTAATATAGAGGAAAAATGTTGAACTTAAAGATAATTTTCAATGATACTATTCCTAACAAACGTATTACTTATAAGTTGTTGACCATAACTGAAATCCACAGCATATTATATTATTTTCATCATTAATATACATCTTGAATATACATACAGAGAGAGAAAGAAAGAGACAGAAAGCTTAATAACCATTCTGATTATGGATCACAATATCTCTTTTTTTATTGTTGACAGTATTATAGATGTCCCCCAATATCCCCTTGTTGGCCCCCTCAACCCCACTACTGTCTCAGGCCTTCACTGCACTATTGTCTGTGTCCATGAGCTATGCATATATTCATATAAGGTCTTTGAGTAGTCTCTGCCTTCATACCCTCCTCCCACCCCCAACCCTTCCATCTGAGATCTGTCAGTCTGTTCCGTGCTTCCATATCTCTGAATCTGTTTCGTTCCTCCATTTATTTGATCATCAGATTCCACATATAAGCGAGATCATGTATTATTTGTCTTTCTCTGACTGGCAGTATCTTTTTCAGAAATAATTCTATTCCTTACTCACAGCATGAGCTTCTTGCTCATATTGAGTTGCTCAGTATGAGGCACCAGCAAGACTGCATGGGATGTTGGAAGGTCTCACTTCTCCTCAGTAGAGAGTCATGTTTTACTGCTTCCCACTGTGCTTCACTGTGTCCTCAATACTTTTCTTTAGGTTCCTGCATTTGCATCAGTCTCACTTTCATCTTTCTGTGTTTTTTTCACTTTTATTATTCCTTCCCCACACCCAAGCCAGATCAACTGTTTCAAGGGCTTCTTTGATAACAATCAATTGAACACGATAGAAGCAATCTAGAGGTAGTCCTTTCCATTTATTCCTTAATAGAAATTACATAACTCTTTCAGAAAACTTTGGGATTTTAATCATATCCTCAAAGGAATATGATGAAAACAAGATAAACTTACTCTGTCATTTTATCCATGACCATTTTCAATTCTATCAGTTTTACTTCCTAATTTGGTTTTGCACATGGCTTCTTCCTAAAACATTTTAAGAGGTTGTAACAAATGATCATCTTAGGGAAAGAATGTAAATAGTGTTTCCTAGAGCTGTTGGATCCTGGACTTGTATACTAACCTGGCTTTGACTTCTGTCCCACACACGTGCTACTCTAGGTGGTCTTGATATTTGACCTGCCGGCCCATTGTGTATACCGAATGCTTGTGAATGTGGATAATGAGTGTCTCCATAAGCAAATCATATTTCACTCATCTCTTTCTTTACAAGATAAAATTATTAATATCCCAGGTCCTCTGTACTCACATAGCTTCTATTTGTATTAAATTATTAACTGTGTGATCTTGGGCAAGTGATTAAATTTCTTATTTTCTCAAATTTATCATTTTTAAAATGCATCAAATGAGACTAATGATAATAGTAATAAAACAATTGATAATGTGAAGTTGGAGTAAAAATTTACTTAAATAATTTGCTTAAAATTCTGACATATGGTTAGTGCTCCAGCAATGACACACGGTGCTTACTGTATCCTTTTCCTCTGCCTGTAGTATCAATATGTCTTCATGTTTTAGCCATTCTTCCTCTTTAGACCAACATCCTGGCTTTCTGCTTTCCTTAAAAAGCATATATCTTGAAAGAACTCTCTACATTCTATCTTCTTAACTCTGGATATTCTTCATAAACACTTTTAAGATGGCTTCAACATGTAAGCTAAAAATCAAACTTTACAAAATATTTGAAGTGTTTGATAAGGCCTTTTATCTAACCCTTACTAGTATATAAACATTGTCACCTCTGACTTCAACCTCAAGGCCGATAAAATTGCCTGATGAGATGACAAGCCAGGAGGCATACTTCTTTCAGAGATGGGAGGTGGTTGAGCTCCCCAGCTTATGAAATGAGATCTCATATGAGATTCCACCAGAAACAGTAACATGTACTGCCTGTCTGAAAATGTGTTTACACCAAGGTGAAACTCTTTACCTCCTCCCACACACCCTAGCAAACAAAACAAAACAGCAATAAGGAAAAATGCTGCATGGAGCAAAGAAAACCACATAGGCTTGTCATTTGGGATGATGACTAAACCTGTGCTGTTCTCCATGTTACCACAGGGCAGGAGTCTTGAGTTATAATAAATGATGTCTTTAGGATGGAGGAACACATAATCTGCATAGAGATAACTTCAAAAAACCTACCAATGGAGAAGAATGATCAAAGGACAAAGATGGTAAAAGAGAAATTAAAATTAAAATAAGCTTATCAAACAGAAAAAATATAAAATGAAAATAAATAAGAAGTGAATAAAAATTAAATCTATCTTCAGATGAATTTATTCCAGATGAAGTAAAAATAATTACTTGCAAAATGAATATAAATGATGCCATGTAGAATATTTAAGAAAATAGAGAAGCAATGTCCCATTTTAAAATTATTTTTGAGACCCACAGGAGTTTTACTTCCTGACTACTTGCCCCACAGGTTTCAAGGTCGAGCATCATATAAACTACAACAGTCTTAAAAACAGCCTTTATCCCACTTTGCTTTTCTCACTGAACACAACTTATAGATAATTTGCTACCAAAAATGTCTCCAGAAAAAAGAACCTTGGTGAATAAATTATAATTGATTCTTAGTTATCTGGAGTTGTTTCTATAATCTTATAAGATTTAAAGGTGTTACTAACTGTTTTATTTTTGTTTTGTTTTCTATTCAGAAACTCCAACACAATCATTTTATCTATTCAGTTTTTTTTCAACAGGGAAACAAGTCAAAACAACAGACTGATGAAATTAGCATTGATTTTACTTAATCTTGATTTTACATTTGAACCACTGAGGAGCTTTTATAAATCCTGGTGCCCAGACCACGCCCTAGATCAGCGGTTCTCAACCTGTGGGTCGCGACCCCTTTAGGGGTCGAACAACCCTTTCACAGGGGTCGCCTAAGACCATCCTGCATATCGGATATTTACATTACGATTCATAACAGTAGCAACATTACAGTTATGAAGTAGCAACGAAAATAATTTTATGGTTGGGTCACAACATGAGGAACTGTATTTAAAGGGCCAGAAGGTTGAGAACCACTGCCCTAGATGAATTATGTAAGACTCTCTAGAGGTGAAATCCATGAAGCAGTATTTTTAAAACTCTCCTGGAAATTCCAAAGTGCTCATGCCTACACGTCCATAGTTTACACTTTATTATACATGCAGGGCCCGCGTTCCACTAGTGAGCACTCAGGTGCTGACTCTGAGAAACTGGACATGCCTTGGCCTTGAGTTGAAGACTTTTCAGCTTTTCAACAAGACTTTTTAATGGGGCATTGAGTGGCAGTATATTTATACAGATAAATGTTAATCAACTGAGAACATTTTTATTTTCCCACCCCTGCAATGTTGGGCTCTGGTAATGTAAGAGTTAATTTCAAATTAGGGATACTTTCACCAGAATGCACGGCGATGGTTCCATTCATATACATGTGAGACTGCCACCTAAACACTACAGGTTCCTTGTTTCAGTGAGTCGACTGAGAAGGAAACAGGTTATTGTACTGGTGATTGATTTTGATAACTGAGGCAGAATTGGGGTTGCTACTATGCAGTAGGGATGAATGTGTTTGCTATATAGGAAAACTTCTGGGAATACTTAGTATTCACATGTCCTGTGATTAAAGTCAATAGAAAACTAAAATGACCCAAGCAGACAGAGTGTGGCTCATGCTCAGCCAGCTGAGGTGCTTTCTAAAGTCAAAGATATATAGAATGGATAGTGAGAGAAGGTCGCTATAAATACCAGCTGTAGCTATGCGAACAGAAAAACTGCAATATTTATCAGTAGTTTCTTCTTACTATTTTATTGACATGAATACATTTGCTTGTGGCTGTATGTGTTATAAATTTGTTAAATTAACCTTTGTTAAGTACAGCCCTGGGTTGTTGATTGGTGAGCCATGGATTAACAAAAGGCCCAAGAGAAATTGAAATGGAGACATTTATTGCTCAGAGGTTCTGAAGGAATTATGTGGGACACCTCAAGAGGTTACACAGGGAAGTCAAAGCAGGGTCCAGGCAGAACAAGAGAAAAGACCTAGGAAAAATACCTCTATTAGGGCCCAGGATGCAGTGTTTTGAGGTTCCCATACTAAGGTTACCCATCGATTCAAACCAAAAAGAGTAGGGTTTTTCCATGAGGGTCTTATCTAAGGGTCAATTCAGGGGAAGACTCGGAAAGGCGGGGGGGGGGGGTGGCTGTTGATCACAAGGGCTATTGGGAAAGTCATTTCAGGAATTTACATTTAGTTGTGACTGTGGGGTTCTGTGTAGGGCATGCGCTTGCATGATGGGACCAATATCTGTTTAAGATCCAACAAGCCACTTTGCCAAACAAAATGGTTGCTGAGGTGCCAATATCATAGAGTAACTTAGCTAAATGCTCAACAGCATGTATAAGAACTTCTCCCAAAACTTTCCCTCCAACTGTAATGAAGTATGTTTATAGGAGTTAACTTTATATCTCAGCATTTAAATTACAGAGTAGTGAGATTCAGTTAGAAAAACAATGAACTTCAACTAAAAGCGAAAGAGAGCTTTACAATCTTCTTTTGGAGAAAGAGTTAAGTTTGTATTCGGTTGCATGTGGGACAGTTTCATCAGGCCTGGTGGAACATAACTCCATTCTTATTTTATTTAGAAGCTGCATATGGTTTTAGGAGTTCTGTTTGCATGCTGGGTTTATGAGCTGTACTGTGGTGGCTTTATTATACATCCCCGTGGCTCTGCTAAATTATATTTCCAAAATTTCCTCCCCTATATATTCTGGTTAGGGTACGCCACAAGAGATATTTGGTGTGCAATTTGATGCAGCATCCATATTGCTTTCATAATCAGAGGCCTGTGAAGAAGCACCAGGTGCTATTTCAGCGCACACATCTTGATATTTATCTGCTGGCTCACCTCATTGGCATGGGGCAGCAGCTTGCCAAAAGCTATTCCATCTTCCCCCAACTCTTGAGCTAGATGCATATTTAGGTCTGTGATGAAGTTTGCCAACTTCTTCTGTAGGACACCAGCATCATCAAATTTTGAAGTGGTGAGAGACTAACACAGTTAGTTTCCAGTTTATTGGCAGTTTGTTGCAATTTGTCCTTGCTCTTCCCCACTTTACATCCATCTTCTCTACTTGACTGCCTGCCCTTTTACTTCAAGGTTCAGCATCAAATAAAAAGATAAAGGGCGTACAGAGTCTTTTCACCCATCTCCCCCAGTTACATGCGGTCAAATTTCTGCCACATTGAATGTAAAAGTTCTGCTTCCGTTACAATCCTGACTGATATACAGGTCTACCAGATATTAAACCTTATTATAAAACTTTCATACTTTATAATAATTTATTGGCATATTTATAGACATTAGTACATAATAGAAAATTTAGGTATGGATTCATTTTATAGAGGAATTTAATATAGGCTAAATGTGGCATCTCAGGTTAGAGGAAAAATGATGAACTTTTAACTATATGATGTTAAAATAACCGGACAACTATTTGGAAAAGATAAAATTGGATCCATGTCACACTTGTATACAAGACTGAGTCCAAAATGAATTAGGAATCTAAGTTCTAAAACAGGAATTATACAAATAGTGAAAAAGAAAAGCGTACAAGCATTCACTATGTAATTTCTATCATAACATCACAGGAATAGGAAAAACCTTCATAACTCTGTACTAAAAAATTCAAAATCTATGAAAGACTGTATAAATTCAACTATTATCAACTAACTATTCACTATGTGAATGTGGACAATTACAGTTCCACATATATAAACATAATTAATGTAATTATGATGAATACACATGTTATAAACATGAAACAAATGATTGCATGTCAAATATATATGGGCATAAAGCATGGCCAAAACTTATGGACCTTGGTCGTAGAGAACATCTCATGAACTTGATCCCAAAGGCAAGGGAAGTAAGGGCAAAAATAAATGAATGGGATTAGATCAAACTAAAAAGCTTCTACACAGCAAAGGAAACTGACAATAAAACAGACAGCAACAAGATGGAGATGATATTTGGCAACAGTAGCTCAGACAAAGGTTTAATTTCCAAAATATATAAAGAACTCATAAAGGTCAACACCAAATAAACAACCCAATCAAAAAGTGGACAGAGGACCTGAAAATACACCTCTCCCAGGAGGACATACGAAGAGTCAATAGATATATGAAAAAATATTCAACTTCAGTAGCAATTAGGGAAATGCAAATCAAAACTATAATGAGATAGCACCTCACGCTTGTCAGAGTGGCCATTATCAACAAGACAAACAATAACAAGTGTTGGAGAGGTTGTGGAGAAAAGGGAACCTTCATCCACTGATGGTGGGAATGTGAACTGGTATAGCCACTATGGAAAGCTGTCTGGCGATTCCTCAAAAAGTTAAGAATAGAGCTACCATACAATCCAGTAATCTCTCTCCTGAGTATATACTGGAAAAACTCAAAATCAGTATTCACAAAGATATATGCACCCCTACGTTCATTGCAGCATTATTCACGGTGGCCAAGAGATGGAAACAACCAGAGTGTCCTGTGATAGAGGACTGGATAAAGATGAGTTACATTTACACAATGGATTACTACTCAGCCATAAGAAAGGATGAAATAGCACCATTTGCAACAACATGGATGGACCTTGAGAATATTATGCTAAATGAAATAAGGCAGTCAGAAAAAGCTAAGAACCATATGATTTCACTCATATGTGGGATATAAAACTGAAACTCTTGGACACAAACAGCAGTGGTGGTTGCCAAAGGGAAGGGGATGGGGATATGGGGACCCCAATATAAGGTAACAGGAGAAGATTCGACTTTGGATGGTTGGCACACAGTGCAATATACAGATCTTGTAACATAGAAACCCACACCTAAAACCTATGTGATCATGTTGACCAATGTCACCCAATAAATGTAAAAAAATATAAATAAATAAATAAATAAATAAATAAATAAATAAAGCATGGCCAGAGAAAGAATGGAAAATGCATCACTATTATTTTGATTATTATTATTATTGGTAGTAGTAATAACAGCACCATTAACATTAGCATGGGTACAAATACCAGTAATGGATTATACTATTGGAGGTTTAAAACAATTTTTTTTAAGGAGAAATAATGACTGAGACCATGAATATGTACATGGAAAAAATATGGCTTAAAAACATGACTGTGAAATATATAAACATTTCTGGGTTAAAAGCTGAGCACTATCTGATTAGTCTGGTTGTCTTGTCAAATAAAATTCAATAGATTTAAAAGAAACTGTGATAACATTTTTAAAGACACATTGAGCAGTTTTTATGAAAAGTAGGTAATTAAAGTCACTCTTAATGGAAGATACAAAAATTTGAAAACATTATTAAAATTCTCTAGTAATAGCTCAGGCACTAATTAAAGCACCAGAGACATAAAAATCATTTTTGTATTTAACTCTCCTAACTGTTTAAAAGAAGCCAAACATAATTTTCCTCTACTAATTATAAAAGTTTCCTACCCATAACAGAACAAGTTAATATGCTTTACTGCTCTTCTTTCTAGCCTAACAATATGCTTACAAATTTGAAATCATTATGCTCTCCTCAGCAGTCTTTAATGAAGATATATTGCTGCTAATCTCACATGAAGCTGTCTTCCATGTCATAAAATTGTGTCAAAGGCTGATACATGAGGCTTTGTCACTAAAGATGCTTGCATAGCTGTAGTTTGTTTCTCCCAAACATACCAATTATTATAGGAAAAATAAATATGCCTGATTTGATGAAATAATTTGTGAATTAGGCAAAATTTAGTTAAGAGCCATAACAAAATGTGGAAAAATGGCACTTTGAATTAAGATCAAAGTCTGAGTAAACAAATATTCTGATGCTGTAATGAGGCACAGGACATAGGACTGCATTTATGGTCATCTTAGTTTAACTAAAAAATGTTACTTAGATTCTTATGATTCATATGTTTTTTTTAAATAAAGGCATGTAATTTACTAGAACATGCAATATTATTAGTGTTTATTCTTTGAGGATATATCTTCTATCAAATATCAAACATTTCCATGCATCAGAGAAAACTGGCATCAACTGAGTGGTAAATTCAGGTTTTTGTTGGGCCAGGATAGATTTGAATTTCTGTACTGAGGCACTTTTCTCTTTGTGTCATCTACAGTAATAAAAGACAAATATGCTAATTGACCATACCTTCACTACTCCCACCAGCCAATCAGAGCAACCATATGCAAATTAACCCAACCAATATGGCAGTTAATTTGCATATACTGACTGGGATCGAAGACTGAAGACAACGTGGAAGCGACGCGCTACAGAAGGGAGCAAAGTAGAGGTGGCGGAGACAGGAACGGAGCCAAGGCGGCGGAGGCAGGAGGCAGGAGGCAGGAGGGAAACTAGCCAGGCGGAGGAGCGGGAGGGGGAACCCAGCTGGGCAGCAGAGTGGGAGGGGAAACCAACCAGCCGTGCAGTGGAGTGGGAGTGAAGCCTGCCTCAGCGGGGTTCACTCCCTTTTCTGCTTCGCTCCAGCCACAGGAAGCCCTATTCTTGCAGGAATCTTCCTGCAACAGGCCTCTAGTCCTATATGATAAAAGGCTAATATGTAAATCAACTGAACAGCAGAACGACCGGTGGCTATGACACACCCTGACCACCCAGACGTTCAATGCAGGAGCTGCCCCCTGGTGGTTAGTGCTCACCCACAGGAGGAGAAACACTCAGCCAGAAGCCAGGCTCATGGCTGGTGAGCACAGCAGCAGTGGTAGGAGCCTCTCCTGCCTCCACAGCAGTCAGACATCCCCCAAGGGCTCCCAGACTGCAAGAGGGTGCAGGCCAGGCTGAGGGACACCCCCTCCACTCCAGTGCACGAATTTTATTCACTGAGCCTCTAATATATATATATATATATCAGAGTGGAAGGGAGAGGGAGAGAGAGAAACATCAATGATCAGAGAGAATCATTGATCAGCTGCTTCCTGCATGCCCCCTACTGGCATATGCCCTGACCAGAAATCGAATCATGACCTCATGATTCATAGGTCAAGGCTTAACCCCTGAGCCACATTGGTTGAGCTCTTTGTGGTGTTTTTAAAATAGGATAAACCTTGTCTGTAGGGAATATACAGATAGCTTGACATTATGTTGTCTAGAATTGGTGTGCCAGCTCTTTATGGTACTGATCTGGGGGAGCTAGCTACCCTATACCTGGAAAACTTGAGAAGCATGTGAAGATGTAGATTTCCCTGATGGAGGAAGGATTTTGTCATTTTGGTAGGTAATTGAGATCAAGTGAAGTCCTCCCTCTCAAAGATGGAGAAAGCAAGTGTCAAGTAGATCATTGTCCAGGAAAATCTGGGTGAGTGTCTGAATGTTTCTCAAATAATCATGCTTCCTTACCCATTGTCTATCTCAATCAACTCTGACCCACACCGCACGCCCTTCACAAAATAGTGCAATTATTTACCTTACGCTCTTTGTTGTATGGGCCAAGTCCTATTCCTCCATTTCTCTTGAGGTTTCTGTATGCCTTGAAAAGCAGTGATTCTCCCAAAGCAAGGAAGCAAGGATGAGGGTGGACTGGTATATGTAACAGCCTACATAGAGGGAGTGTGCATAGTAATATGTCACTACTCAGACTCTACAGAAGGTTGTTATCATTTAATCCCACTCTTATCAGTAGTGTCTTCCTAAACTACTGTTTTCACACTATTAGAAAGATATCATTAACCCTTGTCTCATCATCACTTTATCTTATGGTAAATATCTCAATTGTCATCCTTCATAAACAAGAATATTGCCATTTAAAAATAATAGAGTTTGAGCTATATAACAGAAAGGAACACAAACATTTATAAATCTAATTATACTAATTATAAATTGAATACCAGTTGGAGAGGAAAGTAGTTAATGTATATTATGGCATTTTCTAATTTGAAAACATGCCAATTGTGTTGTAATCTCATATGTTTCTATTTTTTCAGTTAGTTTGTACATTTGTTTTATAAATGATGAGAAATGTTCAATTAAAATGTTATTTTTAATGCATCTCTGAATATTTGAGTCCTTAAAATATTCTTTTTATAATATATATATTTTTTATTGATTTCAGAGAGAGGAAGGGAGAGAGAGAAAGAGAAACATCAATGTTGAGAGAGAATCATTGATCAGCTGCCTCCTGCATGCCCCCTACTGCAGATTGAGCCCACAGCCTTGGCATGTGCTCTGACCAGGAATTGAACTGTGACATGGATTGATGCTCAAGCACTGAACCACACCAGCCAGGCAAAATATTCTTTTACTATATCTTTTCCAAATGCACACCTCATTCTCCAAGCTATTTGATTTGCTTTTCTTATCCTGTAATAAGCATATGCTATATGAATTAAGATTTATATGTTATTATCTAAAGTAAGAAACAGAAGGCTTTGCTTATTTATATAATCTAAACATCTCCAGATGTTTTATGTCAGATGAGAACCATATTATTAAGCCTTGCTAAATATAGAACATCCATTTGATTATAATCACTTCTCTTGAAAAACATTCCCCCCCGACTGTTAAAAATAAAAACAAAGCTGAAAACTAAAACATCTATGAGTCATCATTTCAATTTACAAACCTTCAACTAAAAACAGTATATAACCTCTTTCATTTAACAAATATAATTTAATTAAAATAGGAAATATAGTTTATACATTCTCTTTCAACATAAATTATTTTATCATATTTGATGTCTATAATTTTAAAAAATCTTAATTTTTTATTTATAGGTTTTAATTTTTTCAAATGTTTTCCTAATATATCCTAGACTCTTATTAACATTTCATTTAATATATAGCTACAGAAGTATTTCTTTTTGTTGATTTATTTTGGGACACATAAATAATTTGTATAATATTGTCTCCTCTAAGTAAAAGATCTATTGATTTTATGGGAACAACAATTCTGTAATTATAATTTTAGAAAAATACAGAAAATAATGGTTAAATTGGTGAAAACATTTATTATTTCCCTAGGTCACATTAACATGAATTGATATGTGCAGAATTGGCAGTATTAGTGGACAATCTTTCAGACTTGTTCTGAATCCAGGATGGCTATGCTTGCTGTTTCTGCCGCCTGGTTCTCCCTATTAAACTGCTTGCTCACATGGAGCTACTGGATTCTTTGTTGTTTGTCACCAAAATTTCCGCTGTCTTTGAGAGCATCCTTAAGTTGGAACTTCTCTATACTCTGTCCTAAATAAAGTCAGGTCACTGGGAGAGCTTTAGTACCTCTCTATTGTGACGGCCTGCCTGTTCTCCAGGGAAATCTCTGAGGCACTACTCAGGAGCTGGGTGCAATGACAAGGCTCCACTTATCCATAGTGGTGTCCCTACTTTGTGAGCAATGAGCTGGTCAGGAGAGATGGCCTCTGTTCAGGGCTTGCTTCTCTGTTGAGGCACCTCTACCCTACAAATGAGCTGAAGAGAGGTAATTGGAATTTCAGTTTCATGGCCTGCTATGTGTGGTATAGTTTCCATCCTATGAGTGGGGGCTGAATGGAGGAAGAAAGTCCCTGAACCTTAGCTGGTCTTGCCTGTTATCCAGCATGGAGTTGAGTAGGTTAGAAATGCGGGTTCCCTGCCTTGCCTGGGCAGATAATGCTGTCATCAACTGGTTCCCTTCTGTCAGAGGAGAGAGTTTTTTAGTTACTCCTTAGAATGTATCTTCCATCATATTGTGTGGCAGAGGGTCCTGCCTCAAATAACACAGACTCTTAGTTTTGCTAGATTTAATAAATTTTCTTCAATACATGCATCTTAATCTGTTGTATGCCCTTAGGTCAATTTATAGGAACTTTAAAGGGTTGTTTGTTTACTTATTTGTCTAATTTCACCAGATAAGGCTGTTTCATTGGGGCAAAGGTCCACAGAGTTCTCCAAGCCACAATTCCAGAGGTCAACTGTCCCAAAGACTTTTGGAAAACATATTTTAAGTAAGTTTCAGAACTTAGGTAAAATAAAGGAGACTGGAAAGACACTGCAGGCAGATTAAAGAGCATAAAGCTAGTCCAATTTTGTAGCAACATTAGATATATAGGAGACTATTGAAAGAAGAGATCAAGGAAAATATTGAAATTACAGTTTCTGCTGAATTGTATAGAGAGATGTATATTTAATTTTGTAGATAATGTAGTACTATGTATTACTTTAACATAATAGATTAACATTTTAACAGTCAAGATATTGGTAATTCCCATACGAAATAGAATAAATAAACTCCTTATTCTTTTTAAATATTAACACATATAAACATATATATGTATATGTATACATATATATATAATTATGTATTCTATGAATCCATATTGACTACAAGAAATCACCTTTTTTATAGCTGGTTGAGAATTTCAGTGTTGTTTAAAGTTTGAAATGAAAAGGGTTACAAACTTAAAACTCAAAGAGAACTCATACTCATGATATGAATTAAATTCTCTAGCGAACAATATTCTTTTAATTTTTTTCTCATCAGAAGTCTCATTTAACACATATGGATGTGTGTAGTGTGTGCATGTGTAGCAGGGGTTCCCTTGGGAAGAAGTGTGCCTGTCAACTTAATCCAGGAGTAGAAAAGCCAATATCTGCACTATCAATATATTCAACTCAATGGCTTCCAGTTCTCATTAGGGAAGACTCTAATAAACTAAATCCGAATGGGCCTATCAGAGTAGATGTCTGCCTCAGACCATAGCCTAAGAGTCTGTGAACTAATATTAAATGAGAAACTGCGGAGGGCCAGTCTTCAGACAATAATACAGGAATTTTTTCCATAGAAAAACATCATTAGCAATTAGAGATGCCTGAATATAAGCAGCACATAGTTAAAATTTATCACTGGTTGAGAGTGATGCAAATGTTCTCAAGAATAATTATTTATTCTGTTCACACCCTTTTTGACTTGGCCCTCTTGTGTAAGGACTGATGACATTCCTACTGGTAAAAATTTTACAACTTCATATGGTAGCATAGGAAAAAAGAACAAATAAATGTCAGATTGCTGTGCTGTCACTGTTGTCTTGCCTTACCGTGGTTGCTGACAGCCCAAATTGAAAACGTGCTGAGTATCCCCCAGCACCTGATGTTCCGTGGATACTGCATGTCAGAGGCAGAGATTCTATGACAGGTTAGGAGATCATGGCGAGGGAAATAGAAGGTTACAGAAACATCTGAGGCCAAGGCCACTTGTCTACTGCCAGGAAAATTGAGAAAACAGTGCTTAAGATTACTCCTCTCCCCTCTGTTAATACAGCGTGGTCTCAGAATGTCTCCAAATTACTGTTATATCATATAGGAAGAAAGCACTTTCAAAGCATGAGAAGTGTAGATTTCTAATATGGAGGAGTTATTTCATTGTAAACTTACTGCAAATAATAATAATAATAATAAGCCCCAGGAAGGGTTTTATAGACCATGAGTGATTCCGGATTTATGAAGACATGAAATAGACATTATGTTTTCATACATGTTTACTCTTACTGTACATTAATTCATACAATATTTTTATTTATTTTAAAAACAAATTATAATTTTTGGAAATATTTTGTGGTTCATGAATTTTGATTAAATACATACAATAAATTCTGCTTAGTAAGGGTATTTGTTCATTGGGGTGATGGGGAGTCTTAAACTGCAATTGAAAAACTCATCCACCAATATACTTTATCAGGTCTTGACTGATACAAGGCACCAGGTATAAACATATCTTCAAACAAATAATAGAAGGAAGATAGAAAGGATCAGAATCAAAAAGATCCTAACAGGAGATAAACTGAAAAGTATATAGCCAATCCCATGTTCCTGAACCTACTTAAGACAGTTGTCTTTTTCTTTTTTTTTTTTGTCTTTTTTTTTTTGGTCAGGGAAAACAAGAATTAACTTAGCTAAGATCAGTGACAGTTTGGAACTGGAAATATCCTTCAATACTCAAATTTGTCTATCCAGATTGTTTAATCTATTTCTGATTATTCTTTTATGTTTATATACTTGATTATTTGTATATTCTCATTGTAAAGGTTTTTAAGGTTAGATTGAAATTTCATTAGCAAATATTGCTTTTTTTCCTATTTTAAAACACAAAAAGTCAGCACATTTAATATCAACTCTTATAGGCTCTATTTTAATTTGAATTCACATAAATTTTTATTCACTCCTCACATTCATTGCTCATCCAAACAAGTTTTAGTGAATCTTTTTAATAGAATAATTTATCAAGTGTAGAAAGAAAATAATTCATTATTCACCTTAGATATTATAAACAATTAAAAAGTCAAATATTTACTGTTATTATATGTACTTAAGCCGATATTTATAATAAAAGTGATTTTTTATTTTTTGAAGCCACCTCTTTTAATATGTCCTCAGTAAATCAATAAAAAATAGTATTATAAAAAAAGAAAGGATTTAATATGGAATAATACTAAAGAATAAAATAGATGATTAAAATTAAACTGATAAATTAGAAATTTTGAGGCCTCTTATTTTGGTAATTAACCTACCTATGCTAGATATAATAAAAGTTCAAGTTGTTAGGTTTTCACTCTCCATTAATCCTATACTTAACTTCTTACAGTATCCTAATCATATTCTCCAGCTACGATCCAAACATTTGTGCTTGGTGAATCTAGAATCTGGGTAAGGCAATATTCAGTCCACAGAAAAAAATGTGGCCAATCAGATGTTTTCATAAGCCCTTAAGCTAGGGAATTATTTTTTTTACATTTTAAAACAATTGAAATAAGAAAAAATTACCACATGTGATCCACAAAATATTTGTAGCTGGTCCTTGACCAAAAAAGTTTTCAAAACTTGGTTTAGACTTCTGGCTGTCCTGGTTATTTGGTTTTCTTTTTCATGAGGACAATCAAGGAAAACAGTGCTATACTCCCTCAATATGCTCCCTGCATCCCCACATTTCTCCAGTTACTATATTAAATTGTTTTTCAATTTTAGGGTATGTTTTATAGCATGCATAGCCTGTAATGAATATATATGCATATATATATGACATGCATAAACTATACTGACAATATGCATCTATGTAAAAATGTATGCACACATAATTTTAAGTAAGTGGAAGTTTATAGGCCTCTCTGATCAATTCCACTTCTCTACTAAGAACATGATCTTCAAACCTTCTACGGTTTGAAGATCAAAGCGCACAGATTATTTAGTAAATGTACAAGAAGAGTGATCTTTCAAAATTATTCCATATCTGCAAATGACATTTAGCATTCTTCACATGATAATGGTAATTTGGATATTATAGATTAACAAGCTTCTTATCTCCCTTCCCCCAAAGCTTTATAATATAATTCCTTCCTTTGTTAGCACGTGAAAAGGTGCTTGGTTTTGCCAAAACAAACTCTGGAATAGTTTCTTTTGCATTTAGTAATTTTTTTCTTACATTCTGAAATTTTTCTGTCTTTATTTAGAAAAAGAAAACAATCCAACATGTGTCCAACTCTAATATTTTTACATAATATTTTTCTCAAATATGACAACCTGTCTAAACAACCAGAATTGTAATATGAAATATGTAATATGAAATACATTTTGTAACATAAAATAAGAAGATGTAATTTTTTATTAGTTTCTGAGCAATCTGATATATTTTCTTGTATAGAAATGCCTACTAATAAAAATTAGGAAAATTTATAATAAGAATCAATTTTAATTAGAGGTCATTATATTGTAGAGATTGTTCCAGTGTTTTTTAATACTATCTCTAATCTTCAAAAATGAAAATTTGACATTATCTGTTTTATTATATAAATGGGTATTCAAATTCACACAATTAATATATTTAATAGCCAGACTTTTTGTCTCTGGAAAACCACATATTCCCCCTTAAATCTTTATCAAGATCTAGAGGCCCGGTGCACAAAATTTGTACAGTTGGGGGGTCCCCCAGCCAGGCCTGCACTCTCTCACAGTCTGGGAGCCCTTGGGCGATGTCCAACTGATGGCTTAGGGCCACTCCCCAGCAGTCGGACATCTTTAGCACTACTGCAGAGGCGGGAGAGGCTCCTGTCACAGCCGCTGTGCTCACCAGCTGTGAGCCCAGCTTTTGGCTGAGCGGCACTCCCCCTTTGGAATCAGGCTTAAACCACTCTCTGACAGCCCCCGAGGGGTCCGGATTGTGAGAGGGCACAGGCCAGGCCGAGGGAACCCACTAGTGCATGATCAGAGAAATGCAGGAGGTTGGCCAACCAGTGAGGAACCGCAGGAGGGCTCCAGGGTGTGTCTGGCCCATCTCACTCAGTCCTGATGGGCCAGACTCCAACAGCAAGCTAAGCAACTGGTCAAAGCATCTGCCCCCTGGTGGTCAGTGCACATCATAGCAAGCAGTTGAGTGGCCTTAGCATATCATTAGCATATTACACTTTAATTGGTTGAATGGCCAACCAGTGGACCGGACACTTAGCATATTAGGCTTTTATTATATAAAACTAGAGGCCTGGTGCACAAAAATTTGTGCACTTGGTGGGGAGAGGGGGTCCCTCAGCCCGGCCTGTGCCCTCTCGGAGTCTGGGACCCCTTGGGTGGCAGAGGGCAGGCCCAATCCCTAGGTGCAGCCCCTGGTCAGGTTCAGAACAGGGCTGATTGGGGAGTTGGGTAGGGCCCCCTCTCATGCACAGAGCAGGGAGGATCGGGCGGTTGCGATGCCACCCTCAGTCATGCTCAGGGTAGGGCCGATTGGGGGGTTGGGGCACCGCTCCTTGTCACACTCAAGGCAGGGTCGATGGGGAGGTTGCGGCCCCGCCCCCTGTCACACACAGAGCCACAGGGCGATCAGGGGGTTTGGACGCTGCCCCCTGTCACACTGATCCCGGTGCCGGGAGGCCTCGCGCCTCCGCTGATCCCGGTGCAGGGAGGCATATTACCCTTTTACTATATAGGATAGAGGCCTGGTGCACGGGTGGGGTCCAGCTGGTTTGTCCTAAAGGGTGTCCTGGATCAGGTTGGGGGTCCCCACTGGGGTGCCTGGCCAGTCTGGGTTAGGGGCTGAGGGCTGTTTTCAGGCTGGTGGGTGACTGAAGCTCCCAACTGCTCCTTTTTTTCTTTTTATTTTTTATTCTGGGCCAGCTTTATATCTGAGGCTTGGGTCCAGCTCTGAGGCCAGAAAGCAGGTATCTGGTTTGTTTGGGTTCTGTAATCGAAACATTGTTTCAACTCCAGCTCTGAGATCCCGGCTGGCTGAAAGCAGGTTTCTGGGGTTTTGTTTAGCTTCTATATTTGTAACAATGTTTCAAACTGCAAGCTCAGAGGCCGGCAGCGGCAGGCAGGGAACGTTAGCTTCTTCCGTCACTGAAGCAAGCAAGCCTCATGTTTGCTTCAAGCTGCCTGGCTGCCAGCCGCCATCTTGTCTGGCTGTTAATTTGCATATCGCCCTGATTAGCCAATGGGAAGTGTAGCGGAGGTATGGCTGATTACCTTGTTTCTCTTTTATTAGATAGGATATCTGGCATACAACACTGTGCAAGTGTGAGGTGTAAAATATGTTGATTTGATCCACATATATTGCAAAATGATTATGACCATAGCATTAGATAGCACCTTCATCATTTATTTTTTGTATTTAGAACATTTAACATCTACTCTCTAAACAACTTTCAAACACAGAGTACAGTATTTTTGACAATAAGAAGCACTATTCTGTACATTAGATACTTAGAATTTATTCATCTAATAATTAGAAGTTATACCCTTTGACAATCACCTTCCCCATTCCCCAGCTCTTGGCATCCACCATTTTACTGTTTCCATTACTTTGGTTTTTTGGTTTTTATGATTTTACATATAAGAAAGGTAATACAGTATTTATCTTTCTCTATCTGACTTTATTTCGCATAATATCGTCAAGGTCCACCCATGTGGTTGTAAATGTCAGGATTTCCTTATTTCTTGTGGAAGTGATATTTCATCTTCTTTATCCATTAACCTGCAGATGAACATTTGGGTTGTTTCCATATCTTGGCTATTGTGAATAATGCTGTAAAGAGCATGGGAGTGCAGAGATCCTGATTTCATTTCCTTTGGACATGGATGCAGAATTGGGATTGCTGAATTATATGGTGATTTTACTTTTATTTTTGAGGGAGCTCCATACAATTTTCCACAGTGATTGTATCAATCTGCATTCCCATCAACAGTGCACAAGGGTTCCCTTTTCTCCACATCTGAAGTGGTATGAGGTGATATTAGCATTTCCCTGATGATTAGTGATGGTGAACATCTTTTCAAGTATCGGTTGACCATTTAGACACCTTCCCAGAGAAGTATCTATCCAGTTCCTCTGCTATTTTTTAAATAGAATTTTTTTTTTTTATATATATAAAAGCCTAAGCGACTGAAAGACCAAACGACCAGTTGACTGTTTGCTATGATGCACACTGACAACCAGGGGGCAGACGCTTAATGCAGGAACTTCCCTCTAGTGGTCAGTGTGCTCCCACAGCCAACCTTCCATGGCTAGCCAATCTCCTGCAGTCCCTTCCCCTGGCTGACCGATAAGCCCTGATCACCGGCCAAGCCAAGGGATCACACCCATGCACGAATTCGTGCATGGGCCTCTAGTTAAGTATAAATTCCTTATATATTTTGGATACGAATCTCCATTTAGATAGACTATATACTTTATATTTGATCAATATTATCAGATAGTTAATATTAAATTATTATCTCTCCCACTGAACAAATATTTCCTTTCTTCATTTAATCTTTTATTTTTCACTCACCCTCCCATCCTCCATCACTCCCTCCAATAAATGTTCACAGAACACTTATTTCTATACATTATAATATAGTAGCTACTGGTCACATGTGTCAGCTAAGCAATTGAAGTGTGGCTAGTCCAAATTTTGAGGTGCCATAAATATAATATACATATTATATTTCCAGGACTTAATATAAAAAAATAGAATGTGAAATATAACATAAATACTTTTAAAATACTAAGCTCCAAGTCAATGTTTTCCAGATAGATGTAACAGTTTTTCCTCTGTTCCCCCCTTTTCTTCCTCCATATATTTCAACTTTTTAAAAATAAACTGGTCAGCCCTGGACAGGTAGCTCAGTTGATTAGAGCATCATCTTCATACAGCAAGGTTGTGGGTTCAATCTATGGTCTGGGCACATATAAGAATCAACCACTGAATGCATAAATAAATGGAAGTAGAACAATAAATAATTGTTTCTTCTCTGTCTCTCTCTCTCTTCTTCCCTCTCTCTCTCAAATCAATGAATAAATTAATATTTTAAAAAATAAAAATAAACTGGTAAGGCAGTCTAAGAAAAAATATAGACAGATCCTATGTACACTTTATCCAGATTTCCATAATGCTAACATATTAATAAACTTTAATGTAATATCCAAATCAGGATATTGATTTTAACACAGTCAAGTTACTATACCACCATAATGCTTTTGCCTTTTTAAAGTTACACCTATTTCTCTTCCCACACTTCTCCCACTTAATTCCTGACAACTACTAGCATTGTATTTCTATAATTTATCATTTCAAGATGATTATATAAGTGGAATTATAGATTATGTAACCTTTGGAGGATTGGCTTTTTTCACTCAACATAATTCTTTGGAGATTTTTCCAGGTTGTTGGAACTATCAATAGATCATTCATTTTTATTATTAAGCAGTACTCCATGCTATGGATATATCAGTTTATCTAATGATTAACTCAGTCAAGTACATCTGAGCTACTTTCAAGGTTTGCTCTTACTGTAAAACTGCTCTAAACATTTGTGAGCAGGTTTTCATTTGAATATATGCCGGGAGCCGGTCCATCCTTGCTGTTCCAAGGGACCTGGCATATATGGCATACTGTTCTTAATATGTTTGCTCACCTTCTTGGCACTATGTGTTTTAACCAAGGTCACCTTTCTGAGAAAGGTTGTTTCCCCAGGTAGGGATTGTCCCCTGAAGTTAGGGAGGGAATAAAACCCCTTAACTAAGTGACAGGTGGGTAATTAATCACTTTAACTACGAACAATCATGCTTAAGCTACATAATCTTTACTCCCTGGAATGGAGATAAGAAACGCCCTAACCTTTGGAATAGAGATTGATAGGATTGGAATCAACTGGTATAAATACAGATGTAACAAGACAACAGCACACAGAACCTAGACACAGAACCTACACAGAACCTAGAGACAGAAGAACTTCGCTGGAGAGAACATGGCAAAAGATCCTGGACAGAAACTGGCCTCAGAACCTAGAGACAGAACCAAGCGAGAGAACCTGGCTGAAGAACCTAGAGGCAGAACCTGGCTACAGAACCTGGATAGAACATGGCAAGAGAACCTGACTAGAACCTGGTGACTGAACCTATCTGGAGAACCTGGACAGAACCTAGAGACAGAACCTAGCAAGAGAACATGGACACAGAACCTGGCTGGAGATCCTAACCAGAACTTTGCCGGAGATCCTAACCAGAACTTTGCCAGAGATCCTGGCTAGGCTGCTGATCAACTGAACGCTGCCTCCGTGTCTTTCCTTCTTCGCTGACTCCGTCCACACCTTTGGGGACCTCTGGACCTGCTGGGGCAGGACCCCAGCATTAACGGACTATTAAATGCCTTGGTGAATATACAATTAAAAGACAGAAATTGGCAGAAGAAATTAAGAATCATGACCCAACTATATGCTGTCTATAAGAAACTCACTTCAAAAGAGTGATATAAACAGTTTGAAAGTAAAACATGGAAAAATATAAATCACAAAAAATTAAGGAAATTAGAAGTTGTTATATTATATCAGATAAGATAGACTTCATAAATAAAATTACCAGAAACAAAGAGGAACGTTATATAATGATAAAGAAGCCAAACCACCTAGAAGACATAGCAATTTACACCAAATAATCTATAGCCAAATTTTCCTCAGTCAATCCACTAATCAATTAATAAATTTTGACCTAAGTCTAAGTCACATGCCTTAAACAAAAATTAACTCAAAATGGATCATTAACCTAAATTCAAAACATAAATTACAAAAGTATTTTTGTTGTTGCTGTTTTTATTAATCCTCACCTGGGAATATTTTTTCCATTGGTTTTGTAGATAGTGGAAGGGAGGGAAGAGGATAGAGAGAGAGAGAAACAATAGTATGAGAGAGACAAGCGCCCTGACCAGGGCCAGGGAACAAACCTGCAACCCAGGTACCTGCCCTTGAACAGGAATTGAACCCAAGACCCTTAAATGTATGGGCTGATCCTCTACCACTGAGCCATTCTGGCCAGGGCTATAAAAGTTTTAAAAACGAATGTAGGAGAAAATTGAGAGGTAGGTAAAGATTTCGCAATCGATACCAAAAACACTAACCATAAAAGGAAAAATTGGTAAGTTGGACTGTATCAAAATTTGACCCAGTGATCCCACTTCTAGTAATATATCCTAAGAGTCCCTAAACACCAATCAGAAAGAATATATGCACTCCTATGTTCATAGCAGTATTATTTACAATAGCTGATATCTAGAAACAGCCCAAGGGTCCATCAGTAGATGAGTGGATAAAAACTGCTGTGTTACATTTACCCAGTGGAATACTATGCTGGTATGAAAAAAGAAGGATCCATTACCCTTTGAGACAACATGGAGGGACCTGGGAATTATTACATTAAGCAAGATAAGCCAGTCAGAGAAAGACAAATATCACATGATCTCACTTATATGTGAAATCTAATGAACAAAATAAATTGATGAGTAAATAGAACCAGATGAATGGAAACATGGAACAGACTGACGAATCTCAGAGGGAAGGAGGAAGGGGAGAGAGAAGAGATTAATCAAAGAACTTATATACATGTATGTATTGTCCATGAACAGACAACAGAGTGGTGAAGGCTGTGGTGGAGAGGGGCAATGGGGTAAAAAATAGGGGGAGATCAACAATAAACTTAAAAAATAAAATAAATGTTATGAGACCCCAAAATAATAATTAAAAAAAAAATTTAAAATTCTGCTTTTTGAAAGATGTTATTAAGAAAATGAAAAGACAAGCTATAGCCATAGCCAGTTTGGCTCAATGGATAGAGTCAGCCTGTGGACCAAAGGGTCCCGGGTTTGATTCCAGTCTGGTTGCAGGCTCCTCCCCAGCCCAGGCCCTGGTCATGGCGCATGCAGGAAGCAACCAATCGATGTTTTTCTCTCACATCAATATTTCTCGAGGTTTTTCCCTCTTTCTTACATTCTCTCTAAAAATCAATGGAAAAATATCCTCAGGTGAGCATGTTTTTTTAAAAAAAGAAAGACAAGTTACAGAGTGGGAGAACGTATTTGCAAATCACATATCCAACAACATATTTGTATCTAAATTATATAATTTGGGATTCTTAAAACCCAATAGTAAAAAACAATTCAATTTTAAAATGAGCAAAAGGTAGAGATCTTACTGAATAGAATAAACAGAATAAACAGCAAACTCACTCAGGAAAGAAAATCTTCTACATCATTAACCATTTTGGAAATGCAAATTAGAGCCACAGTGGATTAGCATTATACTCCTATATGTATGGCAAAAAGTAAAAAATCCTGACACCTCTAATTGCTTTTGAGTATTTTCAAAGTCGGATCACTCATATCTTACATACGGAATATAAAAATGGGATAGTCCATCCCAAAAATAATTTTATAGGATTTCTTTCTTTGTTCATTAAGCTAAACATGGACTTACCATATAGCACAGCAACTGTACTCCTGAGCATTTATCTCAGATAAATGAAGACTATATTTGCTGGGGTCCAACCCCAGCAGGTCCAGGGATCCCCAAAGGTGTGGATGGAGTCGGGGAAGAGGGAACGACACGGAGACAGAGTTCAGTTGATAAGCAGCCTAGCCAGGATCTCTAGCCAGGATCTCCAGCCAGGTTCTGTGTCCATGTTCTCTTGCTAGATTCTCCAGCCAGGTTCTCCAGGTTCTCCAGCTGGGTTCTGTAGCCATGTTCCCTCGCTAGGTTCTCCAGCCAGGTTCAGTCAACAGGTTCTAGTCAGGTTCTCTAGCTATGTTCTATCCAGGTTCTGTAGCCAGGTTCTGTCTCTAGGTTCTGTGGCCAGTTTCTGTCCAGGATCTTTTGCCATGTTCTCTCGCTAGGTTCTGTCTCTAGGTTCTGAGGCCAGTTTCTGTCCAGGATCTTTTGCCATGTTCTCTCCAGCGAAGTTCTTCTGTCTCTAGGTTCTGTGTAGGTTCTGTGTCTAGGTACTGTGTCTTGTTACATCTGTATTTATACCAGTTGATTCCAATCCTATCAATCTCTATTCCAAAGGTTAGGGCGTTTCTTATCTCCATTCCAGGGAGTAAAGATTATGTAGCTTAAGCATGATTGTTCGTAGTTAAAGTGATTAATTACCCACCTGTCACTTAGTTAAGGGGTTTTATTCCCTCCCTAACTTCAGGGGACAATCCCTACCTGGGGAAACAACCTTTCTCAGAAAGGTGACCTTGGTTAAAACACATAGTGCCAAGAAGGTGAGCAAACATATTAAGAACCGTATGCCATATATGCCAGGTCCCTTGAAACAGCAAGGATGGACCGGCTCCCGGCACATTAAGGCTTAAGTCTCCAATTTATTTTTGTCCTTTGTGTGTTCTCCCTATGCATTCTTTTTCTGTTTTCATTGTCCTGCCTTCCTGGAGTTACTCAAACATATTTGGGATTTCATTTTACTTACTTAGAGGGTTTTCTGTGGTTATTCTAAATGTGAACTACACATATAACTTACCCACTGGTGTCACCATGTTATCAGGGTATAGAAATGTTATCTCATTTTATATCACTTCAGTCTCCTTCCCCATTTTAGAATATAATTGTCTTAAATGTTTCTACATATATTTAAAACTATATCACATGGTGTTAAAATTTTACTTCACCGTCAACCATAATTTAGAACCTTAAGGGAGGGAAATCTCATTGCACTTACCCACATTTTTGCTTACCGTGTTTGTTTTCTCCTTCTGACATACCAATGTACTTAAAAACAATAAAAGGCAACAACAATAATTTCATTTTGTTTTAGAGAACTTCTTCCTTAAGTCATTCTTTTGGGGTAGATCTGCTGATGACAAATTCTTCATCTGCAGAGATATAGATTTTCCCTTCATTTCTGCAGTACACTTTTGCTGAGTATGAGGTTCTTGGTGTACAGTTCTTATTCTTCAGCCCTTAAAAGATTTTGTTCCTAGTTCTTCTGGCTTTCTTGATTTCTAATGAGCGATCTGCTGTCATTCACATTGTAAGGTGTCATTTTGCACTAGCTGCTTTCCAGATTTTTCCCTTTGTCTTTAGATTTCAAAAGTTTGACTAAAATGCATCTTGATACAATTTATGTGGTTTTCATGATTGGGATTCTCTTAGTTTCTCGAATATGTAGGTTTATATCATTTCCAAATTTAGGGAGGTTTCAGCCATTATTTCTTCAAGTACTTTTTAAACTTGCCTTTTTTCTCTTCCCTTTCTGGAACTACAGTAACATGAATGCCAGGTCTTTTGTTATATTCTCACAGCTTTCTGAGGCTGTGTTCATGTATTTTCATTCTCTTTTCACCTAGTTGTTCATATTGTGTAATTTATTCTGTTCTATTTTCCCATTCACCAATTCCTTTCTCTGTGCCCTCTCATTTCCTATTCATCCCATTCATGGAGTTTTTAAAAATAATAATAATTATTATTAATTTGATAATTATATCTTTCAGTTTGAAACTTTCTATTTGGTACTACTTAAAATCCTTTATTTCTTTGCTGATAATTTCTAATTTTTGCTGTTTCAAGTACCTACATAACTGCTCATTGAAGCATTTTTACCATGACTGCTTTAATTTTCTAACAAGTCTGTCATCTCAGGTTTTGCATATATTGATTGTCCTTTTTCATTTTCTCATTGGCTTTGAGATCTCCCTGGTACTTGGTATGACAAATGATTTTAATTGAAACCTGGACATCTTCATGTTTTGTCATGAGACACTGGGTCTTATTTACAGCAAAGCTTCCGTTTTCGCTGTTGCCATTCCTCCTGAGGAGATGGGCAGTTTGCTGCCTCACTAATGCCAGGTGGAGGGGGCATCCTAGCTTCCCCCCAGGAATGAAAGTGGTGGTGGGGGTTCTGGTTGCCTGCATCATCGTACCTGTCACCAGGGTAGGGCTTGCCTTTTTGTTCAATAACAACATTCTTGACTGTCTAGCGAGCTTCCCTTGACTCTAACCCGTATGGGAAAAGGAGGGTCACAGAGGGACCTCATTATTGTGGGAAGGGAAGATAAGTCCAGGCTACTCTGGAGGTTTGCATTGGCACAAAAGCAGGACTTGTTAGCAGCGTGGCCTTCTTGACACTAATATGATAGGGGTGCTGGAGTGAATGGTTACGGCTTTGCAAGGGTGAAACCCCAGGCTCCCCTATTTGGCATTTGCTAATATGGTTAAGAGTGGGACCAATGATGTTTCTGTGGCTTGGGGCTGCAGTAGATCATGCATTGCCTTGTCGATGACTTCTTGGCAGAAGCAGAGGTTTCAGTGTAATTAGATTTTTAAGGCCCTGAGTTAGGCAGAGGACACAGCATGCAGAACATCATGTCCATGTAAAGCATTTGGCTTTAATGTGAGTGTAATTAGAGATGTCCAGGAACATTCCCATGACACTATCGTGCGATATGTATTTTATTGAGAGTGTAAGGACAATGATGAAGTCTGTGCATCATATGAGATAATCTTTCAAATTATTGTGTGAGAAAGAAAGCCCAGAATGGAACAGTAGCTAGAATAAAAGTAGATGAGTTTTCAAGGCAGTTTAAAGTGTGCAGACTATGTGTTTGTGGAGAGTATGAACTGAGAGTGTTAAATACAAGACAAGGTAGGAGAAATCTAATTTCAAGCACTAGGAACACAAGCCTTTGGCAGGAGAAACCATTTTCCTGCTTTAACAGGAAGGAATTAGAAGATAACATAGGAATGTTGGATAGTTAATTATGGAGAAATATACAGTTTTCCAATTGATATACTTTGTTTTCTAAAAAAAACAATAAGAAAGTTCATTTCCTAAAAGAAAGAGCAAAGTACTAAGTATATTAGAAGTACTGATGAAAATTTTAAAAAAGCATGAAATGGAACATACAGATACTAGTAAATGAAAATGAGGTTATTAAACAAACACTAAGGAATGGTGAGGTCCATTTTTACCTCAAAGCTTTTGGGAAAAGTTACTGACTATGATTTATGAATCTTATAGTCAGAGCTTATAAATATTTTAAACTTATTTTTATTATATGCTTTTCTTGTATTTCCTGTCTCTTTCTTGCTGAAGGTATTCTGGCCATATAAAGGAAGATCACAAAATAGTAAATGAATTCCTTATTTCAATATTCAAACATAGTTACAATTTTATATGTTTGGAACAGATACAAGTAACAAAATATCTGAATATAGATTTTTTAAAAAACCCTTTACTCAGCTTGAGATTATTACAGCATCTGGTTCATGGTTCATAAACATTATCAATAGAAAAATAAAAATAATATGCTACTTTGAACCATAATTCATATTTAGTGTGTCTCTAAATATCATTTTTGAAATCTTTGTGTGCATAAAATTATACTGTCCTAAACAATTTCTCCTTCTCAGAGAGTAGCAGCATGTTCTAAGATTATAAAAAATCTGGCTTGGATTTAGAAAGTTTGTTGTTTTAAGATCTTGCTTGACCACCTACAACATGTGTTTGTAAATCTCAGTTTATAGCTTTGTGTTTTTCACAAGGCCTTCTATTCCAGCAAGAACAGCTGGTGAAATTAAGGTTACTGTCCTAAATTTCAATTAGAAGCCATTGGTGAAAAGCTATTTTCAGGATCATTTACTTGGCTCTGAAATAAACTCCTTTTAGTTGTTAGAAATATAATTTCATATAACTAATGTTCAAATCAGGATGGAGATCATCAGAAAGTTCTGAAAAATCATTTTATATAGTGAATAAAATGTAATTTTTAAAAATCAGTTTATATGGTGGATAAAATGTAATTTTTTTAAATCCTTACTGAGGACGTTTTTTCCATTGATTCCATTGATTTTTTAGAGAGAGAGAGAGAGAGAGAGAGAGAGAGAGAGAGAAAGAGAGAGAGAGAGAGAGATATGTGAGAGAGACAAATTGATTGGTTGCTTCCCACACATGCCCCTACCAGGACCTGGGAATGAACTGACAACCCAGGTAAATGCCCTTGACCTTTGACAGGGAATGGAACCCACAACCCTTCCGTGTGAGGGTTGAGGATCTACCACTGAGTCACACCAGCCATGGCCAGTGCAGTAGATTTTTACAAATTAATTTGGCCCATACAATTTATTACATCAATAACTTTGGTGGTGTTATCTGTTTAAATACAGATTTTTAAAAATTATTATGTATTTATTTATTTACTTTTACTTGCAGTGGGTATTTGTTTTTTGTGGTGTTTTTTTTTTTAAGAAATACTATATTAAGATTTATAGAGCATGTTAGAATTTTGTATAACCCCATCATTTTACAAATAAATTCATCATAGACATATAGTCATAGAACATAAATACTGTGTGCCAAGTGGTAACATGCCAAATAACAGACCCACATTTCTAATACTTGGTATTTGCCTTTTTCAATATAGTTCTATACCTTTATTGTGTTCTAGTGGGATTATGTTAAGTGGTTGTACATTCTCACAGCAGAAGGAGCAAGGAAAGATAACTGATTTTTTTGTTCTAAAATGAAATATCATCTGTTAGCATTTTGAGGGTTCAGTAAATAACTTCTACTTCCTTTTTCTCCCACCAGGTTTGAAGTTGAATGATAACTAGAAAAAAACGTTGGAAATGGAAATGGCACCTTATGATAATAAAATATTTGGAAAATATGTCTTAGGTTTATGGATATCTCCAAATTAAAATTATACCCCCTATCATTGATTACACATATTTGCTGACTATAACCTGTAAAAGTAGAGTATGGAACTGCAAAATTGTTTGCAGAAGACAAATTACAAAGAGAATCAGAAGGGCTTGAACATGAAGTCTCTGTTCATCTGACCAAATGCATCTATCAGATAATTTATTTCTTCCTCTTTGGAAGTCAGGGAAGAGACACAGCAAAGCCAGACATGAGGAAGCTTCTATCCACGCACAAGTGAGGAGTAGGAAATAAATATCTCAGAAAAACATAATAGATATGATGAAAAAATGGTATTATTAATTGAGCCCCCTTAAAGTAAAAGGTCAATTAGTAAGGTATGGCAGGTATGCAAGGGAATTAAATTTGTACTGCATGACACTGATTTAGTGAAATAGACAACAGTTTTAATTATTCGTAGAGAAAGGCAAAGGAATAAAAAATATTAGATGTGAGCTGTTTGCAAAGATGACAGATAATAAAGAAAAAAAATAGAACCAAAACTAGTTTTCTTGAAAAAGAGCAGAAAAGTAGATCAGAAGAATTACATTAAGGAGGAAATTTCTGAAGGATTAAATACCGATGTGTATGGAGATGGAAAGAAATTGTCACATTGATGACAAAATTTAATTTTTCTAAATTGAACTTAAGAGGTTTTAAGGAAAGGTTTTAGAAACTAAGAATAATATTTCTACTAAGTAATATATCCCTAATTTATGTCTTTATTTACACATTTTGTGTTGTTGTTAATGAGTTTAGGAGGTAGAAACTCTTTGCCATCCCAGCCTCTGGCTTATAGCCCTCATTCCCCTCTCACAGGGAACAACATTGTAAACTTTACTCTGCAGCACTAAATTCCTAGCAGCAAATGCCTAACCTGGGACAGTCTCATTTACTGCACATACAGGGAAGGGAAAAGACCAAATATCCAAATAGCTGGCTATAAAAGAAGAAAAATAAAATAAAAAGACCAGGACATAAATGGATTTCAAGTGCACTGTTTTGATGTCCTAAAATCATACTATTTAAAAAAAAATCTTTGTTGTTAAAAATATTACAAATGTCCCATTTGTTTTTTCCCCCATTAATCCCATCCGCCCTGAACCCACCCCTCCGCTATTGTCTGTGTCCTGTGTCCGTGGACTATGCATATGTGCATATAAGTTCCTCTGGTTAATCATTCCCCACCCACACACCCACTCCTGCCTTCCCTCTGAAATTTGTCTGTCTGTTCCATGCTTCTATGTATCTGGATATATTTTGTTCATCAGTTTATTTTGTTCATTAGATTCCAAATATGAGTGAGATCATGTGATACTTAACTTTCTCTGACTGGCTTATTTCGCTTAGCATAATGCCCTCCAGGTCTATCTATGCTATTGCAAATGGTAAGAATTGTGTTTTGTTTTATTTTTTTAATTCTCCTGAGGTAAACAATTGAAGGGCAAGGCTATGTATGCTTTCTAGACTCCATGCATGAGTATGTTTTTCAAGACTGTAGAGTCACGGTTTACCTCTCATCCAAACTACTATGTGGTAAAGATGATGATGATGTTGATGATGATGATGATGATGATGATACATGTTAAATTCAGTGGTTCCATGACGTTCCCCCCTCCCAGCCCTGAAATTATATTTTGTTTTATATCTTTCAATCTATTTCTCAAAGGCTCTATTCTCACCTCTCTCTCCATCACTATATTCTCTCTACTAGCTTCACTCTTCTGCTACCATTATATGGCCTCTAGCCTCTCCTCTGGTGTTCGAGGGTTCTACATTTTTTGAAGGAAGGTATGCTTTTTATAGTGCTTGTTGTTGAGTCAGTTCAACAAATTGAAAAGGATCAGAGTAAAATACCAAGTAGCTAAGTTCAGTAAATTTGAACCTTAGGGAGCTGATGCATGCATGAACAAAGATGAAGTAAGGCTGTTATTTTGTGGGGTTGTTTTTTGTTTGTTTGTTTGTTTTTTCTGAAATGGGCATTCTAGGTTAAAAGTTACAAGAAGCAAAGAATATGTACCAAATCCCCACTTCTCAGCCTTAATTCTTATGCATATTGCCTTTACTTTTTAAATCACAGAAACATATTACATCATATTTTCATCTTCTAAGTAAAGTACTTTTTTCTCCAAAAGAATTCTTTGCAAAGGTGATATTTATACACATCTGAAAAGGCATTTTATTGAAACTGGATAACATGTTTCAATAGAAATATTTTATTACAAATACTCTAGTTTAAAAAAAAAAACTGTCTTAAACTCAGTGATTCTCATTTACTGCTCACTTGGCAGCTGGCAACCCTGTTAAAGAAAAATTATTCTGACACTTGTTAAAGATTTTCAGACATTATTTGGGATGACTTCTACGGGGCGGGGGCGTGGGGGCGGTTTCTAGTAGGGGACGACTACTAGTAAGGGAGTAGAACTGAATGTCTTTCCCTTATGACAAAATCCGGTTGTAGGAATCTCTATAAAGGGCAGTGTAGCCGCCTTTGGCCTAGAACCACATTAGAGGGGACCTCCCAGATCAGTAATTCAAGAGCCTTTCAGTCCTCAATTTTAAAAAACCCATAGGATTTCAAGTTCCTATGATTTTAAAGAAATGAGTCTCTGTTCTTTTTTTAAAGGTAGGAGATATTTCAAGATGAATTCTGGCCTGAACCTCAAAATTATCATAATGTTATCATTTTATTGTTCCTTCTTTTATATTCAGCAGTATTTAAATTATTATCAAGAGGATAATCTTTTTAAAAAAATATATTCTATTGATTCTCTACAGAGAGGAAGGGAGAGAGACAGAGAGCCAGAAACATCGATGAGAGAGAAACATCGATCAGCTGCCCCTTGCACATCTCCTACTGGGGATATGCCTGCAACCCAGGTACATGCCCCCGACCGGAATCGAACCTGGGACCCCCCAGTCCGCAGGCCGACGCTCCATCCACTGAGCCAAACCGGTTTCGGCAAGAGGATAATCTTTATTGTCCCTTTTACAGTAGATAATATTTTCTTATGCAGCAATTATTACTACGAATGCTTCTAATATCACTTTATAATTACTACTCTTAATAATTATTAGTACTAATAGTAGCTAGTAATATCTATATATGTAGAACAATTATAACTCATTCTCAAAAATACTAAGGCTGTAACAGTCAGTCATTTGTTTTATACTCTTAGCTACAAGATAAATTTTCTAGATGTGTAATTGTTGTGCCACAAGGCAAAAAAGAAAAAGAAAAAGAAAACCCTCCCAAAAAACAAAAAAATGTTGCTTAAAAATTATCACTTATTTCAATAAAATATTATCTGACAATCTTTACATTTTGGTTTGGAATTTTCATCTTTAAGTCCACAAATGTATTCATTTTACACTTCGAAAATGGTAATTCATTTATAAATTGTGTAAATATTTATTTTTTAAGTGATTTCTCACCAGCCACTTAATCTACTGAGAAGATTGTACTGTGATTTCAACACCTTAAAAAGAATACACAAATAAATACAATTGCCATCCAGAAGGACTAATAAAAATTAATGTAATGATTCATCATACTTTCCCACCACACCTTCTGGCTTACCTGTGGTTATTCTGGATTTTACCATGCATTGACTCAAAATGACTAAAGCAAACATATATAATAAATGGCAGCCTAATGCACAAGATGGGAAATTAGATTTGCATTGCCCAGTGTAATCATTTAATATGCGGATTAACCTCAACATGAAAATTGGTTTGTTACTATATAAATGGATTTTTAAAATATTTTTTCTCTATAAATTTTACTAGTTCATTAGAACTATAATGCATTTTTATCACAACATTTTCCAATATAAATAAAACATGATAAAAATAATTAAAAATAGGAAGATATAACACCTTATATTTTAAAATATATTAAGTATTTATGAGACTGATCTCTTTATATCATGTGAAATAGTATATATGAATATTAATAAAATTAAATTTATTTCAATCCCCCATGTACTAAATAATACCTGGCTGTTATCACTGAGACACATTATTTCTGGTCCTGGTATGATATAATTTTTGTGGTAATCCTGCCTGAGAAGGAATTTACATTTTAAATATCATCACAAATTCAAGGAACCTGTACTTTAGTCTTGCTGCTACTCTGGACTCCACTTTGGGGATAAGCCTTAGGTCCCACAAACCTAAGGATTAGCAGTGGATAAACCTATTCAACATAATCTATATGCTGTTCTTTTTCTTAGCACATAGTCCCATTTGCAGTTGTGTTTCACCATGCTACAAAATCATAGCCAAGAGAATGTGGCATATGTTGTATGAAATATGCAGGCCAATGTGTTGAAGAAGCTATAAATGTTCTCTTCCTTTCTCTGAACTGATAAATCTGAGAGCAAATCCACAATGACTGACAGGGTCATAAAATGAATAGAGCCTCAGCACCTGAGCCACCCAACCACCCCCTCATGGAGAAGTCCACCAGCTACCCTACAGCACGATTATCTATCGCCAGCTACCCTACAGCACGATTATCTATCGCCAGCTACCCTACAGCACGATTATCTATCGCCAGCTACCCTACAGCACGATTATCTATCGCCAACTACCCTACAGCACGATTATCTATCGTCAGCTACCCTACAGCACGATTATCTATCGCCAGCTACCCTACAGCACGATTATTTATCACCAGCTACCCTACAGCATAATTATCTATCAGTTGAATTGAAACACACTTCATCATGTTTAATGTTTATACTATTTAGGTCTATTTGGCACTGGAGCCTATTTTCCTCTAGCTATGCACAGCTGAATTTATTTCCTTTAAGGTTAAATTTTAATTTTCTTTTTTAATATTCAAATGTATTGTCCTACTGAAATGGACCACAGTGTGTTTTTCTGAGATCATATTAAAACAAAGTAAAAATAAACATTTCAAGTGTAAGAAATATGCACTGTAAAAATATAGTATTAAGTAATTAATATTTTTATCTTCCAATTGCATAAACTTGTGAACATATGTTAATGCTGCTAATTTAATGTGAGAAAAAGAGCCTGGCTCCATTTTGATGTTTGATTGCTGACAGCTTTAAAGCCTACCCTTCCCTTTTCTCTGTTGTTCCACATTTGGGCAAGTCAATAAGAGAGTCCATGTCCTCCCTGCTTTGACACCGAAGTTCAAGCCACACAGCCATGGCCAGTTGGTTAATTAGCACCATAGCCCTCCTCCATAAACAAATAAAAGCCAAAGCCAGTTGTTCCTCTTGAGTCTTTCCAGCTTTTATAGACCCTCTTGAGTTCTGCCTTGCTTTCTCCAGAAAAAATTCACGATATGAGTCATACAAAATTCTCTTGTGTTTGAGTATTGTTATCGGCCTCAAATCCAATGTACTGATTGGAAGGAGGTCCATTTCATATCCATGGGGTAACCATAAAGCAATGTGTGTTTCATTTATTCATTAACAGGTACCCATATATCAAATAGTCCCTACATCAATTGTACCCTTTGGCTACTAGCTTACATGGCATCCCCAAATCTCCTTATTCTCATTTTGCCTGTTCTCTCAGTAATGTAAAATTTTACCTACCATCTTGTACAACATAAGTAAAATATAACTTATTTTGAAATGACTAAGCACAATATTTAATTTTTATTATTGTGTCTATTTATTATCAATTTTCTAAGTATGTTGAAAGACTACACCAACATGTACTTCTTTCACCAAATTAGACATACTTTTTCTGTCATATAAAAAAAAAATTGGCACTACCAGCCTGCCTACTCTTAAGTAAGTAATGAATGCCCTTTATCTGTCAGCTCTTTAGGACTACATAAAGTAGATCTAATACTTTCAAGGATCTCAATGAGTTCTGAAGCCATTTTGCAACGAAAAGTTTTCCATATAAATGAAACTCAAAGCCAGATTTATTGCTTTATCAAAGGAAAAATAAACAAATGATAGCTTTGTTACTACTATTATTCTGGCTAAAGTGTTATATATACTTTGGATAAGAAACAATCTTAATGTCTTATTATTTGGGTGATGGTGTATTTCTTTCTCTAAAATAAGACAGTTTGAATAATGAAAGGTAACATTAACTTTTATGCCAAGATTATATGTATAAACTAGGACATTTATTTATGAAATATAACTCCTACATTCACTTTATGTGTAGTAACAGTAAGTACAAAGTGGTCAACAGAGCTGCAGCTATATCTAAATATAAAACCTACCATTATAAAGCTTCTAGGGAAAAAAAAAACACAATAGAAAATTAATTAAATACCCACCAATAGGAAATGTAATAAATACAAAATATATCTACATGATGGAATAAATCACTTTTCTTCAGATGATTAAAGAGAGCTAAATGTATCTTCAAAGATAGATCTTAAAAGCATAACATCAAGTGAATTAGCAGGTTGAATACTGACAGTACATATGCTTTATGGCATCATAACCTCAAATTTTAAAAGTATCTGAAAAATAAGTATATGAATTCATTTGGAAAACATGCATTTTGGTAATTGTCAAAAATAAGCTTGGAGATGATAAACACCAACCTGAGTTACACTGGTTAGTGTTGACAGCCACTGCCTGGTTAGTTAGAAAAAAAGACTTTACTACATGACTTGTAATAATAAAGATCAATATTAGGTGGAAATCAGTTTCATGACCTAGTGGTAGACTCACTTTCCCACATAGACTTTAAAGCTCTTTGTAATTATTTGAACATGAACATTCTGTGTTTATGTATCTGAGAATTTGCACTTAATTTTACCCAGCCTAGAATCACATTCACAGTCTTGATCACCTGATAGAATAGGTGAGGCTCTAACATTACCTCATCTGTTAATATTTCTAAAGTCTTTGCTGACTGGATCTTCCTAGCATCTATAATATTTGATGCATTGCAATTACTCAGATTTTCTTCCAAAACCAGGGATTTTTTAGAGAAGAAATGCCTTTTTTATGAGCTGGCTCAAAATGTCGAACAGAGAAGTGCCGGAAACCAATTCCAGCTGAATCATCTGGAGTGGCAAGGGCATTTCCCCAAACCTGAACAGGATACAATAAATTGATTGTTTGCTGCCAGGACAGCTCAGGGCATCTTAATCTACATGTCATTGCCTCCTACTGGCCAAACACCTGAACAGCCGTAGGCTAATTCTTCCATTCTGACAATGCCTCTGTATAGGAAACCCTGACCCTTTGAAGTGTATATCTCTGCCTCTCCTCAGGACAAATTATGTTAATAAAAAAGCATGGGGTCCTGAGATGAGGAGAACTTAGAACTTAGATCTTAGTTTCCTTTAAACTAGGCTCCTCTGACCCCTAATGCCTTTCAAAATTATGCTTCATCCCTGGACTCCTATTTAATCTACGCATAGCCTTCTTAATGCTGGAACAAGAACCCCAGCAGAGAAGTACTGAGAATAATAAATTACAGTATTTAATGAGATAAATCTGCAAATGATCCAGATGAAAGATTTTATGTACATCTCAACCACTAGATCCTAGTAAAATTAGTTAGTCAGAATCAGAAGGGAATCAGAATCATGCTTCAATATATTGGTTATTTTTTGTAGAAAATGCTCTTTAAGTAAACTGTAAATTAGCTGTCAATGTTTTTTCATTGTACAACTTATAATTCTCTACGAACTATTAAAAAGAGGATCCACAATGCTCAGATAAGGCAGCCAAGAATGCATATTCTATGAATCTGAAAAAAAGAAATTTTTTTTCTTTTTTAAAAAATTTATGTAATTTTATAACTGCTCATACAGTACAACTGCAGAACAGAATAGTTGCAATTGAGACCATATTGCTTGCACAGCCTAAAATATCAGCGCTATAGAGAAATAAGTTTGCTAAAACTACTCTAAACTATGAACATGCATAGTTGATTAAAAAGAATTAGAAACACAGTGGTGCTGAATACATTGTAAACAATGAATGCTTCTGTGCACTAGAATGATGAGTTAAGCAAAATTGAGGAAGTTAAGAAGAGATAAGTTTCTTTCTAAGGATGTAAAATTTTACCGTTTCAGGAAATGGTCTTTCTTCTCATCCTTGTAATAACTGCATGAATAGAGCTTATTCCAAATTTTAATTATTTAGAAAATATAATTAAAATAATTATTTAATAATTATTTGGAACAAATAATTTAAGATAATTAAAATAACTATTTTAATTATTTGGAAGTGATTTAAAGTAATATTTATACTAAATTACAAGTGTTGAAAGTGAGGTACAAAAAGATTAAGACCTGCCCCGAACCACATATTAAATAGATGTATGTGAGACTAAGAAACAGGGTGAATGATTTAGGGTCAGTTTGTGCTTCAAATATATAGCATTGCTTCTATTACTTTAATACAGCAAATGTAAATGTGTACAAGAAAGTTCATATACATGCTTAAAAACTGAATAATAATACTACTGATAGTTATTGAGCAAGTGCCATGTGGCAGTGCACATACATTCAGTTCTTTCTAAAGTTTTATGATATATAGATAGAACTATAGGTATGCAATTTAACCAATAGTTACTGTCTACAACTCTCTTCTGAGTTGCCTATTGTTTTCTTCAATGAAGTTAGCATCCTAGAACCTCAATACTGTATTTAGCATAGGGTCTAATTTTAAGTTCCCTGATTTTATTTGTTGAAAAAGAGCACAGATGAGAGCTTATTTGGTCTCTAGTTGAGGTAAGGAAGATGCACATTTGGGAAATCCCTGTCTTTCCATGGAATTTAGAGCTCTTGTATCTCATTTACTTTTGCTCTTTTGGCCAACATGACCTCTGAGCATACGGAGCAAGGGCTGTTGGTAAGGGTCATCAGTGGAAGACAATTAAGTAAGAGAAAGCCAAATAGCAGTCTAGAGATTTTGTTATTGTTTTCTTGTGCAAGTGCATGCCCTATTGCTAACTATCATAGTAGCCTTGCCTTACAATTTCACAGTACAGTAATTTCTCCTTCATCTATAGGAGGATAGCATTATAGCATCCACTTTGCCTGCACATTTACTTATGCAAAATGTGTGCTGTCTCAGGATCAGGTTGCTCAAATAGGAAGAAGGGAAAGCTCCAAGGAGTCAGAGTGTTATACTCCTGCTGATATGGCAAGTCGTGTCTTTGCTATAGCTCATTTGGAAATTTTGCAATCTTGCCAGCATAGGTCAAGTAAATAAGAGTGTGTAAAACAGCCCCAGAATTTGCTTCATCTAATGTGTATATTCATTGGTATGTTAAGTTAAATGTGTATAAAGCAAAACTAATGGTTGCAAGTTATAAAACAGGCATAATCATTAATACAACATTAAGTGTACAGAGAAGATAACACAAGAATCAAAAGTTATATATCCTAAGATAATAGTAAAAATGTAGAGCAAATAAAGTAGAAAATTCTTAAATCAACATGATACCAAAATGACAACAAAATTTCATGAACTTCCAAAAAATAAAAAATAACTGTTCACATGGAAATGAACATAAATCTCAATAATGATATTGGGGGGAAGAAGTTATCAAATTAATAATTGTTTTCCATATTAAAGATCAAAACACTTAAACCTAAAAGTTTATATTTAGATGCAATTAAATTTAATAGGAAGGGTATAATATTTTCAAACATATAATGCTTAAGAAATATTACACCACAAAAATACACATTGAAAATATTCTTACGAAGGAAAATAATCATCTAAATAGATGATGCAAGAGACATGGGCAGCAAAAGTTATCAAATAACTTAATGTAAAAATAAAAGAGGGGAATCTATTCATAACAACCTAGAATTAAAATAATAAAAAATAGAAATCCAGTTTATATGTGTATGGTTAAAACACACCAATGAGAAACAGAGGTTCTCTGATTTAATTAAAACACACACTATCACACAGACACACACACACAGAGGGTATCAACAGAAAAAGTACTACATGGGTAGGGGGGAGGGGCAGTGAAAAGTTGAAAGCAAAAGGCTGGAAAAGATATATCAAGCAAATAAAAAATAAAAAGAAGAAGAAGAAGAAGAAGAAGAAGAAGAAGAAGAAGAAGAAGAAGAAGAAGAAGAAGGAGAAGGAGAAGGAGAAGGAGAAGGAGAAGGAGAAGGAGAAGGAGAAGGAGAAGGAGAAGGAGAAGGAGAAGGAGAAGGAGAAGGAGAAGGAGAAGGAGAAGGAGAAGGAGAAGGAGAAGGAGAAGGAGAAGGAGAAGGAGAAGGAGAAGGAGGAGGAGGAGGGGGAGGAGGAGGAGGAGGAGGAGGAGGAGGAGGAGGAGGAGGAGGAGGAGGAGGAGAAGGAGAAGGAGGAGAAGGAGAAGGAGAAGGAGAAGGAGAAGGAGAAGGAGAAGGAGAAGGAGAAGGAGAAGGAGAAGGAGAAGGAGAAGGAGAAGGAGAAGGAGAAGGAGAAGGAGAAGGAGAAGGAGAAGGAGAAGGAGAAGGAGAAGAAGAAGAAGAAGAAGAAGAAGAAGAAGAAGAAGAAGAAGAAGAAGAAGAAGAAGAAGAAGAAGAAGAAGGAGAAGGCTGGGCTGGAAATGTTATGTAACAACAATAAAACCAACAAAGACAAAGAGAACATTTGAACCAGAAAATACCAAAGAAACAAAGTAGAATGCTATCTACTTATACAAGGAATAACATAATGGGAAGCTATACTCATCATAAACATAGATGTTCCTGGTTTTATAGCTTCAAAATAAATAGTTAACAAAAGTACTGGGAGAAATATGCACATCCACTGTGTCTGCACATCCCACAAGGCAACATTTGTGGGACTCTTCTAAATCCATGTCTAGAAGGATGCTTACAACTTTAAGTATAATGACTACAGTATCAGAAAGGCTGATAAAAAGCTAAAGGTTTAACACACACAGAAACAAAAAAAAGGTTGAATAAAGAGCCACAAAGCAAATCTAAACAAACAAACAATACAGAAGCAAATAATAAGGGCAGAATTACAAAACAGGATGAAGCAAACCAAGTCTTTTAAAATATTAAGATAGAAAATGTTAAGGTTTTTGTTTAAGACTGGCCAAGAAATGAATGTGCAAATAAACTAACTACAGATGAAAATAGATTTTAAAAATCATTTTTAACTATTAGAAACACACAGTAAAATATTTGAAAACCTAAATTAAATGTATAAATTTCTAGAAAAATTTAAAATGTGTAGGTCAATAAGCAATATAAATGGTTATGGCAAGTAAAGATGATAATCATCAAAAAAGATACAGGCAAGGTGGTTTGACAGGTAGGTTCTATCAAACTTTCAAGGAATAATTCACTATCTTCTAGTCGTTCCAGAATGTAGAAAGAGTACAAGCCTTGTTTTATGAGGTTGATGTTTCTGGTCCCAGTTACTCTAAAATCAGTTTCCTGGAAACAAACTGTTATGGAAAATACCATGCAGGAGCTTTATTGAAGAGTACTCTTAGCAGATATACCTGAAAGGACGTTCGGAATGCAGGATGGGATGGGAAGAGAAACTGTCACATAGTGCAGTGCTAACTGAACTGTGCAGCCTCAGTGGGTCTTCAGAGTTTATCCAAATTGAAGGTAAAGAGACAGACCTTTGTCTCTGTCCTTGGCCACTGGCTGTCTCCAGGATCCAAGAGAAGGGCTTGTCAGCTCATGGAGTGTCACAGTAACCCCTACAAGAGTGATACTTATGACTTTAATTTTCATTTCCGTATTGATTTATGATTGTAGAACCTTAACAGAAATTTACATCAAAATAAAAAGCTTCTGCACAACAAAAGAAACCATCAACAAAACAAGAAAGCCCACTTCATGGGAAAACATATTTGTCAACTTTTTCTCCGATAAGGGTTTAATCTCCAACATTTACAGGGAACTCATACAACTTAACAAAAGGAAGATAAACAACCCAGTCAAAAAATTGGCAACTGACCTAAATAGATACTTTTTGAAAAAAGACATAAGGAAGGCCAAGAGACATATGAAAACATGCTCAAAGTCACTAATCATCTGAGAGATGCAAATTAAAACGACAATGTGGTACCATCTCACTCCTGTCAGAATGGCTTTCATCAACAGATCAACAAAGGAGAAGTGCTGACCAGGATGTGGGGAAAAGAGAACCTTCAGCACTGCTGGTGGGAATGCAGACTAGTGCAGCCACTGTGGAGAACAGTATGGAGTTTCCTAAAAAACTAAAAATGGAACTCCCATATGACCCCGTGATCCCATTTCTAGGAATATATCCCAAGAAACTAGAAACATTGTGTTTTTAATATTTTCTATATTCTAATTGGTTTGTCTCCTTTTTCTATCACCTGTATTAGAGATGAATAAAAGAATGATTATGGATTAATTATACCATAATTCTATTACATTTTCATCATATAATTTCAAGTTATGTTTTAAGTACAACATTTTAGGATTGTTAATATTCTAGTTGAACTGATTTTTTTAAATTTATTAATACCATATAGCTACACTTATCCATGGCCAACAGTTTGATATCTTTTTTGCTATACAAATGTTTCCAATTATGTTATATGTATTTTGAAACAGAAAAGAAAATGACAAACATCTGGTCAACGTTGATGAACTACTAGTACTGAGTCAATCATTTAAGGTGCTTTAAATTATAGTTGACCATGAGAGAGAGATTGGGCATTGATATATTGGAAATAAATATCCAATATATTTTACATAATTAAATAATTTATTTAACATCAAATTACTGAAACATATTACGCAGTGATCATTTAGAGAACGGTGATTTGGAAACGTTTATTACTTATATTAAATAGTAGTTGAGAGTAATCTAAATTTATTTTTGAATTGATTTTTACCCTGTAGAGCTATATTGTATATGCAGAGGGAAATGAAGCTGGGTAGGCTTCATATTAATTTGAACAGTGAGCTTTAATTTTGAAAGTATAAATGTGAATTTCATATCTAGGTCAAGCAATTCAAACCCTAAGTAGAACCCTGGTGGAAGAGGGCAATATGCAGTCTCAACAGTTACATTTAAGTGATGGAAAAACACCAAAAAAAAAAAAAAGTACTCCCTTTTGCATTCTGCCAGCAGTTAAGTTTAAATTGTCACAAGTTTTTAAAAATGCACAAAAGGGAATAAAATGTTGACTGGAGAATAAGTAAATAGGAAAAATTCTACATCTTAATTTAGAAACTAAGCATCTTTACCTATGTTTTAGCAATAGGCAGGTACTGGTTCAAAGGATGTAATTTTATATTCTCTAAGTGAATAGCCAATGAGGAAAAATATAGGCTAGAAATGTTCGTTCAGTGTTTAAATTAGAATGGAGGAGAGCTATGACTTTTATCAGTGTTCATTTGAATTATCATCTTGTTCAAAAAATCAGTATTATACCACTAACTTCGAATGTTTCATTTTTCTTCTGCTGGAAGCACATTAGAAAAAAAATTTTCTATTCTCAATACCTTTTAGATCCCATACAAAAATTTAATCTTAATAAGGAGAGTAAAACCTCTGACATTAATTGGGTTAGAATTCCAAATAGCTGGTTATATAAGTAATCTATTTCATGGGACTTGAGACCAAAGCAACTCATTTTAAATGTCTCCATCTTACATATTTGTTATATTTAACACAATTTATACGTGTCAAGTATTTACCCTTCTCTCTTTAAAAGAGTAATAGAAACAGTTTTACACTATTAAACATTTAGTCTGCTTGAAACCCCTTCAATAGTCAATAACATTTGAAGAAATTCTGAAATGTATTGTGGAGTTTATTGCTCAGATCACCCTTTAAGGGAGATCTTTAAGGAAGAGGTAAAGAGAATTAGCTGCCATTTTAGCTGCTATGCCTTGGTGATTCATTACAGCACTCAAGCCAAGGCCATGCCATTCCCGGCATTCTCCAGGTCAATGACTGAGAATGGCACAGGCTCTAGAGCTGAGTCCTTCCTGTCCGATGCAAGACTCCACTAATAGGTAATCTCTGTTTTGGACTTCACCATTAGCCTGGCTAAACTCCTTCAGAGCTACACTGTCGTCTGAGCCTTTCCATAAGTTCTCCTTCTTCCTTTCCAATTTCTCTTCAGTGAAGCCAGACCTGAATCACATTCAGAGCCTCTCCTTGCCGATGTCTAATTTACACTTTGCAGGAATGCCCAATAGACCTTTCATAATTCTGATTCAGCCTTGGTACCTGTTTTCTGGAGAACCCAAGCTCTCACATACACACACATATATTAAATTTAAATCAAAATTGGAAAGACCTGTAAAGCTCACAATGGACTCAGACATAAGACAGAACCAACAACAACAACAAAGCCCTAGCTGGTTTGGCTCAGTGGATAGAGCGTTCGCCTGTAGACTGAAGGGTCCCAGATTCGATTCTGGTCAAGGGCACATGCCTGGGTTGCGGGCTCGATCCCCAGTTGAGGGCGTGCGGGAGGCAGCCGATCAATGTTTCTCTCTCATCATTGATGTATTGATCTCTCCCTTCCTCTCCTATTTTCTCTGAAATTAAATATATATATATATATATATATAAATATATTCAATAACAACAATGAAAAACTTATATGGAAGCTGTGAGTGAGAAATCTAAATCAGGGACAAGCAGGTCAATGAATAAACATGGCTAACAGTAATTGCAAGTGCAAGATCAATTAGCTTTAAGGGGGGCAGGATATTCTTGTGTTTCAATTCCTCAGTTGCAAATTGTTTGGCTTGTGCAGTTTAACTTGGACTAATACTGATAACAGTTTGGTAAACAAATAGGACGATTGTCCTGGATGCTGTCGAGTGAATTTTCAATTCTGAAGGAGAACTAGGAGAGCGTTCTTAAGTGAGGTTTAACTGCCATGATAGGCAAGGAGCCATCTCTTCCAAAATTATAGCTCCCTACATAAATTAATACAAGCCATACTCAGCTTTATTTCCCTCTGAATTCTCATTTTAGGTCAGACACTTTAAAACATAATTCTTTCCCAAGACAACAGTGGTTTTTCACTTAAACTGACAACCAAGAATTTAATAATATCTCGGAAAGCTACAACACGAGAAAAGAAAACAAACCTGGGTAAATAAAGGAAAATTAACTTAAAGATAGATATGGTCAAATTATGTGTGCATGCACCTATAAGTATATATGTGTGTACTATATAAGTTATTATTTGATATAATAGGTCAAGTATCTTCAGAGATATAATATATTGTATCTATTAACCTTAGCAAGATTATTTTGGAGGAAAAATACTGGAAGCTAAAGTACACACTATTGTATATATATAACAACACCAACACTTGAATGGAATAAAAAATAAAACTATTTCTCTTTTCTAATATACCCAGATTTCTCCAGAATCTCTAAGTGATTCCCAAATTAAGAAGTGGCTTCTAGGAAAAAAAATCATATTCAGTTTGCTTTCAGGAAAACATAGTATATGGAAACCAAAGGTGTGACTCTAAAATCCTTGGTTAAGTTTTCAGAAAATTTTACAATGGTATTTCATAAGCCATTCAAACAACAAAGATCTGAGTCCTGAAACACAAAGACTAAAGTGCCTGCCACCCAGTAGGCAAATAATAATTATTTTCTGGATAAATCAATGCATTCATGCTTGATAAAGACATAAGGGCATTGGAGGTATAAGTTTATACAAATAAGAAATGAGCTGGGCAGTGGATAGAGCGTCAGCCTGAGGACTGAAAGGTCCCAGGTTCGATTCTGGTCAAGGGCATGTACCTTGGTTGCGGGCACATCCTTAGTAGGGGGCGTGCAGCAGGCAGCTGATCGATGTTTCTCTCTCATGGATGTTTTTAACTCTCTAATCCTCTCCCTTCCTCTCTGTAAAAAATCAATAAAATATAAAAATAAAAAAAATGAGCTGGGAATTCCTGTGCCATGTAAAATTCAGAAGAAATTAATATTTTAGAATGTAAAATTTAAAAAGTTTTTCTTTTATATTTTTCCTTTTTTATTGTGTTGATTAACAAATTAAAGCACAAGAATAGAATCAGAATGTGCTACTAACTTATTAGCATTTATTCAACTGATACATTTTAATTTAAACTAAAAGTATAGATTTGTAAATATTAAGCAAAATTTTGGTTCTATTACCACAAGTATAAATAAGTAAATGTAATTTAGCCAAAAGGCCTAAATAAATAATAAAGGAATGGCTTTTTTTGATTCTGATCTTTTTATATATTCTTCTTATCCTATTCTTCAGCAAAATGGTAATACATCATAATTCAGAACAACCAGCAAATCACAGGTTTGTCTGAGCATCGCTCATAAATCATTATATTTGCAGCTGGAGATACCACTAACAAAGGGTTTTATATAAAGTACATAATGTCCCCACACACAAAGAAAATATAATCTGATTGTTTAGCTCACAAGCTTCTAATTCCGACAGATTCAATATAAACAAAATAAAGAGGTCTTTCTTTTGAATTATATAAAAATCCAATAAAATGAGCAAACCTATATAAATGCCCATTTTATGTGTTAATGTTCTTAAATGGGAACTGATTTCTTCAGTTTTTATTGTTTGCCATTATGTAGAGAAAGAATACTACCGGGAAATGAAAAGATTTCTAGCACAAAGTACACGGCATGAGTCCATTCAACTGACCACAGGATGCTGCTACATCTCTGCTGGATTAAAACTTCAAACCCATTAAACTGGGATGAAGCACTATAACTTCTGAAGTCAAAAGTTCAGCAGGGAGTGTTTCAGGATGCTTCCCACCTCTAATTTTCTCTAATAACCCAGATACCGTTGTCATCTCTCAGGGCACAGTGGTCAATAATTACCGTGATTCTCTGTGCATAGCTGGTCAGATAAGAACCTATTTTCTCCATTAATTGGTGGAAACAGCGGTGACTCTTAGGGGGGAAAAAAAAGGAAGAAGAAGAAAAAGAACAAAAACTGCTGTACAGTAAACTGTGATAAGTTTTCTTTCTAAAGTCAGAAAATAATATGTGAGAGAACCTATGCATGATGCTGCTGCCGTTCAGCGCTTGCCTTCCCCTGCTGATTGCTGATGGCTCTAGGTAGGACAAAAGGAATCAGGCTTATCTGTGGGACTGGAGCTTTTTCCTCTTGCCATATAGGAAAGCTGAAGAACTAACTAGGAAATGCTTTCTAATTCTCTATCTGTGGATCTAGCAAGCAGTTTTCCAAATGCAATAATCTTTAATGACCATATAATGGTCACATTTTCTGATAACTATTACAGACACAATACTTAGAAAAATAAGTATTTATCTATGTCCCCATAAATTAGCTTTAATTTTAATACCTTATATAATAAAACCCTAATATGCAAATAGACCGAACAACAGAATGACCAGTGGAATGACTGGTCATTGTGATGCACATTGACCACCAAGGGGAAGATGCTCAATGCAGGAGCTGCCCCTGGTGGTCAGTGCACTCCCACAGGGGAGTGCTGTTCTGCAGCAGGTGGGTGGTAAGGAGCCAGGAATTCCGGACTATGAGAGGGATGTCTGACTGCTGGCTTAGGCCCAATCTCCCTAGTCTAATCCTAACCCAGCAGGTGGACAAGCCCTGAGGGGTCCTGGACTGTAAGAGGGCACAGGCTGGGCTGAGGGACCCCCCTGCCTGGGTGCACAGATTTCATGCACTGGGCCTCAAGTCCCTCTAATAATTTCTGTATGTGTGTATACTAGCTACCCAATCAAATAAAATCACATTGATTATTAATTTCTGGTAATCTTCTGCCTAGTTCCTAGGATTCCAATAGTTGAATTGCTCAGCCAGGTTTAGGCAATAGATTTATACATAGATATATAGATAGTTGGTAGATAGATAGATGCATTTTCGTGAATTCTGACCCCAAAATGTGAAAATAATTTCTTTTTTTATTTGTATAAAATATATAAAATAAAAGTATTCATTAGATTAAATTAGAACATATATATATATATATATATACATATATATCCATAATACTTATTTTGGCATTTTCTTTTCCTCTTTCTGTGGCATATTATCTGTTTTACTGATTTGTCATCTTTCCCTTTCTCAAATATAATAAATATAACATATCTAACAACTTACTATATAAAAGGAGTGTGAAATGTACATATATATGATTCTAATGAGTTTTAGAAATATTTGAAAATAAAAGCTTTCTTTTTCCCTGGACAGTGAACATATTTGCTAATAAAATGAAATTAATCTCATGCAGTAGTTGAGTGCAAATTTTGGAAACAAAGTGTTGGTGGTTAGGTAAAACTGTACTTTCTTGAATTTTACATTTAGGTTAAAAAGTTAAGTTTTCTCAAGTACTATATACAAATAAGATACCAAATGTAATTAAAGAATACTGTGCTAATAAAAAACATGGTTGCCTTCTCATCCTCCATTATGCTTCAAAATATTTTCTGGATATAAATTACAAATTCACCTTTTAATTTCTTTTTTTAAAATATATTTTTTATTGATTAAGATATTACATATGTGTCCTTATCCCCATGTTACCCTCTACCCTCCCCCCCCCTGCTCATGCCCTCACCCCCCCGTTGTCCGTGTCCATTGGTTAGGCCTATATGCTTGCATATAAGTCCTTTGGTTGATCTTTCCCTCTTACCCCTCCCCTCCCCTACCTTCCCTCCAAGGCCCGACAGTCCAATCAATGCCTCTCCGTCTCTGGATCAGTCCTTGTTCATCAGTTTATGTTGTTCATTATATTCCACAAATGAGTAAGATCATGTGGTATTTATCCACTCTCCAGTTCCATCCATGCTGTGGCAAATGGTAAGAGTTCCTTTTTCTTCTTCCTCTTCTTAAAGAAGACCTTTCAGCATTTCATATAATGATGGTTTGGTGGTGATGAACTCCTTTAGCTTTTTCTTATCTATGAAGCTCTTTATCTGACCTTCTATTCTGAATGATAGCTTTGCTGGATAAAATAATCTTGGTTGTAGGTTCTTGGCATTCATCACTTTGAATATTTCTTGCCACTCTCTTCTGGCTTGCATGGTTTCTGTTGAGAAATCAGTTGACAGTCGTATGGGTACTCCCTTATAGGTAACTGACTGTCTTTCTCTTGCTGCTTTTAAGATTCTCTCTTTGTCTTTTGCTCTTGGCATTTTAATTATGATGTGTCTTGGTGTGGTCCTCTTTGGAATCCTTTCGTTTGGGGTTTTCTGTGCTTCCTGGACTTATAAGTCTATTTCTTTGACCAGGGAGGTTTTCTGTCATTATTTCTTCAAATAGGTTTTCAATATCTTGCTCTCTCTCTTCTTCTGGTACCCCTATAATTCTGATGTTGGAACGCTTGAAGTTGTCCCAGAGGCTCCTTACACTATCTTCATATTTTTGGAATCTTTTTTCTTTTTTCTTTTTTGGTTGCGTATTTTTTGTTTCTTCGTATTTCAAATCTTTGACTTGATTCTTGGGATCCTCTTGTCTGCTGTTGGATCTCTGTATATTATTCTTTATTTCAGTCAGTGTATGCTTAATTTCAAGTTGGTCTTTTTGCATATCCTCCAGGTCTCACTAAATTTATCGGCGGTATCCATAAAATTCTTGAAAAACCTTATAAACGTGTTTTGAGCTCTATATCCAGTCATTTGCTTTCCTCCATTTCTGTCATTTGTGACCTGTTTCTTTGTCTCTGCATGTTTTATGCTTCCCTGTGTTGGTAGAGTGGTTTTGTGTGCTAGGTGTCCTGTAGGGCCCAGTGGCTCAGCCTCCCCAGTTACCTGAGGTTGACACTCTTGGTGCACCCCCTTGTGGGCTTGTGCACAGTCTTGTTGTAGTTAAGCCTTGATTGTTGTAGGATCACTGGGAGGAATTGATCTCCAGGCCAATTGGCAGTGAGAATCAGCTGTGTCTGCAGTGGGAGAACTTCTGTGCTGAAGACACCCTTCTGGGGCAAGACTTGCTTCAGTGGGGCTTTGGTGCTCACTGAGTCTCCCCCCTGAGTGTGTCCCTTATGGATCTAAGGAGTTGTAATCTGGATGGTCCCCCTCTGACCACTGGGTACACTGGCTCTTGGATCTAAGGAGGTGCTAATTTAGCCTCTGCCTGAGGTTACCCAGCAGGAGCTACGAAGAGAACTGCAGATTCCCCTTCCTTTTTTGGAGTTTGGAGGTGCCCTGATGGGGCCCAGCTGTGAAGCAATGCAAGCTGCTGTGGGGCCTTGGGCCTTCTCTTGGAAGTTCTGGGTCTGTCTGGCCCAGCTGCAGTTCATTAGGTAATTTTCAGGTTGCAAAGGGCCAGGGCATTCATATGCAAAGGCGTCTGCTACAGGCAGCCTGGGTGGGTTGGGGTCTCAGGTAATCAAAGGGCGGAGCAAGAAGCTATGGCAGATTCTCAGCCCTGCCTTAAGGGGCCGCGCATCTCATTGTCCGGATAATTGCTGCAAGCACCTCTGAGGGAAACCCGCCCTCAAGTTCAGAGTTCTGCCTGCTCCCAGACAGTCCAGTTTCTCCCCGTATGAGTCCTAGGTCCCCAGAGACTTCCCGGAACCTGAGTTCAGAGCAGTCATGAGCTTGTGACTCCCTCCTGATTCAAAAAAACAGCCGCGTCCTCAGGTGCCAGCCCCTTTCCACGTGCGCGAGAGCCTCTGTACCTTTGCACTTTACTTCCACAGCTCCTCTGAGTCTCAGTGTGCGTTTCTCTTTCCTTCTAGTTGTAGAATTTCCACTCAGCCAGCCTTCCTGTAGTTCTGGATGATGTCCATTTTGTCTTTTTGTTGTATTTTTGAAGTTGTTGTGGGAGGCAGCAATTTCCCGGTGTTTACCTATGCCGCCATCTTAGTTTTTCCTCACCTTTTTATTTCTAAATGCATAAACTAGCACAACTCTTCATTGACTTATCAATTTTAGCTTTATTACCATGGAACAGCTCCAATAAAATTTAAAAATTTATCTATCTGAAACCACTGCTCTGCCTACTCCCCATATTTCACATTACAGTTTTTTATTAAGCTAATAGTCAGATTTTATATGTTAAGTTTAATTGAAGTAGTGAACTATGAGCTGGAGTGTTTCTAAATAATCTTTTGTTTACCCTGGAGTTAATATTTTCTGTATTTTAAATTTTATCCCTAGTATCCCATGTATTTTAGTTTCCTACTCATTTTCTCCAAAGCATCAACACTTAATCACATGGGAACTGCAAAAACGTTTTTACATTTGTACACATCAGTTCTATAATTCTCCAGGGAAGATGCTTTCTGGAGCTTTCCAGTTTCCTTGTCATACATTTTTTATATCTTATTTTTTTGCCCAATACTTATTTTGGCATTTTCTTTTCCTCTTTTCTGTGGCATATTATCTGTTTTACTGATTTGCCATCTTTCCCTTTCTCAAATATAATAAGTACAATATATCCAATAACTTACTATTGTAAAAGGAGTGTGAAATGTACATTTTTTGAATAGTGATTCAAAAATATTTTTATTACTTTCTTGCACTTAATTGATATATGCATTTGGTATAAATTGCTCACATGAAAATCATTTTCACCCAAGAAATTTAGATATGTATTAGGTTGTTTTCTAGCTTTTATTGTTAAGATATTTTATCAAATTTTAATTTTTGGTATTTGTTTGTGACTTAGAAGATATCAAGATCTGCATATTTAACTTCTCACTTTTTATTCACCACCCCCAAACCCTGGCTTATTTGAATACCCCCAATTCTGATTGTTTGCCTCTCCAAACTTGTGATATCGACTAAAATTTTATTGGATTCCTTGCCCCTTGTCAGCAACTTGCACTTACATTTACATCAAGGAACACTAAATGTCCTATGAGAAATCAAAGCTACACCAGAAAACATTTAGACACTGATCAATGATGGAACAGGTGTAACACAATCAAATCCATTCACTCTGATACAGACTGAGTAACTCCCAGGATAAATTTATTTAATTATATATATTAATGTATGAAGTGGAACCTAAGCAGATTTCAAGTAAAACTTTTGTTTCATCTCACTATTTGCTTGTTTCTCCAAATACAGTTTAAAAAGGTGCACATGACATTACTGTATCAAAAAAATGCATTTTATCTATAAAACCAGGGCATAAAGTAGTTGAATTATTCTACAAATTGGTCATTGAGAATCTGAATAAATTTACATAATTCATGACAGAAGAATACATGACAAAATTTGAAATCTATTTTCTTTTTGTCAAATTCATCAGTGTGTAAAGAATAATGCCATTTTTGAGGATATAATTGCAGATGATTAAGTCATGCCATCAGTTGGCACAATACAATGAATTGTTTGTGCCCAATATTTCTCAGAATTTATTATATATCCTCTCAATCACAGTATGTGATTCTCATACTGTTTCTATAGATTGAATAAAGTGAAACACACACATAGGTAAAATATATTTTCAAATTACATGCATTTTTTTTTATTTATGGGAATAAATATAATATATTTACATAATATATATTAATATATTGAATTTTTTTGCAAATTCAACCACCTTTTATAATGCTTAAATAGTATCAAATTCAGTCTTTTAATACAATTTAGTTCTCAAAAATCACACCTTTGGTCCTAACCAGTTTGGCTCGGTGGGTAGAGCATCGGCCTGCGGACTGAAAGGTCCCAGGTTCGATTCCGGCCAAGGGCATGTATCTTGGTTGTGGGCACATCCCCAGTAGGAGGTGTGCAGGAGGCAGCTGATCGATGTTCCTCTCTCATTGATGTTTCTAACTCTCTATCCCTCTCCTTTCCACTCTGTGAAAAATCAATAAAATATATATATTTTTTTAAAAATCACACCTTTGAATTTTCAAATGACCTAAATGTGAATATTATTTAAATTTATAAATATATATATATACATTATAAATACATAATAATATACATAATATTATGTCTGTATACACTCTAGCTATTTCAATTTAGAACATCAACGAATGCACATTTATAATAGAGCACTTAATGAAAGTCCTTAAAGAGAAATTGGCTCCATTGAATAAATTCTATTTATAGTCATTTAGAGGAGTATTTCTGTTATAATTTCCCATGAGGTTTTCTTCCAATGAATTATAATATCAATGTATTGAAAAATAAAATTCCAGTTTCACATATAAAAACCATAGGAATCCAACAACAGTTTCAAATTATTTTCAAACCTTATATAAATAATTCATCAGGTTTTACCATTTTCTGATTCTGATAACTTGATTATACTAACTTTCTCATCTGCAGGAGAAACTAACACTGCTACACAGTAGTACCTTTGTTAATATACTATTTTTTATGTGAAATTTAAAGAAAACACTGATAATAAATTAGAAGTGCACAAAAATCACCAGCAGAGCTCAGCAAAATATAGATAAACTTTTATATTAAACTAGAGGCCCGGTGCACAAAAATTGGTGCACTCGGGGGGCGGGGAAGAGGGGGTCACTCAGCCCGGCCTGTGCCCTCTCACAGTCTGGGACCCCTTGGAAGGTAACGCCCTGCTGGTTTAGGCCTGCTCCCTGGTGGCAGAGGGCAGGCCCAATCCCTAGGTGCAGCCCCTGGTCGGGCTCAGAGAAGGGCCAATTGGGGAGTTGGGGCGCCGCCCCCTGTCACACACAGAGCAGGGCCAATCAGGGGGTTGGGGCGCTGCCCCCTGTCATGCACAGAGCAGGGCCCATCAGGGGGGTTGGGGCTCCGTACCCTGTCACGCACAGAGCAGGGTCGATCAGGGGGTTGGGGAGCTCCCCCCTGTCACTCACAGACTAGGGCCGATAGGAGTGTTGGAGCACTGCCCCCTGTCACACACAGAGCAGGGCCAATCAGGGGGTTGGGGCGCCGCCCTCTATCACCCACAGAGCAGGGCCAATCAGGGGGTTGGGGCGCCGCCACTGTCACACTCAGGGCAGGGCCGATGGGGAGGTTATGGCTTTACCCTGTCACACACAGAGCAGGGCCCGTGGGGCGGGGTGTTGGGGCGCCGTACCCTGTCACACACAGAGCCACAGGGCGATCAGGGGGTTGGGGAGCTCCCCCCTATCAGGCACAGAGCAGGGCTGATCAGGAGGTTGGGACGCCTTCCCCTGTCACAAACAGAGCACGGCAGATGGGGAGGTTGTGGCCCCGCCCCCTGTCACACACAGAGCCACAGGGCGATCAGGGGGTTTGGGCGCTGCCCCCTGTCATGCTGATCCCGGTGTCGGGAGGCCTCTCAGTTCTGCTGATCCCAGTGCTGGAATGCCTTGCGGCTCCACTGATCCCGGTGCTGGGAGGCATATTACCCTTTTACTATATAGGATAGAGGCCTGGTGCATGGGTGGGGCTGGCTGGTTTGCCCTGAAGGGTGTCCTGGATCAGGGTGGGGTCCCCACTGGGGTGCCTGGCCAGCCTGGGTGATGGGATGATGGCTGTTTGCAGCTGGTCACACACCCTTCAGGGTGGGGGTTCCCACTGGGGTGACTGACCAGCCTGGATGAGGGGATTTTGGCTGTTTGCAGCTGGTCACACACCCTTCAGGGTGGGGGTCCCCACTGGGCTGGTTGGCCAGTCTGGGTGAGGGGCTGAGGGCTGTTTTCAGGCTGGCGGGTGACTGAAGCTCCCAACCGCTCCTTTTTTTCTTTTTTTCTTTTTATTCTGGGCCAGCTTTAGCTCTGGCTCCAGCTCTGAGGCCTCTGCTGCTTAAAGCAGGTATCTGGTTTGTTTGGGTCTATAATTGAAACAATGTATAACTCCAGCTCTGAGATCCCGGCCGGCTGAAAGCAGGTTTCTGGGGTTTTGTTTAGCTTCTATATTTGTTACAATGTTTCAAACTGCAAGCTCAGATGCCAGCAAGGCAGCAGGGAATGTTGGAGTCTTCTGTCACTGAAGCAAGCAAGCCTCATGTTAGCTTCCAGCTGCCTGGCTGCCGGCCGCCATCTTGGCTGACAGTTAATTTGCATATTGCCCTGATTAGCCAATGGGAAGGGTAGCGGTCATACGCTAATTACCATGTTTCTCTTTTATTAGATAGGATAGATGCACCCATGTATGCCTTTTCATACTTTCTAGAAGTTCACTAAATTTATAGTGAAAGATACAAAAGAATAAATAAAGTCAAATGACAGATGCCATGAGGCATACTATAACAATGTGTTAGTAAGACTGGCAATTTTTTGGAAGAACCAAAATTAGGCAAATCACTCCACAAAATGTAGAACTTGCGAAGGCTCATAGCTAGGAGTCTAAGGGTATATAAATCACAAGGTGAGTAATAGTCTGAACATATGAGCAGCCAGGATCCTCAAGTTTATATTACATCCTCCTAATCCTGGAAAGATATGAGTGTTTTTCCCTGAAGATCTGAAGATCCTCCCACTCAGTTTATAGCACAGTGAAAAGTGAGTGAAGCTGCCTGTGCTTCATAGAAATCACATATATCTCCCTGTTCCTCTTCAGTCTGGAATCCTGACCTCCAAGTTTACACACGTGCTTGTGCACATCCACCTGTGCATAAACACACGTCTAGGAATAAACGAGAGTACTTCCTCACCCAGGAAGAATCTGAATTGTCCCTGAAAAAAGACCAGAACTACTGGTGTTAAGTTCCTTACAGCAATAAAAGCAGCTTGCTGCATAGTCATTTTGAAAAGAGCAATCACTCTGTAATTCCCAATATTATACATAAACTTTCCAATTTCCTTTTAATGAATTTCCTTTTCTGTATACTGGCAGCAGAGGATCATCAAACATTACAGTACAGACTAACACTTGAAAACAAGAACACAGTAAGTAAAACAGAAATGTGGCAGAAACATAGATGATTCAGGTAGCAGGAAAAAATATATTTTAAAATTTTATGAGTAAACCAGAGATATGAAAGAGGGTGCATACTTGAAACAGGAACATAAACCTATATTTCTTATTAAAAATCCATTTGTACAATGTAAATGAGATAAAAATGGAGGTGGAAAGTGAAGCTAAGAAAATTTCTCTTGCCTAGAAAGTAGAACAGAATATCAAAGAACAAAGAAGAGTTTAGAAAAGAAAACAAACAGAAAATTAAATTATTTATTCAGAAAATTCCAAATATCAAGAACTAAAGTTTAGAGTACAGGAAACAGATAAATAATTGAAGAACATTTTCCTCAGGTGAAAGCATGAGTTTCAAAAGTAAAAGGGCACAAGTCCCCAGCATGTTGAAAGAAACTGACATCAAAGGAGGTACATCAGTGCAATGCGGCATTGCTCGGTTCAGCCCGCCCTGCAGGACTGAACCGTGCATTTACCCATGGCTTTGCTCTTTGACAGCTGACAGTTTATATAATCTCATCTTTTGGCAATAGCCCTTGGCAGAGGAGAGCAACCATACCGAAGTCTACACTATTCCCACTTTAGCTCACTTTCTGGGAGGCAGCTTGCATTCAGTCATAGTCAACATTGGGGTTACACTTGGCCCTATTGCCACACATTGAGACACTATGCAGGGCCAGTTGCCTTAAAGACAATTTCTTTCTCTTTTTTCTCTTTCTTTCCTTTCCCAGCAGGGGTTGACTCAGAGAGTGCTGCACAATATAGCTCTGCATACAAATCCTTCTCTCAGAGTTAATTTCCTAAATAATTTATCCTGTGAAAATCATCCTCTGATTTTAGCAACGTCTGGTAGATATTGATGTGTTTTTTTGTTTGTTTCTTTGTTTTGGCCTAATATGTGACTTCAACACTTAGAAAAAGATCAAGTTTCTTAACACTAGAAACTAGAAAATAATCCAAAAACACTCCCCAAATTCCTTTAAAATGACTTTCAAGCTAGAAATGTAAAACCAGTTTATATATAAATTCAGTGAAAGAACAGAGTAAAAATATTTTTAAATTAATATTCAAAAATTTACATTCCATACATTTTTTAGAAAATTATTTGTGTGTGTATATTCACACATACATATCAATAAAATAAAGAGGAAGTTAGGAAATCTAAATAACAAAGAATCTACCATAGAAGAGTAGAAAATCTATATTGAGCAGCTTTCCCATAAAGGCATTGCTAAATTTTTTAAGATGTAGAAAGCTGGAAGGCTTGATGACATCAAGAGGGAAAACAAAAACATAACCAAAAACACAAATACACAAAAAATGTCAATACCTCAGTGGCTTTCAGATATGCTTCTTTATAAGAATGAAAAGACAAGACTCAGAATGGGAGAAATTATTTGTACATGAAGATGTAACAGGGACTGGTGTCTGCAAATTACATGAGGGTATCCTCCAAAAATGTATACCCAAACTTTGAATAATTATAAAGGCAGTGTTTATTAGAATACATTTCATTTTCAAAATAGAGCTATCAGCTGTTAAAGTGTGTATACATTTGGGGGGAACGCCCTGCATATATAATGACCACTCAGATCTCAACAGTAAGAAAACAAGTGACACAGTAAAAAAATGGACAAAAGAAACTGACACTTCATCAAAGAGAATATAAGGATAGCAAACAGGCATATAAAATTATTCAGAAAGGAATAAAGATGAAAAATAAGCATATGAAAAGATGCTCCACATCAAATGGCATCATGAAAATGTAAATTAAAGCAAGTGAGATACCACTACTATCTCTTAGAATAGCCAAAACTATTTACCAAGAATGAACCCTAAGGTAAACTGCAGACTTTGGGAGGTAGTGATGTGTGAATGTAGGTTAATTTTAATAAATGTACCACTATGTTAGGGGTGTTGATAAAGGGGAAAGCTAATGCATGTGTGGGGGCAGGGAGCTATGAGGAATCTCTGTACCTTCTCAACTTTGCTATGAACCAAAACTGATCTAAAAAAATAAATCGTCTTTAAAAAAAGTTTTTCAACATAATTAGCCGTAGAGATATGCAAATTAAAACCACGATGAGATGCTACTACAAGTCTATAACTAAAATTAAAATACTGAGGATGTGGAGCAACTGAATTTCTGGCAGAAATGTAAAAAGCTTTAAAAAGATTGACACATTCTTATAAAATAAACACTTAATTAAAATTAATATATAACCTACTCCTGGTTATTTACCCTACAGAGATAAACATTTATTTTCACCAAGAACTGATACTCAGTCATTTGAGCAGCTATTCATAATCCCCCCAAAATGGAAACAACCCAGATGTTCCTCAACAGGTGAGTAGATAAATATTGTTAATTCATTCAATGGAATACCACTCAGCAACAAAAACAAATGCACTATTTTTTTCATTGATTTCAGAGAAGAAGGGAGAAGGATAGAGAGATAGAAACATCAATGATGAGAGACAATCATTGATCTGTTGCCTCCTTCACGCCCCCCACTGGAGATCAAGCCCAACACCCCAGGCATGTGCCCTGGCCAGGAACCAAACCATGGGCCATGGCCCCAGGCAGGGATGAACTATTGATGCATACAGTAATTTAAATGTATCATAAAGTCATTATACAGAGTAAAAGAAGCCAGTCTAAAAAGTTACAAATTTATGGTTCCATTTACATGACAGTCTCAACATTCTCAAAAAACAAAATGAGGGTGAAGAAGAACAGGTCAGTGGTTTTGCTTGGATAAGGGGCTGGGGGAAGTATCTGACTATAAAGTGGGGAAACGACAGGGTTTTGTGGAATTATGAAATTGTATTGTATTCTGATTGTGTCAGTGGTTACACACATTGACTGAGGTGCTAAAATGTATAGAATTGTAAACTAAAAAGTCAACTTCAGCCCTAGCTGGTTTGGCTCAGTGGATAGACGTCAGCCTGTGGACTGAAGGGTCCCAGGTTTGATTCCAGTCAAGGGAACATGCCTGGGTTGCGGGCTTGATCCCCAGTAAGGGACATGCAGGAGGCAGCAGATCAATGATTCTCTCTCATCATTGATGTTTCTATCTCTCTTTCCCTCTCCCTCTCTGAAATCAATAAAGATATATATATTTTTAAAAAGTCAACTTCAATGGAAGAATCTAAAATGTAACATTAAAATGTATTTATTTCATTTAAATAAGGCCAAAAAGGAACAAAGAATAGAAGGGCACAAATAAAATAGAAATCAAGCAGCAAGATAATAGGAATCTAAAACATTAATATTATGTCAGGAGATAATGACACAAATACTCATTTTTTGTATAGAAAAAGTCCAACTAAGTACTCCTTATAAGACATGCCCCTTAAATATAGGAACATTGAAATTTTTTTAAGTAAAACATGAAAAACTACATATCACTAAGCACTGACAAGAAAGCTGGTGTATCTTTTAAAATATCACATGTACTTGATAATAACTAGAAATAAAGGAAATAGAAGGATTAAAAGATAATTCAACTAGAAGGTATAATTTGACTACTACTCTAGTCATAAGTTCAAAACACATGAATAAAATTTAATAAGAATAAATGTAAATATATACTTACAGCTGTATTGGTGAGAGAAATCTCTGTCAATCACTGGTCAAAAGATCAGTAAAAAACTAAAAGATTTATATAATGCATTTAATAAATTTATCCTAATTTACATACATTCAGCACTACATCAAACTAAAAAAAAATACACAGTATTTTCAAGCTTACCTAGACCATTTACAAAAATGATCACAACATAGGAGAGAAGGTAAGTCTCAGCAAATTACAAAATATGGTAAACAACTAGAGAAAATTATCTGTCCACAGTGGAATTAAGCTAGCAGTCATTAACAGACAAGTAACGAGAAAATTCACAAATGTTTGCAATATAACTTATATGTCAAAATAGTCCAGAGAACAAAGAATAACCCATGATGGAAAATAAGAAAATTTTTTGAACTGAATAATAATGAAAATACAGTATTTCAAAATTTGTTATTTGTGATTAAAGGAAAAAGTATAGCATTGAATGCCTGTAACAGAAAAGAAGAAAGGCTAAAATAGAAATATATATATATATAATATACTACATATATATAATCTTGAAATATTTAATAAAAATTTTAAATATATTTTTATTGATTTCAGAGATGAAGGGAGAGGGAGAGAGATAGAAACATCAATGATGAAAGAGAACATTGATCTGCTGCCTCCTGTATGCCCCACACTGGGGATTGAACCCACAGTCTGGGCATGTGTCTTAACAGGTAATTAAACTATGACCTCCAGGTTCATGGGTGGACACTCAACAACTGAGCCTTGCCAGCCAGGAAGGAAAAATTATTAAGAAAATAAAGACATAGAAATATTTTTATAAACTTCTGACCACAACTCATAACTATTAAGAAAAATAGAAACCAAGTCTATCTAGGATATATAATAAATTGTGGTATGTTCTTGCACTAAATTGTGAAGAGAAATGACAACATACTGCTTCTATGCACAACGACTGGATGAATCACACAAAGATAATGGTGATTCAAACATAAACTTACCTAAATTGCTCCAATTCAACTCGTATAATATTCTATGTGGCCAAAATTAATGTATGGTAACAGAAGTCAGTGTATTAATTAGCTCTGCAGGCTAAATAACTGGAAAGGTGCACAGGCATGTTTGAGGTTGGAAATTTTATAATTTCAACTTGTGTTCTGTATATATGGCTTATTTATGAATCTGTACTTAGAGTTTACTTGTGTACTCTTTTACATATATACCATACTTCAATTGTACATATTTTATAATCCAATCCTACTTAAAGTAAAAAACATATCACTATTGTTATTAATGAAGACTTGCTGCTTTGACGTATACTTCATGGCCTCCTCAAACGAATTTTGCATATGTCTGCTACTTTATTTTAAGGCAGACAATGTCAAACCTTCCAAATGTTGGGGGAATTCTAGCTATTTTTTGATCATAATAAAAAGCAGAAACTTATTGGTGTTATGTGGGCTATTCATGTAGTAGTGTACAAAAAAGGCTATATTTAATATTACTAAGCTACATTAGAATAAAAATACAGATTATACCAATATGGTCAATTTCCAATTAGATCCAAAACTACCAATTAAATTGATTAGTCCTGGTAATGTGGGAAACATACAGAAAATTTCTGAGATTTAGGTCATTTCTTTCCAGTAAGAGAATCAGTATTGTTTCAAGGGTAGGAAAGCACTCAACAATTCTCTAACACTTCATGCCAAACAAAAACAAAAACAAACCAAAAAAAAGAAAAGGTGTAAAATATATCTTTGTCTAAGAGTACACACCCTTTTAAGGGCCACACAACAGGCTATTTCATCATCCATCGCCTTTGCTGTGGCAGCCCTTGTGGGTCCAGTAAGTGAAGCATGCTGTTTGCCCTGGTGTGTCCTTTCATCAGGAGGGGTGGTTTCCAGCTGATGTGTTTGATTGCTTTTCAGTATACAATTTAAACCCTGGAATTGTGTAGCTTTTAAGTAGCAACCTAGGATAGATTATGTCCTCCTCAGTAAGACTGCCAATTTCAGTCTTCTTGAGAGGATAAGAGGTAAGAGATAGGGGTGAGAACCAAGGGAAATTATCAAAGGGATGTAGAGAGCCAAGGCACAGAAATGAGAGTGAAAAATAGAGATCGCAGGGAAAATATTCTTGTCATACATCAACTGTTTCCAAAGTGGGCATGTTTTCAACTTCAAATTGTATATTGAATCAATACTCTTCCCAGAGCTCTGTTTCCAGCTGATGATATTCTTGTTCCACACTTGTGTTCCTGCTGAGTAAGTTTTGCATTTTTATAAGGTCTTATTGTGAAATGAGTGACCTTAAATCCATTGCTACCAAGGGATTTCTGCTCATGGGTTTGTCTGAATTATAATAGTAGTAAGGTAGATTCACTCAACCATGTGTTTATACCTTTCTCCATTCCATTTTGCATCTTATTGATAAAATTGAATTAAATTGTCAAGATACACAGGAAATGATCTGGTAATCAGTCTTCTCTAGTCCTAAATGGTAATACCCCACATTTCAGAAACAGACTATTTTTCAGGCTAAGTGAAATATGTTTAAAAGCTTGGGGAATTTCAGAAAATGTGGAATTATTTCTCCCTAAAGTTCGCAGATGAAATATGTTAATATTTTTCATTGTTGTTATGTCCTCTTAAATCTGCCCCTTATTTCTACGCTACAGAAACTGCCACTTGTCACAGCGATATAGTTGCTGAGATGCTAACTATATTATAATTCAGAGACTGAAGAAAATACTTAATCAAAATAGTAAAAGATGCACAGTGAACTGGCTGAGGTTTAAGGTAGGTAATGAAACAATTTAGATCATTTTTGAATGGTGGCCACATATGCCAATCTCTTGTTACATATTGTTCTTTCTTTTGTTTGTTTGTTTATTTTCAGCAGTATATTGTTATTCAAGGATGTTTATTTCAATTCGATGGTGGAGAAACATCAGTCACATCCTAGTAGATTACTACTCTGACACCCTTTATGAAAAACAGATGGATATTCTAGCATCTTTCTTTCCTCGGGTCTCAGCAAATAAAAATCTCATGTTGCCCACTGTAAACTAAACGTTCTCTCTAGCTTTCTAAATTTAAAATCTTCATATGAAAAATCACTTTCTGAGAATGTGTTAGTACTTCACACTTTTCCTAAGATACAGTTTATATCCTTCACCATATTATGAGACTTTGACTATTTGTTTCTTTTTACATTTTTTTTTTAAATATATTTTATTGATTTTTTACAGAGAGGAAGGGAGAGAGATAGAGAGTTAGAAACATCGATGAGAGAGAAACATCGATCAGCTGCCTCCTGCACACCCCCTACCGGGGATGTTCCTGCAACCAAGGTACATGCCCTTGACCGGAATCGAACCTGGGACGTTTCAGTCCGCAGGCCGACGCTCTATCCACTGAGCAAATCCGGTTTTGGCTCTTTTTACATTTTATTCTTATTTCCAGTCACCTGCTACAAAGCCACCTCTTTGTTCATATTCCAAAATATTTCCCAGATTCCCTACCTCTGTGTTCTTGAACATGGTATAACTTAAGCTTTCTCACCCTGGTAAATTCCTCTAATCACTCCTATAGACTGGGCTCAAGTGTATCCTTCTATGTAAATAAAGCTCTCATATCTTTTTAATTATCACTAGAGGCCCAGTGCACAAATTCATACACCAATGGGATGCCTTGGCCTGACCTGTAAGATCAGGAGGAAACCGGCTCTCCAGCATCCCCTGAGGGGTCCCGGGTTTCAAGAGGGCACAGGCCAGGCTGAGGGATCCACCAGTGCATGATCAGAGCGCGGAGGGATGAGAGAGGTTGGCCAGCTGGGGAGGGACTGCAGGAGGGCTCCATGGTGTGTCTGGCCCGTCTCCCTCAGTCCCGACTGGCCGGACCTCAGCAGCAAACTAACCAGTTGGAGTGTCTGACCCCTGGTGGTCAGTGCACATCAAAGTGAGCAGTTGAGTGAGCTTAGCATATCATTAGCATATTATGCTTTGATTGGTTGAACGAACAACCAGATGACCAGACACTTAGCATACTAGGTTTTTATTATATAGGATTTCTATTTGCTCTAACAATTACATTGTTTTCATTTGTTTCCATTTGGCATTTAACTACCCTTTACTGCCATCTTTTGTCATTAGCATAAATTGCCTATGTTTGTGAGTAAATACTTCTCAAATTTATTTATTGTTCCATTGGTGCATATATTTGAACTTATAACAATACTGTATTTTATGACAAGTACTTTTATCTGGTAGAATAAACTTTCCAACATTGTTGTTCTTTATGATATCCATGACTCTTCTTCGCTGGACCTTTGCATTTCTATATATTTTCAGAAAACAGTGTTTCAATTTTCCTATACTATATTTTTATATTTTCTTTGGGATTACATAAAATCTCTAGATGAATTTGAATAAAAATTATGTCTTTGCAGTATTGTATCTTTTTCATCATTAAGGTAGAAAATCTATCTCTGTATTTGAAATTTCCATTATTCCACTTAATACTGAATATTCTCTCCTTTATTGCACATTATCAGTATTTGAAACTTCTTGATTTTTCCTTCCAATCTTTATTTTCTAGTAATCCTTTCCTGAGTTGAATATGTGTTTGCTCTCTGTAGAAGTGCATCTCCAATATTTCCTCTGAACACAAATCGAGACTTGAAAAAACAAACAACCATCTACGCTGTATTTATGTGTATGCAGTGTTACTCTACCTTTTTTAATCTCTCTATTTTTCACACACACACACACACCCTCCATAAGAGCTCAATTTTTGCTTAGCTCCGAGGAGCTGGTACTGCTGCTTGCCACATTTCTTTTCCAGGTACCCAGTAAAAAGTAATATATTCTTAGCCCAGTGCATATCCAAATAACTTCACCTCCTCTTAGTTTTTGAAATACTGCAAATGCAAAACATATTCCTTTCTGCCATCTCCTTTCTTATTCCACGAAGGAATGGCTCTTACATCTGAATTAATATGTTAGTCACTCAGCCCTAAATGAGAAACATGATCAAGTGGAACTGTCCCTGGGAAAACACATTCAATACTTTTTACTAGTTCAAAAGCTGTGTGTTACCACTCCCGGTTAAAGTGAACTTCATCTCATTTCAAAAATGTTTCCTTATCCCCAATAAAACCAAATCCTCCTTGCTTCACTTTGCCTAACAGGCGTATAAATACATTTATGAATTGTGATCTTGACTGATACCTAACTGACTAAGAACCATGACATCTAAAATAAAAAAAAATAAAAATTCCTTCCAGATGGAATATTCTCTGTATATGAAACATTTGCTTGTGGGTTGAGAATATTACCACTAGAGGACCTTGTACATTGCATTTGAACTGACCTCTTTCTATGTGAGAATAGAAATTGATTACTGTAGTTATACTTCCATTTATATTGTCCTGAATGAATTTGCATTCATGAGTAAAAATTTTTCTCTTTCTAAAAAATGCAATAAAATTCTAGATGTGAAACTGATATAAACAAATTTAAATCAAGATTCTGAATCCTTGATTTACATGTTTCTAACCAGCTAGCCATATAGCAGCAAGGAATATAGATAATTCTGATCAATTTAAAATAATATAAATGTAATTTAAAATGAATAAAATAAGTATAATTCAAAATAATGTATACTTCAAAATTTAGAATGTAGTATATTTAGAATTTTTAAATCAGTACTTAGGAGACTGAAATTTTATAAACAAGAATTGATTTTCTATTAACAATTATTATTTATTCCTTTACATTAAGTATACAATGTTACATATTCTGAAAATAATATTTAAATTTTATTTTTAATTTCTCAATTTTTCTTTCCTTAATAATTGGAATGTGTTAGCCACACTCAAACAGAAAGATATAAATTATGTGGAAATAAATGAACAGTCATTTTTAAAAGATATTCACTAGGGCTGACTCATGACAATTTACTATCTTTTTTTAGTTCTTGTTCTCTTTTCATTTTTATATTGTGCTATACTATCTAGAAACATGACTATCTAGAATCTAAATATTAGTAATTCTAGAAATCCAAATAATAGTAATTTATCCTTCATGCACTCCTCTTACTTCAGTTGATGGTAGACGATTGGTACATATAGTACCTTATTGTATGTACAGATTGAAAAAAAAATTACTTAGAGAATTAGACTTTTATTTACTGAGAATGTTGGCTTAATTTACACCTCAGGCCTAGCCTATTTGGTGGAAGGTGCGTCATTGAATTTTCCTCTAAGGAGTAACTTGTGAAACCTGAGTTTATTGACACTGTGTACATAAATTATTCAAGTGAAGCACAGATTGCATCCTGGGTAGCTGCCTGGCTGGTTGCCCTGTACTCAGCATGGGTGCCCTAGCGCTGCCTTCCCTGCCGGTCTTCAGGCAAGACCCCTTCATATTAATAGCTCAACAATTCCCCAAATTCCTATTTGATTTCCTGCTTCATGAGCCCACCTGGCTGTTAGAAGTTAAAACAAATCCTTTCACGTAAATTAACAGCAGTCCTGACGATCTGTTTTGTGATTTTTACCCTTGAATCCCACTACACTACATTTACTCTAGGGGAGACAGGGAAGGAGATCACTTGCTCCAAGTAAAACCATTTCTGATCAAAGCCCAAGGGTGATGCAACTCGCCATACTTGGAGAGATAGTTTGGATTACTAATTTACTTTTCTTAGGATTTCTGGTACTTTGTTTGCGTCATTATATGCATTGAAGACAAAAAATAAATATACCTCCTATGTGGAGATACTTGCATTGGGAAGGAGATAAATTGATAAAAGGACTAGGACTCTTAAACAAAAAGGAGCCAGGATTTAATGGTTTTGAAATTCCAACCACTCCAAAGAACAAATTAAACTATAATTAATGAATGGCTTTGAAGCAAAGATCAAATCTAGATTCCTATCAGGAGAATGTGGTCTGAAAGAAAACTGACTGTGGCTATAATTTTTTGTTTTTTAAGATTTCAGAATAATTAAAGGGGGTGTCTCAGAATGTCATTCCACCACATGAAAGGCCGGTGAAGGAGAAGAATAATGTGTCTCACAAATCACCTCAAAGCAACAAGCTTGACAAAGATTTATCTTACAGAGCCTTGTGGATGTGGCTCTTGTATTATGGAGGGAAGTCCAAGAAGATTTCTAGGACTCTCAGGAAGTCCTTGCAAGTGCTATATTCTTGCAGAAACATTTCCAGCTTGGACTGAGTGATAACAGAGTCGGTGTGGAATGAGGGAAGGCCTTTGGGCCTGTGACTCTGCATGCAGGCAGTCCCTGAGGCCAGGACCTCGCCTATTTAGTGCTGCAGGTTCAGATCCGGAGGAAGTGTTCTAATTGAGCCATCTAATTAAAGAACTAGACAGAGGAGAGTTATTCACACTAGATCTGATCTGGATGGAAACATGCTGAACTTTGAATTAATGCTACAATGAAAGGAGGCTTTGGGGGACCTGAAGGAGAGGGGTGTGTAATTTGCATGTGGAAGGAATGTGAGTCATTAGATGGAGAATGATGGTAGGTGGTTTCTAACATGGCCTCAATGATCCTTGCCTCCTGGTCATCTCACCATTACTTTATCTCAACCCCTAGAAAGTGGACTGAACTTTACTTGCTTTTATCAAATAGAATAAGGCATAAATGACGTGTTTTACTCTTAAGATTAGATCTAAAACAGCCAACCAAACAAAACAAAAAACTGTGGCTGCAGTCTTGGGCATTCTCTTTTGCTTTATTTTGAATTGCTTGTCCTGATATAAGCCAGTTTCCATACCACCTTCATCCCTGTGGAGATGCAGATGTGAAGGTCTGAGGCCTGACAACCACATTATGATTTTGGAGATGGATCTCATCACCCACCCCAAGTCAAATCTTTAAAGGAGAGCACACGCAACCTTGGTCAACAGCTTGACTGCAACTTCAAGAAAACATTAATCTCGGGCACTCAGCTATGCCAGACCTGAATTCCCCACCCAAAGAAATTGTGAGAAATTAAAAGTCTGTTATTTTCAGCCACTAAGGTTTGGGCAATTTTATTATCCATCAATAAATAAATAACGTATCCTCTAACTCATTTTTTTCAATTATTTCTTCTTAATAATAATTGCACTCACACAGACACACTGAGGGTACACTCATTAGAAGAGTAGATCCTGAGTCTGAGTTATCAATAATCATAATATTTTATACCATCAGTTCTCATGATTGAGGACTAAGAGACTCCAGTTGATTGAATCCTATCATCTTCATTTATCATCACAGCATACATCTTATATGTCACACAAAATGAATTGGTGAAGAATGAACAAACAAAACTGCAAAAAATGGCTCCATATCTGTCTTATGATATATATCTATATTTCTTGAGCATTTGAAATGTGACTAAGACAAATTGAGATTGGCTGTATGCATGAAATGCACACCAAATTTTAAAGACTTGTACCAAAATCTTAATGTAAACTATCTTGTTAATAATCAACACTAATAAAAGAGAAAAATGGTAATTGGCGTACAACAATACCCTTTTCATTGGCTAATCAGGGCTATATGCAAATTAACTGCCAACTAAGATTGGCAGTTAACTGCCAACTAAGATTGGCAGTTAACTGCCAACTAAAATTGGCAGTTAACTGCCAACAAGATGGCGGTTAATTTGCATATGTAGGCACAATGCAGGGAGGCGAAAGGGAAAGCAGGAAGAAGCCCCCTGCCACTGACAGTGATCGGAAACCCAGGGGTGAGCTAAGAGCTGGGAGGCAGGGCAAAAGCGGCCCCAGCCATGATCTGAGAATCAGGCGCCTTTGCCGCCCTGGCCAGTGATAGCAGGAAGTAGGGGTGGAGCCAGCGATGGGAGCTGGACACGGTCGAAGCTGGCAGTCCCAGGAGCTAGGGGTCCCTTGCCTGGGCCTAAAGCGGAGCCCATGATCGCGGGGCTGCTGCAGCTGTGGGTCCCCGCTGCCCGGGCCGGACGCCTCAGCCAGAGGTGTCCTACAGGGGCAGGGGCGGAGCCTGCAACCGCGGGGAGCTGGGGGTCTCCTGCCCAGGCCTGACACCTCTGCCAGAGGCCTCAGACCTGGTCAAGGGGCCGATCCGGTGATTGGTGATCGGAGGGTGATGAGGGTCAACTCCTCTGGCCCAGGCATCAGGCCTGGGCGGGGGGCTGAGCTAGGGATTGGGGGGATATGATGGTCCCCTTGCCCAGGCCTGAAGCCTGGGTCAGAGGCGTCAGGCTTGGGCGGGGGATGGAGCAAGCGATCAGAGGGAGATGGGGGTCCCCTGCCCAGGCATGATTCCTGAGCCAGAGGCCTCAGGCCTGGGCAGGGGCCAGAGCCAGTGATCGGGGGGAGATGGGGGTCTCCTGTCCAAGCCTGACACCTCTGGCGGAGGCATCAGGCCTGGGCAAGGGGCTGATCAGGTGATTGGAGGGTGATGGGGGTCTACGCCTCTGGCTGAGGCATCAGGCCTGGGCAAGGATCAGAGCCAGCAATCGGAGGGGTCTGGGGGTCCCATGCCCAGGCCTGATGCCTGGGCCAGAGGCATCAGGCCTGGGCTGGGGGCAGAACCAGTGATGGGGGAAATTGAGGGTCCCCTGCCCAGGCCTGACACCTTGTCAGAGGCATCAGGCCTGGGCAAGGGGCCGATCCTGCGATTGGAGGGTGATGGGTGTCAATGCCTGAGGGCTCCCAGTATGTGAGAGGGGGCAGGCTGGGCTGAGGGACACTCCCCCCCACACACAAACACCCAGTGCACGAATTTCGTGCACCGGGCCCCTAGTATATTATATTTATTTTATGTTGAAATAATATTTAATATATATTATATTAAATAATATATAGTATAAAATTAATTTACATGCTTATTTTTTTATTTTTTAAAATGTGGGCCCTGGCTGGGTACCTCAGTTGGTTAGAGCATCATCCCAATAGCCTAAGTTTCAAATTGGATCCCAGGTCAGGTCACATACAAGGTACAAATAATGAATGTATAAATAGGAACAATAAATTGTTTTTTTTAAAAATCTTTCTCCCTTCTACTCCCTCTCTAAAATCAATAAAATGTGGAAAGTATTGTATTTGAAATTATAAATGTGGTTTAAATAGCCAATTATTTTTTATATAAGAATTATGTTCCTAAATCATCTTTGCAATGTAGATGCTAAATTCAATAAAATGTCCTCATTTTTTTGTGTTCTATCTTTCAAAAAGTATTTATAGGCTGTCAAACATAGAACATTGGTAAAATAACTAGTTAAACAAAATTACAGGTTATATACAAAGTCAAGAATGTATATTAAATTCGTTTTTAGTTACACTTTCAAATAATATATTTAATATGTTTCTTCTCAACCTCTAAATACCTTTTCCTTGGAAGGAAATATAAAATAAAAGGCTCAATTATTAACCTGAAAAGAACTAAAATACAATTTTCACTGTGTTTAAAGTGTATGTACTTTGTGTATTTGGATATAGTGGAAATATTCTAATTCTGTAAGTGCAATTATTGAAGTTACAGAATTGAAGAAAAATCTTGGAGAATGTTCTCGTTAAATATATTTTGGAAGATATAAACCGAAACTCACTCAAGCTTCTACAGACAAAGGACTTTGAAGTACAAGTCCTTTGTACTTGTACATATGGAGAGAGAGAGAGAGAGAGAGAGACCCAACGCACGAGATTCATGTAATGTGTGTGTGTGTGGGGGGGGGGGGGGTCCCATCAGCCAGGCCTGCACCCTCTCACCGTCTGGGAGCCCTCCAAGGATGTTAGACTGATGGTGTCGGCCCGGCAGTCGGATATTCTTAGCGCTGCTATGGAGGCGGGAGAGGCTCCTGCCACCGCTGCTGAGCTCACCAGCTGTGAGCCCAGCCTCTGGGCTTTTGGGATTCTGGCTGAGCAGCACGCCCCCTGTGGGAAAGCACTGACCACCAGGGGGCAGCTCCTGCATTGAGCGTCTGCCTCTGGTGGTCAGTACACATCATAGCAACTGGTCGCTCCATAGTTTGGTCAATTTGCATATTACTCTTTTGTTGTATAGGATAAGCTAACCATGGACTTTGAAGTACAAGTCTCAGAGACTAGAGCAGTGGTTCTCAACCTTCCTAATGCCACAACCCTTTCATACAGTTCCTCATGTTGTGGTGACCCCCAACCATAAAATTATTTTCGTTGCTACTTCATAACTGTAATTTTGCTACTGTTATGAATTGTAGTGTAAATATCTGAAATGCAGGATGTATTTTTATTGTTACAAATTGAACATAATTAAAGCATAGTGATTAATCACAAAAATAATATGTAATTATATATGTGTTTTCCGATGGGCTTAGGTGACCTCTGTGAAAGGGTCATTTGACCTCCAAAGAGGTCGTGACCCACAGGTTGAGAACTGCTGGACTAGTGATAGAAAGTCAGAAACTTGGAAACTTGGTCTTTGAAGGCCTACATTTTTTCTCTTATCTTAATTCTCTACCAGTTTTGTATATGCCCAATAATGCACCATATTTTTCCATGTATAAGATGCCCCCATGTATAAGACGCTCCCCACTTTTCCAACCCAAAATTAAGAAATCAATATCAACACTAATAAAAGAGAAAAATGGTAATTGGCGTACGACGATACCCTTTTCATTGGCTAATCAGGGCTATATGCAAATTAACTGCCAACTAAGATTGGCAGTTAACTGCCAACAAGATGGCGGTTAATTTGCATATGTAGGCACAATGCAGGGAGGCGAAAGGGAAAGCAGGAAGAAGCCCCCTGCCACTGACAGTGATCGGAAACCCAGGGGGGAGCTAAGAACTGGGGGGCAGGGCAAAGGCGGCCCTGGGGCCGCCTTTGCCCTGCCCCCCAGCCATGATCGGAGAATCAGGCGCCTTTTCCACCCTGGCCAGTGATAGCAGGAAGTAGGGGTGGAGCCAGCGATGGGAGCTGGGCATGGTCGAAGCTGGCAGTCCCAGGAGCTAGGGGCCCCTTGCCTGGGCCTAAAGCAGAGCCCACAATCACGGGGCCGCTGCAGCTGTGGGTCCCCGCTGCCCGGGCCGAACGCCTAGGCCAGAGGCATCAGGCCTGGGCTGGGGGCAGAACCAGTGATGGGGGGAAATGAGAGTCCCCTGCCCAGCCCTGACGCCTCTGTCAGAGGCATAAGGCCTGGGCAAGGGGCCGATCCTGCAATTGGAGGGTGATGGGGGTCAACGCCTGAGGGTTCCCAGTATGTGAGAGGGGGCAGGCTGGGCTGAGGGACACTCCCCCTCACACACACACCCAGTGCAAGAATTTCATGCACTGGGCCCCTAGTTTTAAATATAAAACAGAACACATTTTTATTTAGTATTTACCGCAGGTAATGTTTACATACCAGTACTATGATATTATACAGCATATCACTTTATTCAGCCTCTATTGCATTACTTCTTTCTTCTTCATCACCATTAGTTCCAGACATATCCATTTCTTCAACTTCTATTGTGTCACTGCTGTCTTCTGAGTCACTGTCTATATATATGAGACCATCCTCATAAACTGGTGGCATTTTCTGAGCTAACTTTGTTTGTGTTCTCATGGCCAAACCTTCTCTCCTCATGAAATTGAAGCACCATTTTGCCTTTCCTGTAAAATCAAGAATGTTCATTTCACTTGCAAACATTCTTGCCTGACGTTGAATAGCTTGGTTGATACACATAAGCCACTCTGGCACTGCTCCACAATCTAAGTCTTAAGCCTCTGCTCCAAGTTTGCCCATTTTGCTGGTTTCCTCTTAAGGCCTTCTTCCTTTTTGGCATCTTAAGGAGTTGTTCTTCCTGTTTTCTCCACTGTCTGATCATACAGTCAGTGGGAGGAGGTCCCAATGGTCTCTCTGCAGCTCTATTTCCATGCTCTTTTACATAGCTGATTACATTCCATTTGAATTTTGCAGAGTAAGACAATTGCTTACCAGTATTTATCTTTTTATTTTTTGTCATCTTTCTGGGAACAGAATGCACTGGTTCCTGTTGCATTTGCACACTCTCCACCTCCACCTCCACCTCCAATTACGGCATCAGCTGACATCAGTAACAATAAGGCTCGTGATTGGAGGAAGCCTGCTTGACAAGGTATGAGCAGCTCACACCTGCTCAGCTAACTTCTGTGTATATGATGCCCCTCAATTTTCAGTCTAACCATTTTAGAAAAAAGTAGTGTCTTATACATGGAAAAATATGCTATTTTTGTCATGGCTTTATATAATCAAATGTCTTCAATAGTCATTATCTATTACCAGTCATTTCTGTCTCAGTACAAATATTGAAGAATGAAAAATATGTTTTGACCACCCTAACAGTCACCTTTTTATATCAATTCAGATGCCCATCACTGGTTGTATCAGGTGGGCTGGAAACATAGATTTGGCCACATACCCCTAGTTCTAATTGAATAATTTCTTTCCACCCTCTCCATTTCTGAAATTTGAAAGATTGCCTTTCATCAGCAATCACACAGAGCAATTGATTCATTTCTGAGCCAGCAAGAACTGAAAGACACATCTAGCTACTGAATTCAAAGTAAGATTTAAAAAGCCACTTATTTCTTATATAAGGACCAACTGCAGTTTTCCACACTGTGTCCTTTTATATTTCAATTTTTAAATAATTTTAGAATTATAAAGCATTATGAACATAGTTTTAGAAAATGTTAAAATGCTTCCTTTTTTTTTAAAGAAAGTATTGTAAGAATTCTTATTCCTTTCTCCACCCACATATGTCTCTTCTATTCTATCTAAGGAGAGAAAACCTTATTAACAGCCAGGTGAACATATTTTTAGATTTTGTTTATGTTCATGCACACATACACACAATCTAACTAATATTAAATTATGCTGTACATATTTTATGAAATATTTGGAGAACTACATCATTGTTTTCATTGTTGCTGAATAAGATATTCATGAATATGATACCATTGTAACTAGCTAGTTATTAATAATAGGAAAAGAGCAAAGGAGAGGCCAGACATTATAGACATGTCTTTTGGGCAGTTTCACCAGGAAGCTGCAACTTTGCACCCCCTGGGAACCACCAGCCTATTCCCTGCAAAGCACCAGGGGAAGGGATCCAACAAAAGGAAGACAGATGCATGCCACGCAAAGTTGGATGCAGGAAAGGTACTTTCCTGTCAGTCACACCTGGGAACAGAGATCTTTGGCCAGAATACGTGAGTGCAAAAATGTGGGAATAAATAATTTCCTATCAGGGGTGGGGGATGGCTGGCTATGTAAGGTCCATGAAATCATTGGTCTTGCCCTGTCAGGCATTAGGGGTGAATTAATTAAAAGTTTGACCAAATATAGCAGACTAATTTTAAGTTGATAATTTTGTATGGCCCATAAATCCTATATAATAATCCTATATAATAAAAGGGTAATATGCAAATAGACTGAACAGCAGAACAACTGAAAAATCAAAGCATAATATGCTAATGATATGCTATGGCTGCTCAGCTGCTTACTATGACATGCACTGTTCACCAGGGGGCAGACAGTCACTATGATGTGCACGGACCACCAGGAGGCAGATGCTCCAACTGATAGGTTAGCTTGCGGCTGGGGTCTGGCTGATTGACCTGGACTGAGCAAGATGGGCCAGACATGCCCTGTAGCCCTTCCATGGTCCCTCCCTGGCCAATTGGGCACCGGTGGTGTCCCTCAGCCTGGCCTGCACCCTCTCACAATCTGGGACCCCTCGGGGGATGTCAGAGCGCAGGTTTCAACCCAATCCTGCAGGCCACTCCCCTTGGGAGGGCACCAGACACAGGGCCCATGGCTGGCGAGTGCTGCTGTGGCAGTGTGAGCCTCTCCTGATCTGGGCATGAGCCTGCGGCAGGCACAGTGGGGCTTGGATGAGCAGGAGCGACAGGTAGGAGCTGCAGGCAGCTTTGGACTGCAGGTTTTGGCCCGATCCCTGCAGGCCACCCAGAGGGACCCTGCCCAGTGCACGAATTCGTGCACTGGGCCTCTAGTGATGTTATAAATATCTAAATGGCCCTTGGCAGTAAAAAGATTCCCCACCCTATAGGAGTTCGCTCTCTTTTGTGCTCTTAGGAAGCTCTTGGATTCCTTGTATTCACCCATTTTCTCCATAGCTATGTGGACCTGTGGATCCCACATGCAATGGACTGCTGGACTACAGCAGAGAAAGACAAATTAAGCTAGCCTGACGCTGTATGGGACTATGCAGACATGAGAAGGAAATTCTGGATAATAACTCTGCTTTTTGCCCTGCAAAAGGCAAAATAAGACTTCTTCCTTGGCAAGACTGAGGGAAATGAAACCTGGAAACTCACAGGTTTGATTCCATAGAAATAATGCTTTCTACAATATTGCATTTCCCCCATGCAAGTCTCCGAAAATTCTTTTTCTTCGGATATCTCAAGAACTCCACTCCAAAGGGCAACAGCCAGGAACAAAGCAATCGCTCATGTATAACAGATATAAATTATTTTATTTAGCTTATACCCTAGACAGGGATGTTTTAGTTATTTTACTATTTTACTATTGAAACACGTCATAAAATTATATATTTGTACATGCATATTTACCCCTTAAAATGATTGTTTTCTTATAATAATTTTCTGAAAGTGGAGAGCAGGATTGTGGATAATTCATATATTTAATATTGGATAAATCACACATTTCATATTGACAGAAAAACTCAATCTAAATGTATAAATTTATATGCCAACCAACAGTGAACAGTGAAAAGGGGCCACTCCCCAATATTTTCTCAAACAGTAAAATTTATAATTTTTATATTTTACAAACATTGTAGGCAACTATGGTATTTCATTGATTTGATTTCCTGATAGTAGTGCACTTTATTTATTTTCTTAAAGAATCTATTAAATCTATAATTATTTGAAGAGATGCTCATGCCAATTTTTCCACTAGATTACTTATTTTTATTTATTGATGTACAGAACCTCCTGTCTCTTAAAAATTGGAGAGAAACTGAATCTGTCATTTGCATTATTAATGTTAATTATTTTTTCATACAGATAATTCAAGAATGATTTTCTATATAATTAGTAAAATTTTGATAATTAACTTCTTAGCCACTTATTATTTTGGTAGGAAGCTTAGTATTGGCATTTGTATTTTCTAGAATAATTTTCATAATTTTGTAATTATCGTTGCTTTCAAAGTTACTTAATAAATTTTACTGTTGTCTTATTGATTGGTTTTTGGAAACCTTTATATGTTTTCTCTTGTTGAGACACCTTGGGCATAATCAGTTTTTTAAAAGCATTCATTTCATTTAGAATTTCCAATTTTGAGACCTAATATTTTACATGTATTTATAAATCACCCCACTATGCAAAATTGTCAAATAAAACCATAGAGCTTCTGGCAATGATAAGGTTGAGGCAGAATAAAAAAAATGATTTTTAACTTAAAAAATGTTATGCATATTACTAATGTTATCATTGCATTACTTTAGCATTGGTTTAGCTATTTTCACAATCATCAACTTATCAGTGGCTTAAAGAAGTTACCCTATTTTCATGTTTTAAAACCTGGAATATAGGAGGTAGAGTTCTTAAGGAACAAGGACTCAGGAGAGCTCTTTGGTACCAAGTCATTCAGGGACCCATTCTCCTCCCTTATAGTTTTGTAATCCCTCATAATGCCATATAGTAGATGTTTACAGTGTATGCCTATGTGCCTATTTTGTGTATTCTTATGATTCTCAATTCTGGTAGGTTCATTTGTTACATTAATTCAATGTTTACATGGATGAAATCATGCATAAACACACTGTACTATTCTCAAATCGTTCCCTAATATATCAATTGCCTTGGAACAAATTAACATTTTCAAAAGAAGCATTATAAAGAAACTTACTGTATTTTTTCTGCAGTAGGTTTATAGGATGCATAAAGGCATATTTGTGTTGCTAACTTGCTTATTGTTATTAGAACATGAAAAAATACAGCAAAAGTAAGATTTGGAGTAAAGGAGTATGTGGTAGGAATTTTCAGTGTTCATGGTCTGTCATTGAGAAACAATTAGCATACTTATGCAGGGTTTAAATAATAATGAGCTTATTTATGCTAAAGGCATGAATTTATGAGGAAACAATCAAAAGCACAATTAATATTATAATAAGAGGTTTCTGCTATTACAGCTTTGAGTTCATTGGTAAAGAAACTAAAATGATTGATAAGGATAAGTTAGCAAGACAGAAAAGTTATTTCTGTCTCTTCCTTGTCTTTGATAATACTAAATTGTGCACTGACCTATAACTGTAATGAACAAAGTGGTTCATTTAAAAAATGTAATAGTTTAAAAATATCAGTTTTATCCAGTAAATACTACCACACAAGGCCATGGAAGTAAATATACTTTTAGATTTCAAGATATACCTGTGTTTCCCTAAAAAATTACAGACAATGTTGAGGAGAACTTTATATTTTAAATTTTTTGTGCTTATTGGAAAAGTGGTACAACTGATCATTTTGGAAGTGGCATAATTCAGTTTTAGATATGCTAAAAGATATGAAGTTGAATAAAAACCTATGATGAGGCCAATAAGGAGAACAACTGACTTCCCCCAAAATTATTGCAATAATAAGTTATCAGTTTAAAGATGAACTGACAAATGACTGCAACTTGGAACTTTAGGCTGAATTGGATTATCAACTACTTTTGGCCATTTGGGGAAACATTTCCAGCTTGAATAAAATCAATATCATTTATCACTGTTGTCATATTCAAGTTTTTGCTTGTCCTTCATAAAGTGATCATGTATGAATTTAATTCTACTAATGCAAAAATCAGGTGTCACATATTTATTAGAAACATTCAAGTTGAGTTTCATTGTAATTTAAGGCAGATTGATGCAATTCACTGAGTTTGCTTTATATTTTAAATTCTCATATCGAACACTCAGCAATTAGTATCAGTGCATTAGATTCTTCAACTTCATTGGGAACCAAAGAACTTTCACTGTCATAGAATTCTATAGTACCTGTCTCATGTTAGTCTGAAGGAAGGTAATGACACATCTGGACAGGAGATTGAAATTATATCAAGCATCTTCTCTTATAGCAATGGCATAAAATTAAAAATCAACTACAATAAAAACAATAAAAAATACTATCAAATATGTGGAAGCTAGATAGCATGCTATTTAACAATGAATGGGTTACCAAAGAGATCAAAGAATAATAGAGACAAAACACACACACACACACACACGCACGCACGCACGCACGCACGCACACAAATGCAATATTAAAGCTCAATAGAACCAAGAGCTGGTTCTTTGAAAGAATTAACAAGACTGATGAGCCCCTAGCCAGACTCACCAAGAAACAAAGAGAGAGACCCAAATAAACAAAATCAGAAATGAAAGAGGTGGAATAACATGCAACACCACAGAAATACAAAGGATTGCAAAAATAAATAAATAAATAAATCTAAAACAACTCTACTCCAACAAACTGACAACCTTGTCAAAATGGACATATTCCTAGAAAAATACAGTATTCCAAAACTCAGTCAGGAAGAATCAGACAACCTGAATAGTCTGATTTCTACTAATGAAATTGAAGCAATAATAAAAAAACTTCCAGCGTACAAAAACCCCAGTCTGTACAGCTTCACAGGGGAATTTGACTAAACATTCTAAGAACGAACAGCAATCCTCCTCAGACTATTCCAAAAAATTCAACAGGAAGGCACACTTCCAAGTTCTTTTTTGAGGCCAGCATTACCCTAATCGCAAAACCAGATAAAGACACTACAAAGAAAGAGAATTACAGGCCAATATCCCTGATGAACATAGATACTAACATCCTCAACAAAATATTAGCAAATCGCATCCTGCGATATTTTTAAAAAGATCATACACCATGACCAAGTGAGATTTATTCGAGGAATGCAAGGCTGATACACTATCCATAAATCAATAAATGTGATATATCACATATACAAATTGAGAGGAAAATGATCATAACAATTGATGCAGAAAAAGCATTTGACAAAATCCAACATGCTTTTTTGATAAAATCTCTTAGAAAAGTGGAAATAGAGGGATTATAGCTCAACATAATGACGACATTATATGGCAAATCTACAACCAACATTATGCTCAATGGGAAAATACTAAAACCATTTCCCCTAAGAATAGGAGCAAGACAGGCATGCCCACTTTCAGCACTCATATTCCAATCAGTATAGGAAGTGCTAGCCATAGCAATCAGAAAAAAAGAATAAATAAAAGGTATCCAAATTGGAAAAGAAGTAAAACTGTCATTATTCGCAAATGACATGATATTGTACATAGAAAACCGTAAAGACTCCATGAAAAAATTACTAGACAATAAATGAATTTGGCAATTTAGCAGGATACAAAATTAACACCCAGAAATCTATGGCTTTTTTATACACCAATAATGAACTCACAGAAAGAGAAACTAAAAAAAAACACACAACAACAATCCCATTTACTGTTGCAACAAAAAATTAAGATACCTAGGAATAAATTTAACCAAGGAGGTAAAAGACCTGTACTCAGAAAATTACAGGACGCTGAAAAAAGAGATAGAGGAAGATATAAACAAGTGAAAGAATATACCATGTTCATGGACTGGTAGAATCAACATCATTAAAAAGTCCATACTATCTATAGATTCAATGCAGTTGCCTTTAAATACCAATGGCATACTTCAAGGATCTTGAACAAACTCTCCAAAAATTCATCTGGAATAAATGAAAGACCCCAAAAAAGCTGCAGAAATCCTGAGAAAGAAGAATAAAGTTGGAGGGATCAAGCTATATTACAAAGCCACTGTTCTCAAAACTGTCTGTTACTGGCACAAGAACAGGTATATAGACCAATGGAACAGAACTGAGAATCCAGAAATCGACCCAAGCCATTATGCTCAATTAATATTTGTCAAAGGAGGCAAGAGTGTACAGTAGAGTCAAGCCAGTCTCTTGAATAAATGGTGTTGGGAAAATTGGACAATTACATGCAAAAAAAATGAAACTAGACCACAAACTTACACCACACAAAAATAAACTCAGAGTGGATAAAGGACTTAAACATAAGACAGGAAACCATAAAAATCTTAGAAGAAGCCATAGGCAGCAAAATATCAGACATATGTTGTAGCAATATCTTTACTAACACAGTTCCTAGGACAGGGGTGGGCAAACCCTGGTATGCATGCCAAACATGGCACACCAGTAACTTTTCCTGACATGCGAATATAATCTTCCATTTACAAATTTTTTCTGAATATCGACTTTTTTATTTTTCAGATAAATTCAGTGTAGGTGCATCTTAGATAGATAATTTTACATAACAAGTTATCTTAAAGACCATAGACATGGATTGACGAGAGAAGGGAAGAGCAATGTCTATGCCTCTGCCTTAACTCTCCCTGCCTGCCTAGATCCGACCAGTGTTTTGGTTTCATCGACGTACGCTCATGAATCTTTGTTCCCAGTGATAAATTTTGTTAAGTCTCGTAATAGGAGTAGCCTGAACAATGAAAGTAGTAGCTCGTGCATATCTCTGAAGGTCACAAAATATAATCCTGATGTAAAATCTCTGTCATCAGTGATGCAGCAGCAAAAGGCCCACTGCTAATGTCAAATGGAGTCATAAAGCTTTCTGTCAGACTATCAGTGTACATGTATACATTAAAAAATAAATGTATTTTTCATCATCATATACTTCATATACTGTGTTTTTGTCGCTCGAATGAATTTTATTATTTCTTCAAAGTTCTTCACATACCTACACCTTAAGAGATATCAAGTAGGTGTAACATGTTCTCAAAAAAATTAAGGTTGGCATGCAGAAGAATTTTGAGTAGGAGATTTTGCTGGTTTTGGCACGCACTCACAAAAAGTGTGACCACCCCTGTCCAGGGCAATGGAAACTAAGGAGAAAATAAATAAATGGGACTATATCAAAATGAAAATCTTCTGCACAGCAAAAGAAACCATCAACAAAATAAGAAAGCCCACAGCATGGGAGAACATATTTACCAATGTTATTTTTGATATGGGTTTAATCTCCAAAATTTATAGGGGGCTCATACATCTTAACAAAAAGAAGATAAGCAATCCAATCAAAAAGTGGGCAAAGAACTGAAATAGACACTTTTTAAAAGAGGACATACAGAAAGCCAAGAGACATATGAAAAAATGTCTCAAAGTCACTAATCATCTAAGAGATGCAAATCAAAATGATAATAAGGTACTATCTCACAACTATCAGAATGGCTATCATGAACAAATCAACAAACGACAAGTGCTGCTGATAATGTGAAGAAAAAGGAACCCTTGTGCACTGCTGGTGGGAATGCAGACTGGTGCAGCCACTGTTAAAAACAGTATGGAGTTTCCTCAAAAAATTAAAAAGGGAACTCCCATTTGACCCAGTAAACTCACTTCTGGGACTATATCCCCAAGAAATCAGAAAGGAAATATGCACTTGTATGTTCATAGCAACACAATTTACCATAACTAAGATTTGGAAAGAGCCTAAGTGTTCATCAGAAGATGAGTGGATTAGAAAACAGTGGTACATCTATGCAATGGAATATTATGCTGCAGTAAAAAACAAGGAATTCTTACCATTTGCAACAGCATGGATGGACCTGGAGAGCATTATGCTAAGTGAAATAAGCCAGTTGAAGAAAGATAAATATCACATGAACTCACTCATTTGTGGAATATAATTAACAACATAAACTGATGAACAGAAATAGATTCAGAGACATAGAATGCAGGAGAGGGTGGAAGCGGGGGGGAGTAAGAAATCAATCAAAGGACTTGTATATTAGTACATGTATATAAGCATAATCAATGGACACAGACAGTAGGGAGGTAAGGACATGTGCTGGGGGGCAGGGGGAGTGGCTGGGCAGAGGTCAATGGGGAAAAAAGGAGACCTATGAAATACTTTCAACAATAAAGAATTTAAATTAAGAAAAAAGATGTATCTTGAGTCCTTGTAGGCAAATTCAAATGGATTGCAAACATCCTATCTAATAAAAGAGAAACATGGTACTTAGCATATGACCGCTACCCTTCCCATTGGCTAATCAGGGCAATATGCAAATTAACTGCCAGCCAAGATGGTGGCCAGCAGCCAGGCAGCTAGAAGCGAACATGAGGCTTGCTTGCTTCAGTGACGGAGGACTCCGATGTTCCCCGCCTGCCTTGCCGGCCTCTGAGCTTGCAGTTTGAAACATTGTAACAAATATAGAAGCTAAACAAAACCCCAGAAACCTGCTTTCAGCCCGCTGGGATCTCAGAGCTGGAGTTATACATTGTTTCGATTATAGAATCCAAACAAACCAGATACCTGCTTTTAGCAGCAGAGGCCTCAGAGCTGGAGCCAGAGCTAAAGCTGGCCCAGAATCAAAAAGAAAAAAAGGAGCGGTTGGGAGCTTCAGTCACCCTCCAGCCTGAAAACTGACCTCAGCCCCTCACCCAGACTGGCCAGGCACCCCAGTGGGGACCCCCACCCTGAAGGGGGTGTGACCAGCTGCAAACAGCCATCATCCCCTCATCCAGGCTGGCCAGGCACCCTAGTGGGGAACCCCACCCTGAAGGATGTGTGACCAGCTGCAAACAGCCATCATCCCCTCACCCAGGCTGGCCAAGCACCCCAATGGGGACCCCCACCCTGATCCAAGACACGCTTCAGGGCAAACCAGCCAGCCCCACCCATGCACCAGGCTTCTATCCTATATAGTAAAAGGGTAATATGCCTCCCAGCACCAGGATCAGCGGAGCCGAGAGGCCTCCTGGCACCAGAATCAGCGTGACTGGGGGCAGCGCCCAAACCCCCTGATCGCCCTGTGGATCTGTGTGTGACAGAGGGCGGGGCCACAACCTCCCTATCTGCCCTGCTCTGTTGGTGACAGGGGAAGACGCCCCAACCTCTTGATCAGCCCTGCTCTGTGCCTGATACGGGGGAGCTCCCCAACACCCTGATTGCCCTGCGGCTCTGTGTGTGACAGGATGTGGCACCCCAACCCCCTGATCGGCACTGCTCTGTGTGTGACAGTGTGCGGTGCCCCAACCCCACCCCCCATGGGCCCTGCTCTGTGTGTGACAGGTTAGAGCCATAACCTCCCCATTGGCCCTGCCCTGAGTGTGAGAGTGGGGGTGCCCCAACTCGCTGATCTGCCCTGCTCTGTGTGTGACAGGGGGGAGCTCCTCAACCCCCTGATGGGCCCTGCTCTGTGAGTGACAGGAGGAGCTCCCCAACCCCCTGATGGGTCCTGCTCTGTGCGTGACAAGGGGTAGCTATCCAACCCCCTGATCGACCCTGCTCTGTGCGTGACAGAGTGCAGCACCCCAACCCCCTGATTGGCCCTGCTCTGTGCCTGACAGGGGGTGACGCCACAACCTCTCCATCGACCCTGTCTTGAGTGTGACAGGGGTGGTGCCCCAACCCCCCAATCGGCCCTACCCTGAGCGTGACTGAGGGTGGCATCACAACCTCCCAATCCACCCTGCTCTGTGCATGACAGGGGGTGGTGTCCCAACTCCCCAATCGGCCCTGCTCTGAGCCCGACCAGGGGCTGCACCTAGTGATTGGGCCTGCCCTCTGCCACCCGGGAGCAGGCCTAAGCCAGCAGGGCGTTATCTCCCGAGGGGTCCCAGACTGCAAGAGGACACAGGCTGATGGACCCCCCTTCCCCCCCCCGAGTGCACAAATTTTTGTGCACAGGGCCTCTAGTAAAGTATAATTGAAATACTAATGAGGATTTATAGATAGATAGATAGATAGATAGATAGATAGATAGATAGATAGATAGATAGATAGATAGATATACTATAGGCCAGTGCACAAAAATTTGTGCACTCGGGGGTATCCCTCAGCCAGGCCTGTGCCCTCTCGTAGTCTGGGACCTCTCAGGGGATGACCACCAGCTGGTTTAGGCCTGTTCCCCGGGAGATTGGGCCTGAGCTGGCAGTCAGACAACCCTTAGCAGCCCGGGAGCCCTTGGGGGATGTCCACTTGCCAGCAGGGAGCAGGCCTAAACTGTAGTTGAGCATCTGCCCCCTGGTTGTCAGTGTATATCATAGTGACCAGTGATTCCCAGTAGCTCTGCTATTAGGGTCAATTTGCATATTACCCTTTTATTATATAGGATAGAGGCCTGGTGCATGGGTGGGGGCCAGCTGGTTTGCCCTGAAGCATGTCCTGGACCAGGGTGGGGGTTGCACTGGGATGCCTGGCCAGCCTGGATGAGGGGCTGAGGGCCATTTTCAGACTGGCCACACCCTCTTCAGGGTGGTGGTCCTGCTGGGGTTCCTGTCCAGCCTGAGTGAATGGCTGATGGCTGTTTGCAGGCTGGCCAAGCCCCCCAGCGGGGACCCTCACCCCATGAGGGTGTGGCCATCCTGGGTGAGGAGCTGATGGCTGTTTGCAGGCTGGCCATGGCCCCCTGCCACCCAAGCTCCCAGTGGAGGCTGGCTGGAAGCAGGTATCTGGGATTTATTTATCTTCTATAATTGAAACTTTGTTGCCTTGAATGGAGGCAACAGCTGGCCAGGGCAGGCAGAAGCTTGGCTTCCTCCATCGCCAGGGCAACCAAGCCTCCTGCTTGCTCCAGCTCTGTGGCTGCCTGCAGCCATCTTGGTTGGGTTAATTTGCATATAGTCGCTCTGATTGGCTGGTGGGCGTGGCTTGGGCATAACGGAGGTGTGGTCAATTTGCATGTTTCTCTTTTATTAGATTAGATTTTAGCTATAATGTCAAAAGACATGAATAGACACCACTTTCTCCCCCAGTTCTTCTGAGATTTAAATGACAAAAAAAGTTTAAATGTGATTATTTGATTGATGTATACATTGTATAGCAAAGTGAACCATCAACAAAATGAAAAAGCAACCTATTGAATAGTAAAAATAATTGATGTGCATTTTTTAAAAATATATTTTATTGATTTTTTACAGAGAGGAAGGGAGAGGGATAGTTAAAAACATTGACGAGAAACATCGATCAGCTGCCTCCAGCACACTCCCTACTGGGGATGTGCCCACAACCAAGGTACATTTCCCTTGACTGGAATCGAACCTGGGACCCTTCAGTCCACAGGTCGATGCTCTATCCACTGAGCCAAACCCGTTAGGGCTTGATGTGTATTTTTTAAAAGAATTTATGCTACTATCTCTCAGAAATGTGTGGATATTTTTAGAAATGTGTATTGTTTCAAATTTAAATATGTTTATCTGGGTAATAAGGTTTCCTTATATTGGACTTTAATCATGTGTTGTTAATTAAATCTAGAGTTGCTGATTTCATTTACAAATGAATACATAGCCACATAAAGAGCAGTGTTTGTTGTTGTTGTTGTTAGCAAGCTACTTCTTTATTCGTCTCAAAATTTTCTTCAGAAGATGTAGTTAATATAAGAAGAATGTTTTTTAATTACATATAATATTTTTTTCTTTTTTTGAGTATATCAACTGACATAAAAATGCCCCCAAAAAATAAAACTATTTGTCTTCTTTCTTGCTAAAATGGAATAGAATCATATTGCTTTTTTGGTACAGAACCACATTCAATTGTGTTCACTTTGTAAAGGTTTCAACTTAAACATAAATTCAAAGAAAGAAATAGTATTTCCAGAGAAAGCACTTTAATTCAATGAGATAAATGATCATATATTCTTTGATAATCAACATAATTCAAACTATCCTTTATGGGACTAAAAATCGTGTTGAGAGCAGTATCTCACAAGTGAAAATTTGGATAAATGCCTATTTTAATCCCAGCCAATATCTTTTTTTTTTTTTCTTTTTTTTTAAATATATTTTATTGATTTTTTTACAGAGAGGAAGGGAGAGAGATAGAGAGTTAGAAACATCGATGAGAGAGAAACATCGATCAGCTGCCTCCTGCACATCTCCTACTGGGGATGTGCCCGCAACCCAGGTACATGCCCTTGACCGGAATCGAACCTGGGACCTTTCAGTCCGCAGGCCAATGCTCTATTCACTGAGCCAAACCGGTTTCGGCAGCAGCCAATATCTTGTATTTTAGAGGATATATGGCTTTGGTGACTGTTGGCTATTTTCTTCCTTGTAAATTTTTATTCAGGTATGACCTAATTGATGTATTTTAGGCATGCTGAAATATTGATCTTTTTATGTACAATTTTAATGGAATTTGCAATGCTCTTTTAACTATTTCTAATTAGTAATGATTTTTTCCCCTGAAATTTACACAAAACAGTGGCTAAGTGACTACTTGCTATTTCTCTGAAGGGATAACTTTGCTGAATAAAAGGGGGCAAGGGAATCTACCTCCCCTACAGCAGTGAAAAGTTTTCTTTTAGATTTAAATATTTACTTACTAGGCAGGTTTTATAAGATTGTGAAGTTGTATAAAGCCAAATGCCTCAGAGAACTAGACAGTTGGGAATTTCTCAGATTCAATTTATATTGGGATATAAGCACAGACTATATATTGAATTCTCTGAAAGTCATGATGTAGCTCAGATGAAGGATATATATGTTACTCCTGTTTCTCCCCCCCTGAGTCAGTCTCTATTGAAATTTCAACAAGATGTTCTACCAGAACTTGGCAGGAGTGAAGCTTGCAGCGACAGCCACGGAAGTCATTTCTCTTTGACAGAATCCATAAAGCCAACCACTGTAATAACTTCTCTGATAGAATTTTAGTGGTGAAGCTCTTTGGCTTGTTACCATTGCCATTCACACTCAAACCGGGCCTTCACCTGCAGGGAATGATTACGATGCCCTGTGGTCTCTGTTTCCACCTGTGACCCCTGATCAACTGGAAAGTGGCAATTTTTCTTCAAAATGAATTTGATGCTGGGCAAAATATGCTGTCAGAGAGAGTTCTCATACTCTGGGGACTTCTCTGAGTTGCCGCAGTGGCCATCTAAAGTAACAAGAGGCGAACTCATAAGCTACTGGGTACTTTCTGTCCCTCTAACCTTTAACATCGACAATTGGAAAGGATCGTCTAGAGAGGCCACCTACAACTTCAAGCCAAGATACTTACGCTGTAGTTTCATCCTACTTAAAGCTGAATCTCGCTAAGAAAGAATGATGAGAAGGAAAAAAAAAATGATGAGCATAATTATAATAATATTGGTAAAAATAATAATGATGAAAATCTCTCTCCCTATATGATCATTTCTATAGCCCTATTTCATGACCTCCCATCACCCTCCCCCTTAAAATGCCCCATATTTTGATATTAATATCCCACTCCACCCTTCTAATATTTATTGTTTTACCTGTTATATTTTTGTCTATCTAGATATTTTTCAACTATCTGTGCCTTTATAGTAAACTGCAGCTCTGGTAAATAGCATACAGTTGGGTCTCACTGTTTGTTTGTTTTTCATTCTGATACTATCTATTAATTCAAGTGTATAATCTAGTAATATTTAATGTAATTATTTATATATTTGAATTTAGGTATACTTTTTTACCTTTTTTGTGTGAGTTTGTTTCCTCAATTTTCATTATTCTATAGTTTTTTTCTATGTCAACATGGATTTTATTTGGATATATTTTTAAATTCCTTTTAATTATTGTATTAACTTTGTAGTTACACTTCTTTGCACTATTTTCAGTATTAGCACTAAAGTTTGTATCATGCACACTTAACTCATGATAATATTATACAATTATTGTTATAAATAGAAAAATTTTTCTCTAAGAATGTGAGGAATATTGTATAGTGAAATAATTTTGGGTTGCATCCTATTGACTCATATTTTTAAATGAATATGCAAATTTGTGATATGTAGAAAATAAGTAATTAATATGACTTTAAAGTTTTAAAAATACAGTTAAGACAGAAATTGGTTACCAGGTCAAAATTATTACAATGTAAATTAGGGTAACAACAGTGTTTTCAAAAAATTATATTCTTAATTTGGGAACATTTTACTTAACTACATTTAAATTATCTTAATTATCTGTTAACTTTTATGAATAATTTATTCATAATATTTAGTTATTCACACAATAATGGATCATAATTTTTAATATCACACAATTTAATAAAATTGAATATACCAATTATTGTCCTTTTGAAAGTTAATCATTGATAAAGTTATTTTGTATACCTTATTATACAATAAAATATCCAATTAGCTTTAAACATCTGAAGTTAAAATTAAAATATGTGTTAATCAAATATTTAATTTAACAAAATCATCTTAGGCTAGCAACTGTTTCATATTATTTGTTGGGTGTTAAAAAAATAAAACACTAATAAAAAATTTTTCTAGACTAAAGAGTTTTTAATATAGTAGGGATAATAGATGAATATAAATAATTAATTTTGAAACAGAAAAAGTTAGGCTGCACACTGAAAGCTATGTAAGCTACACTGGAGAAATAGGAATATTTCATATTATCTTTAAAACTTTTTGTAAGTAGATATGACTAGTTGAATAAATTACATGGACAAGTACTAACCTCATGTCCTGCATGATGAACTCTCAGCAGATGGAGACATTTTCCAAAGTTTCTCTGTCTTAGTATTAATATTCAGTGAGACTCTAGCCCTCAACAGGTTCATCATTTTTCTTAAAAACATATGTTCAGAGAAATACTTTTGTTTTTAAAAATAAACAAGACAATTATTTCTTATTTGGATTATGCAAGAAAATTGGAGGAAATATATTATTAATATAAATAGAAAAAACAGAATGCATTTTTGTGTTTATATTTAATTTAATACTCATTTTGAAAAATATTCTTATTCTGATTTGTTTTGAAAATAGATCCAAAATGTGAACTAAACTAGTGCATATGAGCATAACATTAATATTTACCAACATATTTTCCCTTAGGGATAATGTTTTAACAGGCTGAGAGATTTAATTTTTTATTTATTTTTTAGTTGTTAAAGTTTGAAATTGAGTTTTTCTTGCTGCCGTTTGCTGTTTTTGTTCATTCTGTTTTATTGCTACTTATTAAGAGGCATTTCAAATCAGCTACTCTTGCATCTCTCATCTCTTTCTTAACTAGAAAATTTACTTTGAAATAAATTATATTCTAAAAACTTGGATCAGGTTTGAAAGTCATTTTGTCAAATTCACATGCCTATGGACCGACCCTATTCCTCCTCTCCAGTCATGATCTGACAGTACCTACATATCTTTGTTTCAAAAACGTGTTAGGCTGTTCCCCCCCCCCAAAAAAAAGTGATATTTTCTAGTAGCTAAATATAACAGGGTTTGGCCGAACCGGTTTGGCTCAGTGGATAGAGTGTCGGCCTGCGGTCTCAAGGGTCCCAGGTTCGATTCCGGTCAAGGGCATGTATGTTGGTTGCGGGCACATCCCCAGTAGGGGGTGTGCAGGAGGCAGCTGATGGATCTCTCTCATCAATGTTTCTGACTTTCTATCCCTCTCCCTTCTTCTCTGTAAAAAATCAATAAAATATATATAAAAAATATATATAACAGGGTTTGGATTATTATCCAATCATAATCTATTCTTAGAAAACTGTTTTTACTTCCTACACCAGTGGATCTCAATCCCTCTGAAGCAATGTCGCCTCATAATTATAAACATTGTATAAATTTTTCTTTTACTTTTTAAAATTAAATGTATTGTGATGACATTGGTTAATAAAATTATATAGCTTTCAAGTGTATAATTCTTGATACATCATGTGCATATTGCACTGTGTATTTACCATCCAAAATCAAATATTCTTCCATCACCATATATTTGACTGCCTTTACCCTTTAATATGCCCTCACTTCCTTCCCCTCTGTTAAACACCATACTTTTGTCTTTGTCTATTATTTTTTATTTGTTTGTGTTTCTTCCTCATTTGTTGCTTTCAGTTGTATATGCCACAGATGAGTCAAATCATATGGTTCTTAATTTTTTCTTTCTAATTTCACTTAGCACGATATTCTCAAGATCCATCCATGTTGTTGCAAATGGCAGTAATTCATCTTTTCTTATGGCTGAGTAGTATTCCCTTGCATATTTATCCAATCACCTATTGAAGAACACTTTGGTTGTTTCCATGTCTTGGCCACCACAAATAATGCTGCAATGAATGTCATTAGTATTAGGGAAGTGCAAATCAGAACCACCTCATACCTGTTAGAATGGCTAATATCAACAAGACAAATAATAAGTATTGAAGAGGTTGTTGAGAAAAAGGAACCTTCATTCACTGCTGGTGGGAATGTAAACTGGTACAGTCGCTATGGAAAACAGTATGGAAGTTCCTCAAAAAATTAAGAATATGCCCGGCCAGTGTTGCCCAGTGGTTGGGTATCAACCATTGAATCAGGAGGTCACAGTTCAATCCTCTGTCAGGGCACATGTCCAGGTTGCAGGCTTGATCCCCAGTAGGGGGCATGCAGAAGACAGCTGATGAATGATTCTCATCATTGATGTTCCTGTTTCCCTCTCCCTCTCCCTCCCTCTCTGAAATCAATAAAAACATATTTTTTAAAAAATTAAGAGTAGAGTTACCATATGACTCAACAACCCCACTTCTGGGTATCTACCCAAAAAATTTCAAAACAAATAGAGGTACATATAGAGGTGCATATAGATATATGCACCTCTATATTCATTGCAGCATTATTCATGGTGGCCAAGACTAGAAGACATTGTATAATTTTATTTAGTGAAATACAATGTGTATTTTGCAATGAAAGAGTAAAAAAAATTAAAGAATTCTATTCAATAGTGTCACAGGCAAACATTCCACTAGAGTCCTGAAGTTTTAAAATCCTGCCATTACGCCGAAACCGGTTTGGCTCAGTGGATAGAGCGTCGGCCTGCGGACTGAAAGGTCCCAGGTCCGATTCCGGTCAAGGGCATGTACCTGGGTTGTGGGCACATCCCCAGTGGGAGATGTGCAGGAGGCAGCTGATCGATGTTTCTCTCTCATCGATGTTTCTAACTCTCTATCTCTCTCCCTTCCTCTCTGTAAAAAATCAATAAAACATATTTTTTAAAAAAAAAAATAAAATCCTGCCATTATAATATGATTTGATATAAAATTTATGATATATAATAATATTAATGTTTCAGGTACTAGATAACATTTGTGGCATTGTCTACCTCTCCCACTGCATTCCTTTTTTGGTCATCAAGGAATCCAAATTTCTACTATAAATAAATTAACTTCAGTTGTCAAAACATTCAGGGTAGTTTCATTGTTTTGTTTGTTTTTATTTTTTGGTAGTTTTTTTTTGTTTTTTGTGGTTTTTGTTTTTTGTTTTGTTTGTTTTTCTTGTTGTTGTTTTAGTTTTTTGCCTTATTCCCCACCTTCCTTTTTATCTAGTGAAAATCTATTTATGTTTTGATCCTCTGGTCAATGGTAAAATTCTTCATATGTTTGATTTAAAATCCAACCAGAATTTACATGTGCATTGTTTTGTAGTTTTTCTTATTTCTTACACAGTGCAATTGAGAATGGCCAATAGATAGCACCCCTTAATTTCTCTGTGTCATGAACAACTACCTGTGGGGGGAGCACAAACAAACAAAAAATGAATAACAGATACATAGAGGGAGCAGCTAATCTTTAATACTGATTAAGCAAATTGACAACATGGCTTTGTATAGGAAGCCAATGAGGTGGCTAATATATTTCTTTAGTGTGACACATTCTTTCCAAGAATCACTGGCAAAGCTAGACATGTACAATCCCTTTATGATGGGGAGTTGCCATGGTAAACTTGACAGAAAGAGTAAGCTAATATGTTCTACTATGTGCAGGCAGCGGATCTAAAAGACAAAAGGTCTTAAGGGGCAGGCCCAAGTAAACTCCTTTCCTTTTCCTAAATCAAAAATCAGGTGCTTAAAAGTAAAGGAATAAGTACTGATTCAAAAAGACACCAGTGGAAATTAGGAAGTAGAAAGGATGGGGAAAAGGAATTTAGTCCTAACATACTTCACCTTTGATAAGCTCTACTAGGTAGAAAGGGGATTTAGAACTAGAGAGGTTATGATCAATCTTGTGCAAGATCTGTGGCTTGAGATATGGCAATGTTTCAACCACTGAGAGAGCCCAGTGCAGCCTATCACAGCTGAGGAGGTCATTGGCACTGATGAAATGGACATTCTGCATTCTATATTTTAGATAACAAAATATGAAACTTCAAATGTTACATGCACATGGCTGGGTGATATACTCAAGTTCCTTCGTGGCTCAACATTTGTAAACCATTTAGTTTGTTACAATTTCAGATATGTGTATGATAGAAGGAGCGTTGCCAATTTTGAAAAATTTGAAAGTAGAAAAAAGCTAAGCATTTTTTATCAATAATATTAGAATTTAGATATGCTTACTTGGAAACATGTATTTAAAAAAGAGGGGAGAAAAGCATTTGTTTTAATTATTTGCAGCAATAGTCTTGAACTCTAGACATGGTCTAGGCTCTGTGCTGGTCATGGACACACCATGGACAAAACAAGAGTGAACCAAATACAAAGTGCTATGAACTGAATGTTTTTTTCCCCCAAAGCTCAGATATTAAAACTGAATCTCCAGTATCGTGGTATTAGGAGGTGGGGTCTTTGGGAGTTAATTAGGTCATAAGTAAGGTGGTCTCATGAATGGGATTAGTGTCTCTATCAAAGAGACCCTCAAAGAGCTCTATTGCCCCTTCTGCATATGAGGATAGTGCAAGAAGCTTTCTATGACCCAGGAAGCAGGCCCTAACCAGACACGAAGTCTGACAGAACCTTGATCTTGAACTTCACAACCTCTAGGTTTATGAGAAATCTATTTGTATTGTTTATAAGCCAGTCAGTTTGTGGTATTCTGCTATTGCAGCCTGAACAGACTAAGACACATCGTGAATAAAATCTCTGCCCTTATGGAGGTTATAGAAAGTGTGTGTGTGTGTTGGGGGCGGGGGGTTGAACTCAATATTTTTTAAATGTCTTCTGCAATGGTGTTAAATGGCTGAAAACATAAATGGATATAAAAGAAAATGATGAATGAAACTCATCATTTACTTTTGAATTCATAGAATACCACTCTGAAAAACTATTTTTTTATGTTGATACTTGAGACATGAAAGGAATTTAGTCAATCTATGATAGAGCTGTTTCACTCCAGAACAGCTGTTTCCTAGAGATATGAAATACAGCTCAAGGAAGCAGTTATGAAAAGAACATAAGACAAGTGCCAGCTATCTTTGTGGGCTTATTTAAATAATTAACAGTCACAAAACTCCAATTACACTTTACTGAGCTATAAATTGCTCCAAAGATCTGAAGAAACATACACAGGGCAAAGAATTAAAAGTAGAATAACCAAAGACAATATGTGGTCCAGAATAAGAATGTACAGAGTTAGATGCTTTACAAAAATCTTGAGTGTAGAATATGAAAGTAAAAGGCATTACCCAAATAAATACTTGAGAGGCATGTGCTTAAAAGGATTGAAAATTGTGTGGTGTAAAGCAAACTGATAGGGATTTTTAAAGCTTCTGGATCTAACATACATTAAAAATTGCTGTGGATTCCATAAACATTAGGTCAAAACTTTTCAGTCATTAGTTTTATACTTTAGGCAAAGTCTTTTGTCAAAAAAGTGGCTCCAAAGAATAGTAATATGAGATTTGGGGGTTTATATTTAAAATGTTATTGTAGAAATAATAAATTTGAGGTTTCAGTCACCAAAACAAATGCAAGAGTAGTAGAAAATCTAACAAGGCTCCTGAGGAGAGAGTGTTGTATTGAATGTATTGAATTTTTATGAAGTAAATGCATTGATTGTTTATATAAGCTTTGGCTAGATTTTTCTATGCAAATTTAGAGAGACAGGAAACACAAATATCTGTTAAGTAAACACAAAAGAGAATTGGGCTGAAATTATTGAGTTGCTGTGGCAGTATAATTTAAAAATACAAACACATCAGCAACTAAAATTTGACACACCTTTTATTTTCTTACATTTATTGGCACAAATTAAACACTCCACCAATTATATTGCTGAGGATTGATTATCAAACTTCTTCAGGAAGCTCTTAAGAAAATAACTCATCTTATCTGTGATCTATCAAGGCCATCAGCTTAGAGAACAAATTTAATTCTGCTTACATAAAAAATAAAAGGCCCTTAATGTCACAGACTTTTTTTTGATAGAAGAGATGTTAGACCCATGGGAAAACATAAAATTTCTGAGGTTGGATCTAACCTTGTTTTTGGTGGATGGTAAAATCTGAGAACTCTGTGAAGTTAACATTATCAGTGGCAAAAAAAGCCTTCCTTTACAGCATATTAAAACGAGAGCTTTAGGAACATAATATAACTTTGAATATTGCTTTGGGAAGAGATTTTTTCTTTGCCCATAAGTTTCAGAATAGGAAGATCAGCCTTGTGACCCAAGAATTGGCATAGCAATCAGCACGACACTAATTCCTGCTAGTTCAGTGTTTAACTGCTGCAAATTACTGTGTCCAGATCTCAAGGAGGTGAGAAAATAAATTAATCTGAGATCTATCATCCTTTCTCCAATTTCTCAAAATTGATGAGAAATAGCTAAAATTTGTTCCATGTCACAATCAAAAGTACCACTTAAGCTTGTTAGGGAATGTTAATGTTCAGGAAAGAACTTATATTTACAATCAAAAAAGTATATAAGCAAACACATGCACACACACACACACACAAACACACACACATGTGTGTGTGTGTTTGTGCAGGATCTATCTTCATTATTTGTGAATTTCCTATTAGTGAATTTGTCTACTCACTAAAATTGTTGTGTGACCCACAAATTAATACTCACAGCACTTTGGGGGCATTTGTGGACATTTTTATAGCTGCAAAATTTGTGTTGCCCAACACACCCTTTCCCAGATGTGGCACCACAAGGTCACACTCTGCTTTTTTGTTTTCATGCTCCTATTTAAAATGCCATGTGTGCATTATATTTAGTGCCACATGTTTCACATTCTGTGCTTTTTGCTGGTTATTCTGCTGTTTAAAATAGCCTTCTGGCAGTAGTGCCGAGGTTCTGTCTAATTTTCCTAAGTACAGGAAGACAGAGCTTACATTCTAGGGGTGTGCATGTATACAATTTTGGTAAATATTGCCAAGAAGTTTTCCAAAGTAATTGCACCAATTTACCCTCCTGACAGAAATGCATAAGACTTTGAATCGCCCCATGCCAACCTTGTTATTATCAGTCTTCCTCATTCCAGCATTTGCCATGGGTGTTTGGCTGTAATGCATTTTGGTTTGAAATTTTATTTCACTGATGGCTAATGAGGTTGCAGGCATTTTTATATATTTTCACTATTGCCCACTTGAGTAACATATCTTCTTATTGATCTCTAAAGTACCCAAAATGTCAATCTACTGTCAAATGAGATTTGTCTTCTCTGGCATCTTTGTCTGCCTTCTTAGCTCTCATATCAGTCAATTTTTTTTTTCTTTTTCTTTTTGGGAAGATTTCTATATAAATGTACTATGAAATAAGCTAACCCACAATTAACTTAAAACATTTCTTCTCTTCTCCTCTCCTCCTTGCTCCCCTCTGGGTTCTGGGGAAAGGTGATGCCCAAGTTCTCCTCCTCAAGTTGAAATACTTTTGAAGAAAGTTGGTCATAATTTCCTGAGGGAAATTTTAATTATACACATATTGTGTTATCTTTTGTATACTGGAAGGAAAAAATAGAACAATGGCCCTAGCTGGTTTTGCTCAGTGGATAGAGCGTCAGCCTGCAGACTGAAGGGTCCTGGATTTGATTCCAGTACAGGGCACATGCCTGGGTTGTGGGCTTGATCCCCAGTGTGGGATGTGCAGGAGGAAGCCAATCAATGATTCTCTCTCATCATTGGTGTTTCTATCTCCCTCTCCCTCTCCCTTCCTCTCTGAAATAAATAAAAATGTATTTTTTTAAAAAAGAAAAAGAAAAATAGAACAATGATAGTGATAAAACTGAAATAGAAAATTAAGGACCTGTCAAGAAAAATGGCCCAGGTTTAGCATAAAAGATAAAGCTTGATAAAAATATTCACATGAGGAAAACTAATCAGAAAATCGATACTAAAATAACATTAAAAGAGAAAGATCAATTAAATGCAGTTAATTGTTCTTATCACTCATTTGAAAGCATCCTGTATAATAAAGAGGTAATATGCAAAATGACCATCACTCTGTCACACCATCACACGATGGCTGCACCCACAGTGGAGGTGGGGTTTCCATAACAAACCATAACGAGCGATCAGCAGGGACCTGAGGCTGCATGGTGCCGGGCCAGGGTGGGGGACCAGAGGCTGCACCCCCTGCCCGGCGGGGCTTGATGGGGGAACTCAGGCCGTGTCCCAAAACCCTGGCACTGGGCCGGGTTTCCTCAGGCCATGCCCCCACCTGGCGCCAGGCCAGGAGAACATCAGGCCACACCCCCCGGCCCAGCGCCAGGCCAGGAGACCTCAGGCCACACCCCCGACCCCAGTGCTGGGCCTGGGAACCTGAGGCCATGCCGCCCACTGCAGGGCTTGCTGGGGGACCTCAGGCCATGCCCTCACCCGGAAGGCCCTGAGGCTGCAGCCCACTCAGCAGGGCTTGACGGCGGTGGGACAGGACGTGTCTGGGTCTCGTGTGATTTTGAGGTACATGCGGGTGAGAGGGGACTTGACTCTGGGTCCTGCAGCATGCCCCAGACTCTGACAGGAGGAAGATTTTCATATACATTTTATTAATTTTCTTTCATCTCTGACACTTCTATTATAGAGAAAGGGCAAATAGCAATATTAAAATATTTCCTCTAATTAATTCCCTTTTAATGTGCACAAATTTTGTACACCAGGCCACTAGTTTCTTATAATGCTCCAATTCCATACAAAATTGGGGGCTATTGTTTAGAATCTAGGAATCTCACACATTGGATTTGCTTATGTAAATGGCACTTATTATAACAAACATGATTTCCACATTGTATATTAAATAGGAAAATTGCAGTAGAAGGGGAAAGAAAGCAGAATCAATATTTTATTAAATGTAAGAACAGATCAAATTGATTCTCCAGAAGAAATTCTCAATAGGATCATGAATGTATAGACTGTAACATTCTATAAAAGAACCTAAAATCTCATTGAATAACTTGTATAATTTGGTTAACCAGTGTCACCTCATAAATTCAATAAAAAAAGACAAATATTTTGTCATGTATTTACACAGAACCAATTTAGCTAATATGAAAGAGATTTATTACTTGAGATACATAAGGTATTTCTATTTTAATCAGAATTCTTTGTTATATGAAAATTGCCTTTGAACTCCATGATACTACATGTACAAATCACATAATATATGATCTTTTTAAAATAGTGAAACTTTTACTTTCTTATAATTTTTAGCATGCTCTGTAAAATATTTGTACTTATGTCTGATATGTTATGTTACAATTATTTCTTTTATTTAGGAGGCCGATTTAACATTTGTATTAGCCCTCAAAATTAAATAATTTTCTGTGTACTCATTATCAAGATATAGACATATATTATTCACAAAAGTTTCAATTCAAATACCTAATAAATACTCGTTATGTAAACTTTTTCATATTTTATTCAGATTAATTAAAATGTTATTGCATATTAATAGTATTATGCAATGTATGTATGTATAAAAAGTGTTTATTTGTATATATGAAATGATAGTTATTTTTCAACTATATACTTAATTTTCAAATATTTTAAGTCTATAATCAAAATGAATATTTATTGGAAAAGATCTGTTTAATAAAAAGTGATTATATATTTTTTGTAATACTGACTAATAATTCAAATATATTTGCATATTCTTAGCGATTCATTCTTTGAGCCTTATTTGTTATTTTTAAATAATAACATTTTCCTCCCTTCTCTTGTTAGATAAAATATTAATGGTTTCCTCTGAGTAAATCCAACTTTTATAGCACCATGGGGAAAACATAAAGCAATATTAATTGTCTTCAATTGGACTCCTAAAAGTACCATAGCAAATTTCTCTTTCTCCTAGGCAATTGATTATCTAAAAGATTTGTGAAGAAAATACAGAATAATATTTTTTCATTTTGAGGAAATATACTACATAAAAGTGAGCATATAAGTGTAGTGCTTGATTAATTGCTTTACTAAACTGAACACTTCCAGCACTGAGATAAATAACAGAACATTATTAACACTGGAGGCACTAATCTGTACATCTAAAGGTTACTGCTCTCTTACTAAAATCAGAGAATGGTGTTTTATTTTGTCTTATTTTATGTCTTACATAAATGGAATCATATGGTATGTGTACTTTTATGTCTCTTATTTATTCAATAAGATTTCTGAGATTCATCCATAGTCTTATAAGTAGTTTTCATTTTCATTTTTATTATTTTACTAGAGGCCCGGTTCACAAAATTCATGCACTGAGGTAGGGGAAGGGGTGTCCCTCAGCCCAGCCTGTTGGAGATTGAACCCTTATCAGAGATAACATTGGCAAATATGTTCTCCCATGCAGTGGGCTTTCTTGTTTTGTTGATGGTTTCTTTTGCTGTGCAGAAGCTTTTAATTTTGATGTAGTCCCATTTATTTGTTTTCTCCTCAGTTTCCATTACCCTAGGAGCTGTGTCTGTAAAGAGATTGCTACAACAAATGTCTGCTATTTTACTGCCTATGGCTTCTTCTAAGATATTTATGATTTCCTGTCTTATGTTTAAGACTTTTATCCATTTTGAGTTTATTTTTGTGTATGGTGTACGTTGGTGGTCTAGTTTCATTTTTTGTTGCATGTATCTGTCCAATTTTCCCAACACCATTTATTGAAGAGACTGTCTTGACTCCATTGTATGCACTTGCCTCCTTTGTCAAATATTAATTGATTATGATGGCTTGGGTAGATCTCTGGGGTTTCTGTTCTGTTCCACTGGTCTATATGCCCATTCTTGTGCCAGTACCAGGCAATTTTGAGAACAGTGGCTTTGTAGTATAACTTGATATCTGGTATTGTGATCCCTCCAACTTTTTTCTTCTTTCTCAAGATTCCTGCAGCTATTTGTGGTCTTTCATTTATTCCAGATGAATTTTTGGAGAGTTTTCAAGGTCTTTGAAGTATATCATTGGTATTTTAATGGAAATTCCATTGAATTTATAGATTTTTTTGGGTAGTATGGGCATTTTAATGATGTTGATTCTACAATCTATGAACATGGTATATTCTTCTATTTGTTTATGTCTTCCTCTATTTCTTTTTTTCATCATCCTGTAATTTTCTGAGCACAGGTTCTTTACCTCCTTGATTAAATTTATTCCTAGGTATCTTAATTTTTTTGTTGCAATGGTAAATGGGATTGTTTTTTTGTTTGTTTGTTTCTCTTTCTGTGAGTTCATTATTGGTGTATAAAAAAAGCCATAGATTCTGGGTTTTAATTTTATATCCTGCTACATTGCTGAATTCATTTATTAAGTCTAGTAGTTTTTTGATGGAATTTTTAGTGTTTTCTATGTACAATATCATGTCATCTGCAAATAATGACAACTTTACTTCTTCTTTTCCTATTTCAATGCCTTTTTTTTCTTGTCTGGTCACCATGGTTAATATCCCTCATGAACATAGATGCCAAAATTCTCAACAAAATTCTAGCAAATCAAATCCAGCATTATATTAGAAAGATCATACACCTTGACCAAGTAGGATTTATCCCAGGGATGCAAGGATGATACAATATCCACAAATCAATAAACGTGATACACCACATAAACAAATTGAGAGATAAAAACCATATAATCATATCAATTGATGCAGAAAAAGCATTTGACAAAATCCAACACCGTTTCTTGATAAAAACTCTCAGCAAGGTGGGAATAGAAGGATTATGTCGCAACATAATAAAAGCCGTATATGACAAACCTACAGAAACATCATACTCAATGGGCAAAAACTAAAACCATTTCTCCTAAGCACAGGAACAAGACAGGGATGTCCACTCTCACCACTCCTGTTTGACGTAGAACTGGAAGTACTAGCCATGGCAATCATCTTTACATCTAGCCCAGCTACAATTGTATGTTTGCTCTGCATATCACATTTAAAAAAAAAAAAAAAACCCTCTTCCCCGGGGAAATATCTATGAATGTTGTTGTTTTCTTTTGTGTTTCAAGGATTCTAGGACAATGATATGGTATCTGAAGTTTGACTGAAATCTTCCTATAGGCGAAAGCCTTATAAATATATCTCATTCTTTGCTAAGCCTCAGAGAAGCCTAGAGTGCCAGAGTAGACAGAAGAAGATGGTGTCCATGCAGTGTCCCAAAAAGTTGCATTGTGTCCTGAAATAAGGCTGAAGCCATCTGCATCTACAAAAAATGACTGCAACATAAGTAGCAGTCCCGAGTCAGCAAAATCACAAAGAAGTTAACACCACTCATTCATTTAATACATATCTGTGAGCACCTACACTCAGTCTGTTTTAATTCTAACCACAGACTCCTTAACAGAAATATGAAGCCTGTATGACTTTTGCAATTTAATGTAATAAACATGCAAATTATTATTGATAGACTAGGCATAAAACTGAAAATATAATCTATGCATCCTAGGTATCCTATATAATTAGTACTGAGTGGATATTCTCTAGACAAAAATGTCAGTTACTCATGAGATATAGATAGCCACCCTCCTGGAAAAAATAACATTTTAAAATATTTTATGTATTTGCTAAGATATCTGTTCAATACACCACTCAAAAGTGAAGATATCACAAACATGGAAGAGTTTATTTCAATTAATTTTTGATAGGTATTTATATGTGACTTACTAGAATAAATTATTTTTCAAAAAAAAAAGAGTGATGAAACCATAAGACATGGGACTTTACAAAACGCTATAATGCAGATATGAGTGTGCACACACACATGTGCTTCTTTGGGAGAAAAAGGCTGAAAAAAGACCACATTATGTATGCATGTATAAGTATTTATAAATGTTGTACCTCTACATAATTATATACGTATGAATCTTGTATGAAAATATGTGATTATTTCCAATTAAAACCTGAATGTTATAAAATGAAAGTGTGTTTTGACTATCAACCACAAATCAGTTATGGTCAAGTTTTTTGTTGTTGTTCCAACATATCACTGCATACACATTAGATGCTCTTTTGATATATTTTTAAATATAGTAGTGGTTGTTTTAAGAAGAGAAACTATAGAAAAAACAAGTAGGTCTTTCACAAAACTTCCATTATCCTTTATTTTGTATTTTAGTTGTTAAAATTCTACACTAACCTCACTCAGCTGAGACTAAGAGGCAACATCATCACCTACAAAATCACTTATTGCAAACCCTATGATCCCTGCCTTCCTTGCATACATAATGGTCTTCCCCACTTTGCAAATCTAATCATTCCATCAGCATGGACTCCTTTCAAAATTACCTGTTTACACGAGTGGCTATTGAGCTACAAAGGGCACAATCTGTTATGGTGACCCTTCGTCCTCACAGCCAAAGCAGAAAACTCATTGAGAGAGATGGCACTAGTGGGAACCGATGAATGCTGGTCCAGACACCCTGGGAACATCAACATCATGATGCTACTTATTAGATAAACCCCATGACATCAATAACGACACTAATAATAGCGCTGACCTATATAGAGCTTTGTCTTTTCAAAATTGATATGAGTACATTATAGAAAGGATGGTTAGATTCATATTAAAGTTACTGATTACATTAATTTCTGATCGCCTGCTGTTTTCCTCTTGCCTTCTACTCTCTCACTGTAACTCCTGCCCTGATGCATCTTCCCATCCTAACCCATAGTCGTATGCCAGCTCTAAGATTCAAAGAAAGAGACTACAAGCTGAACTTTGGAGAGAGAAATACTGATATGTTTTCAAAAGCACATTTCTTTTCTGACAGCAGATATGACTTAACTTGGAAAACAAAGAGGAGTTTTTGAAGAGTGAATCAGACTGGACAGAAAATGTGGTGTGTCATGAGGTTGTATGGAGCTGATACCTAAAGGAGCTGATGTGTATTGATGAGTTCCACTTAGCCACGGGCCAAGCTTGCCACCACCAGATACCCGGTAGATCCCTGCAGAAGCCTCCGGTATAATTATCAGGCATGCTGGCAGGTATAGGCCCTTTCCCACGATAAGTAACATTCATGGGCAATATGGAGGAGCTGCTGTTCTAAAGGGAATGTCCCGTATGAGATAGAAAAGAGAATAAAAGAAGCAGTAATGAAGAAATTATAACATTATTGGGGAAAAATATAAAGCCCTAGCTGATTTTGCTCAATGGATAGACCATTGGGCCCTCGGACTGAAGGGTCCTGGGTTTGATTCCGGTAAAGGGCACGTACCTCTGTTGCAGGCTCAATCCAGCCCTGGTTGAGGTAACCGATCGATGTGTCTCTCTCACACTGATGTTTCTCTCTCTGTCTCTCTCCCTCCATTCTACTCTCTCTAAAAAATCAATGGAAAAAATACCCTCAGATGAGGATTAACAACAACAGCAAAAAAGAAAAGTTATTTAAAAAAAAGAAGAATTGATGAACCTAATGGCATCAAAGAGAAGGAGAACAATGTAAGTATGCAAAATTAGAAATATCAAGGGAAAAGAAACTACAGACACAAAGAAAATTCTTAAAAATCTTAAGTATTTTTCACAATTCAAAATGTTTACAATTAAAATATGAATTAAAATGATAGTTTCTAGAAAAAATATAACATTCTAACTCTATATGGGGAAAATAGCTCTGCTCTACAATAATAAAAATCAAGTATATGTAGGTATTCAAATAAAAACATAAAGAAACCAAAATGATTAACTTAATATAGTAGTTAGAATTAATACCAAAACATTGCAGGAGACAAACTTTATCCTTCTAAATAACACAATTCACAATTAAAATACATTATACTTATTTTGCTAATATGAGGGCAACACTTTCTTAAAACAGAAGACATAAGATACAATAGACAGAAACAAAACAAAAAAAACAGGAGATTTCAATGCATTTTATTCATTCAACATGAATCAAGAGGACAAGAACAAATATTAACAGAAAAAAACTGAAAAGCTAAAGAACCTAATCAATAATGTGGATCTAAAAGATTGTGTATGTATTATATTTGTCACAAAAATAACACAAGTATAAATAAATTTTATGGAGTAGTTATAATATAGCAATATGTTTCTTTTTCTTTTCTTTTTTTTCTTTTTTTGTTTTTGTTAATCCTCACCCAAAATATATTTTTCCCATTGATTTTTTTACAGAGACTGTAATGGAAGGAGGATAGGGGGAGAGAGAAACAGAGAAGGAGAAACATGGATGTGAGAAAGATAGATCAATAGATAGATCAATAGAAGGGCCAAGCATCAAATTTGCAACCCCTTGGTTCATGGGCCTGATGATTTAACCACTAAGCTACACTGGCCAGGGCAGCAGTATGTTCTTAATTCACTGAAGTAGTATTAGAAATCAGTAACAAATTCCAAAATTAAATAGAAGCTTCCATTAGGAATTTGTTTTTAAATCTTGATTTTTAAACAGCTGTTTTGTAATATGAAAAGGGGAATACAAACTGCACATTAATGTTTTCTAGAAAAGAGTGATAATTAAAATACTAATGTCAGAACCTTTTAAATAAAGATATAGTGATGCTCAGAGAAAATTATATACCTTATATAATTATATCAATAAAAAGTAAACAATAAAATCATATGGTTAAGTATGTAACTAAAATTATTGGAAGAAGAACACAAATTAATGGATGGAAATAATAATAAAATAGTAAATATAAGTGTAGAAATTACTGAGTTAGAAATATAAAAATTGTAAGATAGCTGAAAACTAAAAATCTAGGTTGTTTGAAGCATAAAATTAAGATACGTAAGTGCAGCTAACTTAATCATGAAAGAGATCACTAATACACAAATCATGAAATATTTAGAAAAAGTAACTGCAGAACTGCACAATTTTTAAAGCATAAACTATTTTTATCAAGGCTATTAACACTGAGAATATAGATTTAATGTCAATAGGTTTGTTAGGTACCAGTATTTTATTCAGTGAGAGATTCAATATTAGAAGGTAACTATCAATGGCTTCAGAAAGAAAGAAACCTTGGAATGGAGTTCTAGTGGATGAGCTTTGAATATCTAGAACTTTGCTTTTTTTTTTTTCCATTTTGCTGCTAGTTGTGATAGTTGAGCTATATAGGTAAAGAAAAGATGACTTCTACATACAAATGTAATTTATAATATTATATTTAAATGCATTTCCCTTTTGGAATATATAAATAATCTATATTGGCATAAAATGTTAAGATATATTAAAGAACATAGATCTTTTTATGAGTCGATGGTGAAAAGTTTAGAGGGTTCAAAGAGCATAGTGCAAGTTAATAATTGCCTCTCTTCAGGTGTTTTCCTCCATGTGATATGCTCCTCTTTGTCCTTCATAGGCAGGTAGTTATTTATAGCATTAAGAGCAGTTTCAAATCACCATTTCGTGTCTAGAGAAGCTATTGTAATCATAGAGTTTGTATAATGTTTCTTAAATTGTTTCTCTTAGGCTTTGCACTAGGACTCTGCTTAATAATTATTTTGTGATGACGAAGACCTGTTAAAATTTTTAAATCTCTGCATATTCTGGCCCAAGTCTTTCTGTCTTATTTCCTCCAGTGCACTAGTGGTCACACCTCTAATAAAGAAATGGTTTGAGTGCCCTGACCGGTTTGGCTCAGTGGATAGAGCGTCGGCCTGTGGTCTCAAGGGTCCCAGGTTCGATTCCGGTCAAGGGCAAGTACCTTGGTTGCGGGCACATACCCGGTGGGAGTGTGCAGGAGGCAGCTGATGGATGTTTCTAACTCTCTATTCCTCTCCCTTTCTCTCTGTAAAAAATCAATAAAATATATTTTAAAAAAAAGAAAGAAATGGTTTGAGTGACGTGTAAAAGAATTCAGAAATACCAGCTGGCTTTGGGTGATTGACAGGCATATATTAAAGATAGATTTGAGGATGTACAAAGCGGACTCTACTAATGAAGTGCCAACTTAAAAAATGAAGAGATTCAGAATTCATCAAAATTAAATAAAAGCAAGCACCCTAACAATGGGAACCTTAAGCTTGTAATCTTGGCATTTGTTCACCAGTGAATTAATTCTAGCAGTGTGGTCATTTCCATAGTGCTATGCAAAATATATTTTCAAATAATAAAGTAATTATAAAAATTTCCATGTGTAATTGTCCATGAGGGCAAACTGGAAGTCATAACTGGTCGTGATACATCAATAATTGATGGCCTAAGAAATGTGGCGAGCCACGTGATGTCTGGTTGCACTAAGATACTACAAATTACTTCCAGAAAATAAGCTTATGCTCAGAATAGAATTATTTACTATTGCCAAAGGAGCAACTCCTGTCAATGTAGAAGCAACACACTAAATAATTGTATTCATAGTTACACTTTCCCAATGTTCAATAATCACTAATATCTGTAGGGGATTTTTTAAAATATGCATCTTTAACCATGCTCTCCAATACTTGGGATAGAGTCTTCTTAAAAGTAATTTTTTTAGAAGAGGTAATATATTGTTAAAACATTTACATGATTAAAATTTTAAAAAATTTAAAAGTGAAAATACTTTCTCCCCTATCCACATTTCTATTTGTCCAATATCAACTTCCTGAACCCTGGGGGAAAAAATGTTTTCTGGTGGCTTAAAACCACAACTTTATTGTCTCACAGAAATCAGAAGTCCCAAATCAATGTGCTGGTAGGATTTATTTCTTTTTTTCTGAAACATCTAAGGGAAAATTAGATATTTCTCCAAGCTTCTGGCTGTTGCTGGCAATCGTTGGCATTTTAAGTTTCAGGAATTTTTCTCCCAATGTTTTTTATATAAATAAAACATACTGTTACTTTCTCCCTTCTTTAACTATAGGTAGTGTACTGTGGATGTTGTTCTATAATGTATTTTACCACTTAGCAATATATCCCAGAAATCTACACCAATGAAAAAGAAACATGCAAATCGGTGTCACTCTGCTACGCCCACCAGCCAATCAGATGAGATGCAAATTAACCCAAAAATGATGGCGGTTAATTTGCATACGCAGGCACGGAGCGAAGACTGAAGGCTCCAGCCGGAGTGAAGATTGACGACTGATGACTAAAGACTGAAGAGGCTTGGCGGAGAAGCCAAGCCTCGCTGTGGGCTGAGGGGAGAAGCCTAGCCTCCAGGCTTGGCTTCTCCGCTGCAGCTGGACCAAAGGCCTGGGTCCCCGGTGCCGGAGGAAAACTGGTGCCGGCAGCCAGGGGTAGGAAGGCCTATTGCGCGAATCTTCGTGCAATGGGCTTCTAGTCCTATATAATAAAAGGCTAATATGCAAATAGACAGAACAACTAAACAACCGTCGCTATGCCATGCGCTGACCACCACGGGGAGCACATGGAACATGGAGGGCATCAGCAGCAGCCAGCAGAGCACAAAACATGGCAGGCATCGTCTGCAGCGGGATGGTGGAGCAGGTGAGCTGGGGCACCAGACCAAGGTGGGAAGCCGGTTACTGTCATCGAGACAAGCCTCTGGTGGTTGCTAAAAATTTTTTGCTCCCGCATGCCACAGTCCTTCCCAGTGCCCAGCACTGGTCCCGATTGCTCAGCACTCTCCGTGGGTGTGAGCAGCTGGAGGCTCCGACCTCCCCTGAGGGTTTCTCCACCTCCCTCTGCTCCTGAGGGGCGATAGGGGCAGCAGCCACTGCTTGCACCCCCTGCTGGCCCAGCCCCAATTGCCTCGTGCTGTCAGGGAGTGCAAGCAGTGGCAGCAGGAGCAGGGCTGCCAGCAGACAGGGGACCAGGGGCCACAGCAGGAGGGGCCGGGACCTGCCCCTGTACCCACCACAGCCTCACGACCCACAGTTCCTTTCAAGGTGCACAAATTTGTGCACTGGGCCCTTAGTATTTCCATAAGAGTAGCGAAATATTTCTAAGTTTTTGTTATAACTATTGAGTAGTATTCCCATATGTGCTTAGAGCATATGATATTTTAAAAGATCCCTAATTATAAGTATTTTTATTTTTTACTGCAAAGAATACTATCCTATATAATAAAAGGGAAATATGCAAATTGACCCTAACAGCAGAACAACCACTCGACCAGTCACTATGAGGCGCACTGACCACCTGCTGGTTCCTTTCACCGGCCGGCAGGTGCCGATCGCCTGATGGCGAGCAGGAAACCAGAGGTGGCTGGCAGCAGGGGGCAGGGCCAGCTGTGGGCAGCTGGGGAAGATGGCCCTGATTGCAGACCATGCCTAGGGACTGTACCCAGGCACAAATTTTGTGCACCAGGCCTCTAGTAATAAATAATGATGTACAAATATAATTTTGTATGTATGGGTACAACCATAGAATAATCTTCAGAAGGAAAGTTGTAAAATGAAAGGGAAATTTTAATTTTAGATACTATAGGAGATAAATTCCCCTTAGTAAGGTTTATATTATTTTGCATTTCCAAAAGCTGTGTTTGAGAGTGTCTGGTTTTTTTTACAAGTTTACAAAGAGAATACATTATCAATTTTTGAATTTCTGCTAATCAGATAGGTAAAAACTATTTCTCTTTGTAGTTTTAATTGTTATTTATTTTATGATAAGTAGTTGAGTAAATTTTTATATGTTTTATTAACTTTGATATATCTTAAGACTTGTCTATTGATCTGCCTTATATAATTGTACCAGTGGAATATTTGTCCAGGTATTATTGCTGTGTAAGAGCCATTTGTTTTACACAGATCAATTCTTTGTATGTGATAATGGTTTCTATTTTTTTCTTAGTTTATTTGTTTTGTGATTACTCTTTTTCCTAAAAGTCATATAAAATGTATAATTTTATGTATCCATATATGTGAATATTTAGTTAATTCTGGACTTTTAGTAATGATTAGAAATACCTGTCCTGCTTCAATTTATATAAAAATTTATATTTTATTTTTTACATATTTTTATTGATTTCAGAAAAGAGGGGAGGAGGAGAGAGAGCGATAGAAACACCAATGATGAGAGAGAATCATTGATCGGTTGCCTTCTGCATGCCCCACACTGGGGATTCAGCCCACAACCCAGCTTGTGCCCTTGACTGGAATCGAACACAGGACCCTTCAGTCTGCAGGTTTACTCTTTATCCACTGAGCCAAACCAATTAGGGAAATATTTTAGATGTTTATGATTTTATTTTTTAATACATGTTTCCCACAACTACTGATTTAAAAATTTATCTGTGTCACCAGCGATTCGAGGTTCTAACTTATTACATACTAAGTTGCCATAAGTGTGTAAATCCATTTTTATAATTTGAATTGTTTCAATATTTGACTATTCATTTGCTAGTACCATATAATACTAAATTGGGCTACGACACTTCCACTCCCTTTGCTCTGCTATTTTGAAAAAGTGTTTTAAAATGTTTTTTTATTACGCACTGATCAGTGTTCTCAGTGGTTAGAGAGTCGACCCACACACTAAAGGGTTGTGGTTTCGATTCCCAGTCAAAAGCACATACCTGGGTTGCAGGTTCACTCCCTGCACCTGGGTTGGGGCTTCTGTGGGAGGCAACCAGTCAAAGTGTCTCTCTTACCTCTCTCTCTCTCTCTCTCTCTCTCTCTCTCTCTCTCTCTCTTCCCCCCTCCTCCACCCCACCTTCCTTCTACTCTCTCTGAAAATCAATGGAAAAAATATCCTCAGGTGAGTATTAACAAATTAACAAAACAAAAATGTTTTTGTTCATTTTCCTTATGAATTTAAAATTTGTCTAATTTCAGAAAGATCAAACCAGGTAAATGTACTGGGTTACATTTGAATGTATTAATTAATAAAGAGATAATGACATTTTTGTGATGTTTATTCTTTCCATTAGAAATTATGAACAACTTTATATTTGTTCCAATGTAACAATGGGTTACTCAGAAGTGTTCTAAAGTTGATTCTTGTTTTTCTCTAGAATATTTCCAGTTGAGTTTATGTATAGGTGTTTTAGCTTTTTAAAAATAGTCATATGGTATTATCTTTCATTTCATTTTAAAATTAAATTTATATACGGAGCTATGATGTATGTGTAATCATTTTAAATCCCACTGATTTACTCAACTTATTTATGGTAACAAATTTTAACTTATTGTCTTGGACATATAAATAAAATAAAATTGTAATTTGGAGTATTAATAAATGTTTACATATTTTGATATTAATAAAGGAGGAATAAATGGAGACTTGACACTGGGTGGTGAACCCTTATACATATAAAATATATTGAAATCTATATAATTTCACCAATCAGTGTCACCCCAATAAATTCAATAAGTAATTAATTAATTAATACACAAAAAATAAATTAAAAGCATGTACACATTGATACCTATACCACATCATTCTATTAACTAAAAGTCTATAAGCCATTATCTTTAATATTTATTTTTTCCTACCTTAAAGAGTTGAGCATAGTTTGAGTCACTCAAGAGTCACATTAGATTAATGATGTTTGCATGTCTACGTTTAGAAGTTAAGTCTATAGTAGGAATATAACTTCCTAACTGTCACATGTTATAAAATGTCTTTTCCCAATTAGATTTCTCTGTACTGTCTTATGATTTATTTTGCCATGAACTTTTAACATTTTTTAATGTTAGTTTATCAACTTTATGTATTTATGTATTTTTCTTCCCTTTACTATTTCTGGGAGGTTTATTAATCATTTTTAAGCATAGTAGCTTGTAAAGATGATCCATAATATTTTATTCCCTCATAACAATAAAAAAATGAAGTCACTTTTACCCCCCTTCAAGCTTAGTTGACCAATTGACTAGCAATATAATAGCCAATGAAGTATTAGCAAAGGTAACTGATGCAAGCAGAGGCTGAAAAAGTGCTTGCACTGGGACCCATACAGGCCTGGACTAGCTGGCTGATGATGAGAGACATATTCTCCCAGTATTCATATACCAGAGGGTAAGGACATCTGAAACCAGCTAACTGATCATCTGAGTGCAGTCAGGTGATCAAACCAAACTGAGATCAGGCCCAGAGAAGATAAAACTGACCAGCAGAAGAAAAAAACAAGCAAATGGTTATTTTACTCTATGATTTGAAACTGCTTGTCACATAGCAATAAAACTTTGATATGTTATTCTATATTTTATAGGAATATTTTGATAGCTATGTTATGGTGTGTTTTGTTTTTCTTTTTCTTTTTGCATTTAATCCTGACCCATTTGAAATGCATCCATACATAGAAATGGGTTTATTTGTTTTTATTGCTTGTGACTAATCAGCTATCTCCACATCTAAATTGTTGACATTATTCCCACTGATTGAAATGTCATTTTGCTGTGACAAAGACACAAAAAATTGAGAAAGTTTCTAAATTTTCTCTTCTGTTCCACTAATTGATCAGTTTGTACACATGTCAGTAACACACCCTTGTAATTATATAAGCTTTAGATACATGTTAATGTCTGGCAGGGTTTCTTTTCTTTCTCACTCTTATTTTTCAGTTTCTTTCTACTTCTTTTTTTTTTTTTTTTGCATGTTCTTCCAAATCAGGTTTTTAATCAATTTAACTTCAGAAAAGCTGTGGCAATTTAAATGGTTTGTATTTTATTATTAATTGCCTCAAGAAGAACTAATATATCTTGAGTCTTTATATTTAAGAAAATGAACTGTCTGTCTTTCTACTTGTTTGAGTCTCCTTTGTTTCAGATCTCTGGGATAAGATACTTTTTTTTTCTTTTATAGGTTTGAGATATCTTATTACGGTCACTTTTTTTTTTAATATGACTCCATTTTCACCCTGGTAGGATGTTCTATAGACACAAAATATATGAAAGAGACAAAAAAATTTTCAATATATATTTTTTACTAAGATGGAAGGGAAATAAAATAAACCTAGGATAAGATAATCATTGAAAATTAAAAGAAAAAAGTAATACACAAGCAATACTCAGATTTTTTAAAAATTTCATTTAACTTTAGGACAGTCTGATACTCACAATGGGATAAGTTATTTTGGACATCAAATAGAATCAAAAATTATGTTGGAAATTGATATTTTTTTCCGCTTCTTTCTAAGTGAGAGAGCAATAACTATTTACATAATATTTTCTTAAAAATGTTCAGCTCCAACTGTGTTTCTGCTCACCAGTCTGTGCTCATATAGTAAAAAAGATAAAATGAATGGCCTTATAATAATGGCTAGAATATATATTCTGCTTTAGCAAGCTTAGATACAAATATTTGCATTCCATAGCAGATGGTAGTCTCACCCCCATGACAGTAATTATAGAGGCATTTTGTACCATTATGGGTAAGCAAACAAGTATTAAATAGCTTCAGTAATGCATTTGTGACAAAAAAAAACAAAACATTTCTGTGCTAATGTGTCAGTTATTACACATAAAGCTCATTGCCATAGACAATAAAATTTTGGATTGATAGAACTCTATAATGTGGCAATGCACATGGGAATTATACTACCCATTAATCATGTGTAATGTTAGAATAGAGCAATTTCACATTGAGTTTATTCTGAATTACATGTTTCTAATGACCATTTACTTTCACTATATGTCATGTGCCTAACAGAGAAGACAGCCATATTTTCTATTATACCTATTAACCACACGTTTCATCTGAAAAATCAATAATCAACTATATAAAAGGACATCCAGATAAAATACACTGGCATAATATTATAAAATTTCAGAGTTTTAGTCATGCATGAGAAATCATAATGAAATCATTCACACTTGAGTTTAAAATTACATGAATAAATAATGGCTCTATTTCCTTTGGTAAATCATACATTGAAAACCATTATTAACCAATGTAACCAGACATTTTGCTGAGATGTTGAGGTATACAAAGCTAAACATACAATTTATTTCCTTACAGAACTTTTAGTCTAGAAAAGTAAATTTTAAAACATATATGTTATGTGTTAATGTAGTAAATACAAATAGTTTTCAATTAAAAATGCATTATTTTCTTTCTTTTTTTAAAAAAAATATATTTTATTGATTTTTTACAGAGAGGAAAGGAGAGAGATAGAGAGTTAGAAACATCGATGAGAGAGAAACATCGATCAGCTGCCTCCTGCACATCTCCTACTGGGGATATGCCCGTAACCCAGGTACATGCCCTTGACCAGAATCGAACCTGGGACCCTTCAGTCCGCAAGCCGACGCTCTATCCACTGAGCCAAACCGGTTTCGGCTATTTTCTTTCTATTATTATCAGTTAGTTATATACTGTGTAATCTTGAACTGTTGGCCTTATAAAAATGAAAATTATTCTCAATTAGTTATTTGAAATTTACAAACTTTAGTAGAAAAACACAAGCAACATAGAAAGAAGAGAAAAAGTGAACCAGGCAAAACATTGTGATGTGCAATATCCATTGCAAATTTCAAAATAGATGCAGAGACATATAAGCCTGGAACAGACTGTCCAATCTCAGAGGGAAGGCAAAGGTGGGTGGCTGGGTGGGAAGAGATTAACCAAAGAACTTGTATGCATATATGCATAACCCATGGACACCGACAATAGGGTGGTAAAGACCTGGGGAAGAGGGTGAGGGCAGGTTAGAAGGGGTCAAAAAAGGGAACATATGTAATATTTTCAACAATAAATTTAAAAATAAAAAACAAATTTCAAATATAGACAATTTCACATTTTAAGTTCTTTGATTAATTTTCCTTTAGGTATATAGTTTATATACAATAAAATATATACCAGATTTTACTGCCTTTTATGACACTTTACAAGTTAAAGATGTGAAATCTGCTAGAAATTAGACACTTCCTCAAAGAAAACACATGCACACGTACACATACGATCATCCTCATTAAAAATTATTCTGGCTCTAAAACCAAGGACAAGATGAGGACTTGCCAATCTAAAACAAATGCACAAACAGAACTCACATTGCTACAAATGTTCATCTTTCTTATTTTGATAAAAGCCCATGTTATACGGTTGTGTATGCAAGTACCTGAATAGATGAGGTAGCAGAATTCTGAAGTTCTCTTGTTTGCTACAGTTTTCCCAAATAGGAAACAGCATCATCAATTAAATGAGATGAACTGGGAAGTATAAATAGTGGCTGAGAAGATATAAAAGATATGAAATAGTCCCCCACGAGAGTGGTGCAGTGAACAAAAATAAAATAAGGTTTTGGGGCCTCTGTAAGGGCACATTTGCGATTGCCAGATTACATTAAGGATACACTTTCACTTTTGTAAGTATAAATTATAAGCAACAATGAGCAAGGCTGTATATTATTCTTTACTCAGGTTCTATTTGGATGTTGATTAAGCAGAAATTGTATTTAATTTGGGTTGTTTTGTCACTTGAGCATAAAAACTAAACAAAGAAATAGAGTTGAAAGGCAGTGATAATAACAATTGACCAGGACATTTCAGCTTTTAGTAAAGAAAATATGTAAAATGGATATAATGTAAACTTGATAGAATTAATGGACCTCATATATTCATGAAATTGAAGGAGTGAGGAAATCTTTGAACTTAGGAAGCTGGAGAAAATATATTCAAAATATAGAAAGCAATGACCAGCAAGTGGAATTCATGCAGTTGTAATTATGAACAATGTGCTGTCATTTTTAAAGAGAACTTTTTTAGGTATGACCACACCGTAACTGGTTCTGAAAGAATAAATAACTAGATCATAGAGTAAAACAAATGCAAGGCCCTGAGTGTCCAGACTGTTGGAAGGACCTTCTACCTGTTACCAGAAAGCCACATGAGTCAGAGGGGGCTCTCTCTTCTTTGGTTCTTGTCACACTTGAGAGAAAGAATTCAGACAAGGGACAGAAAGCAGTATTGAAACAAAACAAGTAAATTTATCAAGAATAAACAGCATAAAGCACAAGTGGGCAGCTCATCTAGTCTGGGTGTTCTACCTAGTGGGGGTTCAAGAGTTTTATACTCTCCCCCCTAAAGGTATCAAAGTTCCCCTGCCAGATAGACAAAATTGCTGTTTTAAATTTAATTCCATCTAACAAATTCATGCCGATCAACATCCAAAACCAAACTTCCATCTTTCTTTCCTAAAACCTGCCCTTTTTCTTCACCTACAGTTTTCCCCTCTTACTTGATGGCAACTCCACTTTTACACTTGTTTAAATGCAAAAGGGTGGAGTTATATTGATTTTATTTCTTTTAGAAACATGATCAATATGTCAGCAAAACCTGTAGGCACGGCTATGAAAATATACCTAAACTCTAACCACTGCTCTGATTATCTTGGTCCAAGCCAACAGCAAGGCTTTTCCAGATTATCATAATGGCCTCCTTCTACCTTTGCTCCCCTATAGTCTATTCTCAACAGAGTGTCTAGATTGGTACTTTATTTTTTTAAAATTCTTTATTGTTTAAAGTATTACATAAGTTTCCTTTTCCCCCCATGGACCTCGCCCTGGCCGCTCCACCCCACAGCACATGCCATCACCCCCACTGTCTGTGTCCATTGGTTATGCTCATACGCATGCATACAAGTCCTTTGGTTACTCTCTTACCACCTCCTTTCCACCCTCTCCTGCCTTCCCTCTGAGGTTTGAAGGTCTGTTCCATGTTTCTATGTCTTTGAATCTATTTCTGTTCATCAGTTTATGTTGTTCATTATATTCCACAAATAAGTGAGATCATGTGGTATTTATCTTTCTCTGACTGGCTTATTTTGCTTAGCATAATGTTCTCCAGTTCCATCCATGCTGTTGCAAATGGTAAGCGTTCCTTCTTTTTTACAGCAACATAGTATTCCACTGTGTAGATGTACCATTGTTTTTTTAACCCACTCAACTGCTGATGGGCATTTAGGCTGTTTCCAAATCTTAGCTATTGTAAATTGTGCTGCTATGAACATAGGGGTGCATATATCCTTTCTGATTGGTGTTTCTGTTTTCTTGGGATATATTCCTAGAAGAGGGATCACTAGGTCAAATGGGAGTTCCATTTTTAGTTTGTTGAGGAAACTACATACTGTTTTCCACAGTGACTGCACCAGTCCGCATTCCCATCAGCAGTGCACGAGGGTTCCTTTTCCTTTGCATCCTCGCCAGCACTTGTCATTTGTTGATGTGTTGATGATAGCCATTCTGACAGATGTGAGATGGTACCTCATTGTCATTTTGATTTGCATCTCTCAGATGATTAGTGACTTTGAGCATGTTTTCATGTGTCTTGGCCTTTGGTATGTCCTCTTTAGAAAAGTGTCTATTTAGATCCTTTGCCTTGCCTAGAATGATACTTTAAAATTGTGAACCAGCCAATGTCACTATTACACCTAAATCCCATAATGATTCCTCATTTTATGCAAAGAAACAGCCTAAGTGGGTTAAATAGGCTACAGATCCACTTGATCAGCCTCCCATTATCTCACAAACTTAACCTCTCAGTACTTTTCTCCTGATTACTCCATCCAGCCACCTTAGCCACTTTAATGTTCCTTGAACAACCTAAGAGGAGTCTTTTCTGAGGCCCTGTGTTTTGTCTATTTCCTGTGTCAAGAATGCTCCTCTGGATATTCATGTGGCTGACACTCTGGCTTCCTTCAAATTGTTGCTTAAATCTTACCTTATTAGTGAAATCTTCCCTTTCCATTCTATTTTAAAATGAAATGACAACCTGTTTCTCATCTTATTTCCTCATCCTAGTATTCCTGACCCAATTCATCCTCCTCGGGTTTTCCAAAACATTTATTTTAATATACTAAATTATGTATTCATGGCCTTATTCTTTATTGTCTCCCTACACAGCAGAATGGAGAGGAATATATATAACATTATAATAATAAACAGAAAATAGGCTTCCTATAAATACAGAATCATTTAGAGTATGGGAACTTGCTCTTCTAACCTGATTATTAGATGATAAGGCCTTTACTGTCAATGTTATGTAATTCTGAGAAATGTTTACTGCTTTCAGGTAAATATATTCCATTGATGACAAACATTTTTAAAGAAATATTTACTGTAAAAATAATTCCAGTGAGGCATCATACACAGTACATCACATCAAACATTCCATGTACAGCCTCACAGTAGATCATATGTTGAAGTTAGGCATGACCCCCTTAAGTCAGGCATGGCCAAATAACCAATTTTGAAAAATGATTTGTAAACAGATACTATGTCTTCTCATGCTGTGATAATTGGCAACATTCTAGAGTGGAGATTGTGATTCAGCTGAGTAACACTGTAGAGCAACTTTCTTCGGCACCAACCTGACTTGGTTGTGTCCTGTGAGAGATAAAATATTTATTGTGCTAAGGTGCTTCATTCTCAGTGATAATATATCCTGAATAATTCAATCAGGAAGACAAGAATGGTGTTATATTTTCCCTTTGATGTTTTTAAGCATCTGGCTGAGCAACGCCCCCTCCCCCCAACCCCCATGGGAGTGCACTGACACCAGGGTCAGCTCCTGAAGTGTAAAACCACCTGTCTGAAACAACTTTTGTGGGGTTTATTTATTTATTTACTTATCCTTACCTGAAGAAATTTTTCCATTAATTTTTTTTTTTTTTAGAAAGAGTAAAAAGGAGGGGGAGAGACAGGGAGACAAAAAAATCAATGTAAGAGAGACACATTGATTGGTTGCCTCCTGCACTTACCCGGATGGGGGCTGGGGATCTAGCCTGAAACCAAGGTAGGTGTCCTTGACCAGAATCAAACCCAGGACCCTTCAGTCCATTGGTTGACACTCTATCCACTGAGCCAAACCGGTTAGGGTGGGTTGTTTTTTGTTTTTTTTAATGTTTTGTTTTTGTTGTGTTTTGATGTGGTATTTTAGAAAGAAACTTAAGCAGGTATACATACACATGAACCCATTTTATGAACTCAGGTATTTGGAGAGGTGTCTTGCTTCAAATCAAAATATGAATTGATGAAATCCAAAAAAATTTTGACTGTAGGTTTAATCATAAACTATCAAGAAATCACTCTCCTTGTCACCTCTCTGTGTATATACAAGGTTTGGGACTGAGGAGTTGGAAAACAGAGTTGTGGACTGGTTTATTAGATGCTAGAGACCCAATTTGTGCACTAAGGGGGAGGAGAGTCCCTCAGCCTGGCCTGTGCCCTTCTGAAGTCCGGGAGCTCTTAGGGGATGTCCAACTGCAGGCTTAGACCTGCAGGAGTGGGCCTAAGCCAGCAGTCGGACATCCTTAGCACTGCTGCATAGGCAGGAGAGGCTCCTGCCACCACCTCTGTGCTCATCACCCATGAGCTCAGCTTCTGGATGAGCAGCACTCCCCCTGTGAGAGTTCACTGACCACCAGGGGGAAGCTCCTGCATTGAGTATCTGCCCCCTGGTGGTCAGTGCACATCATAATGACCGGTCGTTCTACTGTTTGGTAGATTTGCATATTAGCCTTTTATTATGTAGGATTATAACAAGTTTTAGTTTATTTTCAATCTTATTAAATCTTTGCTAATCTAGAAAATGGCAATGATTAATGATTTGTCCTCTTTCTTGGGATGTGAGAGTAATTCAGTAACATATTAGTTGTCTGAAGGCCAAATCCATTTCATATGAGTTTGGTTTGACTTGTAGAATTATAACCCAAACAATATTTGTAAACAAACAAACAAAAATATTGTTTCACATTTTTAAAATATGCACACTAAATTTTCTTCAAAATTAGAAAGTTCTGATTGGTGTTTCTAGTTTCTTGAGATATATTCCTAGAAGTGGGATCACTGGATCAAATGGGAGTTCCAGTTTTTAACTTTTTGAGAAAATGCCATACTGTTCTCCACAGTGGCTGCACCAGTCTGCATTCCCACCAGCAGTGCACGAGTGTTCCCTTTTCTCCACATTCTCTCCAGCACTTGTCGTTTGTTGATTTGTTGATGATAGCCATTCTGACCGGTGTGAGATGATATCTTATTGTTGTTTTGATTTGCATCTCTTGGATGATTAGTGACTTTGAGCATGTTTTCATATGTCTCTTGGCTTTCTGAATGTCCTCTTTTGAAAGGTGTCTATTTAGGTCCTTTGCCCATTTTTTGATTGGATTGTTTATCTTCCTTTTGTTAAGTTGTATGAGTTCCCTATAAATGTTGGAGATTAAACCCTTATCAGTGACGGTACATCTATACAATGGAATACTATGCTGCTGTAAAAAAGGAATTCTCACCATTTGCAACAGCATAGATGGAACTAGAGAGCATTATGCTAAGTGAAATAAGCCAGTCAATGAAAGAAAAATACTACATGATCTCACTCATTTATGGATAATAAAGACCATTATAAACTGATGAACAAAAATAGACACAGAGGCAGAGCAGCATCAAACAGAATGTCAACCTACAACAGGAAGGCCGGGGAAGGTTCGGGAGGTGGGATGAGAGATCAACCGAAGGACTTGTATGCATGCATATAAGCATAACCAATGGACACAAGACACTGGGAGGTAGGGGAGGCTAGGGGAATGTCAAGGGGGAAAAAAAGAAGACATTTGTAATACTCTAATACTCTTTGTAATACTTTAAGCAATAAAACAAAATTTAAAAAAGGTGAAGTGAAAATTAAATTAGAAAGTTCTTCTGAGATAACATTTAACTGGACAGGACATGCCCCATTGCAAAGAATATGAACTATCTTTTTTACCCCTTTTTAATTGAATTCACTAGTATTGGTGTGATACTGGTTAACAAATAATTCAATAAAAATATGGACAAAGGACCTGAATAAATACTTCTCCAAAAAGACATACAGATGGCCAATAGACATATCAAAGGAATCTCAACATCACTAATCATCAGAGAAATGCAAATTAAAACCACAATGAGAAATCACCTCATACCTGCCAAAATGGCTACCATCATACCATCATACATTACCTTTTCATTCGTATATGCAGCTTGATTTATTTATTTATTTTTTTACTGGACAATTGAAGATTGTCGTCCCCTGAAATAGAGTATAAATAATTTGACTAGTAACATAATCCCTTTGTTGTGATGTTAACAATAGCAACACAATTGCATATTTACTTAATAATAGGATCCTAAAATCCAAGAAACTGTTAGAAACTCTAGATATGGTTCAAACTAATAACTTATTTTATGATTATACCTTTCTGACTTAATATAAGGAGGTGGAGGGAGATAAGAATAATAAACATTTTAATTAAAGGAGTGATAACCAAAACTCAGAGATCTGTTTCAGACCATAAATCCAGATAATTAAGCCTTTGGCTTGATGAATGTTTAATAACTTAATTCGGTATGCATGCATTATTTAGGTATATTTTTCTGATGACTTTAAATAATTTTATCAAACAGTTTCTTAGGTCTTCAAGTTTTATGGTTTTAACAATAAGAGAGCAACATTAGTATAAAAGTACTTCTTACACTTGAGAAATAGACTGAGATTTCTCTGCTCATTATAAAAAGGAATGAAAATGTTGATAGCTGGTCTTTACTCATTACCTCAATTAATACTTTCATTCAGTCAAATGTTTGTTATGTGCTTAGTTTGTGAAAGGCACTTTCCCAGGTACCTAGAAGCATCAGTGAGCAAAAGAGAAAATACTACATTTGAGTATTTATTTCTATGAGTCACAGCTAATTATATTATCTGGCTAAAATTTTGAAAACATATAAGCATGTCATAAAATTTAAAAATCAACAGAATTAGAAAACATCCAATGAATAATGCAATGCAATTAAAAGCATCATTTAATCATCTTTAGTTTTCAAATAAATGCAAATGAATAGATGAATAAAAGGAAATCTTATAGACTATGACTTAAAGTAACGGATTGAGAGAAATAATATTAATAATAATAATGAGGAGAAGAAAAAAGAGAAGGAGGAATGCTTTGATAGGTAGGTTAAAAATCATTTTGTGAAGTGTTTATTTACCAACCTCTAAATGCACAACTTCAAAATAGAAAGTATTAACTTTTCTGACTTACAATGTGGAGCAAAATGAAGAAGAAATTACATAGAAAATAAGTAGACTAAGTGACCATAAGCATTTGGAATAGCTAACATATCTGTACCACCTCTAAAAGTGGATTTGGTCTATGACTTTCATTATTTTATCTATTAAGTATTTTTCCCATTAAGTTAATTCAAATGTTAGTTATGCATAGTTAACTTCATTCATCAGTGGTTACTTAAGCAAGCAGAATTTATATGGGCAATGCTTTGCTGCATATGGGATGTGAGGGCCAAAAAATTTTCTCTTAATTTACATCCAGATCCATAAATCTCTTCCCAGTTCACCGTTCACCAAAGGAAAGGTCACCCTAGATATATCATATGACCCATGTTTCTCTCCTCAAATAATATATTAGGTCAATAAATATTTATTACACAAATACTTTCTGGAGAACACACTATTAAACATGATACCAAATAAGATTGGTACATCCTGCCAAATAAATAGACGTACCATCTGCTTTCAGAAATATCTCTTTTAGTGCTTACAGAGAAGAAAAATATTCAAGCTTGGCAAACCCTCTCTGGGCAAGTAAGAGCGCTATGCCTGATGGATAATTTTCTTGACCATTTATTCACATCACACAATCCATTACACACCAAGCATGTGCCAACCACTGAGTTCAGCATTAGAATTGTAAAAATGAAAACACATCTCTCATGTACTGCTGTCAAGAACAGCAGAGTTTTAATGTTTGACTTTTAACAAATAAGATAAAATAATATAATAAATGGCCCAATGATATGGCTCAGAGGTTGAGCATCGACCTATGAACCAGCAGGTCTCAGTTTGATTCCCAATCAGGGCACATGCCTGGGTTGTGGGCTTGTTCCCAAGTATAGGGCCTGTAGGAGGCAGCTGATCAATGATTCTCTCTCATTAATGATGTTTCTATCTCTCCCGCCCCTCCCTTCCTCTATGAAATCAATAAAAGTATATTTAAAAAAACAATAATAATATATTTAATTCAGTAAAGATGTTTACATAATGCAGGGAGCCCACAGGGAAAGAACTTCTATGTCAGTGAAGGAGTTAAATAAAACTTCGCAAAGATAGTCACATTGGATTCAAACTTATAAACAATAAAAGAGATAGATTTATAAGAAAATGCAACAATATGTACTGAAATGTGGAATATTAAAGAGGCTGGCAAGTTCATAAATAAAGCAATCATGTATTATATTTTGAAAATATATTTAAGAAGAGAAGAGGCAATTTCAGGACATTATGAGCAAGATCCTGAGAACTTTGTAATGTAAAAACTCAGATACTAGGAATTCTTGGTATATGAAAGAGGAAGAATTTGATATTTTCCTCAAAATTTTGCTTTAGTCCATGTATTTTTTATATTAACATTGTCTGGGACATGTTGAAATACTAAGTAGAGTGAAAAGTGTGTTAAGATTTAAATGCTATATTCATTCAGTGGGAAATGTATGGTAAATCATTACATATACGGGTCAATAGTGAGCTGTAAGCTAAAGACTAAAATTCAGGTCTCAGCTTACACATGCTAATGAATCATGAATGAGAACCATTAGGGAAGGAATAAAGGATACTGTTTCTCTATATCTATATCAACACTAATAAAAGAGAAAAATGGTAATTGGCGTATGAGCTACCCTTTTCATTGGCTAATCAGGGCTATATGCAAATTAACTGCCAACAAGATGGTGGTTAATTTGCATATGTAGGCACAATGCAGGCAGGAGAAAGGGAAAGCAGGAAGAAGCCCCCTGCCACTGACAGTGATCAGAAACACAGGGGGGAGCTAAGAGCTGGGGGGCAGGGCAAAGGTGGCCCTGGGGCCGCCTTTGCCCTGCCCCCCAGCCATGATTGGAGAATCAGGTGCCTTTTCTGCCCTGGCCAGTGAGACCAGGAAGTAGGGGTGGAGCCAGCGATGGGAGCTGGGCACGGTCGAAGCTGGTAGTCCCAGGAGCTAGGGGTCCCTTGCCTGGGCCTAAAGCGAAGCCCACGATCGTGGGGCTGCTGCAGCTGCGGGTCCCCGCTGCCCGGGCCGGACACCTAGGCCAGAGGCATCAGGCCTGGGCAAGGGGCCGATCCTGCGATTGGAGGGTGATGGAGGTCAACGCCTGAGGTCTCCCAGTATGTGAGAGGGGGACGGCTGGGCTGAGGGACACTCCCCCCACACACACACCCAGTGCACGAATTTCGTGCACCGGGCCCCTAGTATATATATAAAAGCCTAAGCGACCATCCAACCATCTGACCATCCAACCGGTAGCTATGATGCACAATGACCACCAGGGTGCAGACGTTCAATGCAGGAGCTAACGAGCTGCAGTGACTTGGCAGCTGCTCTTCTCGGGTGATGCACCTGGAACCAGACAGGAGGGAGCAGATTCCGGGGTGCATCCCCTGAGAACCGCCCTCTCGCAATCTGGAACCTCTCCGGGGATGTAGGAGAGCCGGTTTTGGCCCGATCCCCACAGGCCAGGCTGAGGGACCCCACCGTGCACCGGGCCTCTTGTAATACAATAATAAACTGCACTTAATTAAGTATAAAACTTTAATAAGTTGACCTATATTTGTATATAAGTGAAACAATCACCCTAATAAAGAAAATAAATATCTTTATCAACCCCAAATTTTTTGTGAGCCTTTTTATTTATTTTTTTAAATATATTTTATTGATTTTTTACAAGGGAGGAAGGGAGAGGGATAGAGAGTTAGAAACATCAATGAGAGAGAAACATCCATCAGCTGCCTCCTGCACAGCCCCTACTGGGGATATGCCCGCAACCAGGTACATGCCCTTGACTGGAATCAAACCTGGGACCCTTCAGTCCGCAAGCCGTCGCTCTATCCACTGAGCCAAACCAGTTAGGGCTTGCGAGCCTTTTAAATTCTTCCCACACCCATCAGCCCTCTCATCTGCATCCCTGGGCAAGAACAAATTTGCTCTTTGTCACAGTATGTTAGTATAAATTTTCTAGAATTTTCTAGAATTGGAACAAAATAAAATGTATTACATTTTGTCTACCTTCTTTCATTCTGCATAGTTATTTGAGATTCATTTACATTGTAACTTCTGTTCATTTTTGTATCATTGAGTAGTATATTATTGCATAGATATACCAGTGTTTGTCTAGTCAACTGTTTTATACTATTTCAAATAAAGCTCCTAGGAGCTGTAATGAGCATACTTTGAATAAACACGTGTTTTTATTTCTTTTGTATAAGTTCCTAAGACTGTAATGAAGTATTACGTAGTCAGAGTATGTTTAATTTAAAGTATTGAACCTAAAAAAATCAAGTAATCGTGGCACTGATCTAAGTGCACGCACACACATGCACACAAATACATACATATGTAAGAACCAACTGATCATTTTTATTTCATTGAAATTAAAACTTTCTGCTTTTCTTAAGATAATGTTAAGAAAATAAAAAGACACATGCTAGAAAAATATTCACAGACTATATATATATATATATATATATATATATATATATACACACTAGGGGCCCGATGCACAAAATTCGTGCACTGGGTGGGGGGGGGGGAGTGTCCCTCAGCCCAGCCTGCCCCCTCTCACATACTGGGAGTCCTCAGGCGTTGACCATCATCACCCTCCAATCGCAGGATCGGCCCCTTGCCCAGGCCTGACGCCTCTGACAGAGGCGTCAGGCCTGGGCAGGGGACCCTCATTTCCCTTCATCACTGGTTCTGCCCCCAGCCCAGGCCTGATGCCTCTGGCCCAGGCGTCAGGCCTGGGCAGGGGACCCCGAGACCCCTCCGATTGCTGGCTCTGCCCCTTGCCCAGGCCTGATGCCTCGGCCAGAGGCGTAGACCCCCATCACCCTCCGATCGCCTGATCGGTGCCTTGCCCAGGCCTGACGCCTCTGCCAGAGGTGTCAGGCTTGGACAGGGGACCCCCATCTCCCCCCGATCACTGGCTCTGACCCCCGCCCAGGCCTGAGGCCTCTGGCCCAGGAATCATGCCTGGGCAGGGGACCCCCATCTCCCTCTGATCGCTTGCTCCACCCCCCGCCCAAGCCTGACGCCTCTGACCCAGGCTTCAGGCCTGGGAAAGGGGACCATCATATCCCACAATCCCCGGCTCCGCCCCCCACCCAGGCCTGATGCCTCTGGCCCAGGCATCAGGCCTGGTCAGAGGAGTTGACCCTCATCACCCTCCGATCACCAATCACCGGATCGGCCCCTTGACCAGGCCTGAGGCCTCTGGCAGAGGTGTCAGGTCTGGGCAGGGGACTCCCAGCTCCCCACGATCTCCCGCTCTGCCCCTGCCCAGGCCTAACGCCTCTGGCCGAGGCATTAGGCCTAGGTAGCGGACTCCCAGCTGCCCGCGATCTCCCACTCTGCCCCTGCCCAGGCCTAACACCTTTGGCCAAGGCATTAGGCCTGAGCAGGGGACCCCCAGCTCCCCGCAGTTGCAGGCTCTGCCCCTGCCCAGGCCTAATGCCTCTGGCTGAGGCGTCCAGCCCGGGCAGCGGGGACCCGCAGCTGCAGCGGCCCCGCAATTGTGGGCTCCGCTTTAGGCCCAGGCAAGGGACCCCTAGCTCCCGGGACTGCCAGCTTCGACCGTGCCCAGCTCCCATCGCTGGCTCCACCCCTACTTCCTGCTATCACTGGCCAGGGCGGCAAAGGCGCCTGATTCTCTGATCATGGCTAGGGGGCAGGGCAAAAGCGGCCCCAGGGCCGCCTTTGCCCTGCCCCCCGGCTCTTAGCTCCCCCCTGGGTTTCCGATCACTGTCAGTGGCAGGGGGCTTCTTCCTGCTTTCACTTCCACCTCCCTGCATTGTGCCTACATATGCAAATTAAGCGCCATCTTAGCTGGCAGTTAATTTGCATATAGCCCTGATTAGCCAGAGAAAAGGGAAGCATTGTACGCCAATTACCATTTTTCTCTTTTATTAGTGTAGATATATATATACATACATATATATATATGTATATGTATATATATGATAACTGCCTTTATCCAGAATGTATAAAGAATTTAAAAAAATTTTTTACCAATATAGATAGTTCAAGATGTCAATAGATACTTCAATAAGAAGATAAGACCACTTCGGTGACAGTTGTTGATATGGGGAGGTGATGCATGGGTGAAGGCAAGTGGGAAATTTGTGTTTCACCTCATGTGCTGGGAACCTGAAAGTGCTCTAAAATATAAATTCTAATATATATATATATATATATATATATATATATATATATATATATATATATATATATACATATACACATACACATGCATATATATGAATGGCCAAAAAAAATAATAAGAAAAGATGCTGAAAAACATCTGTCATTAAGTAAATGCAAAATTAAAACTACAATGTGTGTACTAATTAGAATGAGTAAAATTTAAATGCCTCACAATAACAAATGTTGGTGAGGATGTGGACGGACTGACACTTTCTATACTACTGATAAAAAAAACAAAGGAAAATGGTGCAACCACTTTGGAAAACAGTTCGGAGCCACCTTTTTTTGTTTTTTGTTTGCTGTTTGAATATATATATATACTAGGGGCCCGGTGCACGAAATTCGTGTACTGGGTGTGGGAGGGGGGGTGTCCCTCAGCCCAGCCTGCCCCCTCTCACATACTGGGAGCCCTCAGGCGTTGATCCCCATCACCCTCCAATCGCAGGATCGGCCCCTTGCCCAGGCCTGACGCCTCTGGCAGAGGCGTAGACCCCCATCACCCTCCGATCGCCTGATTGGCCCCTTGCCCAGGCCTGACGCCTCCACCAGAGGTGTCAGGCTTGGACAGGGGACCCCCATCTCCCCCCGATCACTGGCTCTGACCCCCGCCCAGGCCTGAGGCCTCTGGCCCAGGAATCATGCCTGGGCAGGGGACCTCCATCTCCCTCTGATCGCTTGCTCCACCCCCCGCCCAAGCCTGACGCCTCTGACCCAGGCTTCAGGCCTAGGCAAGGGGACCATCATATCCCCCCAATCCCTGGCTCCGCCCCCCACCCAGGCCTGATGCCTCGGCCAGAGGAGTTGACCCTCATCACCCTCCGATCACCAATCACCGGATCGGCCCCTTGATCAGGCCTGAGGCCTCCGGCAGAGGTGTCAGGCCTGGGTAGGGGACCCCCAGCTCCTCGCGTTGCAGGCTCCACCCCTGCCCATGCCTAACGCCTCTGGCCTAGGTGTCCGGCCCGTGCAGCGGGGACCCGCAGCGGCAGCAGCCCCGTGACCATGGGCTCCGCTTTAGGCCCAGGCAAGGGACCCCTAGCTCCTGGGACTGCCAGCTTCGACCGTGCCCAGCTCCCATCGCTGGCTCCACCCCTACTTCCTGCTATCACTGGCCAGGGCGGAAAAGGCACCTGATTCTCCGATCATGGCTGGGGGGCAGGGCAAAGGCGGCCCCAGGGCCGCCTTTGCCCTGCCCCCCAGCTTTTAGCTCCCCCCTGTGTTTCTGATCACTGTCAGTGGCAGGGGGCTTCTTCCTGCTTTCCCTTTCACCTCCCTGCATTGTGCTTACATATGCAAATTAACCGCCATCTTGTTGTCAGTTAACTGCCAATCTTAGTTGGCAGTTAATTTGCATATAGCCCTGATTAGCCAATGAAAAGGGTATCGTCGTACGCCAATTACCATTTTTCTCTTTTATTAGATAGGATATATACACACACGTATGTATATATATACATATGTATATTCAAATATATATGTGTATATATATTCAAATATGTATATGTATAAAATTGATTTCAGAGAGGAAGGGAGAGGGAGACAGAGATAAAAACATCAATGATGAGAATCATTGATCTGCTGCCCCCTGCACACCCCCTACTGGGAATTAAACCCACTGCCTGGGCATGTGCCCTTGGCTGGAATCGAACCTGGGACCCTTCAGTCTGCTGGTTGATGCTTTATCCACTGAGCCAAACCAGCTAGGGCCCACCTATTTGATTTAAATCTACATTCTTCTTTGGTATATGTGAACTCTTTGGGCATTCTTAATATAATTTTTCAATTAGATTGAATTTGTGATAAAAATATGAGAACAATGATTCAAGGTTCTGCATGGCTTGCAAACTTCCTACAACTTTCTTATGATACAGCCTAATTATCAAGAAAAAGCATCCCTCACTAGAGTGGAGAGAGTAATATAAAAATATTGTCTAATAGACACCATTTACCATCTGGAATAAGAAAAAGACATTTCAAGGCCAGTCCAAGTAGCCTGTATTTTAAAGGACAGTTAACTTTGAAATTAGTAGTAGAGAATACCAGATTCCCAAACTCAGTGACCTTAGCTGAGTTTCTGAAGAATGCAACTATTGTTATAAATAATATTACATTATATTAATTATGTTAAATTAGTTATGATAAATAAATTATATTCTATGTACAGAGAACAGAGTGTTGGTTACCAGGGGGAAGGGTTTGAAGGGTGGGCAAAATGGGTGAAGGGGTACAACTAATTGTATGGTGGCATATGGTGACTAGCCTTTTGGTGGAGATCACAGTGTGCATGCACATGTCAGATGATCATGTTGTATACCTGAAACTCATATAAACTTGTTACATACCAATTTTACATCAATTAAAAAATGAAAGTGAGTGTCTACAAATCAATACCAATTTATTAAATTATTGACTTGCTTTGTTTTCTGAGCAAATAGCTTAATTTTTTTCAGCAACTTGAAGCATTTTTTTTCTGCTTATAACCCCAGCCTCACTCTCTGCTTTACAAAAGCATTTCTCACCAGTTCCCCAGGAAATTAATAGACATGCTGTGAATAATATGTTCTTTAATTAACTATAGGCAGAGAAAACTGAGTTCAACAAAGCAGACTTGTTTATTGTCAAACATCAAACAGCTTTTAATTTGCTATACTGTGTTATGACACTCCTAGGGTGAGACCAGTTTGGCAGTGTTTTATAAATTTACTTAAAAACAAACAAACCAACAAAAATCTCTTATTGGACGAAGTAGCTCATACAAGTAACCCAAACTTTGTACCTGTACCATTCCTCAGATAGGAGGCAGATAGGACATTCTGTGGGGTCTCCGGCTCCAAACTTGTGATCCACATTTAGTAATTGGTCTTTAATTTTAAAGCCCCACTTATTTCCGAATATATGAAAATTGGACTTGTTATCTAGAATCCCTGTCCTGAAGATTCACCCTGGATAAACTAATAGCACCAAGTCATTTAGAAGGGGAGTCTTGCCTCGTATTTGTCACTAATTGACCCTAAAACCAAAACTGTGCGGTTTCTCAATATCTGAATATGGAGTGTAATGCTTACTTGTGCTTGTCAATTTGACTAGACTAAGGAATGCCCAAAGGTGGTGAAACATTACTTCTGGGTGTGTCTGTGGGGGTGCATCTGGAAGAAATTAGCATTGGAAACAATAAACTCAGTAAAGAAGATTGTCCTAGCCAATTCAGGTAGGCATTGTCCAATCCACTGAAGGCCTTAATAGAATAAGAAGGCAGTAGAAGGGCAAGTGTGCTCTCAACTTGACCTGAGACATCGATCTTCTCCAGCTATACTCCTGGTTCTTGGGCCTTCAGACTTAGACCGGGACTTGAACCATTGGCACCTTAGCCTTTGGGCTTGAACTGGAACGGCAGCACCAGCTTTCTGGGCCTCCAGCTTGTAGGCATCTTCCCCACCTTCACAATTGCAAGAGCCAATTCCTCATAATAAATATCTTTCTAAATATCTTTATACATCCTATTAGTTGTCTCCCTGGAGAACCCGGCTAATGTGCAGACCTTCTTAATACATGTTATATTTCATAATATTGCCATCTTGGCCATTTTTCAAGACAACAATTATTATACCGGAGCCCATTTGTTCTCAAGATTCATCACCATATGGTAGCTTTCCCCTTGGATCTTGTTATCACCTCATATTATTTCATCTCTGATTTTAAAATTCAAATATCCAACTCTTTTTTTTAAATTTTCTATCTTTGAAGAAACTTCAACACCTCCCTCACATCTCATTTTCTCTCCACCTAGGTTAATAAATCTAGTTCCTTTTTTCTACCACCTCCCATAACATGCAAAATTGTCCTTGCTGTAAAACGAATGTATTGGAATTAAAGCTTTTGAAATAGTAGATTATTTTTCATTTTCTCCCATATCATTTGCTGATCTCTTTAATAACTATTAATTTAAAAATTACAATTTTCCAGGTATCCCTCTAAGAGCTGGGAGCTGACATTTAAGTGGAGAAGAAAGACAATATAAGCAAGAGAAGTACAGTATATTAAACAGTTTTATGTTCTAAAGAGAGAAATAACACAAGAAGAGGGGTAGGAAATGTGCAGGAGCAGGTTGAAAGTTTAGGTAGGGTGGGCAAAGTGCTCTTCACAAAGATGGTAAGTTTGCACATGACTTTGAAGGATGTGAGGGAGCTTATCATGCTAATCTTGATAAAAATCGTGGGGAAAGCCGAAACCGGTTTGGCTCAGTGGATAGAGCGTCGGCCTGCGGACTGAAAGGTCCCAGGTTCGATTCTGGTCAGGGGCATGTGCCTGGGTTGCGGGCATATCCCCAGTAGGAGATGTGCAGGAGGCAGCTGATCGATGTTTCTCTCTCATTGATGTTTCTAGCTCTCTATCTCTCTCCCTTCCTCTCTGTAAAAAATCAGTAAAATATATTTTTTTAAAAAAATCGTGAGGGAAAAAAAAAAACTAAAAGGAACAACCAGTACAGGGAAGAACTTGCCTAGTAAATAATGCCTATATCTTTCCCACAATATTTTAGTATGATCATGATAGAAAGAAAACCCTGAAATTTTTGAGAGGAAATAAAATGTTTGGTTAAGAAGGAAAAATCAAATTAGACTATATAATTTTAAATTAAATCTATTGGTGTGACATTGATTAACAAGATTATATAGCTTTCAAGTGCAGATTTCTATGATACATGATCTGTATATTGTATTATGTGCCCACAACCAAAGCCAAATCATCTTCCATCACCATGTATTTGGCTCCCTTTACCCTTTACTATACCTCAACCTTTCTTCCGTCTGGTAAACACCATATTGTCTGTGTCTATGAGTTTCAGTTTTAAATCTCACGTGTGAATGAAATCATATGGTTCTTAGTTTTTTCTTATTTCATTAAGCATACTATTTTCAAGGTTCATCCATGTTGTCACAATGACAGTATTTCAATTTTCATGGATTGGAAGAATCAACATAGTTATAAAGGTCATGTGCCCCAAAGCAATATATAAATTTAATGCAAACCCCATCAAAATCCCAATGTCATTTTTCCAGAAATAGAACAAAAAATAATCAGATTTGTATGAAACCACAAAAGACCCCAAATACCCAAAGCAATTCTGAGAAAAATGAACAAAATTGGAGGTATTACACTACCTGACTTCAAATTATACTAAGGTGCAATTATAATCAAAATAGCATTGTATTGGCAGAATAACAGACACACAGACCGATGGAATTAAATTGAGAGCCCAGAAATAAAAGCACATGTATATGAGCACATAATTTTTAACAAAAACGCCAAATACACACGTGGAGAAAAGAAAGCCTCTTCAATAAATGCTACTGGGAAAATTGGAAAGTCAACATGTAAAAGAATGAAACTAAATCACAGTTTATCATCATGCACAAAAATTAGTTCAAAATGGATCAAAGACCTCTTAGTAAATATAAGACCTGAAACAATAAATTACATAGAAGAAAATATAGGTACTAAGTCATGGACCTTGGTCTTAGAGAAAATTTTATGAATTTGACCCCAAAGGCAAGGGAAGTAAAGGCAAAAATAAATGAACGGGGCTACAGCAAACCAAAAGCTTCTGCCCTGCAAAAGAAACCAACAAAATAAAAAAGCAGCCAACTGAATGGGAGATAATATTTGAAAACAATAGACTATATAATTTTTAAAATTATTCTTTCTGAACTATCACCCTTAATTTTGGTTGTTTTTGTTTTCTTGTGTGCTGCTTTTGTTTTTACTTAGTTCTTCTCTTTCATGCTGTCCGTGTTCTTCAAGAGCCTTAAGACCCTTATGAAATATTTTTCCCTGAATTTCTGAACTAGGACAGCATACTTGCGTGTGGTTTGTTGATGGATTGACTACATCTTAGGAGGAATAAGGAGGAATAAGCAACTGTGTTGGACCCATCAACCTCCATTCTATTGCCAAATACAGGAGGCTTCGCTCTGTCAGACTCAGTTCCTAGGACTTTTGCAGTCCTAGCCCCCTCCCTACCCTAGGGTCATTACAACTGTTACACCCTTGTTGTTCAAGCTCCCTCAAAAGTGAGACAACCCCGTGTCTATTCTGATCCACCTGACCCTCCACTGGTACACTGCTTCGTGAGGAGAAACGGACAGGGGGAGTCAGTGCTTTCTCCAGTGTTAGTTTCTTGTTAATACCTTTGCAGTAAGTGATTAAAAAATTAATTCTTTCATTTTTGGCCTATTTTTTATTTTATGTTTTTGTTAATCCTCACTGGGGATATGTTTTGTCATTGATTTTTTGCGAGGGTGGAAGGGAGGGTAGAGGGGGAGAAGGAGAGAGAGAAGAGAGAGAAACATCAATGTGAGAGAGAGACATGGATGGGTTGTCTTCCTCACGAACCCCAAGTGGGGCTAGAAATTGAACCTGAAACCCAGGTAAGTGCCCTTGACTGGGAATAAAACTGGTGACCTTCCAGTGCACAGGCTAATGCTCTAACCACTGAATAACCCTGGCCAGGGCTGGCCTATGGTTCTAATTGTTATGCTGACAGCTGACAACTCAGCACCTGACACTCACCTATGGCCTTTACTATATTTTATGTACCATCACATATTTTCACCCCAGTTATACACCGGGAAATATATTTGACTCTGTTCCAAATATTTATTACCCACTACCAAGTGGTCATGCTCTGTCTACTTGGCTTCCTAAATACGCTGTATTTGAAATATATCCTTTTCTCTTAAGCATTTTGAGGAAAACCTAATTTTCATCCAGTCTTTGCCATTTATTGCCTGGCTACCTGAAAAGTATATTAAAATGTAGCCAGAATTAACTAGAAATCCATCTTCTTCACTGAAGCCACGTTCACAAAATTTAAAGTGAAAAAACCAACCATCCCTTCTCCTGCTCACCCAAATCACTGAGATTGGATAAAATCTCAGCTTATCATTATGGTTTTGACATTTTTACCCTTTCTATCTCATGACTCACCAGTCTCTTCCATTTGTTTTATTCTTCAGAAGCATTAAACTTCTTTCATAGCTATAATGTATACTTACATATTATTTATATATTTATTTATTTAATTTAATCTCTGTGGCTATATTCATGCTATCCTCGTTGCCTAGGATATTTAACTGCCTTTTTAGCCTAAAGACTATAATTTCATATATCAAGTCTAGAAATAAAACTTTCATCATTTCTCTGTGTAAAGCAAACCAAAATTATCACCAGTAAGAGGTTCTTGGTGCAACCTAGAACTTGCTGGCAGAGGATCAACAAGATAACATCAGGGACCCGCTGTGTCCAGGGGAATGAAAAGGGGTTGGAGGAAATGGCAGCAGGCAACAAAAGGTGGAAGGAGAAAGGGACAGATTTTTGCCTTAAGCCTCTGGAGGGCATGTAGCCCCAAAACATCTTGAAATTTATTTTCAACTTTTGGCTTTTACAACTGAATTTATGTTGTTTTGAGCACCATGTTTGTGGTAATTTGCTATAATGGCAATGAGAAAATAATACAGACTTCTTGGCCAAATTTAGCCAAATGTTTGATTTTGTATAGCCAGCAAACTAAGCATTGTTTTTACATTGTAATTGTGTGTGTGTGTGTGTGTGTGTGTTTACACTTTAAATGGTTTTAAAAAATCAAATAAAAAATAATATTGTGTGACATATAAAATTTTTATGAAATTTAAATTTGTGTGTGGACGTGTTAATTGGAGTGCATCCATGCTCATTCGCTTACATACTGTCTATGGCTGCTTTTGTGCTTAGCAGCAGAACTGAGTAGTTCTCACTGAGACCATGTGGCCTGCAAAACTGACAATATTTACCGGGCCCTTAACAGAAAAATGTGCTGTCCCCGTACTGAATTACTTCTTAAATTTCATTTGTTATGTCTGACTCCTCCATTAAATTATGAATTCCTTGAAAACCAAGATTTCATACATAGTCCAATTTAAATAAATATTTAAAGACTCAATAAAAAATAAATAAACTTTTTGCTGTCCCAATTATAAAACACCTCATAAACACTATTCACATACCAAAGTATCTACATATTACTTATTTATAATTTTTCATAACATTAAGGCCTTGTCATTTTATTCTTCATAAATTATGGAAGTAATTAAAAATCAAAATCTTTCAGCAAAAATATGTAATATCAAAATATCTTGCAGTGGCTAAAATTTGAGATTATTAAAAATGGCATCATAATCATAAAGATAAAATAACAGAAACAAAAACTAAATGTGAGATCTTTAAAAGACAACATCAGTAAGAAAAGTGGCATTGTTTCTATGTTAAGATAATTGTTAAAATTACATATAAATTATGTTTAAAGACCACAACTTTCAATAAAATACTGATTTTTAAATTTGAATTGAGAATACTTGAGAGTTAAATATTGAAATTTGAAAATGTGGAGTGATACACGATAATTAAAATAAAAGAGCATAAAATATTAGCCAAGATACAATATTATAATTTAATATATGATTGAAGAGTTCAAAGTTTACATTCCTGACATACATTGCTTTATCGCTGACTTTTCCTAAGTGGCAAACTTATAATTGGTAGTTACTGAAGCACATATTCTCAAAGGTTGTGAAACCCTAAGAATGCTGAGTGAGAAAACTTTCTCATAAAATACAGCTATTTCTGAGGTCAGCATAAAACCAAGCTTCAGTCTTTTACCAACTTATGAAGTTTAAAGGTTATGCTGCAGATGCAAGGTGGACATTTTTTTTTTTTTTATAAAAGACTTCTGGGGGGGAAAAGTTAAACCTTGGTCCATAAGAATAAATAATAAGAAATTAAAAAACTTTAAATGAATATAATCTTAGTAGTTCCTAAATTTAAAATTAACGGTAAACTGTTGAATTTAGAGAACTATAAGCATATTTTTGTTGTTCATCTGCTCAAAGGGTAAGTGGGCTGTGCGAAATTCCAAAGGGGAATATGTATTAAACTCACAATTAATTGTGTGCTATGTCATGTCTTCCTTGACAAGAATCCAAAATCATCTCTTGTTATAGGAAAAATGGATTCTATTTGCACTTGATACGAGGAGGGATATTTTCTGTTTTTAGTCAAAGCCAATTGCTTAAGAATACTGGGCTGGTATCACTGAGAAGCTAGAAAACACACTAGTGGCAACCCTCTGTTCATTTTACATTTAGTATTCCCCATTTTCTTCCTTATTTCTACCTAATCATATTTTATTAATGCACAATTAGTTTATACAAAACTAAAGCTGTTTATCCAATGATACTTATAGTATCAATCAATATTAAAGATACAACTTAGATTAAAATAAGATGATAGCTTATTGTGGGAAATAAGCACATGATAAATATTTAGAATAGAATCCAGTTTTTATAAAAATTATAAATATCTGTATGTTTTAATACTGAATGGAACTGTGTAGTGCAATGGTTCAGCATTACTTGTGTAAGACAACCTGATTCAAATTCCAGCCAGAACAGTTCAAGTTATATGGGCATAGACAAGATATATAAAATCTGATCTTCAGATTCCTCACTGAATTCACAAGCCATTCTACAAACTGGGAATACTAGTACCTACCTCACACTGTTATTATAAGGGTCAAAATTAAGTGAGCACTTAGCTTACTGTCATATAAATTCAAAATTTTATTTATATGGAAAATAATCATCACTCACATTGTTATAGTTGGTCTTTCTTGGAGGGTAGATAGTTATCAACATTTTATTTTTGCCTATCTTGTTGTACTCTATGGAAAAATATATCATCAAACTTACATTAAACAAACTCATACACACAGTTTCTAGCATTTAGTAATAATTGCTGACTAATATTGAATCCTGATGAGGATAAAAATATGGCTTCAATATAACCTTTTTGGCTTTTCAGGGAGAGTAATCATTTTATAAAAATAAAACTTTCAGTTAAACAATTAAAAAACCAGAGGCCCGTTGCATGAATTTGTGCACCAGTGGGATCCCTTGGCCTGGCCTGCGGGATCGGGCTGAAATCAGCTCTCTGACATCCCCTGAGGGGTCCCGGATTGTGAGAGGGTGCAAGCCAGGCCGAGGGACCCCCACCAGCGAACAATCAGGCCAGGGAGGGACATGGAAGGTTGGCCAGCCGGGGAGTGACCAGGGGAGGGTTCTAGGGCATGTCTGGCCCATCTTGCTTAGTCCCAATCGGCCAGACCCCAGCAGCAAGCTAACCTACCAGTCGAAGCATCTGCCCCCTGGTGGTCAGTTCACATCACAGCAAGCGGTTAAGTGGCCTTAGCATATCATTGCTTGGTTGAATGGACAACTGGACAACAGGACACTTAGCATATTAGACTTTTAGTATATAGGATGTGTGCCTTCTGTTACAAACACTGGGACAGAAAAATTAAAAGCACAAGTTAAATGCGGTTTTATTACTCTTTGTTACAATGGTGAATACTTATTATAGGGAACTGCCAGGTATCTCAGTAAGAAGGTCTGAGACAGGAACTATTAAAGGATTTGGGGATAGGTTGGGTGATTTTGCAGAAAATCTAAGCAAGGATTCAAAGCTGTCAATTGTTTCTTGAGAGAATGGCATATTTGCTATTTTGTGAGTGGCAGAACAGCCCAGCTTTTTATTGTAGTTAGACAACTGTATAAAGTGGCCTTGCTGCTCTCATTTGGTCATGATTTTCAACTTTGTCAGAGGTCGCTATACTGTGAGACTGCTTTATGCGACAGGAGAATCACGCGGCTTAGGTATGAGAAGCTGATCAGGCAGCTTCTGATCTTCAAGAACGGCTCTCTGTTTTCTTTCTCTATATGGAGAATATAGGATAATGATTAAGGAAAATGTCTATAAAGGGAGTTCTGGATAATGTTAAAATTTACAAAATTAATTTTTAATTATGAAGTCTTTTAAAAAAAATCAATATTTCCAAGTTCTTCGAATGAGAATGCTTTTCCAAAATGATTACGGAGATAAATCTATAAGAGGGGAAATGTCACTTGAATTAGATTTTCCTGGCAGAAAAGACAAATCAAAGTAAAAACAATTACACATTTTCATTATATAAAAGGAAGATACATTTTGTTGATTATCTTCTGCTTTTCCCTCTAGAACGTTATCCTTGTCCACCCTGCTCCATATCCCCAGTAGACAGGCTGGATTGTTGCTCTAAGCACTGCACTCCGTCTCCCAGGTAATATTGTCAATGGACACCCCCAAAGGCAGATCAGCAGGAAGCAGAGAGTGAGGTCAGGCTGTTTACTCGCCCATTGTTTTCTCCAGGTGCTGGGTGTGTTCCTGGACCAAACGGAACCCCTTCTTGCAGACCACACGTGCTCAATCTGATTTCCTATGTCTGCTCCTACTGCTGGTTGCTTTTGGCCTGGAATGTCACACACTCATTCTGACTTATCCAGGATATTACATATACTGTTCTTTGTGGTTTTCCTACACTTTGCTTTGCTTGTTCCTGTGTATCTACCTTTCTCATTCACCTCTCCTCAAAGCATTCTATTTTAGGGTGATAGCTGTTTCTGCTATCATGCAGACTGATGCAAAAAAATACTATTTTATCATATATTTCAAAGAAAGTTCTCACATTGATTTCAATCCATTGGTTGATATAAGTATATTTTTCAACAACAACAACACAATGTGGAAGATATATGTGTTTTCCAAATTGAAATTTTCAATTAATTTCTTATTTAAAATGCCTATTATTTATGTTATATACTAGCATGGGTAATAGTATGTGATTTCACCTTTATCTAGAACAATTATGAGAATTATTTATATTAAATATTTTACAAATAACTCTATTGTACTTTGTTCTCTGCACCTTCAGTTTAACATTTGTCAAATACTTTTCATTTTTTACAACAGATTTCATTTATATTTTGCATTAAAATAAGCAGGGAGGATTTTGCTACACCTCACATTTTTAGTTTCAAATTCGAATAGATTGTCATCAATCAATGGACGAGATGCACGTGCAATTAATACATCATTAAATCTGAAGCAAAGGAGCAAAAACCTATCTTTCTTTTATCGACCTTCCCCAGAAGCATCAATATATAACATCTCTTTGCTTGGCAGACTGCAGGGTGCTCAATGATAAATAATGTGTATTCAAGCACAGGCCAGTTGGGAAAGGTGACTATTTCCAGTGGTTGATGGGGCCACAGAAGTTTGATGATTCTGCTATCCCTTGTCAGGGACTCGTGTGTTACAGAAGGCCTATATTGGAGCTGAGAGAAGAAAAGAGCTGCTGGGTCTCCAGTCAGTGAGGTCATTGGGAAACCAGAAAACTTAGAGGTTATGTGCAACAGAAATTTGTGCAAGAAATGAAAGTAGAGCATCGTTATGTAGAACACACAGAGACTAGTCCAAAGGTTTACAATAGTAGTTTTGTCTTTTCTTATATAATGTAAATCAATATCTTTCAATATAATTTATTATTTAATTGAGCTTTTTATAGGCAACAATTATTTCTGTCACCAAAAAGTTCAAAAAAATTAAATTGAAATTAATAAATGATGTAAAATACAGCATAGAGAATATAGTCAATAATATTGTAATAACTAGGTATGGTGCCAGTTGGGTACTAAAAATACTGAAGGGAGCACTTTATGAAGTAAGTGTATGATTGTCTGACCACTATGTGGTACACCTGAAACTGACACAAAATAATATTGAATATAAATTGAAACTAAAAAACAAAATTTCAAAAATAATGAATGTGTGGTAGAATCCACCATTGAAGCAGGAAAAAAAAAGGAAGTTAATGGAAATTAATGGAACACTTAAGTGCAAATTTTCATTTACTTCAGATATTTTTCATGACTTTGTAAATGAAAAAACATGTAAAAATGGTGTCATTCGCTCTAGGTCCTGTTCTGATAATCCTGATAAGATAAAAACTAAGTGACACTAAACTAATTAAGAAATGTCATAATCTATCCCAAAAGAAAAATTCATTTTAAGAAAACAGCCCAAAGGTGATGAGGTAAGCTGTGCAGCTGCAGAAGATGCATTTCTTATTCTGTGAACCAGGCCTTTTATCTAAATCCAATAACTGTTCTTCTGCATTAATATTGCTCATTTTCTAAGTTTTCTTTCACATCTATGCAAATTGAAGCAATAATTCTTAATGTATTGGATTCATTATCAGAAGAACTTCAAAAATAGTGAAATGGTTCCAGTTTTATATCAATACTAGAGGCCTGGTGCACAAAATTCATGCACAGGTAGGGTCCCTAGGCCTGGCCGGTGATCAGGGCTGATTGGGGCCTTCCAGGTGCCGGCCAGGACCTTCCTTCATTCTGCGCAGCCCACTGGTGGTCAGCACACGTCATAGCGAGTGATCGAACTCCCTATCTCTCAGTCAAATTCATGAGGGGACAATTTGCATATTAGGCTTTTATACATATACTAGAGGCCCGGTGCACAAAAATTAGTGCACTCGGGGGGGAGGGGGACCCCTCAACCCGGCCTGTGCCCTCCTGCAGTCTGGGACCCCTCGGGAGATAACGACCTGCTGGCTTAGGCCTGCTCCCGGGTGGCAGAGGGCAGGCCCAATCCCTAGGTGCAGCCCCTGGTCGGGCTCAGAGCAGGGCCGATTGGGGAGTTGGGGCGCCGCCCACTGTCATACACAGAGCAGGGCGATCGGGAGGTTGTGATTCCACCCTCAGTCATGCTCAGGGTAGGGCCGATTCGGGTGTTGGGGCACCATCCCCTGTCACACTCAAGGCAGGGTCGATGGGGAGGTTGTGGCGCCACCCCCTGTCATGCTCAGAGCAGGGCCAATCAGGGGGTTGGGGCACTGCTCCCTGTCACTCACAGAGCAGGGCCCATCAGGGGGGTTTGGGCTCTGTACCCTGTCACGCACAGAGCAGGGCCAATCAGGGGGTTGCGGCACAGCCCCCTGTCACGCACAGAGCAGGGCCCATCAGGGGGTTGGGGTGCCGCCCTCTGTCACCCACAGAGCAGTGCCCATCAGGGGGCTGGGGCGCCGCCCTCTATCACCCACAGAGCAGGGCCGATCAGGGGGTTGGGGTGCCGCCACTCTCACACTCAGGGCAGGGCCGATGGGGAGGTTATGGCTATACCCCATCACACACAGAGCAGGGCCCGTGTGGGGGGGGGGGGGGCACCGCACCCTGTCACACACAGAGCAGGGCTGATCAGGGGGTTGGGGCGCCGCACCCTGTCACACACAGAGCCTTAGGGTGATCAGAGGGTTTGGGCGCTGCCCCCTGTCACGCTGATCCCGGTGCCGGGAGGCCCGGTGGCTCCGCTGATCCCGGTGCTGGGAGGCATATTACCCTTTTACTATATAGGGTAGAGGCCTGGTGCATGGGTGGGTGCCAGCTGGTTTGCCCTGAAGGGTGTCCTGGATCAGGGTGGGGGACCCCACTGAGGTGCCTGGCCAGCCTGGGTGAGGGGATGATGGCTGTTTGCAGCTGGTCACACACTCTTCAGGGTGGGAGACCCCACTGGGGTCCCTGGCCAGCCTGGGTGAGGGGATGATGGCTGTTTGCAGCTGGTCACACACTCTTCAGGGTGGGGGTCCCCACTGTGGTGCCTGGCCAGTCTGGGTGAGGGGCTGAGGGCTATTTTCAGGCTGGGAGTGACTGAAGCTCCCAACCACTCCTTTTTTTTCTTTTTCTTTTTTTTATTCTGGGCCAGCTTTAGCTTTGAGGCTTGGCTCCAGCTCTTAGGCCTCCGCTGCTGAAAGTAGGTTTCTGGCCTTTGCTTACAATGTTGCGATCCTGCTGGCTGAAGCCCGGCAGGTTTCTGGGGTTTTGTTTAGCTTCTATGTTTGTTACATAGTTGCTTGCAGCTCAGAGGCCTGCAGCGGCAGGCGGCAAACGTTGGAGTCCTCCGTCACTGAAGCAAGCAAGCCTCATGTTAGTTTCAAGCTGCCTGGCTGCCGGCCGCCATCTTGGCTGATAGTTAATTTGCATATTGCTCTGATTAGCCAATTGGAAGGGTAGCGGTCGTACTCCAATTACCATGTTTCTCTTTTATTAGATAGGACTAGAGGCCCAGTGCACAAAAATTTGTGGAAGGCTGTGGGAGGGGGGCAGGTGTGTCCCTCAGCCCCACTTGTGCCTCTCACAGTCTGGGACCCCTCGGGAGATAACGACCTGCTGGCTTAGGCCCACTCCCGGGTGGCAGAGGGCAGGCTCAATCCCTAGGTGCCTATCCCACAGCTCCTTGTCGGGCTCAGAGCAGGGCCAATCAGGGTGTTGGGGCACTCCCCGCTGTCACACCTGGGGCAGGGCTGATGGGGAGGTTGTGGCTCCACCCCGTCACACAGAGCAGGGCCCATGGGGGGGATTGGGGTGCCGCACCCTGTCACACACTGAGCAGGGCCCATCAGGGGGTTGGGTGAGCTCCCCCCTATCAGGCACAGAGCAGGGCCGATCAGGGGGTTGGGGAGCTCCCCCCTATCAGGCACAGAGCAGGGCCGATCAGGGGGTTGGGGCGCCTTCCCCTGTCACGAACAGAGCAGGGCGGATAGGGAGGTTGTGGCCCCGCCCCCTGTCACACACAGAGTCACAGGGCGATCAGGTGTTTGGGCGCTGCCCCCTGTCATGCTGCTCCAGGGGCCAGGAGGCCTCCTGGCTTCGCTGATCCCAGTGCTGGGAGGCCTTGCTGCTCAGCTGATCCTGGTGCTGGGAGGCCTCGCTGCTCAGCTCATCCCGGTGCTAAGAGGCCTCGCTGCTCAGCTGATCCTGATGCTGGGAGGCCTTGCTGCTCAGCTCATCCCTGTGCTGGGAGGCCTCGCGGCTCCACTTGACACAGGGGCAGTGAGGCCTCGCGGCTCCACTGATCCCAGGTTCAGGAGGCCTTGTGGCTCCACTGATCCAGGCCAGGAGGCCTCGCGGCTCTGCTGATCCTGGTGCTGGGAGGCCTCGCTGTTCCGCTGATCCCGGTGCTGGGAGGCATATTACCCTTTTACTATATAGGATAGAGGGCTGGTGCATGGGTGGGGTTTGGCTGGTTTGCCCTGAAGGGTGTCCTGGATCAGGGTGGGGGTCCTGCTTGGGTGCCTGGCCAGCCTGGGTGAGGGGATGATGGCTGTTTGCAGCTGGTCACACCCCCTTCAGGGTGGGGGTCCCCACTGGGGTGCCTGGCCAGTCTGGGTGAGGGGCTGAGGGCCGTTTTTAGGCTGGCAGGTGACTGAAGCTCCCAACCTCTCCTTTTTTCCTTTTTCTTTTTAATTCTGGGCTTTATTTACCTTCTATGGCTGTCACTGGAGCTAAGAGCCAGTTTTAGCTGTGAGACCTCGGCTGCTGAAAGCAGGTTTCTGGGCTTTGTTTACCTTCTGTATTTGAAACTTTGTTGCGACTCCAGCTCTGAGATCCCGGCAGGCTGAAAGCAGGTTTCTGGATTTTGTTTAGCTTCTATATTTGCAACAATGTTTATTAGAGAGCAGCTCAGAGCCCAGCAGCGGCAGGCGGGGAACTTTGGCTTCCTCCATCACTGGAGCAAGCAAGCCTCCTTTTCGGGTCAGTTGCCTGGCTGCTGGCCGCCATCTTGGTTGGCAGTTAATTTGCATATTGCCCCGATTAGCCAATGGGAAGGGTAGCAAAGTTATGGCTAATTACTATGTTTCTCCTTTATTAGATAGGATAGATTATTAGATACATCAAAGTGAAAATTCTGATAGTGCTTTTAGTTTGTCACCTGATTTATGAAATGAAAGTGACATTTTTGAAAGTTTATTTATCAAAGTTCAAAATATTCATTACTATGAATGTACTTTAAATGTCAACTAGCCTTTTAATAATGTATACACATTATTGGTTTTGCAGTGATGATATGAATGCAAATTTTAATATAGCACAGTATTGTGCTTAAAAAATTCCCCAAAAACTTTGTTTTTATTTTATTTTTTAATAGAATATTTTTCCCCTTTATTGAATAAGATATTACAAATGTGTCCTTTTCACCCCAATGTCCCCTCATCCCCCAAATCCTTCCCTCACCCTCACCCCCTGTCATCCACATTCATCACTTACGCTTATATGCATGCATACAAGTCCTTTGGTTGATCTCTCCCCCTCGTCCCCACTCTCCCCTGCTTTCCCTCTGAGTTTTGAGCATCTGATCGATGCTTCTCTGTCTCTATATCTGTTTTTGTGTATTGATTTACGTTGTTCATTATAATCCACAAATTAGTGAGAGCATGTGATATTTATCTTTCTCTGACTGACTTATTTCACTTAACATAATGCTCTCCAGCAAATGAGCAAACCTACTGGGCAGAACTATCTGTGGAATTGGTTGTAAAGTGCCCTTCATTTATATTTACACCCAAAATCAAGTATTATATTACATAATTAAAAAATAGACACTATAATTTGCAAAAATATATATGCAGATAGTTTATATATCATACATGAATATATACATATATAATTTATAAATAATACATATATTAATTTTATATATGTGTGCACACATAGTCACAAATATGTAAACATGTATATAAAAATTAAAGTGCAAAAGCTGCTATTGAAAACAAAATCAGCAGGGTATAGCTGGCGTGGGACTAACCAGCAGCTGAAAAGAACTACAAAAAAATGAATAAAATATATAAAAAAATCACTGAAGGCATTTATAAAACAACAAAGGCAGACACAACTTGAGGGTCAAAATCCTAGAGGGAGGCTAAGACATTGATGAGCCCTGAGTTCCCTGTTGCTTTTTTCCTTTTGAGCCTTTAGCTGATTTTCAGTACAGAACACAGGGGCCAACAGGGAGCAGCAACCCTGCATTTGCAGCAGTTCCTGGGCTAAGAAAGCAATCACTGAAATTTATGGCTTCCAAACCACCAAGAAGGCAGGGCAATATCCTAGGAGAAAAGAAAACCACATAGAAATGACCCAAACATTCTGAGTACAGTATTGCTATTAGTTATTTTTGAACTTTTACACTATTCAAGCACAGGTGATAACACAGATTAAGAAGATATAAAATAGCTACTAAGAACCTAAAAAGCTAAGCAGAAACTCAGCAGCATCACAGCTTAGGGGAGACAAATACAACATTCAGGTGTCACCCAGGAGAAGAGCCCTTTGTAAACACCCCTTTCAGAGAGGAAACTTGAAGGTATTAAGCTCTAGGTATAAGCACACAGTCAAGTAAGTTCCACAGCCCAACTGGATGGAGAACATTTTTCCTGTTCTCTCCTCATGATGAAAAAAGTAAATCTTCTATAGAGTAAAATTATAATATTCAGATGTTTCTTTTATGTACAAGTTCTGAGAATTTATTTAAATAAAAAAAGCATGACAAGAGAGCCAAATGACAAAAATCAAAGTAGATGGATAAAATATAATCCATACCCACAATTAATATGCATATTGGGGTTATCAGAAACAGAGTTGAAAGTGACTATAATTTGAATATTCAAGAATATTGACAGAAAGAGAATTCCAGTAAATAATTGCCTATATGAAGTTATCCCTAGAGTAAGTATTGAGTATATGAAGGTTAATTCTCTAGTAGATCTTTAAAATGTTTACACATTAATTCCAAGCATATTCTCTGGGGTAGTTTATAGAAAGTTTTTCATATTTGAACACAAAATTTCTTTTCAGGCCCATGTTTGACACAGAAAGTTTGATATTTAATATTATTCATTCAATATTTTAAAAATGGGAGAATATTTTGAGACCAAACATATTAGTATGGATTTCAGAGGAAAAAAAAATGTCAGGCTTCCTTAGGGGAAAAAAGTAAAAGCGATCAATGCCTTCTAGAGGACACAACAGGGCAGTTTATCAACTTGCAGCCTCCTGCTCTTTTTTGTGCGCAAGATAGATCTACCCTTGGTTTGTATTTTCGCCCATTATAACGTATTATTTAAAACACTTTTATTTTTCATACAATGAAAATACAAGGCTATTTAATAAGCTGTTGTAATTGTAAAAGGGATAGAATTTATATATTGGTTTCAAGAAGGAATATTTCAATAATATAGGTACAGAACTCTTAGAAAAATTATGCAGCTCACTCCACATAAAATTAAATATGTGCTACAATACGGATGGATCTAGAAGGTATTATGCTAAGTGAAATAAATCGAAGAGAGAATGACAAATACTGTATGATTTCACTTACATGTGAAATCTAAAAAGCTAAACAAATGAACACACATAACTGTAGAGTCACACAAAGAAAAACACAACTATAGAGTCCAAAGCTACAAGCCCTTTACTAATGCTCGAGTTTAACATAGTTCAGGGAATTTTCATTGTTCTGCTTCCAGTTGAAAATATCTTCCATTTAGCTTCTAGGCTATATTCATGAAAGAGGAAAAAAAGCAAGAATCACATTAGACCAGGCAATAAAACTATAATTGTCTAGACACAATTTGGTTGCTTTTGCGTTTTTGACCACCTTGTTAAATTTAAATTTTATCCAAAATAAGGACAACCCTGAACAATTAGCAGCCCAGTTAAGCTCCACTTAGGAGGAAATGTTGAATGAAAATGTGAAGCAGGCTGTAAAACTGAATCTAAAAGGGCATTTTGTACATACAATTAAGTCAAAATAATATAATATTTTAATTTTACCAGTCACTGGGTGTTTTAAAAATAATAGCGTTTTTTGAAATAAATAACACATGTATTTTATTTATAAAGACTTAAAGGGCACTTACTTGAAATTTGTATTCAGCTATTTTTCTATGTATATCTACCATGGTTTTCTCTATGGCATAGGAATTCAAATTATAAATATTAAAGGTTTCCCTAGGCTTGTGAATATGAATGTATTCCTTTTCATTTTAATTTAAAATTTGACAGAATAAGTATCATAAATTTTCCCCCTTAAGTAATTAGAAATTATATAAGAAAATAACAAAAATTCTATTGAAAATATTGTCTTTTATTTTTATTTCATAATTCATTGAGGTTTTAAAACCAAAACCAGAAGGTTGCAAAAATCTATGGATAACATGTAGCAGTAGATCAATTTATCTAGCAAGATAAGCTTTAACCTTCAGGTTATCCAAATGGACATTATACATGATTTATAGCTTTGTTAAACAAAAAAATAAATTTAGTTGACAAAATTGCTACCATACTTCTCTGTGAGCATAATTTATGTTATTAGAGAAAGCAAAGCAAATTAATTGTTTTTACCCTGTAGCACAGTTGTATTACAGTCAGAATTTTGTAATTGTACTTCTCTTGTTAACAATATAATATTATAGTTTTAGTTAATGGTCACTTCAATGAATACTTTCTGAGAACATTACAGGAGATTCTTTGCTTTGAAAGAATTTGCAGTCAAAAGTTGATAATGCAGGTAGCATTATAAGCATTTTAGGCAGGCATTCTTCCTATATTGCTACTGAAGAATTTTTAAGAGGGTAAAGTTTTATGTATTGTGAACATTTAAAATTATATATATATGTATATATATATATATATATAAATATTTAAATTATATATATATACTAACACAATAGTGAAACAAATTAATATCAATATTGATAATTATATTATGTTAACTATTAACTTATAATCATAGTAATTACAAATTTTTGGAAAATTATAGTATATATTACTACATAATTATCCTATATAATAAAAGGCTAATATGCAAATAGACCAAACGGCAGAACAACCGAACAGCCGGTAGCTATGACATGCCTCAGCCATGGCGGGATGGTGGAGCAGGTGAATGGGAGCGCCAACCAAGGTGGGGTGCCAGTCGCTGTCATCAGGGTGAGCCCCTGGTGGTTACTGAAAATTCTTTGTTCCCATGGGCCGCAGTCCCACCTGGCACTTGCACCTGCTGTCAGAGCTGACCCCACTCGCACCCGTTGCTGGTGCCCAGTGCCAGTCCTGATCGCTCAGCACCATCAGTGGGTGTGAGCTACAGCTGCCGGCCCTGATCACCCCTGAGGGCTTCTCCACCTCCCCCTGCTCCTGAGGTGCAACCGGGGCAGCATCTGCCACTCACACCCGCTACTGGCGCCGGCCCCAATTGCTTTGCGCTGTCAGAGTGTGGGAGTTGTGGCAGCGGGAGCAGGACTGCAGGCAGACAGGTGACTGGGGCCACAGTGGGAGGGGACAGGCAAGGGGCGCAGAGGATGGGCTGAGATCCTCCCCTGTGCCTACCTCAAACTTGCAGCCCACAGATCCTTAAAGATGCTTGAATTCATGCACTGGGGCCCTAGTACTATATAATGTAATAATATATACCATATTTATAGTATAACTATTTACACTTATAATAATAAATTTAATTGATATGATCACAATAAATATAATGAATAACATGTATTACTAAACTGATGTATTTATTAATATAAATATGTTCAATTACTATTGTGTGCATGCATTTAAATTTCTCAATATCTATCTTTATATTGAGAAGCATTTAGGTTGTTTTTAAAATTTGTGCTCAAAATAATGCTGATATATTTGTAAGTGTGTAATAGAATTTTAGAACCATTAATGAGAAAGTTACACACCAGCTTCCAGGAGTGATCCTCTCAAGGAAAGTGGAAGGGGATCTAAGAGGTCAGTTTCCCTTACTTCAATCGGTATAATATATTTATTTAATAACATATATCAATGCTCTCTCTCTCTCGCTTTCTCTCTCTCTCTCTCTCTCTCTCTCTCTCTCTCTCTCTCTCCTCACACACACACACACACACACACACACACCACATATTTTTGTAACTGTGATTGCCTACTTAAACTTAACCCAATCTTTTCCTTGCCATTAATTATATTTAATGTATTCATAAAAACATTTTTAAGCACTTTAGTTTTAACTTACTTTTTTTTTGTTTGAACCTTTTATTTATTTATTTTTTATTGCTTAAAGTATTACAAAGAGTATTACATATGTCTCCTTTTTTTTTTCCCCGCCCTTGACATTCCCCTGGCCTCCCCTACCCCCCAGTGTCTTATGTCCATTGGTTATGCTTATATGCATGCATACAAGTCCTTTGGTTGATCTCTTACCCACCCTCCTCCTGCCCTCCCACCCTCCCCGGCCTTCCTGCTGTAGTTTGACAGTCTGTTCGAGGCAGCTCTGCCTCTGTATCTATTTTTCTTCATAAGTTTATAATGGTCTTTACTATCCAGAAATGAGTGAGAGTTTTAACTTACTTTAATGAATTTTATATCTACTCTAAATTAATGAGTTCTACATCACAGACATGTGAACAAAAGTTGCTGTTAAAAATGATGTTATTATTTATGCATATTTTAATGAAAATAGATTGGGGTTTTTTCCTGTGTTGCAAATAAAACATAATCTTCTCCGTAAGATGTGGTTGTATATAATGTGGAAGAGGAGGACTTCAATTTAATGGTAAGTTTTATTCTTAACTGAGCGATGCCTCATAATAACAGTAGACATGGTGAGGAAGAAAAAAGATGTATAACTGTATAACTTTATTGTGAAAGGCCAAGATTTAGAGACTAATATAGTGGAGCTTATTGTGCAACTCGTGAAATTTTATGATTTAGTATGCAGTTCTTCAAAGCTTATTGAGTGTCCCTATTGTCACACGTTATGATTTACTGAGTAATACAGAAAGGCTTATCACATAACTTGACAGTGAAATTCTGATTTACTGTGAAATAGTTGTTCCAATCTGTTTTTACAATGAAAAGAGTTTATCTAATGTTTCCTAATTATAGACAAGTCTCACCAGACTCTTCATTTTCAAAGCAAATACCATCTCCAAGAAATCTTTTTGAGTACTTATTTTGTAAGAGGAAAATTTTTCCCCTTAAAATGATCATTTATTCTAATTTCTAGAAGCTTTTGAGTTATAAATTGGCCTTAAAATGAAAGGCTGTTGCTACTTTATTTAATAATGTGCCATGATAACAGATCAATTGATGATAGTTATTTTTAAGTAGACTAAAGCTCAATTTTCCTAAAAACAATGAAGTTATTATCTTTGACAACATGTTTCTAATTATTTTTACAAGTCTTGGATTAACTGTTTCTTCCTCTTTTATTTGTCACTAATAAAAGTCTTAAGAATTAATTCTACAGTTAGCATAATGGTAAATTTACAACTTACTACTAAAACTGTGACATGCTTTGATAGTATATATGTTTTTGTGCCTTTTGTGCCTCAAATACATATATAAATTAAATAACATAGAATGATATTCTGATTTGTATACTATTTCTTTTAGTTGAATTAATTTTTATTATTCAACTTTATTCACAGTTCCTAGCTATTAATTAAAAAGAAACATGACTTAACCTTGAAAGAATCAACAATTTAATGTTCAATTTCACTTATAAAAAAACTAACCTTTGCAAATTTGCTTCATTGCATTTAATTTATGCATATGCATTGATGTAAAAGTAATTAAATGTAGACAGTATCAAATTACAGAAATAATTTTAAAAATCCCACTTACCACTGCATCAAAAAGATTAAGATACCTAGAAATAAATTTAACCAAGGAGGTAAAGTACCTGTACTCAGAAAATTACAGGACACTGAAAAAAGAGATAGAGGAAGACATAAACAAATGGAAGAATGTACTATGTTCATGGATTGGTAGAATCAACGTCATTAAAATGTCCATACTGCCCAAAGCAATCTATAGATTCAATGCAATCCCCATTAAAATACCAATGGTATATTTCAAAGACCTAGAACAAACTCTCCAAAAATTCATCTGGAATAAAAAAAGACCCCAATCTTGGGAAAGAAGAACAAAGTTGGAGGGATCACAATACCAGATATCAAGCTGTATTACAAAGCCACTGTTCTCAAAACTGCCTCATACTGGCACCAATGGAACAGAACAGAGAACCCATAGATTAACCCAAGCTATTATGCTCAATTAATATTTGAAAAAGGAGGCAAGAGCATACAATGGAGCCAAGACAGTCTCTTCAATAAATTGTGTTGGGAAAATTGGACAAATACATGCAAAAAAAATGAAAGTAGAACACCAAGTTATACCATACACAACAGTAAACTCAAAAAGGATAAAGGACATCGACGGGAAACCATAAAAATCCTAGAAGAAGCCAAAGGCAGCAAAATATCAGGCATATGTCATTACACTATCTTTACTGATACATCCCCTAGGGCAATGGAAACTAAGGAGAAAATAAACAAGTTGGACTACATCAAAATAAAAAGCTTCTACAGAGCAAAAGAAACCATCAACAAAACAAGAAAGCTCACTGCATGGGAGAACATACTTCCAATGTTATCTCGAATAAAGGTTTAATCTCTAAAATTTATAGGGAACTCATACAACTTAAGAAAAGGAAGATAAGCAATCCAATCAAAAGATGGGCAAAGGAACTAAATAGACACTTTTCAAAAGAAGACATACAGAAGGCCAAGAGACATATGAAAACATGCTCAAAGTCACTAATTATCTGAGAGATGCAAATCAAAACAACAATGAGGTACCATCTCACACTTGTCAGAATGGTTATCATCTACAAATCAACAAACAACAAGTGCAGGAGAGGATGCAGAGAAAAAGGAACCCTCTTGCCCTGCTGGTGGGAATGCAGACTGGTGCAGCCACTGTGGAGAACAGTATGGCATTTCCTCAAGTAAATTAAAAGTGGAACTCCCATTATACCCAGTAATCCCACTTCTAGGAATATATCCCAAGAAAACAGAAACACCAATCAGAAAGAATATATGCACCCCTATGTTCATAGCAGCACAATTTAGCATAGCTAAGATTTGGAAATAGCCTAAGTGCCCATCAGCAGATGAGTGGATTAGAAAACAGTGGTACATCTACACAATGGAATACTATGATGCTGTAAAAAAAAGAAGAAATTCTTACCATTTGCAATAGCATGGATGGAATTGGAGAGCATTATGCTCAGTGAAATAAGCCAGTCAGAGAAACATAAATATTACATGATCTCACTCATTTGTGGACTATAATGAACAACATATACTGATGAACAAAAGTAGAACCAGAGTCATAGAAGCATCAAACAAACTGTCTAACCTATGAGGAGTGTGAGGGGGTAAGAAATCAACCAAATGACCTGTATGCATGCATATGAGCATAACCAATGGACACAGACGGGGGCTGGGGGATGTGATGGCATGTGCTGGGGGTGGGGGAGGCCGGGGAGAGTTCAATGGGGGAAAAAGGAGACTATGTAATACTTTAAACAATAAAAAAAAATAAATTAAAAAAAACTATGGAAATAAGTAAGTGCTAAATATACCATGAAAGTCATTCATATTTTATGGAATGCTTCCCTGGCACCAGACAAGATACAGAGGCTTATTCTTAAACATTAATAAATGTATAGGGAGAAGGTATTAGATCTTTCTGCATTATAGAGGAAAGAGGAAAGGTGAGATCTTTGGGGAGGTTTTATAGCTAGGAATAAAAGAAGTAACTATTCAGAGAAGACAAATAATAGTTATAGACCCAAGGGTGGAATCTAGAGGTAGAGTGTCATTTGTCACCCTAAGCGTGGGCTGAATTTAGCTGTTTTTGTCCTTTAGGCAGGTCTGTTCTTTTCCTAGTAGCCAATAGGAAATGTTATGCAAAGCTCAAAAATTATTATATAATAAAGCTAATTGTAAAAAAAAAAAAAAATTTAAAAAAGCAAACCCAAAACAATCAGACCCAAAGAATACCATTAACAGCTAATGAAATACCCTCCCACTTATGCAGTCAGCAACCTAATTGTATAGACATAGACTCAATTAATAATGGCATGAAAACGTTAAGATAGTACGTGTATAGGAAAGGGTTAGTATATAAAATGAAAATGGATATATTAAATGAAAAGAGAGGGACTTTTCAAAATGGCAGCAGATTAATAGGAAGCTACACTGGCATTCTCTCAGGACTAAACTGGAATTACAACTAATTAAATATAGAAAAACCATTCTGAATAATCAACTGAAGATTGGCTGGAGAGAACCCTTATAACAAAGGACAGAAAGTGTCACCCTTCCTCTTTCCTCTCTAATGAACATAGACACTGATAGGAAGTGTGGAGGGCAAGAGGAATGACCAGACTCCCACAGACAGCAGCTGAAATTCTGGAGGGATATCTCACTGTGGGGGGCTACCACTAAGAAATCTTGAGTCTAAACCCCAAGCTGGGATCTCCGGCCCAGAGCATCAAAACTGAGAAAGGTGCCTACATAACATCTGGTTGTGAAAAGCAGCAGGGTTGCTGTCTGCCAGGGAGAGATGGCTGGAAATGCTGGCACCCTCTTATAGGGCCAACACACAGCATTTCATGTATAGCCACTCACCTTGGGCTCTGGCAGAGGGAGGGCAGAGTGAACTAGAGATGTGTGAGGATATTCCAGTGTTGGGGGCACTGGAATTAGAGCTCACAGGCAGCCTCCCAGTTCCCTGTGCTGTGTCATCCACCGTACTGTGGAAGAAATCTTTCTTTGGCAGACCTTTACCATTGAGGCAGCTTTTGCCAGGTGGAGGAAGCAATGGCTCCACCCTGTTGGAAAACCTCTGGCCCTGTGGAGTTTCTGAGACTCATTAAGAAACTGAGAATAACAATGCACCTGCAGGCAGAGATGGAACTCTGGATACTTTGAGTATTTTTCTGATCAGTTTTGGGATCCTGGGTTAGGAAAAGCAGACCTTGGTGAACATCTTGGTCCTTTCCAAAGGCATTCATACCCAGAAGAGACCACCACAAGGTGTGGATTGCTGATATCTCTAAACTGGGTATTCAGGGCTAATCACAAACAATGTCTGACCACCAGGGTCCCTCTAAAAGGACTGGGAGTTATTGCAGATCTAATATATAGAAATAAATCCAAAAAAGCACCAAAATGGGAAGACAAAAAAACAGGTTCCAGGGGAAAGAACAAGAGAATTATCCAGAAGATGAGCTAAATGAAATTGAGATAAGAAATTTATAAAATATAGAGTTCAGAATAATGATTACAAAGATGATCAACAACATGAGAAAATATACAGAAACTATGAAAAAAGAGCAGTCAGAAATGAAAAATGACATAGAAGTAATAAAGAACACATTGGAAGGAATAAACATCAGACAAGGTGAAGCCATGGATCAGATCAGTGAATTAGAAGGCAGGGTAGAAAAGAAATCACTCAATCAGAGAACTAAAAAGAAAAATTTAAAAACCTGGAGGATAGCTTAAGGGAGCTGTAGAACAAGATGAAATGTAACAATATTCATATCATGAGAGTTCCAGAAGATAAAGAAAATGAGCAAGAGGTAGAGAACCTGTTTGAAGAAATAACCGCAGAAAACTTCCCTAATCTGGTGAAGGAAAAAGTCACACAAGTTCAGAAGGCGCAGAGAGTCCCAAACAAGAAGAACCCAAACAGGCCCATGCCCAGACACATCATAATTAAAATGCCAAAAGTTGAAGACAAAGAGAGGATCTTAAAGGCAGCAACAGAAAATCTATTTGTTACCTACAAAGGACCTCCCCTAATGCTGTCAGCTGATTCTTCATCCGAAACTCTTTAGGCCAGAAGGGAATAGCAGGAAGTGTTCAAGGTAATGAAAAGTAGGGATCTCAAACTAAGATTACTATATCCAGCAAGGCTATCATTCAAAATAGATGGTGAAATAAAGAGCTTCCCAGGAAAACAAAAGGATAAAGGAGTTTGTCACCACCAAACTAGAACTGTAAGAAATGCTAAAGGGACTGCTGTAATGAGAAGAAGTAGAGAGAGGAACATAGGTATAAAGAATTAAAAAGGAAATAAATAAGTACCTATCAATAATAAATTTAAATTGATTAAATGTTCCAAGCAAAAGACAGAGTGTAGCTGAATGGATATGAAAACATGTCTCAAATATATGCTCTCTACAAGAGACCCACCTCAGAACAAAAGACTCACACAGGATGAGAGACAATAGACTTCAAAATGAAGGCCATCACAAGAGACAATAAAGGTTACTACATAATACTAAAGGGCTCAATCCAACAAGAGGATATAATCTTGGTAAACCTATATGCACCCTATATAGGAGCATATATGTTAAAATATATTTTAAAAACTTCTGGAGGACTTTAAGTGAGAGATTGACAGCAATATAGTCATAGTGGGGCACTCTAATACCCCACTGACTTCACTGGACAGATAGTCCAGACAAAAGATTACCAAGGAAACAGTGACTCTAAATTACACATTGGATCAGATGGATTTAATTGACATTTATAGAACATTTCACCCCAAAGCTGCAGAACATACATTCTTCTCAAGTGCACAAGGATCATTCTCAAAAATAGACTACACTGAGGACACAAAACATTTCTCTACAAGTTCAAGAAGATTGAAATCATAACAAGCATCTTCTCAGATCCCAATGGCATAAAATTATAAATCAATTACAATAGAAGAATCAAAAACTTTCAAGAACATGGAAGTTAAATAGCATGTTATTAAACAACTAGTGGCCCGGTGCACAAAAATTTGTGCACTCGGGGGTGGGCGGGGGCGGGGAGTGTTCCTCAGCCTGGCCTCCACCCTCTCCAATCTGGGACCCCTGGAGGGATGTCCTACTGCTGGTTTACAGGGATTGGGCCTAAACTGGCAGTCAAACATCCCTCTCACAATCTGGGACTCCTGGCTCTTAACCACTCACCTGCCTGCCTGCCTGATTGCCCCCTAACCACTCTGCCACCAGCCTACTCGCCCCCCAAATACCCCCCCAGCCTGATACTCCCAACTGCCCCCTGTACCAGTGTGCTCACCCCAAATACCCCGCCCCCCCCCCCCGCTGGCCTGCTTGCCCCTAACTGCCCCCTCCCCCCACTGGCCTGCTTGTCCCCAACTGCCCCCCTGCTGGCCTGCTTACTCCAAATGGCCCCATCTTCTATTCCATTTGTGTCCTTTCCACCCCTAAGTTAATGTCATGTCCTTAATATGTGGTTATGAGATGTCTCTGTGACTGAGCTGGGAAACCTTTCACATTTCTCTTTCCTTTCTTTTCATCTCAGGATAACTGAGCTCTGCGGTTTGTGTGGGACCAAAGGCCCTGGGAATACAATGCTGAGCCCTCTGAACTCATTTTATTCGTTATTGTATTATTTGATTCTTGGGGCAGAATTAAACATGAAAACAGAAGAAAATATACCCTTAGATATAGAATCTGAGTCATTACCTGAAGATTTCTGTGGGAGTTAACACTGAGGCATGAGACACATGTGTTTATTGGTCAGTTTCCTCAACTATGGAACGAAGGTTGATCCTGCCCCTGAGGTCCTTTGGAGGTTGGATATGATGCATCCAGAGGGATTAACTGGCAGCTCTGAGAGTAAGATCAGAAGTCAACAGACACTTGTTTCCTTTACCCAGACAGAGTTAGAAAAACACAACTCCTTTTATCATAACAGCAGCAAGGGCCATGCCTGTGGGAGGAGGAGCAGGGAACCAGGGCTTCCCCCTTGCTCCTTCCCCGCTCTCCCTCTCTGCACTGGTCCAGCTGCTATGCTATGGTGGAACCCCTCAACTCAGGCTCTGGCCCCGCCTGTGTCACAGCGAGGAGCATGCACACTTCTTGCAGACACAGAAGCAGCTGTGGAGTAGGGAGGTGGCGGTTATTTCCCTGAGCAGGTGCTGAAGTCCTTGTTGAAGTCTCCAGTCTGAAGCCTGTGAGACCGAGTCCTGGGAGGCTGCACAGTGGAGGCTCCACATTCCTTTCAGTAGAAACTGAAGATTGATAGGAGCCTGCCAGCTGAGGGGAAGGACCAGAAGGTCTGCCTTGTAACCATTCCCAATCCACAGTCCCCCTTTGCTGATCGAGCCTCCTGAGCCCAATGCCCATGGCCGGGGGGGGGGCACACAGGGCGGGCTGCACAGGGGGCGGGCTGCACAGGGGGCGGGGCCTCCTCCATCGCCGCATTCCGTCTGAGCCCCACACCGATGGCCGGGCCGCACATGGAGCAGGCTTCACTCGGGGCGAGGGGCCCCCTCCCATCCTCATGTTTTGCCTGAGCTCCGCGTCAATGGCCTGGCTGCACATGGGGCGGGCCCCACAGGGAGCGGGGGCCCCGCAATCGCCTCCTTCCCTCTGAGCCCCAGGGCCACCTTTGCCCTGCCACTTGACTCTTAGCTGCCACCTGGGTTTCCAATCACTGAGTGGCAGCCGGCTTCGTCCGTCCTTCCCCTTTCGCTTTCCAGCATTGCGCCTATGTATGCAAATTAACCGCCATCTTTGTTGGCAGTTAACTGCCATCTTTCTTTGCAGTTAATTTGCATATCATCCTGATTAGCCAATGGGAAGCATAGCGGAGGTATGGTTAATTACCCTTTTTGTCTTTTATTAGATAGGATGAATGGGTTACCAATGTGATCAAGAAAGAAATCAAAAACTTCCTGGAAACAAATGAAACTTAGTATACAACAACCCAAAATCTCTGGGACACAGCAAAAGCTGCTGTGAGAGGGAAGTTCATAGCAATAGAGGCCTACCTCAAAGAACAAGAAAAAATAATAATAAAGTATTTAACCCTACAACTTGAAGAATTAAAAAGAGAACATCAAGAAAAGCCCAAAGTAAGTAAAAGGAAGGAAATAATAAAGATTAGAGCAGAAATAAAAGACATAGAGACAAAAAAAATGCAAAAAAGCAGTGAAACCAAGAGCTGGTTCTTTAAAAAGGTAAACAAGCCCTAACAGGTTTGGCTCAGTGGATAAAGTGTCGGCCTGCAGACTGAAAGGTCCCAGGTTCAATTCCGGTCAAGGGCATGTACCTTGGTTGCAGGTACATCCCCAGTTTGGGGTGTGCAGGAGGCAGCTGATCGATGTTTCTCTCTCATGGATGTTTTTAACTCTCTATCCCTCTCCCTTCCTCTCTGTAAAAAAAAAAAATCAATAAAATATATTTAAAAAATAAATAAATAAAAAGATAAACAAGACTGATGAACCATTACCCAGACTCATCCAGAAACAAAGAGAGAGGACCCAAATAATTAAAATCAGAAATGAAAGCTGTGAAGTAACAGCTGACATTACAAAAATACAAAGGATTGTAAGAAAATACTATGAGCAACTATATACCAAAAAGTTGGACAATGGGGATGAAATGGACAAATTCCTATAAAAATACAATCTTCCAAAATTGAATCAGGAAGAATCAGCAAACCTGAATAGGCCAATAACAACTGAGGAAACTGAAGCAGTGATAAAAAAAAAAATAACTTCCATTATGCTAAGTGAAATAAGCCAGCCAGTGAAAGATAAATACCACAGATCTCACTCATTTGTAGAATATAAAGAACATTATAAACTGTTGAAGGAAGGTGGGGATGGGTAGGTTGGTGGGAAGAGATTAACTAAATAATTTATATGCATATATGCATAACCCATGGACATAGACAATGGTGTGTTGAAGGACTGGAAAGGGGAAAAGGGATGGGCTGAAGGGGTCAGTTGGGGGAAAAAGTGTACATCTGTATCTTTCAACAATAAAGGTAAATTTAAAAATAAATTAAAAGAGGATATTTAGTTTAATTTTTAAGAATTTGAAGACATGATACCAGAACTCTAAAACTGGAAAAAGAAAAAAAAAGACTCAACTCCCTTGAGATGCATGTGGGATAGGACAATGGTCAAGAAACAAGATGGCAGGAACGGAGTGAAATACTTACCAACAGCACATCTGTGATCTCTTATGAATTTCTAATAAGAATGGTATTTGTGGTCATAACTCAATCATAGCCACATATGATATGTAGGATTTATTTCTATTAGAATGCTTATCAAATCCACTTAGAATTCATATATGTTTTATTATTTTGAAACTTATTTTACTTGTTATGCCAATTAGGGAAAATTCCATTCCCCTATAGCACATACTCAGACATACATAAACAACACACATTAGCATACACTTTTACACATACATTTATACGAAGTCAACTCAAATAGAAGCATTTAAAATTTAAACTTTAGTGGTTGAAATTCAAAACCTTAGTCAAGTGGCCAAGCGGGGTAAGATGGGCACAAATTTATGCTACTTAATTTCTATAAGCCAACTAAAGATGAAAGGCTGATATACAGAGTACACTCTACATTTTTGTTGTGTTTGATTTCAGTCTCATTTTGTTCTCCTATCCTTCACTGATTATTACAATTACCTAAATCATAGACTAATACAGATTAAAAGAATATTTTGGGAGCATTTTGAGGAAAGGGTATGCTACAAAGGCCACACTTTTTTTTAAATCCACACCTGAGCATATTTTTTCCTTTGCTTTTCAGAGAGAGTGGAAGGGAGGGAAAGAAAGGGGAGGAGAGAGAGAGAGAGAGAGAGAGAGAGAGAGAGAGAGAGAGAGAGAGAAGAAACATTGATGTGAGAGAGACACATGGACTGGTTGCTTTCCCACACGCACCCAGATCTGTAACCCAGGTACATGCTCTTGACCCAGAATCAAACTGGAGACCCTTTGTTGTGTGGGCCAATGCTCTAACCACTGAGAAACACTGGTCTGGACCAAAGGCCACACAGTTTAAACCATTCTAAAGTATAAATGTTTTAGAACCAGAGCCTGCCCAGGTCCCATTTAATGGCTCATTTTACAGCATCACACTTAATAGATTCTGTAAAAGAATATACCAATTCAATCTCAAAATATAATTCATACTTTACATACTGTGCACCAATGATATTACTCATTCAGAGCCAATTATAGAAAAATAGGCTTCAATATAGGCCAACTTACACTGTGTTTCTTTAATAAAGCTTTCAAAAATTATTTGTTTTATAATTTCAAATTATGGTGAATATAAAAGTAGGCTCAGTAGTAGTCTGTTTATAATGAAAATGAAGGCCTCAAGGGGATCATATACTCAATAGCACTCAAATAAGTTATTGAAAAAATAATGCTATTATTGCAATAGAAAACATAGTCAACAAATATCTTTTTATCTCATTTGGAATATGTGTAGTGCATTATAGCATGCATTATTTTATCTCACAGCACAGAAACCATGTAAAGAGCTAAAACATTAAAAGCTTTATTATGCTGCTATTGATAAATTATGTACTATTAGGTATGTGTTAGAGAAACATATTTTCATGAAGAAAAATAAGCATTCTATTCAGCAGAAATGTTCTTCTCCTTCTCAGACTATATAAAACATTTGGCTTCCTGTGGTAGGCTTTTTAGCAAATTTGTTGGAATATTTTCAAGGATGGTCAAAATGAAATTGGAGGTTGCAGCATTTTAACATTTCTTTGAACTTAAGCATGTGGAAGTACTCAGAAATCTTCAAATTCACCAGCTCTCTTGTGGGCTGTGGTGGAGTGTAGGTAGTTAGTTAATTGTTCCCTACTAATCAACTTGGCAATACAATAGTGAATGTTTATATTAATAACTTTACCAAATGTTGAATGAAATATTAAACTGCACTAAGATTCAGTTTTAAATTTTTATCCAACTTTAGCAGGAATATATACACACTAGTTGTTGAAAAGTCAATAGAGGCCTATGTGTACATGTAAGCCTTATGACTTATTACCTTTTTTTTCTAGCATGGCAGAGTTGCAATATACCTATTTTTTATTTACTTTGACAAAAGAGAAAAAGCAATATGTAAGAAAAATAGTCAAAAGAAATGTGAGGACTTCAGATAAGTTCTGAGTTGACCTCTTGCACCCAACATCCCTGTGTGTTTTTCTTAATCTACCTATGTATTAAAGATATAAAAATCATGGTAGCAACTTAGTACTAAAACTGAAAACAGCCCTAGATGGTTTGGCTCAGTGGATAGAGTGTTGGCCTGCAGACTGAAGGGTCCCAGGTTCGATTCCGGTCAAGGGCATGTACCTTGGTTGCTGGCACGTCCCCAGTGGGGAGTGTGCAGGAGGCAGCTGATCGATGCCCGGGTTGTGTGCTTGATCCCCAGGAGGAGGTGTGCGGGAGGCAGTCAAGCAATGATTCTCTTATCATTGATGTTTCTATCTCTCTCTCCCTCTCCCTTCTTCTGTAAAATCAATAAAAATATGCTTTAAAGAAAACTGTAAACAAATTTAAGCATCATCAAATGCTATAAACGTCAAGGAATGTAAAGCAAAAGTGACTGGATAGAGTGAATTACACAGTACTAATTGAAATGTTTATTTCCTGAGAAATAATTTTGTATCATGCATTTATTCATGAATTCCACTAATCTTCACTGATTGGTGTTTCAGGCACTTTTCTAGGTACTATGTTATAAGTAAATATCTGCCCCAAGAGATAGATAGTTGTAAATATAGGTAAATACTTAAATAACTAGATGGACAGACAGATGGATATTGAAAAGGGATAGAAAAAAATGATGACTCAATTATTATAAGGGGAGCTAAACTAAACGCAGTGTAAAAGAAAAAAAACAAATGCATTTGTAAGCTATAGTTGGCATACAATATTATATTAGCTTCAGGTAGAAAATACAAGAAGCATGCTTGTTTTGTGAGTTTCAGTAGGCACTCATTCTGGAAAAGATAATAGTGTTTGGACTTCAAGCTTCTTGGTTTTAATTTTAATTTATATTACAATAATGGTTTTAAATACATATGTCTATATCATGATATAAATATTAAATGTATACTCAGGAGAAAAAAGTATATAAAAACACTTATTGTAAGAAAATAATAACTTATGTCATCTTAAATTGTTCCAATAGTATATGTGTAACAAATTAAATGATGCATAAACAGCTAAGACAATGAAGAAAAGTGACTTTGTTCTTAGAAAGTTCTCAAGTTGAATTATACTAAACAGAAAGCCATAAGCAATCACTAGTAACATCCCATACATTTCTAACTAGAAGATATTGATAGTCCATATAAGAATATCAGGTGATATCACAATGTAATAAAATATAGCACTCAGGAATGAAAAAAATTGAAGAAAACTTTCAAACTTCTAGAACATAGTTGAAAAACATATTCAATTTTTGGAGAGAAATTATGATGTTAACATGTTATAAATTGTGATAAAATATTTTATTTTTATGTGTATTCACTGTAAAATTTTCACAGTGATTACATGAGGTCAGTATTTTGCCATCTTACAAGTAAAGAAATATGTTCAAATGTCAAAAAGTAATGCAAATTATTTGAGTATGAACAATGAAAATCTAGAAATTCGGAAACCAAATCCAGGATCTTGAATCTAATTTCATGTTGTCCTTTATTGCAGGTGCTATTATATATACTTAAAAAACTCAGCACAATAATGAAACTTTATTTTTTAAGTATGTTCCATCTATGTATGAGATAATATACTTATTACTTTGTTTACCATTTTCTTAAATCTTGGATTTTAATTCCTCTGGTACTGAAAGTTGGTTTTCACCTAAGAATATAGACTTGTAGCTGTTTTTTATCCTGAACTATTCACTTTTATATCTAACAGCCCATGCACAGTTTTGCTGTTGAAGGGATTAAAAAATAGAATACTGTTTGAAAGAAGTTATGGGCCTTCTACAGAAAGAATAACAATTTTAAACCCTTCAGAGTTTACTAATTTTAACTTCTATTTCCTGAGGTAATTCTGGTCCCATTATATATTCCTGAACTCAAAGATGAGCAACATCTTACTTACTTTTGATGTTGGAAATAAAGTATATCTTGCCTTTAGCAATAATAAAATCTTTACAGAGAATGTTACATCCCACAGACTCAAAGCAGCATTACAAAATATAATTCTTTTAACCATGATTTAGTGCCTGTAGCGCTGGAAAAGACTTAGAACTAATATATAAATTGTGCTAAAAAAGAGACAGGAAGGACCACAAAGAAAGGCTTGAGCTCTTATTTTAGTTTTTGGATAACGTTTCTACATTTAAAAAGACATGACGCTCAACAATTAAGACTCTCACAGGGTTGTTATTAAACACTTTGGTATACCCAACACTCTACAAAAAATCAAGCAAAATTAGTAAAAATTAAAAAATCCAAAAGACTACATAAAAAACCAGATAACAAAAATCAATTTAGAAAATAGATAAATTTCTAGCCAGACTGGAACTACATCTAGACTAAAACACCTGAAAATGCTAGATAATATCAATTCTTTTTCTGCTCAAATTAAGTAGTGTATCTTATAACATCCATGCCATGGAAAGGTTATATGTGAAGAAAACTATTGATCATTTAGCTTTGGGATTGATGAAAATTGGAGGGGGGTGAGGGGGAACATACCCCACTCATATCTAAAGTGTTCACTTCTCATGAACACAATCTCATTCTTTAACCCAAGTATACTTTCCTAGTTCTATTGGTTTCAATGTGCACCAAAAGATTCTATGACCTGCTATGTGAAAAAGAATCCATGGAACACCTAAATGAGAATAACACCTGAAACAAATGAAAGATTATGAAGAAAGGTGAAACATATGTCGCCATGTCTTATCTACCACAGTATAGTAATTAAGACTGCATGGTTCAGGTACAAATATAAACAAATAGGTCAATGGAACAAAATTAAGAGTTCAGAGACAGACCCATACATAGGTGTAACCTTAGATATCTGATAATGTGGCATTGTATATCAGTGGGGGGAATATGGATTGGGCAAAAATTATTCTACACATGCAGTTAGAGAAACATGTAAGAAATTAGACTCCCATCTTATACTCTTACTAGAGGCCCAGTGCACGAAATTCTTGCACTGGGAGGGGGGGCGTCCCTCAGTCCAGCCTGAACCCTCTCCAATCTGGGACCCCTCAAGGGATGTCTGACTGCCGGTTTCGGCCCGATCCCTGTGGTATAAGGCCTAAACCGGCAGTCAGACATTCCTCTCACAATCCGGAACTGCTGGCTCCCAACCACTCGCCTGCCTGCCTTCCTGCATGATTGCCCCTAAGTGCTTCTGCCTGCCAGCCTAATCACCCCCTAACCACTCCCCTGCCAGCCTGATCAATGTCTAACTGTTCCCCTGCCAGCCCAATCCCCCCAACGGCCCTCCACTGCTGACCTGATCTCGCCCCCAACTGCCCTCCCTTGCTGGCCTAATCTCGCCCCCAACTGCCCTCCCCTGCTGGCCTGATTGCCCCTAACTGCCTCTGCCTCAGCCCCCATCACCATGGCTTTGTCCAGAAGGAAGTCAGACGTCCAGAAGATGGCAGGTCGACCCAGTCTAATTAGCATATTACCCTTTTATTAGTATAGATAAATTATATAGGATAGGATTGCTTAAATGGGAGGGAAAGCTTTTTTCAGCAGGAGATGCTGTTGGCAGACAAAAACACATAATCCCTATATCTGGACTCATAGCCAGCTATATGCACTATACTGCCAAAGTGGTCATTAAAAAATTAAACTGCTTTCTTACACCTTACACCAAACAGCTGTTGCCCTTAAAACCCCTCCTCAGCCCCCACCTTAGGTTCTGCTTTCACAGTTCACCCAGATTAGGTTCTGATTGGTTGGTTTCACTGCCAGCATGAAAAGCTCAGCCTCCTAGGCAGCCATTGGTTCCTGGCAGTTCACCCAAATTAGGTTCTGATTGGTCAGTTTCTATGTCAGTCAGTGTCTCTGGGCCTATCTCGGGACCTGATCAAAGAGGTGGGTATAATTAGAATCTCCCGCAGAGGCCCAGAGAGAAACAGAGGCCTGGCTGCTGGCTAAGCCCAGAGAGAAAGAGAGAGGCAACAGCTGATCAACAGCGGCCACAGAGGCTTCGGATCAGACCCTGACTCTCTTTCTGCAGGCCTCTCTCCAGGCCTGATCCACAGCCCCCTTGGCAGTCAGGGCTGGGTTGCTGTGCCAGCACAGGCTGCAGTCAGTTCTGGGTAGCCACAGCAATGCAGCATTGACTTCCAGTGTTTGGTTAAGTCTCCGGTGGTTACAAACCATGGCTCTTTATATATATAGATTAGAAATCAATTCAAGGTGGAGTAAACACTCAAATGAGAAACGTAAAACTATAAAAATATTAAAGAAAATAATATCATAAAATAAATTTATAATTTTGGGATAGGAAATGATTTTCTGGAGACTACATAAATCATAGAGAAAACAAATAATTTTATTACATTCAAATTAATAATACAATTTTATAAGATACCATAAAAAGAAAGGATAAGCTAAAACCAGACAGATAATATATATGTTCATATGTGTGTGTATATATATAGATAGATAGATAGATAGATATCGCCTATCTAATAAAATGGTAATATGCAAATTAATCATCACTCCTTCACAAAGATGGCAGCGCCATAGCCACAACAAGATGGTGGCGCCCAGTCCTCTCAGCCCCACCAGAGTCCCCCAGTCGGGGGGGGGGGGGGGGGGGGGCTGGGGGGGGCGGGGGTGGCTGCTGAGAACAGGCAGCGTGAGTGGCCTGGCAGAATGCTTGCTTTGTTGCCATGGCGATGAGGCAAACATTCCACCCGGGCCACGGAGGGCCTCTGGCCAGTTCAGGACACTGAACGCTTGCATTGTTGCCCTGGCGATGAGGCAAGTGTTCCGTGCCCGGCTGCGGATGGGCCTTTGGGCTGTGCAGAGCCTTTGGGCAGTGGGGGCAGAGCGACCAGACCCCACAGAGAGCTACTGGAGCATGGATTTCTGTGCAGAGCTACTAATATATATATAATCTAATATATATATATATATATATATATATATATATATATATATATATATAATATATATACATATATATATTATATATGTATATATTATATATATATATATATAATCTCCAAACTATTGGAAAAATGCTTAACAAGTTGAGCAGCCATTTTTAAAAAGAGAAATAAGGAGTCAATAAACATATAAACAGAATATGATTATTAATTGTATATATTAATCAGATATCATTCACATAGCAAATAGGTAAAATAAAATAAAATAAATGTAAAGTCAGAAAATAGCATGTGTTGAAAAGAATGTGGAGCAAGCTAAGCAACTCATCCATTGCTAATAAATATATAAATTGATACAAATACTTTAGGAAAACAGTTTGGCATTCACACTAAATTTGAAGATATACACATTCTATGACCCATCAATCTCACTCCTTTGCACTCCAAAAAAGCACTTGCCAATGTACATAAGACAGGTTCATATAAACTTCCTTCAGAAGAGCAAACAACTCAAGTGTCCAACAAGATTAGAACATATACATATATTTACATATTTTGTTCAGTCTTTACAATGAATATGGCTTTATTTGAAATATAATGTTGATTTGCCCTGGCCAGTGTGGCTCGGTTGGTTGGTCAGCTGAAGCATTGTCTGGTACACCAAAAGGTCTCAGGTTCGATTCCCAGTCAGGGCACATATCTATGTTGCAGCTTCAGTTCCTGGTTGGAAGGAACTGAAGGCTATCGCTGATTCTCTCACATTGATTCTCACTCTCTCTCTCTCTTTCTTTCTCTCTCTCTCTCTTCTTTCTTCTCTCTAAAATTAATAAACATATCCTAAAATGAGGATTAAATAAATAATCCTATGTAATAAAGCTTAATACACTAAGTGTCCAGTTGACAAGTCTGCTATTCAACCAATCAAAGCGTAATATGCTAATGATATGCTAAGGCCACTCAACTGCTCGCTATGACATTCACTGACCACCAGGGGGCAGATGCTCTGACCAGTAGGTTAGCTTATTGCTGGGGTCTGGCAAATAGGGACTGAGCGAGATGGGCTGAACACACCCTGGAGCCTTTCTGTTTTTCCTCCCTTGCTGGCCAGCCTCCTCCATCCCTCCCCAGCTCCAATTGTGCACTGGTGGGGTCCCTCAGCCTGGCCTGCACTCTCTTGCAACCCGAGACCCCTCAGGGGAGGTAGGAGAGCCGGTTTCAGCCTGATCCCGCAGGCCAGGCGGAGGGACCCCACTGGTGCACAAATTCGTGCACTGGGCCTCTAGTAATAAAATAATACTGAGTTAAATGTAAGCAAAGTATATAGAAAGATACATTGTTTTATTTATATACTCTTTTAAAAAAGAAAAATATACTTTTGTGATGTATACGTAGGTGGTAAAACTATAAAGAAAAGCAGAGAAATAATTTACACATAGTAAAGATAGCCCTTTTCTCTAGTTGGATTACTGGTGATAGTGAAAGGAATAAATGATTGCAAGGACAAATAGCATTCGCAGGAGAGATGGATAATGTTTATGGCCAGTAGTTTGCAGCAAAACCAAAATCTCTCATGAGGAATAGTCATTAATCAAATTGAGAAAGAGATTTTGAATTCTAAACCTTTTTGCTACTGGGGTTAAAATATACAAATAAACACATTAATTCTTTTATGTGTAGATTTTTTGTAAATCTACTACAGTTTTCTATGTCACATTTTCTTTTGAAAACTGCTCTACTAAGACTATTGAAGTTGATATCTGTTTGTAGAAACCAATCTAATTTCCAAGTGTGTATGTTAACTTGAAAATTGGAAGAGGAAGCTATGATGAAATAAGCACCTGTATTCTACCAAGAAAGAACATTTTATAAATTTATGTGGACAATTTTAACCATTACTTATCTTGGAATTACTTCTCTATCTGGAATACAAATGAGAGATGCACCTTCCAAAGCAAATACAAGTACAAGTCTCATTATCATACCAGGAACCTCAAGGTAAAAGATTGTTCTATCAGGAGATGCTAAGCATTATAATTCAGCCAGGTACTTCCAAGTGGCAAATGAGTGGCTGGCTCTCCAAATTTTGAGCTGCACAATATTTACAGGATAAATAAGCAAATTCATTAGCTATAAGCTATTCGAAGATATTTCATAAATCTAAGATGATGTCATGAAACCTGTCTTCACAATAAGCATATAAGTTGATTCCAATGAACCAACACTGGTCTACACTCACAGGGCGAACATATGCCAGATATATTAGACACAAGAAGGCAGTGAGCAATTTCAAAGCTAAGAGCAAGAGCTTCCTCGGTAACTACATGCCTTTACTTTTTGTTTTGGCATCACTGGTTTTTTGATATATTTGTTTTGCCTGGTTCTGTAATCCTGATTAGGTCTGCTAAGTAGTCTTATCCTCATCTTTTTTGGCAACAGCAATCTAATTTTTCTGACACTGACATTTCTGACTTATACCTCAGGCCAGGATATAAGATGCTTCAGGAGGAGAATAAACAGGACACAGGAATTGTGGAATTAATTGAGCCTGTGAGATTGGAATTTAGCCACAAGATAGGAAAATCGTGGAATTCTATGATTTTGACAGTGTTAGATTCATTAAAACTATTCAGTGATTGAGCACAGTGGTTAAGCTAAACTCTCAGCGTTATGAAAGTGCCTATGGGGAAACGTTAAATATGATGCCAGATTCTGAGTTCCTATAAAGAATTCCCTTTTAATAAAGCTTCTGTACATAAAATAGATATTAAATCCCATGTTTTGATGAAAAGTACACTAAGAAAATATACTTTTTAATGGTTCTATTATGTGCTAGAAATTTTATATAAACCACTTACTCTATACAAAATCTGGACAAAAGAGACTGAAAATAGTAAAGAAGCATACAGGCTATAATACTATCAAATGAAAGAGCAATTAACCATCACTCTGTCACTCCGTCACAAAGATGGCATTGGCCACGGAGCTGGAGCGAGAGGGAGGCTTGGATTGCGCCTGGCGATAGAGGAAGCCAAGCTTCTCACCTGCCCTGGCTGGCACTGGGCTCCGCTCAAAGCTACAAAGTTTCAATTATAGAAGATAAATAAATCCAAGATACCTGCTGGAAAAAAAATAGGAGAGGCTGGGAACTTGGGTCACTGGGGGGGAGCGGCCAGCCAGAAAATGGCCATCAGCCCCTCACCTAGGCTGGTCAGGCACCCCAGCAGGACCCCCCCCAATGCTGAAGGGGCTGTGGCCAGCCTAAAAATGGCCCTCAGCCCCTCACCTAGGCTTGCCAGATACCCCATAGGGACCCTCACCCTGAAGGGTGTGTGGCCAGCTGCAAACAGCCATCAGCCCCTCACCAAGGCTGGCCAGGCACCCCAGCGAGACCTCCACCCTTATCTGGGACATACTTCAGGGCAAACCAGCCAGCCCCCACCTGTGCACCAGGCCTCTATCCTATATAGTAAAAGGGTAATATGCAAATTGACCCTAACAGCAGAATGACTGGGAATGACTGGTCACTGTGACACACACTGACCACCAGGGGGCAGACGCTCAATGCAGGAGCTGCTCCCTGGTAGTCAGTGTGCTCCCACATGGGGGAGCTCTGCTTAGCCACAAGCCGGGTGATGGCTGCCAACACAGCGGTGGTGGTGGGAGCCTCTCCTGCTTCCTCAGCAGTGCTAAGGATGTCCGACTGCAGCTTAGGCCTTCTCCCTGCTGGCAAGTGGACATCCCCCAAGGCCTGCCAGGCTGCCAGAGGGATGTCTGATTGCCATCTTAGGTCCAATACCCCGGGGAGCAGGCCTAAGCCAGCAGGTGGTCATCGCCTAGGGGTCCCAGACTGCGAGAGGGCACAGGCCGGGCTGAGGGACCTCCCCCACCGAGTGCACAAATTTTTGTGCACCGGGCCTCTAGTGTGTTTAATAATTGGTAATGATAATGGTCATATGAAGTTGATTTGACTACCAGTTTTATGCGGTAGCTACTAACTACTGTTCTTTCCTTCCACACAATTCATTATGAAACACTTTTTTTTTTCCATAGTTGAATCCAAATATGGTACAGATTTTACTAAAATACTACATTAGGAAATGTATAACAATATACCGAAGATACGTAGGAAAATGACCTATTTTTCTATTTAATGTGACTTATAGTGAAGTAAAGAATAGCCCTGGTCACAACAAAGGTTAAATTTCCATACTTTTCTTAAAATATATGTCATTAAAGTTAATCTTTATTGAGTAGTATCATGTATCAGGCTAAGTCACAATATAAGTATAATATTTTATATATGTTGGGTTACACTATTCTAGAAATATCCCTTTGTATATATATATCTAAGAAAATGATTCCCAAACATTATTGTTCTTAGAGTGAATAGATAAGCTTATAAAAATGAATGGTCTTTTGCCCACAGTCATATTTCCTTTCATACACATGACCTAAGGTGAGTTCAAGATATTTGCCTTTTTAACAAGAACCCTGGGTGATTTTGAACTAAGTGGTGAGTGAAAAGAACTTTAAGAAAACTGTTTTATGACAGAGAAAATGTCAGTAGCTAACTATCATAAAATCTTAGAGTAGCCTTTGAAAAGAAAGCATAAATGTAGTTTAAATTATATTGTGTTGTTTATATTTATTATGAAAGTTAACATTTCTCCTTTAAGATGGAGATTTATTTTAAAGCTTTCAAAACTTTAAGTTTCTCTTAAGATTTTTGATACAGAAATGTGCTGGCAGAAATATATATATGAAATTGTAAATTTGAAAGAACACACAGCAATGCTGTTAAATATTTAATATATCTTGCAGAGAAAAACTTTAAAGTTTTAAATTGACTCTTGATATTACTAACTTTGGCTTATACTAGTGCTACATAGTATATATTATTTTTTCTAGACACTCTTATGATTAATTCACATATAATGCACTTTTTTACCCTTTCTAATTTATGGTTAGAGAATATTATTGGCATGATTAATACATTAATCATCACAATAAATAATAAGCCCAACTAGGCAAATCTATGTCAAATTGCTAAATAACCAAAGATAAAAATATCTTAAAATATTCCACCAAAGAGGAAAAAATTGACAATGAAATATTTTTAAAAAGCCTTTTTTTCTTTCTTTTTTTATGGGCATAATTTATTTTATTTTATTAATTTTATTGGGGTGACATTGGTTAATAGGGTCATATAGGTTGCAAGTGTACATTTCTATGATGCATGATCTGTATATTGCATTGTGTGCCCACTACCCAAAGTCAAATAATCTTCCATCACCATATATTTGCCCTCTTTACCATCTACTACACTACACTCCCTTCCCTCTGGTAACCACCATAGTATTGTCTGTATCAATGAGTTTCAGTTTGATATCACATATGAGTGAAATAGCATGGGTCTTAGCTTTTTCTGACTGACTTATTTTGCTTAGCATAGTAATCTCAAGGTCCATTTGATGAGGGAGGGGGGTTGCTCATGAAGAGCCACAGCTGTCTAATAATTATTCACCTTACTAACTATAGATAAGAGGTTTTCTTACAGACCCTTGGAAACTGGAGGGTGAAATAAGGCTGTAAAAAGATAAAATGCCTCCATGGGCCCATTTCTCATAAAAGAAATACATTTTGAGAACAAAAGACAGGACATACTTTGACTTGGTTGCTGTGCTCAGACCCTGACCCCTTTCAGGCGTTTGCCTCAGGAACACTCACCATTCTGCAGCCCAGGAACAGACTAAGCTGTTTGTAACATCATGGAAGATTAGCCACCTTATTATCGGACTTTGATCTTCTGAAGGCCGGACTGCAGACCCTCCCCTCCCCTTTCCCTGTGATACTTGCAGCTCTCAGCTGCACATAGTTATATTCTCCCTCACTGCTATATAATCAGCCAACTGGCAAGGGGACTAAGAGCAGAATTTCCAGGGTGAACAACTGCTCTCCCCACACTGCCAGTATCCTATGTAATAAAAAGGTAATATGCAAATTGACCCTCATGCCCTCATGTCATCACAAGATGGCTGCCCCCACATTGTCACAAGATGGCCACCCCCACATCATCACAAGATGGCCGGCAGGGGAGGTCTGTTGGGGGCGACCAGGCCTGCAGGGGAGGGCAGTTCAGGGGGGACCAGGTCTGCAGGGGAGGGCAGTTCAGGGGGACCAGGTCTGCAGGGGAGGGCAGTTGGAGGTGATCAGGCCAACACGGGTGTGCTTAGGGGGTGATCAGGCTGGCAGGCAAAAACGATTAGGGGCAATCAGGCAGGCAGGCAGAAGAATGGTTAGGAACCAGCAGTCCCGAATTGTGAGAGAAATGTCTGACATCCTCCAAGGGATCCCAGATTGGAGAGGGTGCAGGCTGGGCTGCAGAACAGCCCCCCCCCCCCCCCCGTGCACGAATTTCATGCACCAGGCCTCTAGATATTGGAATAAATGATCATATATGACTCAACCCTCTCTCTGCTTAATTTGGCTCAAGTAGTGACAGGCAGCCTCAGGCCCATTTTGTACAGTATCATATCCATGTTGCTGCAAATGGCAGTATTTCAGCTTTTCTTATTGCTGAGTAGTATTCCATAATACATATATACCATAGCTCCTTTATCCAATCTTTTATCCAAGCTATCTTTTCAAAATAGAGTTTGAATTACAATGTAAAATAAACATGCTTTTAAAGTGCAAAATTTAAAAAATAATGCTCTCCAGTTCCATCCATGCTGTTGCAAATGGTAAGAATTCCTTCCTTTTTATAGCAATGTAGTATTCCACTGTGTAGCTGTACCATAGTTTTCTAATTACTCATCTGCTGATGGGCATTTAGGCTGGAGAGCATTATGCTAAGTGAAATAAGCCAGTCAGTGAAAGAAAAATACCACATTATCTCACTCATTTATGGATAATAAAAAATATTATAAACTGATGAACAAAAATAGGTACAGAGGCAGAGAAGCATTAAACAGACTGTCAAACTACAGTGGGAAGGCTGGGGAGTGTTGGAGTGGGGGAGGTAAGAGGTCAACCGAACGACTTGTATGCATACATATAAGCATAACCAATGACGCAAGACACTGGGGGCAGGTTGTGGGTGTGAGGGCATGTGCCGGGGGGTAGGGGAGGCCAGGGGAAGGTCAATGGGGAAAAAAGGAGACATATGTACTCCTATTTGTAATAGTTTAAACATAATAAAATAAAATAAATAAAATAAAAATAATCAATCTTGTATTTTATATTCACTGGCAATATCCTTCAGAAATTAAAGCTGAATAAAAACTATATCAAATATATGAAAATTGAGAGACTGCACTTTCAACACATTTGCACTACAATAAATACTAGAAGAAACTCTTCCAGCTAAAAGGAGTTACATTAAGATGAAAACTGAATCTATAGCAAGGAATAAGGCTCATCATAGAGGGCAAATATTTGGTTAAATATAAAATAGTGTGCATATGACTATGCATATCAACTCAAAACTACTGATATCTTAGAGCAAGAATTATAATATACTGTAAGTTTTACAACACATTTAGAAATAAAATATATGACAAAATAATTACAAAAGTTTTGGAAAATAAATATTTACACTATTGAAAGATTTAAATAATTTTTATGAATTATTATTACTTAAGGGTAAGTTGTGATAAATTAATAATGTAAATTTTAATGTCTACAACAGCCACAAAAATCACAAAGATAGCTAAGATATCAGTAGAGGACATAAAATGGACTATTAAAAACACTAAATTTACAAAAAAAAATATATGCCAGAGAGAAAAAATAAGGAAATAAAAAATTTGTATTTAAATGAAATGCAAATATCAAAAATTACATTAAATATAAACATACTAAGTACACTGATTGAAAAGGAAAGCTTCTCAGAATGCATAAAAAGGCAAATACTAATTCTTAGTTATAAGAAATATTCTAAGTATTTAAAATACAGAAAAAAAGGTTGAAAACAAATATGCAATGCAAACATTAGACAAAAATCTTAAGGTTGTTTCATTTATATAAGTAAAAATATACTTTAATAAAGAATATTAGCAGAAATAAAAAGGGACATTTCATAAGTATACAAAGAGAACAATCATGAGAAAGACAACAATAATACATTTATATGCACGTGATAAGATTTTAAAAATACAAAGACACGAGGGGAAAAAAAGAAGGGAGAAATACATAAATCTACAATCAACTTTGGTATTTTAACATTGCCCTTTCAGTAATTTCAAAGTACTTCTAGAGAAAAATCAATAGGCAAGTAGAAGTGATGTCTGACAGTGGTTTGACCCAAATGATATTTTTAGAATATTTCATCTAGCAATAGCATTAAAAGGTTTTACCCAAGAAAAATAAAAACTTGACTCTCCACAAAGACCAATGCAACAATAGATAGCTTTTTTTTCACAATAATAAAAATTGGGAAAATGCCAAATATCCATCAAAAATGTGTTGGTGTATTCATATGATACAATACTACTAAATAATAAAAGGAACAAGCACAGATATACTTGCAACAAAATGTGAAATTTTTTCTCTCACTTTGGATAGATAAATAGATATAGATAAATGATAGGATGGATAGATAGATAGATAGATAGATAGATAGATAGATAGATAGATGATAGATGATAGATAATAGATAGATGATAGATAGATAGATGATAAATGATAGATATAGATAGATAGATAGATAGATAGATAGATAGATAGATGATAGATAGATAGATAGATAGATAGATAGATAGATAGATGATAGATAGGTAATAGACAGGCAACTCAGCACTATTTCCTGCCTTCTGTGTTCTCCTGGAATTCACATTTCTCAGAATCTTTGCTTTATTGACCTTTTATCCTTCAAGTCTTCCAGTAGTTTTATAAATTCAGAAAAATCTTAATTACATTCATTTATGATTAAAGCAGTTAAAGTAGTTTCCATTTTGTTTTGTTTGTTTTGACTGGAGCTTAACAGATAAGATCGAAAAAATATTTAAGCAATTTCTGTCAAGACATAATTTTCATACAACAAAATTAAACATATTTAGTTAGATGAGTTTAATCAGTTATGTTCAAGGAGTAACCTCAATCCAAATGGAAAGAAATAGTATATTTTTCTTACCTGAGGAAGTTTCTTTTTTCTTTCTCTGGTCAATCACACTGCCCAATTTTGCATTTTATAACATAAAATAACGTCCCCTAGTCTTGGGCTTCATAGAAATATAATCAGCACAACAATTGAAGAGAAAGTCTAATAATTCTGGAAATATTTATATAGCAAAATATTTACCAATTTCCTGAGAGTTTGAAAACAAAGTATAGCCACAATTATTCTTTATTCTGAAAGAGTTAACTCTGTAAAATGGTGTAAAAATGCTTCAAAAAATGAAGGAAGGGCCCATATTGTGGTTTGTTTCCTTATATATACAATGACATTTTTCAGCCTTAAATATGGGGTGATGAATTGTATTGAGGGCATCCACATTACAACCTGTGTAAGATGTAGATGTATGTACTAAATTTCTTTTCACCTGTATCAACTCTGTGTGTTTCAAGAAACACTTTACAAACAGCAAATAGTTTCTATTCCCTTTCTGTTGTAAAAGGAAAATGGGCTATAGTATGCAGTTTTGTGTGTGTATGTGTGTGTGTGTGTGTGTGTGTGTGTGTGTGTGTGTGTTGCCAAAAAGTAGTTTATAGCTCCTGGCTGTAAGTAAGAAAGTACTATACAGGGTGGGGCAAAAGTAGGTATACAGTTTTTGTTAGAAAAATAATACAATAATTAATAAATAATAATAATACAAGAATAAACTGTGTTTTGCATACTCACAACCATAAACCTACTTTGCCTCACACTGTATAGTTAAAATTAGTATTTTTGTCCTTCCTTTGTTTACTATGTAAGATTTGTAATGAGTTGGTACGTAGAAATACCTTGATGAATTACAGACAGTTAAATATCAAGCCTAATATGAAGAAAGTCATGCTTATTTAATACCTACCTAATATATATCAGGTACTGCATTAAGTTATCCTATAACATGTCATATGTATATTAAATACCTCTATGTATCTTTATCAGGACTATAATTGTGACTCTGATTAACTTTCCAACTACATTTAAAGCACACTGGCACAGATACTTATTTTAAATGTATAGGTACAATTTTTTAATGTTATCAACATTTAATTTACAAATTATTTTCTTAAAAGTCATAATTTCATAGAAATATTTTATTAAGAAGCATTACTTCAATCTAGAATGTATGCACTGAATATATAATTTATACTTTTATTCTTACACACTGGTCTTTGTTTTATTGGAAATGGAATGAGAACACTAGTCTTTTCCCGAGTGTCTCGGTGAAAAAGCTCCATTATAAATCCTACCATAACTGAGAAACAGAAGCTCCAGAGGGGCATACAGGAGATTCTGGCTTTTCTAAAACCATTTCCAAGCGATAAGCCTAGAATAATATAAATTCTACTTTTTCCTCAGGATGTTTTGATGGTTTTCTTTTTCCCCCCGTAGTTGAAATTATTATACTAAAAAATAATTTATAAAGAAGTATTAAAATGATTAGCAAAGTTATCTTAATACTCACTTCTCACACTTTCATCTTCCCATTATTAACTAGAGCAGCTAATTCTGAAGGAGCTTTTGCAGTTGAAAAAGCCTGAAAAATAGATGGAAAGAGCAAGACCCAAGGCTAATATATTTATTATCAGGTCAGGTCGAGGGAGATGATCCTTTGAATATTTAAACCCTAACTCTTAGGTAGTTCAACACAGAGTGAAAAATAGCCTGACCATGCCATAGTATAGTGTTGTAAACACAACATCCAAAAGAACATCTTTAAAATGTAATTTAAGATTCCCATGCATCTCTGCAACCTCTAGTTAGTGTAAGGTAGACCTGAGCTGATAATTATGAGCAACTCTAAAAAGTAGCTCAGTTGAAAAATAATCAGTTTTTCATAGACATGTATTTACTGCCATGTTGTTGTTCATATTTTTTTAACTTTTTTCTTCTTCTTCTTCTTTGAAAAGACCCGTCAACATTTTATGTAATACTGGTTTGGTGGTGATGACCTCCTTTAGCTTTTTTTGTCTGTGAAGCTCTTTATCTGACCTTTGATTCTTAAATAATAGCTTTGCTAGGTAGACTTATCTTGGTTAGAGGACCTTGCTTTTCATTACTTTAAATATTTCTTGCCAATCTCTTCTGGCCTGCAAAGTTTCTGTTGAGAAATCAGCTGACAGTCATATGGGCACTCCTTTGTAGATAGGTAACTGCTTTTCTCTTGCTTCCTTTAAGATTCTCTCTTTGTATTTAACTTGTGGCATTATAATTATGATGTGTCTTGGTGTGGGCCATTTTGGGTTCATCTTGTTTGGGACACTCTGCGCTTCCTGGACTTGTGTGTCTATTTCTTTCACCATGTAAGGGAAGTTTTCCGTCATTATTTCTTCAGATAAGTATTCTATTTCTCATTCCTTCTTTTCTCCTTCCAGCATCCCCAATAATGCAAATGTTGGTATGCTTGCAGTTGTCCCAGAGGCTCCTTACACTATCTTCATATTTTGGATTCTTTTTTCTTTTGATATTCTGATTAGTTATTTTTTTGTTTCCTGATATTTCAAATCCCTGATTTAATACTTAGCATCATCTACTGTTGATTCTCTGTAAATTATTCTTCATTTCAGTTAGTGTATCCTTCATTTCTAGATGGTCCTTTTTAAATATCTTTGATGTTCTCACTAACTTTCTTGAAATTCTCATTAAGTTCCTTGAGCATCCTTATAACCATTGTTTTGAACTCTGCATCTAGTAAACAGATATTTGTCAACAATTAATTCTAAAAATCAAAAACAAGGAATCTAAAGAACAAAATAAATTGATGAATAAAATAGAACCAGAGGCATGGAAACATAGTGTGGACTGATGACTTTCAAAGGGAAGGAAGGGAGAAGAGAGTAACCAAAAAATTTATATGCATAAAGCGATGTATTATCAATGGACACAGACAATAGGGTGGTGAAGGCCTGGGCAGGATCGGGGTGGAAGAGGGCAATGGAAGGAATAAATGGGGATATATCTGTAACTCAACAATAAAGATTTTTTAAAAATTGGTTCATCAGGGGGAAAAAATTGTTCATCAGAGAGGAAAAAAAAGAACACAATATCAAATACAATCTCAAAAACCAGTGAAGAAGTGGGCGTGATGTTGGCTTTTTATATTTTCCACACACTAATTTTTGCCAAAATTTATGCGAAAGCACTTACACGTTTCTGATAGTTCTTTTTCTTTCCAAAAATAAAGAACTTCCTCTGCAATTCCATCCTGGGGGTCAATTTCTCCCTCCCTCCACCAGTTAGGGTTTCACCTATCAAAGTCCTCACCTTGGGTTTGGATCCTAAGGTTTTTCTCCTGTTCTCTATATCTCTTGTGTCCTTCAAAACTGGGTTAGTAGCATTAGGTTTTAGTGTTGGGAAAGTAGAATTCCACTTTTTTGATGCCAGTTAATACTTTATATTGTGTGTTTCCAAGTCACTTCATATCACCTCATCTGCTAAACAATGATTTTACCATCTTCTTGGAGAAGAAATGCCACTTGGAGCTATTGCTCACATTCTTTGTGGTTACTGAGATTTGAAGTTTCAGCTTAGTCACTGCTACATTTGAGCCTAGGCACATAACTTAACCAAATATCTAAAACAAGGTACTTTGTGGTATCTCCTACCATGCCCTGAGTGTAGAGAAAACTTTTTAGAAGGGAGCTAAAAAAAAATGATTTGTAAATTTGACTAATTTTTTTAAAAAAATTGAATGAGAAAAAAAAAACATTAATAAAGACAAAAAATGACAATGGACCAAATATAAGAAACTATTGTTAACATATATTACAGATAATGACCAACTATTCCAAGTTTACAAAAAAAAAATTTAAAATTGACCAAAAACAAGCAAAAATTCTATAGAAAAAAAGTGGGATGAATTTCTTACTCTTTATATTGCCCCATCAAATAAAAAATTTAGAAAATCAAAGACTGGCAATGTCTCCATTGAAGAGGTGATATTAAGTAAAGGAAACTTGTGAAAATCATAGACAGTATGTTTAGTATGTTAATCTTTAAGTAAGAAAATAAGAAAAGTAGAAAGTGTTCCTATATTTTCTTATATCTAGGAGAAAAAGAGAAAGGATACAAAAAAACTATTAAAATTAATTACAGTGAAGAGTAGTGAGGTAAAAGAGAGACAGGAGGGAGTGACACTGTTCTGTATATAATTTTTCTTTATGTTGGAAAGCATGGTTATATGTTACATATGAAGAATATAAAATTAAATCAATGAGTCAGAGGAATAATCAAATGAGTAATTATGTTGACTCTGAGAATCAGTTTCACTGTGGAAGACTGGACAAACTAATACAGAAGGGGAGAAGGGAAGAAAATTTTGTGAGAATAAATTAAATTTTAGATTACCGGTGTGAACTCATGGTTTCTAAACTATGTATTTATTATGGATGTACATGATATGTATGCGTATGGACATTTTTATATGTGCATGTATATGTACATATTCATGTGTATATTTCCTAGCTTTGTCTAATAGAAAAGCCAAAACAGAAAAACATAAGAATAAATAAATAGCATTATATAAATAAACTTAGCTAGCCTCCAGACACAGATCACTAAGTCGTTCTCCACTAAAATAAATTAGGCCCCCTTCAGAAATTGGTTGATTTGGGAGTTTGGACAAGTTAAGTGCAAGATGACCCTGAAATATGTAGTTATATTAGAAAATAAGAAGTGCTAAAAAAAAAAAAAAGAGAGAGAGAGAGAGAGAGAGAGAGAGAGAGTGTTGACCTGCAGACCAAAGGGTCACGGTTTTGATTCCTGGTCAAGAGCATGTACCTCGGTTTCCGGTTCAAGCCCCAGTTCTGGAATGGGTACATGCAGGAGACAACCAATCAATGTGTCTCTCTCAGTCAATCTCTCTCTCTCCCCTCCCTACCTCCTCCCTCCCTTTCACTCTTTCTAAAAATCAATGAAAAAAATGTCCTTGTCTGAGGAATTAGAAAAAGAAAGAAAGAACACATTTATGGGATATTTCACTTAGGAACCAGCTTGGCAGGGCCAAATCATGAACTGTTTGAACACCAACATAATGAATTACAGGATATATAATATTTAGGGAAAAATAAAAATCCATGCTTTCAACCAATAATTAACTAATTGGGAAAAAGAGAAAGTTTCTTGCTTATGGTAAAATGGCAAGGAACAAAGACAAATATGGAAGAAGTGCTACAAAATTATCATTTTGACACTATTAAGTAAATATTAGATCATGAAAGAATCAACAATGGATGCTAAATTAGGGGGAGACTTTATTGAGAAGAGGAAATTTGCCTGGTCACTTCACACACAACTTATATATGTCAGAAAATTTAAACACACACACACACACACACACACACACACACACACAAATTATAATCATGTAGTACTTTGACTGGGTGATCATGAAATGCCCTGAAAAGGAAAAATAATAATAATGATGATGATGACAATAATAATAATAGTATCATCTATGTAGTATACTTGCCAAGAATACATTACCTGAATTTAATTGTGAAAACAAAAAGAAGCAAAAAATAACAATAAGAGAGGGATCCAAGATAGCTGTAGAGTCAGTGGAAGCTACACCTATTCATTTCTGGCCCCAACCCTCCCCTAAAATTCTCACCTGTGGAAAAATATAAAAAAGAATAAAAAGCCCTCAGGACAAGACTTGGTGTAGGCTTGCTATAGGGCACTCCCATGCTCCTTCCCAGGCAAAAAACATTTTATTTCTTCCTAGACGTTAAGTGTCCCCCGTGAGACTTGCTACTAGGGAAGCAGTGAGCAGTGTACTTTGACCCAAGTTTACCCCCTAATCCTGTCTCCAAGCCCCTCCCCTCTTTTTGACTTCCCAATAAGCTAAAGCAGCCCCACCCAGGCTCACTTCCTTCCTATAACATTTCTAGAGAGCCAAAGCAGAGCACCACCTCGGATCTCCCCTATTGTATCTTCCACCCTAATTTCTTCCTTTGTTTCACTGTCCCCAGCTTTAACAAATATACTTGCAAACTCATCTGGACACATGTTGTGAAATCTTTCCTACACAAAGTCAAGAGCCCACGCACTACAGGCCGACCTGAGGCAGACCCACCCCCGGCTGGCCCCTGGCCAGTAACAGACACATATACAGTGCTCGTGGATTGGAAATACTAATAAAAGGGTAATATGCTAATTAGACCAGATTGACCAGCAATATTAAGAAAAAAGAACAAAGTTGGAGGTATCACAATACCTTATATAAAACTATACTACAATCCCATTGTAATCAAAACAGCCTGGCACTGGCATAAGAACAGGCATATAGATCAATGGAAAAGAACAGAGAACCCAGAAATAAATCCATGCCTTTATGGCCAATTAATATTTGACAAAGGAAGCAAAAGCATGCAGTGGGAAAAAACCATCTCTTCAAAAATGGTGTTGGGAAAATTGGAAAGATACAAGCCAAAAAAAGAAACTAGACCACCAACTTACACCATACGCAAGAAAAAACTCAATATGGGTAAAAGACTTAAATGTAAGTTGTGAAAACATGAAAATCTTAAAATAAAACATAGGCAGTAAAATCTCGGACATCTCACATAGCAATGTTTTTGCTAATATATCTTCTAGGGCAAGGAAAACAAAGGAAAAAATAAACATATAAGACTAAAAAGCTTCTGCACAGTAAAAGAAACCACCAACAAAATACAAAGAGAATCCACCGTATAGAAGAACAGATTTTCCAACGATACACTTGATAAGGGATTAATTTCCAAATTATATAAAGAACTTATTCAACTCAACACCAGAAAGACAAACAATCCAATTAGCAAATGAGCAAAGGACCCGAATAGACACTTTTCCAAAGAGGACATATCCAGATGGCTAATATATATATGAAAAAAAAAAATGCTCAATTGCCGGGAGCCGGTCCATCCTTGCTGTTTCAAAGGACCTGGCATATATGGCATACTGTTCTTAAAATGTTTGCTCACCTTCTTGGCACTATGGGTTTTAACCAAGGTCTCCTCTCTGAGAAAGGTTGTTTCCCCAGGTAGGGATTTTCCCCTGAAGTTAGGGAGGGAATAAAACCCCTCAACTAAGTGCCAGGCGGGTAATTAATCACTTTAACTACGAACAATCATGCTTAAACTACATAATCTTTACTCCCTGGAATGGAGATAAGAAACGCCCTAACCTTTGTAATAGAGATTGATAGGATTGAATCAACTGGTATAAATACAGATGTAACAAGACAGAAAGAGACAGAACTTAGAAGACAGAACCAAGAGGCACAGAACCTAGACCAGAACCTACACAGAACCTAGAGACAGAACATGGCAAAAGATCCTGGACAGAAACTGACCTCAGAACCTAGAGACAAAACCTAGTGAGAGAACATGGCAAAAGATCCTGGACAGAAACTGGCTGAAGAACCTAGAGACAGAACCTGGCTACAGAACCTGCCTGGAGAACCTGGAGAACCTGGCTGGAGAACCTAGCAAGAGAACATGGACACAGAACCTGGCTGGAGATTCTAACCAGAACTTCGCTAGAGATCCAGACCAGAACTTGGCTGGAGATCCTGGCTAGAGGTCCTGGCTAGGCTGCTGATCAACTGAACGCTATCTCCGTGTCATTCCTTCTTCGCCAACTCCGTCCACACCTTTGGGGACCCCTGGATCTGCTGGGGTTGGACCCCAGCACTCAATGGCCCTGCTACTCAGAGAGATGGAAATTAAAACCACATTGAGATATTATCTCATACCTTTCAGAATGGCTACCACCAATAAATTAACAAACAGTAAGTGCTGGTGAGAATGTGGTGAAAGGGGAACACTAGTACACCATTGGCGAAATGAAGATTGGTGCAACCACTGTAGAAAGCAGTATGGAGTTTTCTGAAAAAAATTGAAAATGGGACTACCTTTTGACCCAGTGAAACACCAATCAGGAAAAAAAAATAAATAAATAAAATATATATATATACCCCTATGTTCATAGTAGTGTTATTTACAATAGCCAAGATGTGGAAACAGTCCAAGTATCCATCAGTAGATGAGTGAATAAAGAAATTGTGGCACATTTTTTAAATGGAATACTACTTGGCAATAAAAAAGAAGGAAATCTTACCTTTTGGAACAACATGGATAGACCTGGACATTATTATGTTAAGTGAAATAAGCCAGCAAAGAAAGATAAATACTAGATTATCTCACTTATATGTGGAATCTAATGAACAAAAAAACTGGCAAACAAAATAGAAACAGTTATGGATATATGGAACAGACTGACAGGTATCAGGATGAAGAGGGGAGTTGGGGACTGGAAGAAAGAAGGTGAAGGATTCAACCAAAAAAACATATATGCATAAGTCATAGACACAGACAACAGTGTGGTGATGGCCAGAGGTGAGGTGGCAGGGTCTGGGAGGAGTGGGGGAACAGGGACATCTGTAATAGTGTCAACAACAAAAATTAAACTAAAAAAATAAATTCTAGAGAAGAGGCAAAAAATGAAAATAAGGAATACTCAGTTGCAAAAAGAGATTGTCATATTATTTTAAAATGGTCAATGATATAATTGGCAAAGAAATGCCATGGAAATGTTACAGATAAAAGGATTCTGAGTAAACTAATTAAATGCAGTAATTGACTGGATTCACTATTGTATGGGGAAAATAATGCTGTAAAGGACATTACTTACTTAGTAGAATGACAACATCGAAGCATGATTAGTGGATTAGATAAAATATTGAATCCATTATGAATTTATGAAGTTGATAATTGAACTATGGTTACATAAGAAAAAGCACATACTAGAGTTTTGAGGTATAAAGGTATGTGATACATGCAATGTATAAACAGTTCAGGAAAAAGTGTGTGTGTTTCTGTGTGTGTGTGTGTGTGTGTGTGTAAGAAAAAGAAAGAAGGAAAAAATTGCCAAAAACAATTGCTAAAACAACAGATAAAATTACAATCGATATACCTGTATAAATTGTATACATGTACTCTTTGTATTATTTTACTTTTGTAACTCATATCTAGATATATTTGAGATTATTTTCAAATTAAAAGTTAAAAAAAAAGATAATTACACCTGCTTTATACAATGGTAATATGTAAATTGTTACTGTGAAATTCATAGAGTTTGTTGACCATTGACACAAACTCCATGTCATTGGGTCCGAATAAAATTCCACGTTCAGAACTCTTATTGGAGAGAGCTGGTAAAAGTTGTCAGCTTGAATCTCTACTTGAACAGTTCTCCTTGCAATACAATACTTCCATTCACTCACATGGGGACAGCTGAATAGAAAAAAAGAAACTTACCAAGGGAAAAAAATAAATTTGTTTGTTATTTTAATCTTTGACTTTGCTCTGGGAATATTTTTTAAATGTATCCTGAACAATGGTGACTATACATTATATCAGAATAGTCCATGATGCCATAAGCAAAACCAAAAAGTTTCTAAATTTTAAAATAGTTTTCATTCCAGGACAATAAACAAACAGATCTCTAGATGACAATAATAATAAAAAAATATTTAAACTAAAACAGAAATGAAGAAATAAAATGTAGTCATTATACAAACATCTGGCCTTAAAGTAGTACTACTTTAAATTTCAGTTAGTTTGAGAGATAACTTACCTGAATTTTCATTCCCTCTTCTACACTTCTAAAAAAATGTAAAGTAATGAAACCCAATAGGGAGTAAAAACAGAGAACATTAGCCTATTGTGGCACAACATTAGTAAAAATACAGCATAATTATATCTTGACTTTATTTTACATTATGCCTCTGAAATATTAATATTATCTATGATAAAAACATAAAATTTTTAATTATTTAATATGAGATGTTATTGCTGCTAAAATGTTTATTGAATGAACCCCATAAATTGAAAGCTTACTCATATACTAGGGTGTTTGTCAAAACTTGTCTTTGTCTGCTTGTGGCTGCTGTGGGGTGGCAGGTATCACCATGAAGCCGTGTAGATATCAGTTTTATGACTATACCTGCAATAATTTGAAAATGTGAATCATTTTCCCTCTGATAATCTAACTCCTCTTCCTACTTTGTAATTTCTCTTCAGTCTCACTTTAATAAAATTCTCCCAAAATGTATTTTCTTAATGGGATCCAGTATGCACTTCTTGTTAAGGCAGTCAAATGGCATAGCCAATGGATGGGACATGATGTAGGCTCACCAGTGATGGCGAACCTTTGAGCTTGGCGTGTCAAGATTTTGAAAAACCCTAACTTAACTCTGGTGCCGTGTCACCAGACATGAACATATGATTTTTTACACTTCCAACCAATCAGCTCCCAAACTCCCTAACCCATGGTGTCTTGTGATTTTGCCCCGTATACTGTGTAGTTGTAACCTACACATGCCATTGGGAGGTTCTGGCTATTGAGTATTAGCTTCCTGTTCTCCTGGGTGGTGCCAATATTTCTCCACTTGCAATTCTCAGTGCTCAGTGTCTGACTCTGCTAGCACCTTCTGGATGAACTCTTTCTCTTCTGTGACAGGTTCTCTGTTCATCTTGTCTGAGTATATCACATAAGCAGAACAATTCTTAAAGCCCCCATAAATGAAACACAGTGTAAAAGATGGCATTATGTCACATTTCTACTAATGGTATTTTTCAAAATGTTAATGATTCACTATTTTAGTCATCCTTTTTACTACCTGTTGGTTTTATTATATTACAACTTTAGCTGAGATTTTTTGGAGTAATTTTATTTAGCCTCAGTTATCAAATTTTTAAATGTAATTTAATGTATTTATGTATTTTCTATTCAGTATTTTATTACTTTAACTTATAATTTCAAAAAAAGTCACAAAAAAGACATGAGAAGAACAGATAAAATAATACCATAAACTTTAAGCTCTTCTACTCTTATATATTTAGCTTTGCAATTTTCCTTAGAGTCTAAGGAAAACTCAGTGGTCGGCAAACTCATTAGTCAACAGAGCCAAATATCAACAGTACAACGATTGAAATTTCTTTTGAGAGCCAAATTTTTTAAACTTAAACTATATAGGTAGGTACATTGTTATTAATTAGGGTACTCCTAAGGCTTAGGAAGAGCCACACTCCAGGGGCCAAAGAGTCGCATGTGGCTCGCAAGCCGCAGTTTGCCAACCACAGATAGACTAGATTTTTCATTACTTCATTAAGTAAACCCCATTAAACTAAATCTAATATGTCATATTTATTATTATATCATATATTAAAATATATTATAAATATTACATTATTTATTATATTGCATTATATGTATAATTTATATATCAGTAAAGCCATTATACATACATTTATATGTTATATAATTTATGTTATATATATATATATATATATATATATATATATATAATGGTAAAAACCATTGTTATGCTTATAAAAATAATACACAAAGGAGAGATCTTAGTAGCTTTGTCCTGAATATATTTAGTTGATTGTACCTTTACACAGCATATGTTCTATTGTCTACTAAAGTTTTATTTTAATTTTGAGATATTATGTACTCATTTCACTTAAAATGGACTAATATTCCAAAAATGATGTGATACTTCTATAGTATTACTTCTGTAGTGATACTTCAGAATAACATTATAGTAAAGATGACATACAAAATTTTTTTATCTGTACAGTGACAAATAAATCAGCAAATATGACTCTCACATCAAGATCCGGAAAAAAAAATGTTTTCTGGATTTTATTGGTTTAGGAATCCATTTTTCCTAATTTCTACTTTGGCCTCTGTTATCAGATTTTATCAAATTATTATAATGAAGGCATCAAAACTTTAATTTTTATACACACACAGTGACAATTAAATTGTTAAAATATTTCCCCTGCGTGTATTAGAATTTTTTATTTAAAAAAAATAAATCCTAACCTGTTTTGTTCAGTGGTTAGAGCATTGACCCATTGAGTTTTGGGTTCACTTTTGGTCAAGGGCACATACTTCAGTTGCAGGCTCGATCCCAGTCCCAGTCAGGGCACATGCAGGAGGCAACCAATCGATGTGTCTCTTTCACATCAATGTTTCTCTCTCTGTGTCTCTCCCCTTCCCTTCTACTCTCTCTGAAAATCAATGGAAAATAATATCCTCTGGTGAGGATTAACAATACAAAAATAAGCTAAAGACAGACAATTAAATGAAACCAAAGAGACAGTATTCAAAGATGATGCACTTATGCAGGAAAGATAAGTAAATGTAATGCTATTGCCAAGATATTTATAATGTCAAACACAACATTAATGCCAAACTGTGTGCTATGAGAGAAAGAGCAATGTATGTTTACCAACAATTCTTTTTCAGATGATACTGTAAGACATTGTATAATATAAATGATATAGAATGAAGAGCAATTGCTGTCATTTGGTCATGGTAGTAGGGATTTTACTTTAGAGTTCAATAAATCTGCTGATGTACAGAATATGAATCGGCTCTTGGCACGCGTGTATGTCATATATAAGGGAAACTACTCTGCAAAGTTTTTATTTATCATCGAAACCCATCCTAGAGGAAGAGGTTTCTTTTTTGTGTTAGACATTATTTTGAGTTGTAGTTCAGCCTGAGATAAATGCTTCAGGACAGAGCAACAGCTGTGTGTGAGGCAAGGTGAGACATTCCTATGCAAACAGAAGTGAGAACAGAATGCCAGTTCACACACTGTGTGATTATTCCAAGGCAGTAATTGGTGACCAACTGCATGCTTCATCTGGATCAGTGCTGAAGGCAACATTTAACATTTCTGATATAACCCAATCATGGCCACAGATTATATACACATCAGACACTGTGTCAAAACAAACAACAAGAAACAATAAGACTTGTGTTTCCATAATGAAGCACCATGTCACGGGAAAAAGTAATCACATAGTTTTTATGAGTAAGACCAGTTAATGCTTTTTCTTTGAGTTTAAGTGATTCTTCAAAAAGGTAATCCCACTGACCACTCTCCAAATGAAACAAATAATCATCAGACTTATAATAGACTAGAGGCTCAGTGCACAAAATTTGTGAACAGCTGGGGTTCTAGGCCTGGGCAGCAATCAGGGCCGATCTGTTGTGGGGGACAACCAGCTAGGCAATCGGGGACCCCCACTCTCACCTGCCTTGGCTGGCCTGGGTCCTGCAGGCTGGGGGAAGCTCCTGCATTGAGCGTCTGCCCCCTGGTAGCATGATAGTGACCAGTCATTCCGGTAGTTGTTCAGCTGTTTGGTTGATTTGCATATTAGGCTTTTATTATATAGGATTTGTTTTGAATAAAACATAAACATGCAATTGTATTCCTTTTGATTGCAATCTGTGTTTGGCTATAAAAAATATTGAAATGAGTCTTCCTTAAGAAATGTTTCCATACTCACTAGGTCCATTTTCTTTAAAAATATTTAAACTCTATGGGAAAAAAACCCCACTTGATTTCATACTTGAAAATATAAAAATATAAATTAGGTAAACCTACTCTAGTAGTAACAAGGAGTGAGAAAGCTGACCTTCAGTTTATCATCACTCTTATAGTTTAAAATATTATTGAAATATCAACTATTATCTGATAGAAATCAATTATAATGATTATTCAAACATATTATATTATATAATTTAAAAACTGTTTAATGTATTTTTTCTAAAAATATTGATCCTATCTATGATGAATACCCATTCAATGGCTACTTAAGATTTTAGTAACAAAGTGATTAAGCTAACATAAATTACCTGGCCAATGTTTAATAATATGCAAAATAGTCCTTTATAGAATAGGCAACCTGAAAATGAAATGACATTAATAAAGAAGCTAAATATTACAGGAGACAGTGTCAACTCTGATTTGAGAAATTGTGAGTAGCAATGTAGCTCATCTGACCTAAGCAACTATAGTGATTTACATTTTGATTTACTTGACTAAATTCCTTACCAAACGTTTGTCATCTCTAGAAGTTTAACATTAAGTATCCGAGATAACACAATGGTTTATCACAATAACTACATTATATGATTCCAATTTTTAAAAAATGTAATTAAGTTATGGATTAGCTAAACAACTTTCACAAAGTACAGTGCTAATGAATGATACATTCAGTATATAAACCAAGACATTTTCCCTCCAGAATCTGTTCCTTTGAATCCTAGGCTGTATTAATCATCATTTTATTTACAGAATATTAAAGTATGTTAAAATCTTTGAAAAACACTTTACCTTCTGAAGTCCAGATTATTTTAAATTGCCCAGTCAATAAGAAAAGGTAGCATGTCAGATTTGTTTTTCTTTTTTACATTTGGAAAATAATTTATTAAACTGCTTACTTGTCACCATATACCATAGCAACAGTGTGATTATATCAAGGAAGTTGAAAAATTTGTGAAGATAAGGTGTCATAAACAGATCTTAGTGGAGTAGTCACTCAAATGAAATACATAAAATCATATTTGAATAAATACAAAGATATGCTATGCTTTGAGATATAGTATTATCATATTGTAAAGTGATTAGTTAGTCTCAAATTAATCCTCAAATTAATATTCCATCTGGATTAGAGAAAACATCAATATTTTTCATTTTAAAATAGATATGGGACAATAATGGTTCTGAGGTCAACTGACAGCAAAAATGATGATCAGCTTAATAGATATATTAGCATATATGCAATATATGGCACTATAAGGCCATAATGGATAAGAAAATCTTGTAAAACAACAAGAAAAACAGGAGTTCCTACAGAAAAAAAAGTGGGAAATCTATAACAATAAAAGCATAATATGCAAATTGACCAAACAGCTGAACAGTGGAACGACTGTCCAGACGACCACGCTATGACACCCACTGGTGCCAGGTCAGCCAAGGCAGGTGCAATGTGATTGGTTGGGGCCTCACCAATGCCCCATGCTCGCCCTGCAGAGGGAGGACCAGGCCACCGGCTGGCGGGGCAATCAACTGGGGGGGCTCCATGATCATCCCAAAGAGGGAGGCCCAGGCCAAATACCAGTGGGCTGCAACAGATGGGTGGGGCCTCCCTCTGCTGGGTATCTACCACAGAGCCCCGGCCAAGTGGGCAGGGCCTACTTCTTTAGGGCAATCAATCACAAAGCCCTGCAATCAATCACCCCAAAGAGGGAGATTCAGGCTACCCAGACGGTGGCACTGTGGCAGGTAACCTGGGCATCCTTCTACAGGGGTGATCCATCTCAAAACCCCAGCTGGGTGGGGAGTGCCTACCTTTTTGAGGTGATCGATCTTGGGGCCCCCAGACTGCGAGAGGGCGCAGGCCAGGCTGAGGGGACACCTCCCCAGTGCACGAATTTCGTGCACCAGGCCTCTAGTAGTATATAAACAAGCATATGAAAAGGTGCTCACTTGTAGTTAAGAAAATACAAATTAAAACAATAGTGGGTTCAGTTAATCTCCAATGTAATATCAAAATATCTAAACTAGATAATGCTCCATGTGATGGAAAATATAGGAATATGAGCATTTATGTGCTGGGGATGGAATTATGGACTACCTCAGGTCAGACAAATATATCCATTACCATGAAGTAGTGTTCCTATTTATAAGTTTCTGAGAAATTCTCATTTGAGGACATAAATGAGGATGCTCATCATGATGTTAATTTGTTAGCCACGGATTGATGGCAATCTTGGATAATTAAAGGATTGTAAGTGGATGCATAATCTCACAAATAAGAATACATTGAAAAACTGAGTAAAAAGATAAGTGAGAAAACAATAACTTACCATCCTATCTAATAAAAGAGAAACATGGTAATTAGCGTATGACCGCTACCCTTCCCATTGGCTAATCAGGGAGATATGCAAATTAACTGCCAGCCAAGATGGCGGCCGGCAGCCAGGCAGCTGGAAGTGAACATGAGGCTTGCTTGCTTCAGTGATGGAGGACTCTTACGTTCCCCGCCTGCCGCTGCCGGCCTCTGAGCTGCAACTCTAAGCAACTATGTTACAAATATAGAAGCTAAACAAAACCCCAGAAACCTGCTTTAGTCCGCCGGGCTTCAGCCAGCAGGATCGCAACATTGTTTCAAATACAGAAGGTAAACAAAGGCCAGAAACCTGCTTTCAGCAGCGGAGGCCTAAGAGCTGGAGCCAAGCCTCAAAGCTAAAGCTGGCCCAGAATAAAAAAAAAAAAAAGGAGCGGTTGGGAGCTTCAGTCACCCGCCAGCCTGAAAAGAGCCCTCAGCCCCTCACCCAGACTGGCCAGGCACCCCAGTGGGGACCCCCACCCTGATCCAGGACACCCTTCAGGGCAAACCAGCCGGTCCCCACCCATGCACCAGGCCTCTATCCTATATAGTAAAAGGATAATATGCCTCCCAGCACCGGGATCAGCAGAGCCGAGAGGCCTCCTGGCACCGGAATCAGTGTGACAGGGGGCAGCGCCCAAACCCCCTGATCGCCCTGCAGCTCTGTGTGTGACAGGGGGCGTGGCCACAACCTCCCTATCTTCCCTGCTCTGTTCGTGACAGGGGAAGGCACCCCAACCCCCTGATCAGCCCTGCTCTGTGTCTGATAGGGGGGAGCTCCCCAACTCCCTGATTGCCCTGCGGCTCTGTGTGTGACAGGGTGCGGCACCCCAACCCCCTGATCGGCCCTGCTCTGTGCGCCACAACCTCCCCCATCGACCCTGCCTTGAGTGTGTCAGGGGGCGGTTCCCCAAACCCCCAATCAGCCCTACCCTGAGCTTGACTGAGGGTGGCATCACAACCTCCTAATCCACCCTGCTCTGTGCATGACATGGGGTGGCGCCCCAACTCCCCAATCGGCCCTGCTCTGAGCCCGACCAGGGGCTGCACCTAGGGATTGGTCCTGCCCTCTGCCACCAGGGAGCAGGCCTAAGCCAGCAGGTCGTTATCTCCCGAGGGGTCCCAGACTGCGAGAGGGCACAGGCCAGGCTGAGGGACCCCCCCCTCCCCCCCGAGTGCACAAATTTTTGTGCACCACGCCTCTAGTTTCTATATTAGCAACTATTACTAAGAAATTGGACATATGTGACAGCATATATATTATATGTGGAATGTAATAACTAAGAGTTGGGTGGAATTTCATATCCCAAAATGGGAAACTGATAATAAAAGTGTACTATGATGAAAGATTATGATGGCAAATACTGATGTGGAATAAAATGTAATATTATAATGAGAAATATTGACAAGGAGGAAGAAAAATAATCCATAATAAATTGGGTATTTTGTTACCAAACACTTTTAAACATACTGCATTTACCCTTGTATTAATTTATAATACTGTTGAATGTGCTTTATTAGGACACCCATTTTAATAGACCAAATTTAATTCCAAAAAGTACTAACACTTTCTGGTCAGACATCTTAACTAATTTTAAGACAGGTCTATAAACTTATCATAATATAGCAATATTCAAGCTCTTCAGTTTATTTTAGTTGCAAATAGAGTTTTGAGCATTGGTTAATAAATATATTTGTATTCTTATAACAGAAAAAGGTTGATTTCTTTCCCCTTTTTTGCATTCCATGGAATGCAAAATTCTATTGAATTTTTTGGAGTCTAAGATTTATTAAATTCCTTTACTTTCAGACATCACGTCTACCAGGAAATTTATAATATACATTATTACCTTAATCTTAGTAAAACATGTTGTTTTTTTAAGGCCATCTTATTGACTTTATTCTTTCCTTTTTTTTCTATCCTAAGCATGGCCATTTCATATATTTCTTCCCAAGTTTTCCTCAGATTGGATGTCATAACTAACATCCTATTGTTTCCATAAATAATTTTATGTTAAGCCCTGTGTTTTACACAGATTTATCTTCAAAGAACTCTAATATTCTTCCCGCTGTCAGTAGTCTGCTACTGGGCTGTTCTGTATATACCCATGTAAATCTTCCATAAGCACTGAATCTTTACTTGAAGGATTTTTCTTTTTAAATTAGCAGTGTAATAATTATTTCTCATTGCATTATGATTTTAAAAATTCAAATGAGGGACTAAATTAATAGGGTTACAGAGGTGAAAAAAAAAGTCTCTCATTGAAAATAGTTTGACTAGAACATCCTCTAAATCCCTCATTACACTGCAGTGCTATGTCTACAAGGTAATTCTTCCACAAGAGGATTAAGTCTTACTTGTCTTCATTTTATTGTACCTGCTGTGTGATCTTAGAAATGATTTAACCAATTTGAATATTAGTTTTATTTTCTGTAACTTAATTTGAATATTAGTTTTATTTTCTGTAACTTAAAACTGTGGTGGAGATTATCCTGAAAATATATGCAAACTACTGAGCACATTATATGTATTCATGAAAACATTTTCATATTGTCATTTAAATTGGATACTTTAAATTATATTTTGCATCTTTATGTAATACATATAAAATTTAAAAATGCATTAAATTACAAAAACAATGCATAAAATTAAATTCTTACATCTACTGAGGCCAGGATAATATTAAGCTACAAATGTGCTTTTATTTGTTAACTTATGATAGACAAATATATAAGCCAAAATTTTATCATCCCTGATAAAACTAAAGAAGAAAATAATTAGGAAATGTGACAAGCAAATAAATCAGCAAATAAACAACAAAAGCGGGAACAAATGTCTAATTTATGTCTACCAGCTTCTTGTATTATTTGGTCTTGACTTTGTTGTTATTCACTTTGTGAATAAATGTGTACCCTAATAAACATGTTCTTTAATGTCTATATGTAGTGATCTTCACAAAGGAAAAATGAACCTCAAGAGTTTTAAAAATATGAATGGGGTCATAAGAGTTAGCCACGGTGGAAAGGTTTGATTATAAAAGCAAGTGAGTCATATTTATTAGAGTATGGCATTAAATTATTATATTTTGTAATAAAAAGGTAATATAAAAACAAAATCACTGTTTCAAGCTATTAATATTTCATTATTATCCTTTATTCAATTTCCTACTCTAATTTAGTTTTCCAGCCACAGAAATTATTTTAGACTTAAAAAGCTTTCATTCCAAATCCCAGTACAAGGGAGAAAAGAATCACAATAGCAAACTAAAAGCAGTTTCTTTCTTACTTCTGCCATTCTTCAGGGTGAATAGGTAGAATAATGTGAAATGACTATTTTTATGAAGAAGGCCAGGAAATGATATAGATGAAAAAATCAGACCATTCTCTTAGTCATAAAAGCATATCACAGATTGAATAGTTTTGTCCTTAGCTCTCATATACTGTCGGGATATGCATTCATCTTACTAGTTTTATTATATGACAAAGGCCAGTAAAATAAAAAATTTCCTTATAATTTGTGTATTTTTTGCTCCTTATACATTCTCACAAGATTATAACTTATTAAAGAGAAAAGTATTATGCTTTCTCCTTGCATCTGTATTTGAAAAAAATGCTATTAAAACACATGTGGAAAAAATAAATGTAATATTTTCATTTACATTTATTAGAATAACTGTAGAAAACCAATGCCATATTTTGAAAGATGATAAATGAAACTGTGAGTAAAGTCACATAACTTGCTTAAAGTCACATAGTAAACCTGTACCTACAACTTAGGACATCAGTTTCTGATTCCCAAACAAGTGCTATTTCCACAGTCCACTATGCCATCAACACCTGAAAAAACAAATCAAATTAAAACTATGTATTTTGTTTTTAGTAAAAATGTATTTCTAGATGAAAGATATTTTGAGAACTCTATTCATTTATTCAGCAATCTACTATTCGAGTGTCATTGATGCTGACATATAGATATGAATAATATGGACTTGTTCCTTTCATGAGGCTTATACTTTACTGAGAAAAAAAAAACAGTATAGAATAAATAAATAATTAAACACAATATATTTAGATAGTGACACCTTCAATGGCAGAAATATAAATTAGTACAATAGAAGAAATTTTCAGGAGGATAATCAGTGAAGAACCCACTTATGCAGCAATACTTGAAATTAGACATAAATGGTTATATTAGGAGCAATTAAGTATTATTATTTGGAAAGAAAGAGTAACAGACATAAATGAAAATCTACTGCATACAGTTGTCTATAGTGCCTAAAAACCTTGTTGATAAACTTGATATTGTGGGTGAAGTACAAGTGAAGAATCAAGAATGATTCTACTCCTCTAGCACTCCCATGATATGAATATTGGTATGCTCTAAGTTGTCCCAGATGCCCCTTACACGGTCTTCATATTTTTTTATTCTTTTTTTTCTTTTGCTCTTCTAATTGGGTGGTTTTTGCTTCCTTGTTTTCCAAATCACTGATTTGATTTTCAGCTCCCTCTATTCTACTGTTGATTCCCTATAAATTATTCTTCATTTCAGTTAGTATATCCTTCATTACTGACTGGTCCTATTTTGTCTTTGATGTTCTTAGTAAGTTCCTTAAGGTTCTCATTAAGTTCCTTGAGCATTCTTATAACCATTTTTTTGACACTGTGTTTGGTAGTTTGTTTGCTTCCATCTCATTTAATTCTTTTTCTGGAGATTTCTTCTGTTCTTTCATTTGTGGCATATTTCTTTTTCTCTACATTTTGGCTGGTTCCCTGTGTTTGTTTCTATGTGTTAGGTAGAGCTGCTATGTCTCCTGGAATTGGTAGAGTGGCTGTGTATAGTAGGTGTTCTATAGGGCCCAGTGGCTTAGCCTCCCCAGTCAACTGAGCAGGCCATTCTAGTTGTGCCCTTGATGCATTGTGCTGTTATAGTTGAGCCTTGATTATTGTTGGCACCACTAGGGGATTGACCCTCAGGCCAATTGGCTGTGAGGACCAGCTGTGACTACAGTGGAAGAGCTGCTGTGCAAGATACCCCTATAGAGCAGGACTTGCTCCAGAGGAGCTGTGGTGCTCACCGAGTCTGCCCCTTGAATGTGTCAATCATGGATATGGTGGGGTGGTAATTTGGTGTAGTCTGAAGCTGTCTACTGTATGCACTGGCTCTGGGACCTTCCAGGAGGTACAAATTCAGCTTCTGCCTGTGCCCTGAGGTGGACTATCCAGCATGAGCTACAGAGCAATCTTCAAATAGGCTGCTACTTGTGTTGGGTTTAGAGATGCCCAGGAGAGGACAAGCTGTGAACCTTGGCAAGCTGATGTTAGTATTTGGCCTAGGGCCACTTATCAAGAGGTATGGGGCACACTGAACCTAATTGCTGCTTGTTTGAGAGATTTTAGGAAAGTCTGAAGCCTTAGTCATGACAGGCCATTCATATGGAAAAGCCACTGCAAACCTCTTAGGTGTAGCTACAATTGGGGCAGGGTCTCAGGGAATCACTAAGGTGGGGTGAAGAGTGTGGGCTAGGTTGATGGAGATTCAGATACAGTGACTGCCTATTGGCTCTGTGGTGGTTGAAGCCTCTGCCAGTACTTTTATTGAGAAGAAAGCTGCCCCCAGCTCTTGCCCTTATGCCAGACCATTTAGTTCCTCCCCATATGTCCCTGGATACTTTCAAGCTGCTGGAGCTCAGAGGTAGTGGGTCCAAGTCAATCTATGTGTGAGCCCTTTAAGAGGAACTGCCTGTGAATTTTGGTAGTTCTCCATCTCCCTCAGCCTTAATCCCTGCTGTTTTTTCCAGCTCAAAAATGGGCACTTTTCTTTCAGGCACTGAAACCCTGGGCTAAGGAATCTGGTGTTTTGCTGGTATGCCTTGCTCCTCATGGGGGACCTCCACAACCTAGATTTAAGAAAACAAAAACAACATGCCACATATGGGTGATGAACCAGCCCACCCTGCACCTCTGCCTCTCCTATCAGTCTTAATGTGGTTTATTCTTTAATTCTCTTGTTGTGGGGATTTCATTCAACCAGATTTCAAGCAGTTCTGAATGATGGTTGCTCTGTAATTGAGTTGTAATTTTGATGTGGTTGTGAGAGGAGGTGAGTACTATTTTTACCTACACTACATCTTGACCCTGAGTCACAAACAAGATGAACCCAAAAAGGTACACACCAAGATAGATCATAATTAAAATGTCAAAGGTTAAAGACAAAGAGAGAATCGTAAAAGCAACAAGAGAAAAGCAGTTAGTTACCTACAAGGGAGTACCATATGACTGTCAGTTGATTTTTCAACAGATTTTTCAGGCCACAATGGAGTAGCAAGAAATATTCAAAGTGATGAAAAACAAGGATCTACAACAAGGATTACTCTACCCAGAAAAGCTACAATTTAGAATCAAAGGACAGATAAAGAGCTTTCCAGACAAGAAACAGTTAAAGGAGTTCCTCACCACCAAACCAGTATTACATGAAATGCTGAAGGGTCTTCTTTAAGAAGAACATGAAGAAAAAGATAAAAAAATATATGAATTAATAAGCCCAGCAGGCATCGATGGTTGAGCATCAATCTACAAAACAGGAAGTCATGGTTCAATTTCTGGTCAGGACACATGCCTGGTTGTGGGGTTGATCCCATTTGTGCAGTGTGCAGGAGGCAACTGATCAATGATTCTTTCTTATCATCATTGATGTTTCTATCTCTCTCCCTCACTCTTTCTCTATGAAATCAATAACAACATATTTGAAATAATAAGAAAAATATGTGAACAATAAAATGGCAATAAATACATATATATTAACAATTGTATCTAAAAAATCAAAATAAACAGAGTCTAATGAACAAAATAAACTGATGAATAAAATAGAACCAGAGGAGTGGAAGCATAGAATAGACTGAGAATCTCAGAGGGAAGGGAGGTGGAGGGGTTGGAAGAGATTCACCAAAGAGCTCATATGGAATTTCATCGCTCATGGACACAGACAATAGGGTGGTGAAGGCCTGAGTGAGGTGGAATCTGGGTGGAAGGGGGCAATGGTAGGAAAATAGGGGGGATGTCTGTAATAGTCTCAAAAATAAAGTTTTTTGAAAAAGAATGATTCTATATTTTTGGTTTGAACAACTAGACTGAAACAATGGATATGTAGAATGCAAAAGAACAAAAAATTTGGAAGGGCAATATGTTATGGCAATTCAGTAGCTTTGGTTTGAATTTATTAAATTTAAAATGTCTATGTAAACAAATATGTTAAGTAGACAGTTGGGTGGGGGTGTAGGCTCAGGTAGATTTTTTAAAGACAAGGAGATAGATTGAGATCACTCAGAGAGAGTTTAAAATTCAGAAAAGATTAGAATTCATAATTAAACTTGACTCACTCATTTATTAGAGAAAAATGAGAAAAAGAGAAGGAAAAGTTGTGGCTAGTAAGAACAGAGGGAATGGCAAGGTAGTATTATGTCTTGGAAGATAAAACACTTCTCAGAAAAACAAATTTGTTAACTGTGTCAAATTCTGCTAAAAAGCCACACAATATTAAAATTTTTGTACTTACACTGAGAATATGAGGTTCTTTGGTAACCGGGTGAGAGTACAACTGTAGAATAATGGTAATGAGAAGTTCAATTGGACACTGAAGTACAGAAAAGTTTTGTTGTGAATACTAGTAAAAATTATTATCTGGTATCTTGACTTCATCAGGGGGTAAAAGAAATTTTTTTTTAATTAAAAAATGCTGGACCATGATTTTATATTGATAAAATTGATCTAAAAGAGAGAGGGAAAGACTATGCAAAAGAATAGTTGCAGAAGTGAAATGCTCTGAAAGGAGAAAAAATTGACTAGAAGTAAAATGAGCCTATCAAAAAATCAGGGTACCGTAAGAATGTAAAACTCTACAAATCAGAGAATATTATTAAATACAGATGGTGATGTATTTGTATTGAAGATATGTAGATGATCTTATATAATTGATCCTGTTTTTTCAACTTGTTCATTTGTTCAGTCATTCAATAAATATATTTTGAATTAAGATGTGTGAAGAAGTAAAAAAATAAATAGCAAATCCATGTCATGTAGCCTACATTCTAATGGGAAAAGTATGCAATAATACTATATGAGCTTGGGATAAATGTTATGGAGAAAAAACAAAGCTCAGTTAAGAGGTTAGTGATGGAACTACTATTTTATATATGACATCTGTAAGAAAGAAAGTGAAGGGATTAGTCAAAGAACATGTATGCATAACCCATAGACCCAGACATCAATGTGGTGATGGCCAGAGGGAAGGGGTATATGAGCAGGAAGGGAGGGGAGCATTTTAATAGTATAAACAATAAAAATAAAGTTTAAAAAAAGCCTCTCAGTAGAGATGGCATTAACGTAATAATGAATTACATGAGAAAACATGCTGTGTGGTTTCCTGAGGGACAGCATTTAAAGCAACAAGTATAAAGACAATGAGATGCCCTTAGTGGAGCAAAGAGGCTGTTTTGACTGTAATAGAAGTAGAAAGGAGAAAATTGCTTGGAAAAGACGTTAGAAGTTGGCAAGAAAGAAGTTCATTCAAAGTAATGTTGCTCTTCACTTTCAAAAGTATCTTGAAAATTAATTATATACCAGTAGTCATTCAAAATTAAGAGTGGAGGCAGAAGTACACTGCTAATATATGAAAATAATTTTTATGAATTGGAAATCAAAAAAATGGGTAGTAGTGTGACTTGTTGTCTGCATGTGTATGTGTGTGTGTATTGAGTGTATTTTGAAAGACGTGATAGAGATCTGTGGTAATATTTTGAAATAACTTAGGATAAATGAAACATACATATATGTGTGTATATATATATATATATATATATATATATATATATACACACACTAATAAAAGACAAAGATGCTAATTGACCGTACCTTCGCTATGCCCCAAGCCACACCTACCAGCCAATCAGAGCGACTATATGCAAATTAACCCAACCAAGATGGCGGCTGGCAGCCACAGAGCTGGAGCAAGCAGGAGGCTTGGTTGCCCGGGTGATGGAGGAAGCCAAGCCTCCAGCCTGCCCTGAGCAGGCTGTGGCCTAAGCTCATGGTAACAAAGTTTCAATTATAGAAGACAAATAAACCCCAGATACCTGCTTCCAGCCAGCCTCTACTGTTAGCTTGGGTGGCTGGGGGCTGTGGCCAGCCTTCAAACAGTTATCAGCCCCTCACCCAGGCTGGCCACACCTCATGGGGTAAGGGTCCCCACTGGGGGGCTTAGCTAGCCTGAAAACGGCCCTCAGCCCCTCACCCAGACTGGCCAGGCAAATTTAATGGCCTTGTGACTTGAATGAAGAATTCAATGTTATCACAGATACAAAGGTATACATTTCTAAAATTGTGTTTGTGTTTATTTTGAAATTATATCTGGAGCCCTTGTATGTGAATACATAAAATATAAAAACTTACGGTGCTTCAATTATTAATTTAGGAAGCTTCTCTATTATTTGACCTGTTTGTCTTCTATAGTAATCACAGTTCTAATTAACTCCAAAATCAAAATAAATCAACAAAGGGATTAAATGCTTCCTATAATTTAGATGAGCAAATTTACATTTTAATGTTGTGTGTATGAGATTATGCTTATAACTACTTTAGGAATGAAGAGTAAATATGATGTGATATTTAATAAAACTATACTTGGTAGACAAGTTTAGATTTATTATTACATTCTTCAGATGCATGTAGTTGGCAACTGCTGGTACATACATAATTAACTTTGTGATAGCAGTGAAGTAACTGGAGGAAAACAATCTATAAGCTCAACTACACAGAAAAGGATACTTTATAAATATAAGACAGAAGTGAAACTCAAATGAAGAATAAATAAGCCTTTTCCATAGTTGACTACATAATATTTCTATATTTTGAGGCAACATTTCTTTAAAATAGTTAATATTTTGCATGTGTATTTGCTTAAAGCTACTGTGTATCAAAATGCTCAGAATCTTAAGAGAGATTCTAATTCACATGGGGAAAGACAAGTGATGTACAAAAGCAAAATACTTTTGGAAAAGAATTTTGGGGGAGAAACAGAAAATTAAATTTGGTATCCAAATAACAAATGGAAGGATACGTTTGGAAATATATTAAAAATATTCATCATAATTATTATGCGGAATTTGATATAAATGTACCTCTTATGTTAATATTAAGTTGAATGGCATATCTTGCTTGAATATTGGAAAATAAATTTTAAAATATATAAAACTTCAGTAGCATATCCTCCTAAAATTTCTGTTTAAGAGATTTATTATTTATAAATAAATCACCAAAATGAAAAATCTATGTTCATAAGAGAAAACAAAAATGCTGGGATTTATAGCACTTTTTCTATAATGAAAAGTACAAAAGAGACTTTCTATATTATTGGACCAAGTAAGGGCATCATCTGGCTCTGGTGCCTATAATAACACTGATAATTAAATAAAAGGATTTCATTTCTGTGTGTAATGACTATATTTAAACACAGCAGAAGCAATCTGCATATCATCCAACTAAATTCATTTATTTTTGTCTCTGCAATTAGTTTCTATGAAATAAAGCAAGTCTTCAAATAATTTTGTTCAAAGTTGTTTTACCATACCATTAATGAGATGCAGTAAGAACCAAACTCATTTATACCAATTAGCCTACAATAAAATTGGTTTTGTTGTATGCTGTTTCACTTAAAGTCAGAGAACTTATCAACAATAATAAGCAGGGCTTACTATACATGGGATGTTCTTTAACCTCTGATCTTAACATTACAATGACAGAATATGATTTACTTGAGAACATAAATTTGTGGATTTTTGTAGTTCAGTTTGTTGTTTTGGAAGATATCTAAACTTTAAGCTTTTTTGATAGTAGGTGTCTATATCAAATTGAAAGAGTTCATAAGTGAAAGCATTATTATGTAGACTAGAGTCCGGGTGCACAACATTTGTGCACTCAGGAAGGGGGGAGGCCTCAGCCAGGCCTGAACCCTCTCACAGTCCAGGAGCCCTTGGAGGATGTCCAACTGCTGGCTTAGGTCCACTGCAAGGAGCAGGCCTAAGCCAGTAGTAGGACATCCTTAGCACTGCCGTGGAGGCAGGAGAGGCTCCCACCACTGCCACTGCACTCGCCAGCCATGAGCCCAGCTTTTGGCTGAGTGGCACTCCCCCTGTGGGAGTGCACTGACCACTACAGAGCAGCTCCTGCGTGGAGCATCTGCCGCCTGCTGGTCAATGCATGTTTTAGTGACTGGTAATTCTGCTGTTGGGTCAATTTGCATATTAGCCTTTTATTATATAGGACTAGAAGCCCGGTGCACAAAAATTTGTGCACTCGGGGTGGGGGGAAGGGGGAGGTCCTTCAGCCCGGCCTGTGCCCTCTCGCAGTCTGGGACCCCTCGGGAGATAACGACCTGCTGGCTTAGGCCTGCTCCCGTGTGGCAGAGGGCAGGCCCAATCCCTAGGTGAAGCCCCTGGTTGGGCTCAGAGCAGGGCCAATTGGGGAGTTGGGCCGCTGCCCCCTGTCACGCACAGAGCAGGGCAGATCGGGAGGTTGTGGCGCCACCCCCTTGTCACGCACAAATCAGGGTCGATCAGGGGGTTGGGAGTTCCCCCATGTCACGCACAGAGCAGGGCCCATCAGGGTGTTGGGGAGCTCCCCCCTGTCACGCACAGAGCAGGGCCGATCCAGGGGTTGAGGAGCTCCCCCCATCACTCACAGAGTAGGGCCGATAGGGGAGTTGGGACACCGCCCCCTGTCACACACAGAGCAGGGCGGATCAGGGGGTTGGGGCGCCGCACCCTGTCACACTCAGGGCAGGGCTGATGGGGAGTTTATGGCTCTACCCCATCACACACAGAGCAGGGGCCCATGGGGGCGGGAGGGTTGGGGCGCCACACCCTGTCACACAGAGAGCAGGGCCGATCAGGGGGTTGGGGTGCCGCACCCTGTCACACACAGAGCTGCAGGGTGATCAGGGGGTTGGGGAGCTCCCCCCTATCAGGCACAGAGCAGGGCTGATCAGGGGGTTGGGGCACCTTCCCCTGTCACGAACAGCTCAGGGCGGATAGGGAGGTTGTGGCCCCGCCCTCTGTCACACACAGAGCTGCAGGGCGATCAGAGGGTTTGGGCGCTGCCCCCTGTCACACTGATCCCGGTGCTGGGAGGCATATTACCCTTTTACTATATAGGATAGAGGCCTGGTGCATGGGTTGGGGCTGGCTGGTTTGCCCTGAAGGGTGTCCTGGATCAGGGTGGGGGTCCCCACTGGGGTGCCTGGCCAGTCTGGGTGAGGGGCTGAGGGCTGTTTTCAGGCTGGCGGGTGACTGAAGCTCCCAACCGTTCCTTTTTTTCTTTTTTTTTTTATTCTGGGCCAGCTTTAGCTTTGAGGCTTGGCTCCAGCTCTTAGGCCTCCGCTGCTGAAAGCAGGTATCTGGTTTGTTTGGGTTCTATAATCGAAACACTGTTTCAACTCCAGCTCTGAGATCCTGGCTGGCTGAAAGCAGGTTTCTGGGGTTTTGTTTAGCTTCTATATTTGTAACAATGTTTCAAACTGCAAACTCAAGGGCCGGCAGCGGCAGACGGGGAACTTTGGAGTCGTTCCGTCAGTTAAGCAAGCAAGCCTCATGTTCACTTCAAGCTGCCGGCCGCCATCTTGGTTGGCAGTTAATTTGCATATCACCCTGATTAGCCAATGGGATGGGTAGCAGACATGTTTCTCTTTTATTAGATAGGATGGGCAAACACTTCTGGAATGGTAGAATAAAAACCTTCTAACATCTATGTTACACAAGCAATAAGAACCCATGCAAACTCTCTAAATCAACTTTTTCATAACTGAAAATTAAATAAAAGCTTGCAAAAGTTTAAGGAGCATTTATTCAAGAAAAATAAAAAAGCTGAATTTAGCAATGAACAGTAAGCTGTGTCACTTTGTAGCTTTTTTATTCCCATCCTCCTCTTTCCAGTTCCACAATACTTTTAATCGACGACACAACAATAGTAGCTGGGAAAAGCAGCAGCCTACCTCCACTGAAGGGAGATGGTATGCACAGTAGGTCTGGAGACCTCTCCAAAACCACAGTACTAGAGCAATGTCAATATATGATTTGTATTTTTGTTCTCTGGAAAAGTCCCTTTTACAGATCTTCTTGTTATTTAACCTGAAACAGAGCTCAATAAGAAAAACGCAATCCCCCTGTTATTTGTCAAAGAAATTGGTGGCTATTGTTAAACATCACAGTTATCTACAATTGTGATAAGTCATTGGAACAAACAAGAAGTTAACCAAAAACTTAAAAGGAAAATCTGGAAAACGATACAACTACAGGCAGTGTTTTAAAGCTCTGACAGGATTCCTGGGACCTAGAGGCCAAGTGAATGTGGAAGAGTGTGCAAGTAACCAGAAGGTCCTAATTTCATACCTTTGGCTGATCATTTTGTTCCATGTAAACAGGAAGTAAAGACTAAGGTAGAGATATGAACTTTTATTACATTGAAAGTATGTCTCAAGACACACACAAAGCAGCTCAGTACAGGGTGGGAGACTTAGTGCAATTCCTTGAGAGAACTCTCTGTCTAACTATTACATGACCACTATGCTAACAGAGCAGAGACCATAGTGGCTTTCCACAACAAAAAAAAACATAGCTAATTGATCTAGACCAGGGAAGTCTCTGAGCAAACAGCTATAACAACTACACATTTTAGAGTGATGAGGAAATCTTCATGGTTGTCATATTTTATTATTGAAAACTAGTGCCCCGGTGCACAGATTCATGTACTGTGAAAGGAAATTAATTAGAAGGTAGCTGGCGTGGTGGGATTGGGTGAAACAGGCTGGACACACTCTCTAGAGCCAACCTCCCACAGTCCCTCCCCAGCCAGCTGCACCTGGGACAGATCCGCAGCTCAAAGGGTGTCTGAGGAGTGAGTGGGGCCCCTCCGGCAGGTGGGACCCATCAGGCTGGCCTGTGGGGATCAGGCCAAAATGGCTTTCTACAGCATAGCTACCATTGGAGCATCTGCCTCCTGGTGATCATTGCATGTCATAGGTACCGGTTGGACAGGCAGGCAGGCAGAATGTCGCTTAGCCTTTTATATATATAGATGTCTAGCTTTCAACTAAAATCTATGAAACAGAATTATGGCTCATACACAGGGGAAAAAATAGGCAATAGAAGCTCTTTCATAGAGGAAACCCAAAAGTTGGAGTAATGAGATAAAACTTTAAATGTTAAAAATATGTTCAAAGAACTAAAGGAAACCACATCTAAAGAAGTAAAAGAATGTAATGAGGATGATATTTCACTAAATAGAAAGTAACAATCAATAGATAGAAAATGGTAAAAAAAAAAAAAGGTAAAAATTCTGGAGTTGAAAAATATAATAACAGACTTGAAAAATTCTCTAGAAAGGTATAACAGACATTTTAGTAAGCAGAAGAAAGAATCAGCATACTTAAAGATAGGTCTATTGATATTAATCAGTTTAAATACTAGAAAGAAACAAAAAAAGAAAATACCAATGGCATACTACCTATGCATATTAGACCCTCAGAAAGAGGGGTAAGAAAGGGACAATATTTGAAGTAATACTGGCAAAAAACAATTCACAATTTATGAAAAACATTAACCTACACACTCACGAGTCTCAACAAACACAAGTTTCTGTGTACTGAGTGAACACTGGCCCAGAACTTCCCAAAGCTTTTAGATGACAAATATAATTTGTTTTGTTGGATTAGCCTCATTATTTTATTAGATCTCAATACAATGAAATGAGAGCCTGATGCTTTTACTCAGGAAGGAATGTCCTGATTTATTTATTTATTTCTCACTGGAGTATTTTGGGATTGTAGGATGGGTACATTGTGTGATCTGGGGACAAGTTCTTCCTTCAGGTCTTTATTATTTACAGTCAAGTGTTCTGTTTGAATTAGTAGCACTGACTACTCACACTCTATTCAGGAATGTGTGTATTTGTTAAATGAGTCCATATAAATATGACATGTCTTTGATAAAAACATCAGAATCACAAAAGTGTACTGAATGAGGAACACAGAATTCAGTGGTCACATTAAAAAAAATAATAAAATAATAACTTTGGAGTTCTCACTGAACTTTACTATCTGACTATATTTAGACTCCTAAGTCTGGAATATTCAGGATCAGCAGAAAGTTTAAAGCAAAGTCATGAAAATAGGGAAAAGTCTATGGTTTATGTGCACTGAATGTATCTGATAAATTGAAGATAGTAATGTATTAGAAAGAGATCATTGTTATTAGTAGTAAAAGATTAATTCACATATGATAATTAAATATTTGGTATAAAGTTTTATAAAGTAGTGCAGGTAATCTTACAAACATAAGTACTGTACTTAGTTTATGCCAGTCAGCAAGTTGAGGGAGAGGATAATACAGAACAATTGCATTCATAAATGCAAAGCGAAAGAAAGACTGGTCAATGAGTTTAGAGATAGGCCTAGTGGGGAAGAGGTTTTGACAATAAATAAATTATACATGCTATGTTCATGGCTACTGTGTTTTGTCAACCTCCCCTAGTTAGTGACATTATAATGAGGAGAAGGGCAGAACTTAGACTCACTTTTCCCACTCCTTGACGGTCAGAGTAAAATCTCCCCAACATACAATTCAATGAATAAAATATGCATGTTTGTTTCTGGAAATATTGCCTAAGAAAAGACACATTTGACTTTTTTTGTGATTCTTTTGGACAGAAAATTGTGTCATTTCTGGTTATTATGCATTTATGTACTAATTACTCTGAAGATCTTTTCATTGTAGAAATTTATTCAATTTTATGTTATCTATTGATGTATTTTGTCTCTTACTTTTATTATGCACCCTTATTGCTATAAAATGTGTCTGTGCATATGAGTTACTGCCATTTTTGCAGTGTGACTTTTTTGGTTGTTTTGGAGGTTTGGAATTTATTCTATTGTCAATACTCAAATTTTACAATCTCTTCTTTAAACTTTGGTGTCAAAAATACAGTTGCATACATGACATGACATCAGTGTGAAAAGTATTTATTTTCTACTCTAAAATAGTCACATACAAGCACATGTTTAGTCCAAAATATAAGTCCTAAAAGTTTCTTATTAACCTACACTACAGTTAGGGACAAAAGTAATGTCATGTGAATGTAAAAAGATATTCATAACCTACATATCGATTACTTGCTAACAATTTATATGCACATGAAAAATATAATATGCAATATGCTTCACCCTCAAAAACTCCATTTTAACTATAACTCTAAATTGGAAATAACCAATTACCTTTAAAATGAAAACGTGTCTATTTATCTTGTCTAATGAAATAATTATATATAAACATTCCTATTAGCTTATTTTATAAGTAAGAAAATATGATAAACAGAAGACATAAAACTATTTTAATATCACCTAAAGATTCATAATATGTACTTGATGTCAATAATGAATGATTTTCAAAAATTTAAAATACTTATTCAAAACATGTATTATTTTAAAGTGCCTCCAACTTAATATAAATATACATGAAAAATAACAAATTGTATTTTATGTAAAAAAGGCAGACAATTTACTATATGTAACCTTACTTTGTTAGTTTTGTTTTATATATGTTACTATCTATACTAATAAAATGGTAATGTGCTAATTAGAACAGATAGACCAAACATCTTCCAGACATCCTTCAAGGCATCTTCTGGACGTCATTCCAGACAAAGCCATGGTGTCGGGGGCCAAGGCTGAGGCAGTGAGGGGCAATCAGGCAGGCAGGCAGAGCAGTTAGGGGAGATCAGGCCACCAGCAGAGAGTGGTTAGGGGAGATCCACCTGGCAGAGGAGAGCAGTTAGGGACGATCAGGTCAGCAGGGGAGAGCAGTTAGGGGTAATCAGGCCAGCAGGGGAGAGTGGTTAGGGGAATCAGGCCAGCAGGCAGAGGCAGTTAGGGGAGATCAGGCCAGCAGGGTAGAGCAGTTAGGAGCGATCAGGCTGGCAGGGGAACAGTTAGGGGCATCAGGCAGGCAGACAGAGGTGGTTAGGGGTGATTAGGCAGGCAGGTGACTGGTTAGGAGCCAGAAGTCCCATATTATTAGAGGTATGTGTGACTCCCAGCAGTCAGACATCCCCCGAGGGGTCCCAGATTGGAGAGGGTGCAGGCCGGGCTGTGGGGACCCCCTGCCCTGTGCATAAATTTCATGCACCAGGCCTCTAGTTGTTTTATAAAGGTTGTTGTTTAGCTCAAATATAGAGCATAATGGTTAGATGATATGTTCTAGAATATGAAGTGCCCATAATCAAATCAAGTCTCTGTTGTTTACTAGCCTTTGGCATGTACCAGTTAATATATTATAGCACTGACTTCCTTATCTAAAATTTGTGCATAATAATAATTAATAGGCTTCTAAAAGGAGTAAGATTTTGTTTTTAAAATAGTGCTAATAGTGTCTGATTCATAACAAATTATAAATATTGCTATTCTGATGATGATTATAAATTTTATTTATATTACATCATATAATTCTTAAGATTTATAATGCTCCATTACTATTTTATTAAAATGTAATATTGATTTTTCTAGTTATTCAATAAATATTTACCACCATTGTTTTACTAGATGTGACAAAGCATCTACTTGGTATATTTTTTAAGAATTTACTCTAAGAATATAGGGACCCACTTTCTATGTGGCAAAGACAATCTGTCATAAGAGCCAAGAGGGTTAAGAAAGGGGGTTGGAGAGAAAGGAGTTAAAGCTGTCTCAGAACTGCAAAGAATCTGAGGTTTTTACTTCATTTATCACATCAAAGTTAGCTTGCCATGGTCTATGGTTGTTAGCAGAAAATGTGTGACTCCTGGGTCAGAGACAAAGTAAAAACTATTACAGCAATATCAGTGGTCAGATTTTCAGCATTTGTGCCTATTTCCTGAGCTCCTATCCCCACAGAATTATCAAAGAAGTCCATGTGACATCCACATGTGGCAGCTTGTTTTACAGAATAAAAACTCCAAGTTTATGTAGCTTGAATCTTTTTTAATGTTGACTAAGTATGGCTGATATTTGCTTCTGAAGGAGACATTATATTTATTTTACTGCAAAATAAACAAACCTGACATTTCTTCCAGAATAAGGTACTATCTCTTTTTCAAGGCTGCTCCTATACAAGTATCCTTGGAAAGAGATAGTCTGAGACAAAGGCTGTCACTGGTACCTTTTCTCACAAGAGGTCCTCCTTTTATTTGAAAATCAGAAGCAAAATATCCTGCAGATGATAAACATTGGAGGGAGGTTCATGACTTGCAAACTGATTTTATTGGTTATTTCTCAGAAGTCCCAGAGGTCTTCAAGTGGGTGGCCACTGGAATTAACACTCTTACTCCAAGGTTTTCTTATTTCATGACTAAGTCTACCTTAGAACATATAAAATTTTGAAATGAAAAATATTTCACTCCTACCAATATAAAGAAATGAAAAATAAAACATAAAATTACATGGAAACATATATATATTGATATACCATATTTCTTGTGAAGGGTCTCATTAGAAATCATAATTGGCAACTGAAAGATATGTTACTTAAAATAGACAGAGAAGTCAACTGAAACTTGAAACTGCAAACATCCAAAATGAAGTCACTAATTTCAAGGGGCTTTAATTGGAAACAGGAGGCCATATGCACATCCATAGGGGATGAGATGCGGACTTTGGGACTTTCATGCTTGGTGAAGCAGTGCCTGAAACTTGCCTCCTTGTTTTCATGCACACACTTACCCTCAGAGTCTCACCACCCAGACCCAACCCATCCTTTTGGAACTAATCATCACACCATGTTAGACAGCCAGTGGGAAATGTTTCTTTTGCAACAACCTGTGGTTTTTGCCTTCCGATGTTCTGGCTTTCTTTGTCTTTCCTGGAGCACTATTTAGGTTGCTACTCAAATCTGTGCCTCCCAGGCTGCAATTCCTCCTTTCCTCAAGTAAATGCTTTTTATTTTTTACAGCCTAAACCTTATTTTTTGTTAACAAAGTGTTTACTTGATTAGTTAAATGGATATATCCTAAAATTGGATATGAAAGAAAGCCAGAGATTTCACTGGACCAGGAGATGAGAATAAGAAATTTTCAGAAGATAAAAACAAGCAGTTGTATTGTTACCAATGGGGTGCCTTCTGCATCCCCACCTGTTACCAGTGGAGCTCTTGCCACATGTCAAGGAAAGGAATTTCCTGAGACTTGCATGAGAGGATGAGTGATCTTTATTTCCATGGACTTAAAACCCTAGGTTTCCAATAGTCCATTTCCCTTCGTTCTGCCATGGAAAAAATTCAGCTGTCTTCAGCAGCGCTAGAATTAAAGCCATTTCCTAGAGTTTCTGCTCCATATCAAAGCACAGTCCAGTCCGACTTCCTGCCTGTGGAGTCCGCATGACCCTAGGGCCTACCAGGGGTGGGCAAACTTTTTGACTCGAGGGCCACAATGGGTTCTTAAACTGCACCGGAGGGCCGGAACAAAAGCATGGATGGAGTGTTTGTGTGAACTAATATAAATTCAAAGTAAACATCATTACATAAAAGGGTACGGTCCTTTTTTTTTTTAGTTTTATTCATTTCAAACGGGCCGAATCCGGCCCGCGGGCCATAGTTTGCCCACGGCTGGCTAGGCCATGCCACTGCTTAAGGCCACATGGCTATGATGAGAGGATAGGTGAGTGTTAAGTTATGGAGAAAGAGATGAATAAGTGGGCAAGAGGGAAGCAGGAGAGCCAACAAGTATGAGTGAAGCAGAAGAGAGAGAACTCCTTGTTTTGGGATTATGTATTCCTAAATCTCCATGGGCTTGCATTGGGGTGCATACCCCTAGTCTCATATCTTTTTCTCAGGTTAAAATGACAGGAAGTACCTTCCCTATGCCACCCCGACTTCACTACGCATGCTCCCATCAACCCCTTTATTTGATCCTTTCCCCCAGCGACCTGCAGGGAATGGACTAGTGGTTCCCTAGTGAGTGTGAAGCTGTAGCTTCCTGGTGAAGCTGCCAGATGACCATGTATGTCAGTCTGGGCTCTGCTTTGCTGTCTTCCTGTTACGAATATTAGTAACTAGCTGATTATGATGATAACAGTATTTTCTCTCACCTGACAGAGGTTTTATTTTGCGTGTTCCGCTGGTATTCAGCTTGGCTTTAAATATACCCAGGGTGGGAGAACCAAGATGGCGGCGATATAGGCAGACGTGTCCCAGGTCGTGTCCCGGAGCAAATGGAAGCTGAAGCTAGTAACACTCACACCGAATTGGCGAAATTGCTCAGCTGGTGAGAGGGTTTGCAGCCGGGAAGAGCAGAACTCCCCTGGAAAGGTAAAAAAAACCCAGGGATTTGGGCAGGAAAGTTTGCCTGACCTCTGAGCCCAGAGAGTCGGAGGGAGACCGCGTGGCAGACAGCCGCGTCCCTTGGGACAGGCACAGCCCCTGACGGGGGAAAGGAGAACCGCGGGATTCCTGGCGCCGCCAGGGAAATTGAGAGCTGGGTTCTGTGATCACGGAGGACTGAGCCTAAAGGGGGCAGCCTGAAGAGCTGACCTGACCATGCAGTCCCGGTAAGAGAAGAAGCTTACAGAAACCAAGCCTTCCCCGTTTCCGCGGCCGGCATTTGTTTGTCTGTTTACACTGAATCCTGTTCATGGGACATTTCGGATACAGACACTCACCTGTGCTGAAGAGAGGGAGAGTGTGCTGAGGAGTGGAATCTGGGGAGAGACTGGGGAAAGAGGGGGAGCCGGGAGAGGTGGTAGTGAATTGAGTGCTGAGACACCCCAGAGCCTGGGACTGGGGCAGCCACCCGCTCCTGAGAGGGAGTCTCCTCCCCCCAGCCCCCAGGCAAGGAGCACAGCCACACCCAGATTCCACCCTGAACGAGATCAAGGATTAAGATAACCTGATCAGTCCCTGGGAGTTAACAGGGTCTGGACTATAGGGGGATTTTCAATCCCAGCAACAACATAGCGCCAGTAACTAACTATTACGCAGTCAGCTCTGGGCAGTGAACTTCCACTGGACAGAGAGGCCCTATAGCCTCAGAGGCCAACCCCAGAACACTGCCACCCAGAGGCTGACCCACAAACTGACTCTTTGCTAGACACAAAATAAGGCAGTCTGGGAAATAAATGCGGCATGCTTTAAAATAAGGACTGTGGTTTACAACACAGAGGAACAGTATATCGCAGGGAATCTCAACACTCTCCTGAATACCTGGAAGGTCTAAGGCGAGCCACACTGAAGAATAGAAGAAACGAAGTACATTCACTACTGCAATTTTTTTTTTTTCTTTTTTCACTTTTTAACTAAGAAACCAATTTTTTTTTTCTGTTCTTTTTTTTTTTCTTCTTCTTTTTCCATCACCTGATTTTACCCTTTTAATTACTACCTTCTTATTTTTAACCAGTATTATTACTGCTACCATTTTACCATTTTTTAAAGTGCCATTTTATTTTTTCTTTATTTTATTTTGGGATTAGTGTTCACCATTCTATTTTCATCGTTATATTATTGGTTGTTTCTAGTTTGCATTCATATCCAGGGAGCTGTTGCTGGAATTTGTTGGGATTAATGGCTGTTCTATAGGAGTATTCTCCTCATATAAAAAGTCTCTTCCCCTCTTCCACTTCATTCTCTCTTTTCGCTCTTTTTTTTTTTCTTTTCTTTTCTCGCTTTTATTTTCCCCCTTCCTTTTTCCCAATTTCATTTTTGCACTCCCTTTTTTTGGTCCCTACTTTTCTTTTCCTCTCTCTCTTTTATCTTTTTCTCTTCCTTCTTCCTTATCCCCTAATTCTCTTAATTCAGGTGGTCACCTTTACTTGGGGTTATTAATATCGTAAATATATTTGTGTATAGTGCCTGGTACGTGGTGCCTTGTTGTGTTGTATTTTGTGCCTTTAAATCAACGCAGCAGATCCAAGCAACAGCAACCTCCTGAGCACCACATCCTCTGCTGAGGAACAGCAGCTGTACGTGAAACCTCGCCCCACCAGCCAGAAGAGCCACCATAGCTGTGAACAGCACTCACCAGAGGAGCTGCTGACAACTGAAGAGCAGCTGCTACCGCAACCGCCCGAAGAGCAACCACAGACCAAGGAGTCACTGCCACCAAGGGAGCAACCACTGAACAACTCAACGTCTAGATATGTCATTGAGATCAAACATGGGTAGACAAAGAAACCCCCAAAGGAAAGAGAAGGAGGACTCTCCAGAAAAGCAGCTAAGTAATACAGAGGCATGCAACATGACAGATAAAGAATTCAGAATAAGGATCCTAGAGTGCATAAACCGGATGGAGGAAAAAATCGACAACCTCTTCAAGAAGCAAGAAGAAACAGATGAAAAAATCGATAACATATGGAAGAAGCTAGAAGAAACAGATGAAAAAATCGATAACATATGGAAGAAGCTAGAAGAAACAGATGAAAAAATCAACAACCTAAGTAAGACCCAAAAGGAAATGAAGAGTGATATAGCTGCAATGAAAAACTCCATTGAAAGTATCAACAGTAGACTAGGAGAAGCGGAGGACCGAATAAGTGAATTAGAAGACAAGGAAGCAAAACACACCCAAAATGTACTGCAATTGGAGAAAAAAATTAAAAGACAGGAGGAGAGCCTAAGGGAGCTTTGGGACAACATGAAACGAAACAACATACGAATAATAGGAGTACCAGAACAACAGAAGGATGAACAAGGATTAGAAAACCTACTCGAAGAAATAATATCAGAAAACTTCCCTGAGGTGGGGAAGAAAAAAGTCACACAAGCCCAGAGAGTCCCAAACAAGGTGAACCCGAAAAGACCCACACCAAGACACATCATAATCACCATGGCAAATGTTCAGGACAAAGAGAGAATCTTACAGGCTGCAAGAGAGAGATGGAAAGTTACATACAAGGGATCTCCCATTAGATTGTCAAATGACTTCTCAACAGAAACACATCAGGCAAGAAAAGAATGGACTGAAATTTACAAAGTGATGCAAAGCAAAGGACTGAATCCAAGAATACTCTATCCAGCAAGGCTATCATTCAAACTTGAAGGGGAAATAAGAAGCTTCACAGACAAAAAAAGGCTAAGGGAGTTTGTCACCACCAAGCCAGCATTGCAAGGAATGCTAAAGGGACTGATATAAAAATAAGAAATAAAAAGCTCAGAAAGAAAACAGCCACACAAAAAAAGAAATGGCTACAAACAAGTACCTTTCAATAATAACTTTAAACGTAAACGGACTAAATGCTCCAACCAAAAGACATCGAGTGGCTGAATGGATAAAAAAACATGACCCATACATCTGCTGTCTACAAGAAACCCACCTCATTAGAAGGGACTCACACAGATTGAAAGTGAAAGGATGGAAAAATATCTTTCAGGCAAATGGAAAGGAAAAGAAAGCTGGGGTAGCAATACTTATATCGGACAAAATAGACCTCAAAGTGAAGGCCTTAACAAGAGATAAGGAAGGCCACTTCATAATACTAAAGGGATCAATACAACAAGAAGATATAACCCTGGTAAACATATATGCACCCAATGTAGGAGCACCCAAATTCATAAAAAAACTCCTGGAAAATATCAAAGGAGAGATCGACAACAATACAATCATAGTAGGGGACTTTAATACACCATTGACAGCACTGGATAAGTCCTATAGACAAACAACAAGCAAAGATATAGCAATCCTAAATGATTCACTAGATCAGATGGACTTAATAGACATCTTCAGAACACTTCACCCCAAAGCCAGAGAATATACGTTCTTCTCAGGTGCTCATGGGACATATTCAAAAATAGACCACATACTGGGTCACAAGCAAAGTATCCCCAAATTCAAGAAGATTGAAATCATAAAAAGCGTCTTCGCAGACCACGATGGCATAATATTAGAAATAAACTACAATAAAAACAACCCAAAATACTCAAACACCTGGAAGCTGAATAGCATGCTATTAAATATTGATTGGGCTACCAATGAGATCAAAGAAGAAATTAAAAACATCCTGGAAACTAATGACAATGAAAACACAACAATCCAAAACCTATGGGACACATTGAAAGCAGTCCTGAGAGGGAAGTTTATAGCTCTACAGGCCTATCTCAAAAAACAAGAAAAAATGGTAGTAAATCATCTAACTCTACAACTCAAAGAATTAGAAAGAGAGCAACAAGAAAACCCCAGAGTGAGCAGAAGGAAGGAGATAATAAAGATTAGAGCAGAAATAAATGACATAGAGACCAAAAAAACAATACAGAAAATCAATGAAACCAAGAGCTGGTTCTTTGAAAGGATAAACAAGATTGATAAACCTCTAGCCAGACTCACCAAGAAGCAGAGAGAGAGGACCCAAATAAATAAAATCAGAAACGATAGAGGCGAAATAACAACAGACCCCACAGAAATACAAATGATTGCTAAAAAATACTATGGACAGCTTTACTCCAACAAACTAGACAACCTGGAGGAAATGGACAAATTCCTAGAAAAATACAACATTCCAAAACTCAATCAGGAAGAATCTAAAAATCTCAACAGGCCAATAACTATGGAAGAAATTGAAGCAGTCATCAAAAAGCTTCCATCAAACAAAAGCCCAGGACCAGATGGCTTCACAGGGGACTTTTACCAAACATTCAAGGAAGAACTAAAACCTATCCTCCTCAGACTACTACAAAAAATTCAAGAGGAAGGAACACTTCCAAGCTCATTCTATGAAGCCAGCATCACCCTAATACCAAAACCAGGTAAAGACAACACAATGAAAGAGAATTACAGGCCAATATCCCTCATGAACATAGATGCCAAAATCCTCAACAAAATCTTAGCAAATCGGATCCAGCAGTACATCAGAAAGATCATACACCATGACCAAGTAGGATTTATCCCAGGGATGCAAGGATGGTACAATATCCGCAAATCAATAAACGTGATACATCACATAAACAAATTGAAAGAAAAAAACCACATGGTCATATCAATTGATGCAGAAAAAGCATTTGACAAAATTCAACACCCATTTTTGATAAAAACTCTCAGCAAGGTGGGAGTAGAAGGATCATACCTCAACATAATAAAAGCCATATATGACAGGCCCACAGCCAACATCATACTCAACGGACAAAAACTAACACCATTTCCCCTAAGAACAGGAACAAGACAGGGATGCCCCCTCTCACCACTCCTGTTCAACATAGTACTGGAAGTGTTAGCCATTGCAATTCGGCAAGAAGAAGAAATAAAAGGCATCCAAATTGGAAAAGAAGAAGTAAAACTGTCCTTATTTGCAGACGACATGATATTATACATACAAAACCCTAGAGATTCCATCAAAAAGCTACTAGACTTAATACATGAATTTGGCAATGTAGCAGGATACAAAATTAACCCCAAGAAATCTGAGGCATTTCTATACACCAATAGTGAACTTTCAGAAAGAGAGATTATAAAAACAATCCCGTTTACCATTGCACCAAAAAAATTAAGCTACCTAGGAATAAACTTAACTAAAGAGGTAAAAGACCTCTACTCAGAAAACTACAGGACGTTGAAAAAAGACATAGAGGAAGACATAAACAGATGGAAGAACATACCGTGTTCATGGATTGGTAGAATCAACATCATTAAAATGTCCATACTACCCAAAGCAATCTATAAATTCAACGCACTTCCCATTAAAATACCAACAGCATACTTCAGAGATCTAGAACGAACTTTCCAAAAATTCATCTGGAATAAAAGAAGACCCCGAATAGCTGCAGCAATCCTGAAAAAGAACAAAGTAGGTGGGATCTCAATACCAGATATCAAGTAGTATTACAAAGCCACTGTTCTCAAAACTGCCTGGTACTGGCACAAGAATAGGCATATAGATCAATGGAATAGAATAGAGAGCCCAGAAATCAGCCCGAACCAATATGCTCAATTAATATTTGACAAAGGAGGCAAGAACATACAATGGAGCCAAGATAGTCTCTTCAATAAATGGTGTTGGGAAAATTGGACAGATATATGCAAGAAAATGAAACTAGACCACCAACTTACACCATATACAAAAATAAACTCAAAATGGATAAAGGACTTAAATGTACGACAGGATACCATAAAAATTCTAGAAGAATCCAAAGGCAAGAAAATTTCAGACATATGCCGAAGCAATTTCTTCACTGATACAGCTCCTAGGGCACTTGAAACTAAAGAAAAAATGAACAAATGGGACTACATCAAAATAAAAAGCTTCTGCACAGCAAAAGAAACCATCAACAAAACAACGAGAAAACCCACTGTGTGGGAAAACATATTTGCCAATGACATATCTGATAAGGGCCTAATCTCCAAAATTTATAGGGAACTCATACAACTTAACAAAAGGAAGATAAACAATCCAATCAAAAAATGGGCAAAGGACCTAAATAGACACCTTTCAAAAGAGGACATTCAGAAAGCCAAGAGACATATGAAAACATGCTCAAAGTCACTAATCATCCGAGAGATGCAAATCAAAACAGCAATGAGGTACCATCTCACACCTGTCAGACTGGCTATCATCAACAAATCAACAAACGACAAGTGCTGGAGAGGTTGTGGAGAAAAAGGAACACTTGTGCACTGCTGGTGGGAATGCAGACTGGTGCAGCCACTATGGAAGACAGTATGGAGTTTCCTTAAAAAACTGAAAATGGAACTCCCATTTGACCCTGTGATCCCACTTCTAGGAATATACCCCAAGAAACCAGAAACACCAATCAGAAAGGATATATGCACCCCTATGTTCATAGCAGCACAATTCACCATAGCTAAGATCTGGAAACAGCCTAAGTGCCCATCAGTAGATGAATGGATTAGAAAACTGTGGTACATCTACACGATGGAATACTATGCTGCTGTAAAAAGGAAGGAACTCTTACCATTTGCAACGTCATGGATGGAACTGGAGAGCATTATGCTAAGTGAAATAAGCCAGTCAATAAAGGAAAAATACCACATGATCTCACTCATTCATGGACAATAGAGACCATTATAAACTTTTGACCAATAATAGATACAGAGGCAGAGCTGCCTCAAACAGATTGTCAAACTGCAGTGGGAAGGCCGGGGAGGGTTGGGGGGCAGGAGGTAGTGGGGTAAGAGATCAACTAAAGGACTTGTATGCATGCATATAAGCATAACCAATGGACATAAGACACTGGGTGATAGGGGAGGCTAGGGGACTGTCTAGGGCGGGGGGATAAAATGGATACATATGTAATACCCTTTGTAATACTTTAAGCAATAAAAAAATAAATAAATAAATAAATAAATAAATAAATATACCCAGGGTAGGTAGAATCTGTCTAGCCCTGTTAACCCATTTACGCCATAAGCGCCTGTAGATGCAAGAGGGGGACCTTTCCCACATGCCATGCATGTCTATAAAAAAAATGCCTTCCCTAAGTGGCAGCCCTGGCCAATTTTAAAATCATTTTTCTAGAGAATTTTCAGCTGAAAATATTCAAGAACACCCGAATTGTGAGTAATATATTTATTTTTATAATATTCATTGCAAATTGATTTTTTTAATTAAATTCAAAATATCATGGCATGTAGGGATGGTTTCTATTTTGGACGCATGGCAGTTAGCTGGTTAAAGGTCCTAGATTTTACTCTACCATCCAACTGACAGCTGAACCTGCTATCGTTTTATGGGTGCTGGTAGAAGACACAAGATTCTTGGGTCAGGGATAAAGTCCAGTTTGTTTCTCATGAATAGCAGCAGCCAGAATGTCAGCATTATCTTGGGCCAGTTGTCTAAGCTCTAATACTCACAGGGGACAATAAAGGCAGCCAAAGGAAAATTGCACACACAGTGGGTTGAGTTATTGAAGATGAACTGCAGGCTTAGGAGATTCCAGTCTTGTGTAATGGGTGGCCAACAAACCTGACCAAATTTTTCCCTGGAGAAGATAGTTTCTTTACTTTATGGTAGAATAAACAAACCCACTTACTGCTCCCTAGGGGACACTATCTCCAATTTTAATATCTATCTATTATAAAAACAGCCTTAAGAATAAATGGCTGCTGATGCCTTGTGTGCCCGAGGTCCAGAAATATGAGAGACCCATGGGTATTACCTCCCAACAATACCAAGGGGCAAGACACAGACTTGCCATCATTCAATTTAACTATGCATATTCCCAATGGTTCTTGTTGGGAGCATATAATTTCATCACATGTTAACTGCATTCAGACCACTGTGGAAGTGGCTCCATCACAAGGTGGCAGGAACTATCCTTTAATGGTTTTATTTGTCAAATTCTGTAAGCAAACATTAACTCTGTAGAGTTGGAAATGTTGATTATGGGTAAAGGTTGTGTGAGGGGAAAAAGTTGTGTAGGGTCAAAACTAGTAATAAGTGAAAACAAATAATCTCACAGCAGAAAGACAGAAAAGGAGTAAGTGAATTTGAGTTTCAAAATGGTACCTAATTATTTTTAAAGAAGTGATTTAGAGAAAGAGAATAAAATTATAAGCTATCTCTTTCTAGACTGGTGTTAACTAGTGGCCAGTATTGAGAGATGTCTTAACTTGTGTCTCTGAAGAATGAATATTTTATTCCTACTAATCTGTAAGCTCTCTTTATCTAAAGACTCCTTGTGGATAATATGGTGAAAATAAATGACAAAACATTCTCAGGTGACTCAATTCATAGGTGGTCACTACAGCCATCATCAGCATGCATTTTATAATCTGTTTGCATTCTGTTTATCTTTCACATGCCCACAATGAATTATTAACAATTAATAGGATAAGTCATAAAAAGGATAAACAAGAAGTGTCTGCATTCTCTTCGAACATAAATTAAGATGACATATTGCTAGGACAGCATCCTGTGTGTGACATAAAACAGACATGGTTGTCTGCTGAATTATACCACAGCTTTATGTACTTCTTTGTGAAATGTGAATGTGAATGGAATTCATTTAAGAAAATGAGATATGGAATCCAGTCATCCTTGAGTGGATTTGAGTGCAAATTGGTAGACTGAGTATTGCAGATTATGCACATCTGGCAGGACACAGAAGACATTAATGTAAAGTACATGGCACAAGAAGATAGAGATGCATTTAAGAGTAGAATACATTAAATGAACAGTTTTATTGAACACATGTTCCAGAGTACAGTACATTTCCCAAAAGTCATGGCTTTCATTAACATTTAATAGTGATGATATATACAGTGGTTTGGTTGCACTAACGCCAAATTGCCAGTTTTTGGAGGTTAGAAACTGCTCTTAAAGTCCTGATTCAGGAAAAATAATGGTCTTACAGGCTTGCAATCCTGGTTAAAAAAAAAAAAAGACTTGCTAAGTGAAATAATTCAGACACAGAAAGACAAATACAATATAATTTCACTTCTATATGGAATCTAAAAAACAGAATGAATGAATAATCATGATAGGAACACACTCATAGATACCCCCCAGATGTGAGGAGCTTTGAGGGCTGGATTAAAAAAAAGTGAAGGGATTAAGTACAAATTGGGGATAAACAAATTAATATGAAGTTGGTTGTCCTTGATCATTTAAAGATGTTTAAAAACTGTTTTTTTTTGTCTACTTGTTACCATTTCTATAGAAAAATCTATAGTATTTTCCTAGAAATATGGAAAGTCTTATTACCAAAATCAATCTCAGTCCACCTCTAGTACATGTCCAGCTTCACATATACCTTTTACTAAAATTGGATATGATTTTATTTCACCACTCCAAACTCCTCACTGATAGTGTGCTCCATCAAGGGGTGCTCTCTAATAGTCTGAACCAGTGTTTCTAACTTAAAGCTCATCAGTATCATTGTACTCTTATTTAGACATCAGTGTTTATCCACGAATGGGAATCAGGAGAGATGTTGAGATACTTTCTGCTAAGGCTGCAGAGCTATAACTCTCCTACAATATCCGATCCTAGTTTTTAAATTTAAGGATGCAAGTAGTAGTATTTCAAATCCAAAGCCTATCCCCAATTCTGTTGTGAATGAGTAACCAGTAAACCTTGCAGGGGAATAATTCACAGTTACATTATTAAATAGCAAGGCATCTGTGCTTCTGAGATGTGTAATACTCAAAATTTATGGACAATGTACTGGGATTTGGTGGTATAAAGTAATCTAGAAGAATAGGACAGCTATATGTAGAGAATCTCTAGGATATGTAGTCACAGACTTTGGGTGGCAAGCTACCAGGGAGTCATGAAATAAATGCTGGTATTAACTACAGGGGCTCCAAGTAGTTATAGATCAGATAAGACAATCATGATCTCCTATATACTATATTTATATAAATTAGCTGCCTAGAGAATCATGTGATATTCAGAACAACTTGCTGTTCTGACACCTTACCTCCTTATGTAATTTAAGTTTGGGATGCAAAACAGAAGGTTAAGTTAGGAATGAGAAAGCTTCATGATTGACTTTGAAAGAATTTCTAAGAGCTGCTTTGCTGATGTTTTATATGGTAGTGGACTTTAGTAGCTAAGTGTCATGTGAGATGGAATGAGTAAGGCTAAAGATTGGAGTGTTCAAATTATAAAATCCTACTGACAAACTGAGACATGATTTTGCTACCACTTTGTGATAAAGTCTCTCCAAAACATAGTAACAGACCATATACTAGTATATGAGAAACACCATCTGAAATCTGATATGATAAAACATTAATAAAAATTATGTGAGAACACCAGATACCTAAGTTTAGAAATTCTTGGGTTTTAATTTCAATGTGAACTTTAACTACATCACATGAGAACTTTAAATAACTTCTGGAGTTTACATATAAAATACATAAATATCTGGAACCAAGTACAGAAAGTCTTCAGTATGATTTTGGACTAAAAGTTTAATTTCATTCACCTGAGAACCATAAATATATTTTCTAGTTAATTTAGAAGTGATCATAGCTGAGTGAATAAATAAAAGCTACATTATAATTATACCAGACAGTATTTATATGCGAATGTGTGCAATATTAATGTGTATATGTTATTATAATAATGTGTACATTAATTTTAAGAAGGTGTTTTTGAAATATGAAAAATAATTCGTTAACATGCATTTAGGGAGAGAGAAAAATCATACAGTACACTCAGATTGTTAAAGGTAATATTTCGAGTTAATTTATAGTCAGATTAGTTACTGCATCAAAACAGCTTTGTAAATTATTTCATAGGATATTATTTTTGAAAGGGAATTAACGTAGAGACTAACAATCAAGGACACTGTCACAAATTAATATTTAGTATTGCGTTGTAGAGAAAAATCTTAGTTGACAATATGTATCAGTTAAAAAATAAAAACTCAAATAATGTTTGACCAAGAGTTATTGGATAATAAAATGTTTGCATTCACACATGTATTATGCTAGCATTTCTACTATGCTAGTGATATGTGTAAAAATACATACTTAAGTAATGAAATTTAAGTGTAATAAATGTAATTCACTTTTGTGAAATCCAATTTTACAATTTTTATATACATCTCAATTTCTGAGGTATAAGAATGCATTTTCTTTACTTTTCTTTTTCTTAATTATTTTTAAGTTGATTTCAGAGAGAGAAAGGGAGAAGGAGAGAGAGATAGAAACATCAATGATGAGAGAGAATTGGCTGCCTCCTGCATGCCCCCAGGCATGTGCCCTGACCAGGAATCAAACCATGACCTCCTGGTTCATGGGTAGTCGCTCAACTACGGAGCTATACCAGCCAGGCAAGAACATGTTTTCTAAGTCAGAACCACCTTCTCCAACTGCTTCCACAAGCCACATCACACAAACTACCTCTCAAACAAACAATAGAGAAAAGCAATAACATACAATCAGGAATCTTGAATATGTTTTCTGTCAACAGTAATAAATAATAATTATTCCTAGAAGATACTTAATTCATTGCTATCTTAAATCCCTTAGATTCAATATAACTTTGAAAATATAGAATATATGTATTTATGTGATTGATTTTAAAAATGTCAACAGACAGAAGTAAGAGATAAAAGGATGTAGCTACACAATTCACAGAACAAAATATACTCATAGATGGAAGGACAGTGTTTCAGCTTTCCCAAGTCCCTTATTGGTTTGTAAACATAGGGAGGTTAACCATACCATGAGGAGCACACTTTTGTCAATTCTCTCTTTGCTTACTCTATAAAACCTCCTGGCATCTGCCAAGTCATTCTGGAATTCTGGTGATCTGGTGATATGTATAAAACAACAGAACAGCAAGGAGTGAATTGAGCTCAATTTCCAAATGTCCCTGAATGTTTACTAGAATCATACTAAGGGATTAACCCTAATCCTTAAGTCTGTAATGCAAACTGCTTATTCTTAGTAGCTGTAACGTTATATTTGTGTCCAGAGAGTCCAGTACATCTCCAGATAATTCTGGATTCTAAAAGTATGACTTCTGATTCTTATTTTCTTTTATATCTCACAACTTTGCTTTTGTCTCATGAGTTTTTTAACTTCAGCTATTATCATGTTTCTCATAATGATATTTTGCCTGGGTCATTAGGATAATCTCCTAAGAGATTGCTTTGCTTCTAACTTTGATCAGAAAAATGTTCTCTGCATAGTATGCTTTTCTTAAATGTCACATTTGAAGGATCTAGGCCCTCCTATTTCTTCCTTCTCTCTCTCCACTTGTTTCACTTTTTACACTTCTGTACTACTGAACTTCTTGTCTTCATACATACCAGGTGTCCTTGGCTTATTTCCTCTTTTTAGTAAGACATGTCACCTCTTCCACAGTAAACATATTTAACGTTTTCTCATACCTCAAAACAAAGATTAGTGAGTCACAACACCTTTTCTTGGAGAATTTACAAACAATGTTAATACATATGGAAAAGCCAGGATTAAACATATATAGTTTCATAGGGAAAGCATAGGCTAGAGATATTGTTGATTGGGAACACATCATAGATACATACAGGGGTTTTTTAAAAAAAAAAAAAAAACTTAAGATAAGCAGATGGAATTAATTGACATCTTCAGAACATTTCACCCCAAAGCCACAGAATATACATTCTTCTCAAGTGCACATGGGACATTTTGAAAGATAGACCACATATTGAGACACAGGCAAAGTCTCTTCAAATTCAAGAAGATAGAAACTATATCAAGCATCTTCTCAGATCACAATGGCATAAAATTAGAAATCAACTACAATAAAAACAATGAAAAAAAGCAAATACTTAGAGGCTAAATAGCATGCTATTAAACAATGATTGGGTTACCAAAAAGATCAAAAAAGAATAAAAAGTGTCCTGGAAACAAATGACAATGAAAACACAACAATCCAAAATCTATGGGACACAGTGAAAGCAGTCCTGATAGGGAAGTTCATAGCTCTATAGGCCTACCTCAAAAAATAAGAAAAAATGGTAATAAATTATCTAGCCCTGCAACTCAAAGAACTAGAAAGACAGCAACAAGAAAAGCCCAGAGTAAGCAGAAGGGAGGAAATAATAAAGATCAAAGTGGAAATAATGTAGAGACAAAAAAAAAAATACAAAAGATCAACAAAACCAAGAGCTAGTTCTTTGAAAGGATAAACAAGATTGATGAACCTCTAGCCGGGCTCACCAAGAAGCAAAGAGAGAGGACCCAAATAAACAAAATCAGAAATGAAAGAAGTGAAGTAACAACCAATGCCACAGAAATACAAAGGATTATAAAAAAAATACTATGAACAACTCTATTCCAAACAACCTGGAGAACCTAGATGAAATGAACATATTCTTAGAAAAATACAAGCTCCCAAAACTCAATCAGGAAGAATAAAAAAGCCTGAATAGACAAGTAACTACCAATGAAATTGAAGCAGTAATCAAAAATCTTCCAGCAAACAAAAGCTCTGGTCTGGACGGCTTTACAGGGGAGTTCTATCAAGCTTTCAAAGAAGAACTAAAATCTACCCTTCTCAAAGTATTCCAAAAAATTCAAGAGGAAAGCACACTTCCAAGCTCTTTCTATGAAGACAGCATTACCCTAATTCCAAAATCAGATTAAGAGACCACAAAAAAAAAGAGAACTACAGGCCAATATCCTTGATGAACATAGATCATAAAATCCTCAACAAAATTCTAGCAAATTGGATCCAGCATAACATTAAAAAGTTCATATACCATGACCAAATGGGATTTATTCTGGGGATGCAAGGATGGTACAATATCCGCAAATCAATAAATGTGATATATCACATAAATAAATTGAGAGACAAAAAACATATAATCATATCAATCGATGCAGCAAAAGCATTTGACAAAATCCAACACCCTTTCTTGACAAAAACTCAGCAAAGTGGGAATAGAGGGATCATACCTCAACATAATAAAAGCCTTATATGACAAACCTACAGCCAACATAATACTCAATGGGCAAAAACTAAATCCATTTCTCCTCTAAGAACAGGAACAAGACAGGGATGCCCACTTTCACCACTCCTGTTTGATATAGTACTGGAAGTGCTAGCCATAGTGATAAGACAAGAAGAAGAAATAAAAGCATCCAAATTGGAAAAGAAGTAAAACTGTCCTTATTTTCAGATGACATGATCCTGTACATAGAAAACCCCAAAGACTCCATCAAAAACTACTAGACCTAATAAATGAATTTGGCAATGTAACAGGATACAAAATTAACACCCAAAAATCCATGGCCAAATAACAGATTTTATACACCAATAATGAACTCACAGAAAGAAAAACAAAACAAAAACAAAATCCCATTTACCATTGCACCAAAAAAAATAAGATACCTAGGAATAAACTTGACTAAGGAGGTAAAAGACCTGTACTCAAAAAACTACAGGACATTGAAAAAAAGAGATAGAGGAAGACATAAACAAGTGAAAGAACATACCATGTTCATGGATTGGTAGACTCAACATCATTAAAATGTCCATACTACCCAAAGCAATCTATAGATTCAATTCACTCCCCATTAAAATACCAAAGGCATATTTCAAAGATCTAGGACAAACTCTCCAAAAATTCATCTGGAATAAAAAAGATCCCGAATAGCCACAGCAGTACTAAGAAAGAAGAACAAAGATGGAGGGATCACAATACCAGATATCAAGCTACATTACAAAGCTACCGTTCTCAAAACTACCTGGTATTGGCACAAGAACAGACAGACCAATGGAACAGAACAGAGGACCCAGAACTCGACCCAAGACATTATGCTCAATTAATATTTGACAAAGGAGGCAAGAGCATACAATGGAGTCAAAACAGTCCCTTCAATAAATGGTGCTGGAAAATTTGGTCAGATATATGCCAAAAAATGAAACTAGATCACCAACTTACACCATACACAAAAACAAACTCAAAATGGCTAAAGGACTTAAATATAAGAGGGGAAACCATAAAAATCTTAGAAGACTCCATAGGGAGCAAAATAGCAGACATGTGTCATAGCAATATCTTTACCGATACAGCTCTTAGGACCATGGAAACTAAGGAGAAAATAAACAAATGGGATTACATCAAAATAAAAAGCTTCTGCACAGCAAAAGAAACCATCAACAAAACAACAAGAAAGCCCACTGAATGGGAGAACATATTCGCCAATGCTATTTCACATAAGGGTTTAATATCTAAAATTTACAGAGAACTCATACAACTTAACAAAAGGAAGATAAACAATCCAATAAAAAAAATTGGCAAAGGACCTAAATAGACACTTTTTGAAAGAGAACATACAGAAGGCCAAGAGACATATGAAAACATGCTCAAAGCCACTAATCATCCATAAGATGCAAATCAAAATAACAATGAGGTACCATCTCACACCTGTCAGAATGGCTATCATCAACAAAGGACAAGTCCTGGCAAGGATGTGGAAAAAAAGGAACCCTTGTGCACTGCTGGTGGGAATGCAGACTGGTGCAGCCACTGTGGAAAACAGTATGGAGTTTCCTCAAAAAATTAAAAATGGAACTCCCATTTGACCCAGTAACCACAATTCTAGGACTATGTCCCAAGAAACCAGAAACACCAATCAGAAAGGATATATGCACCCCTACGTTCATAGCAGCACTATTTACCATAGTTAAGATTTGGAAACAGCCTAAGTGCCCATCAGCAGATGAGTGGATTAAAAACCTGTGGTACATCTACACAATGGAATACTACGCCGCTATAAAAAAAAGAAGGAACTTTTACCATTTTTCAACAGCATGGATGGAACTGGAGAGCATTATGCTAAGCAAAATAAGCCAGTCAGAGAAAGATAAATGTCACATGATCTCATTCATATGTGGGATATAATGATCAACATAAACTGAGAAACAAAAATAGACCCAGAGACAAATGACATAGAAAGCTTCAATTATTTATTATTTTGCTATATAAACATTTGGGGATTGTTAGTCCATCTAGAAAGATGCATACAGATCCTGGTCCCTAAAAAGTAAGAAGCTAGTAGGAAGCAGAACATGTGGACTGTGACACTAGAATCCTTAAGGGTAAATGTAGAAAATTCTGGTAGCCACATAATATGGTCAGAAATGGCAATCATCCTGGATACCTTATCTAGAAATTGAGGAAGGCTGCTACTTAATATTCTGTTGAAACATTCATAACTTATTTGTTTAAAGAAACGTATTTTCTTAAGAACACTACTGATGATATCCTGTGTGTGATCTGTGGATAATATGACTTCTTCCATACCCCTGGGAGAGGAGTAGCCTGGAGACTATTGAAAGTTCATGGAGATAAGCTATGCATGGCTGTCTTGTAGGAAAGTGCTGACTGGGAGGAATACCCATGTTGAATCATGCATGAAAAAAAGATGTGGGGAAAAGAAACAATCTCCCAAACATAAACAAGAAATAAGAAATTATGCCCTAACCAGTTTTGCTCAGTGGATAGAGCGTAGGCCAACTGACAAGGGTTCTGGGTTTTATTCTGGTCAAGAGCATGTACCTTGGTTGTGGGTTCGATCCTCAGTAGGGGGCATGAAGGAGGCAGTTGACTGATATTTCTCTCTCATGGATGTTTCTAACTCTCTATCCCTCTCCCTTCCTCTCTGTAAAATCAATAAAATATATATATTTTTAAAATAGGATTTATAATAGAATTCTAACTTCAGCTACAACTATTTTGCTGTGAATTCAGCAGCAGTATCTCAAAAATAGTCGTTGTGTTGGAAATTAAAAGTGTTCTACTAAAATAATGCACATCTAAAAAAGAAACACCAATCTCTCTCTTTTTCTTCAGGTATCCATATATCACCATGTGACACTTTCCTTGAGGATAAATTGTCTTTCCTGTTATCATCTCTACTCAGAAATTGATTAATAAAACAAACAAAAAATACTTAAGCTCTATGCTGAATACACAGTTCTTTCCATTTTATGTAATCTAAAGGCTCGGTGGTATTAAATATCCTTTCCTTACTTTTCAACTCAAATAGGTTGTGCCATTTATAAAATTTTAATTATTGCTATATCCAGGGGCTCCAGTTTGTGTGTGTGTGTGTGTGTGTGTGCGTTTTGTTTTTTGTGTTGTTGTTTTTATGTCCTCAAAGGTCTCTTTCAAATTCTACATCCACCTTCTAATTCAAATCACCTATGGTCAGGGGTCAATACATAACAGTCCGAGAACCCTGGTTATCGCCTGTAGTTTTATACAAAATTGCTTTTGTTGCGACAAAATAGGAATGAAAATATAAGCTCTGTTATTTTTGATAAACTAAACACTGAAAGATAAGATTACAGTGCTTGCAGAGATTTCTGTTCTATATGTAACTAGTCTCTGTCAAAATGAACTCACACAATGTGTTACCTCAAGAAAATAAAAAAATCTATCTTATAAAATAGACACGTTGGTATATGCAATGATATGGAGGTTTACCTTAGGAAAGATGACCACTAGGCAGACACTCAGAGGCACAAATTAATAGTATATGCTTTATTCCCACCTTGGGTCCTGGGAATTTTCTAGTAACAGCTGAATTTAAGTTCTGGACAAAGTTCTGATGACAGGTTATTCATGTGGAGAACTGGCCTCGTCCTACTCCAGGGATCACAGGGATGGACCTGTGTCCAGGGATCTATACATAGGTGTCTATTCGGGATGGTTACATGTGCCTTGGACAAGTTATTGGCATACATGTTTGTATCCTGCAAATGTTAAACTTCTATTTATATGAAAGAAACATTAGTTTACAATTTCAAAATACAGCATATGGTGCTTTTAAATACCACACAGAAGAGAAACAAATGCTAACAGTCTTTGGGTGAAATTAAGTGCTATGTATGTTGCACATATAAATTATGCAAATACAGACAAGAAAGCAACTACCTAAGCTCAGAAATACCTGGGAAGACTTTGGGAAAGCTTTGCAAAGCATAAAGCCTTTCTTTCAGGATGATTTGTGAAGAAATAAGGACATTCATTCCACTAAAATAAGCTGGATTTGACATTCTTGATGGTATATACTAGTAATTAGCATTTTACTGAAGGGCTTCCATCTGAGGCTCAGGATACTTACTTCTTTAAGTTCATATGGTTTGGGACAGAAGTCAGGTACTTGAGGTTGTAAAACAGAAGAAGACCCTGTGTCCTTGCCTGGTGTCACCAATGGGCTGCTCTCAGCAACCAGAGGCCCCTCGCAGTGTCACAAAGGCAGTTTACTTCATCAAAGGGAGCAGAAGAGTCTCTCTCCCTTTGAATCTCTGACCATTTTAAAGGGCTCCCATCTGAATAAATCAGACCCACCTAAGATAATTTCCCCTTTGATTATTTCAAAATCAACTATTTTGTCACCTTAGTACATCTACAAAAATCCTTCCCTTTTACCATGTAACGTGAGCTGACCGCAGGAGTGGTTTTCCATCATATTCATAGTCCCACACACACTCAAGGGAGGAAGACCACACTGGAGGGAGAGAGTCATGGTGATCATCTTAGAATTCTGCCTCGTATGTCAGGTGATAAGCTCTTGTCCACATAATTATTTCCCTCCCCAGCAGCAGCAGTCTCTTTTGAGGGCTAAAACTTGTTTACATTAGGCTCTACTCTTGTTTTATACAAAATGTCTATAATACAAAAACGAAGAAAGAAAAAAAGGCCACATAAAAACAACAGTGCACGCCATAATCCGCACACACACACACACACACACACACACACACACCCCAAAAATGGATACAGTAACCTAGAAATTGTGGATAAGGACTTAAAAGTCACATTCTTAAATATTGTTAAGGAGCTACTGGGGAAAAGGGAAGATATATAAGAACAAATGTGGGATTTCAGAAAAGAAACAGAAAGTACAGTGTTAGAACAAATTTCCTCTGAGTAAATTTGAAGATCTAGTTAGCTTTATCAAGCCATTCCAGGCATTCTTAAATCGGGCAGCATCCTATCTAGAAACTATGTGGGCCCTAGAAGGGGTTGTAAAAAATGGAAGGTTTTTAATAGGATGGGGTGGGACAAGGGAGCTATTAACAAAACCAAGATTAGGAATTAGGAGCTCTTTAGGGGGGAAGAGAATGGCAAAGGTCTTTTATTGTGCAGTTTTCCTCTTCTTTCTTGGGGAGCTGTGGAAGGAGGACCCAGGTGACAGATTACTTCGTTGTGTTGACTAGGAAATTATAGACTGGTTGATTAAGGTGATGTTTCTGGGTGAAGTTGAAACAATTAGGTCAAGTATTAAATTTAAGTTTGGTATCAAGAGTTTTAGTACAAGTGACACCATTTTGGGCCTGTGATTTTCTATTTAACAAGAGAAAGGAGAAAGAAAATACACCAGAATTAGGTGTCTTCTGTTTGGCACTTTGAATGTAATCCTTACCTAAGTGGTTAGATCTTGGCCTAGGAAGATTCTCATTTTTCTCCACTTCTATACTCTCCGCCTTCACTTCTTTTTTGATGAGTTAAAGGATTTAAAAATAAAGTTTAAATTACACATTTTCTGTACCAAGGAGTTGCTTTTAGTAAATGCTAAGTATCTGTGGAACACATTCTTAAAACTACTCCCATTGTCAGGAAGTCATTATTCTATTTTTCACCTTAAATTATACTCCTTTTTCCCACTTTGTTCAAGCTCACTAGACAGGGTTATAAAGTCAGTTCCATATAATAGCAAATATTTTATTGGCAATAATTTAATATGTCACAACATTAAGAATGAAATCTACTTCCTATGTTCAAAGAAATTTCCTAAATATTCCACTACTGTAGAAAAGTAAGTCTTAATAAAATGAGTTTACTCACTTTAATTTTCTAAATAAAATTTAATTATGTTATATTTTCTCTCCTTTCATTTGTCTTATCCAACTCAGACTTGTATATGTATCCAAGTTCCTGATATAATTGATACAAGTTTGTCATATTCTGCTATAAGATCTTCTACTAACTTCCTAAAATTTTCAAAATGGAACTTTCCAACTTAAATGCTCTTAAGTATCTTACTTTTCCAAAGTTGCAATGAATCACAGAATACATTAAACTATTATATCATGAGCCTCACAGCTACAAAATTTATAAAACATGAATAAAAGTCAAAACTAAATATAAGGATTTCTGTAGTTTACACTCTAAATATAAATGTCTTACACTTTACTATTCCCAAGTGAAATTGACAGTTCAAAAACCCAGAACTAACCACATAGTCTGTCAATATTTCTGTTGCCAACTGAGTTTTAATATACCCTGAGGAAAGAATGTGGACAGGAAAAAAAAAGAGAAAGCAGAAAACAAAAAAACCCTTTGTTTTAGTTCACTGAGTTCATTCATAACAGCTTTCAAAGTGTAATATCATTAATGTCAATCAGGAGTAAATTTTTCCTATTAAGAGATTAATTTTGCTGCCATGTGAATATCTCCAAATAAAGAAGAATAATCATAATTTAAAAATCCAATAATACTATATAGTATTATTGTGCTGTTGGTTTCCTTTTATTCTTTTTTTAAATTTCTTTATTGATTATGCTGAGCTCTCTGTGAGAAGCAATAAGATGATAATAAGACCCAAAGAGTAAAGTACAGGGTGAGGCAAAAGTAAGCTTACAGTTGCTCATAAGGAAAATAATGAAAAAATTAATAAATAATAATAAGAATAAACTGTGTTTTGTGAACTCACAATTGTAAACTGACTTTTGCCCTAACCTAAGTAATTAGTACCTAAATAGTTTACCCACATTATATCCTGCTGAGTTAAAATGTGAAAAAAAGTCAGATGAAAAAATGTGGCATGAAGATGTTAAGCAGCTTTCCTAAATCATACAATTATTAAGTATCAAGATGCAGTATGGCTATAAGGCTACACCTCAAACCACCTATTCTATTGCTTTTTACCATAGTCCTCTTCTCTTATAATTTAATTGACATAAAAGTTCTTGACTCTGTCCCAACTTTGGAGAGTGTGAAAGGAGACACTGAAGCTTCTTCCACCAAATGGGAGTTCTACATTTACAAAATAATTTACTCAATTTGACAAGTATTTATTGTTAAGTTAGGTGGCTCAGGAGGCGGCATAGGAAATAAAGAGAGCCGAGTCAATCAGAAAAGAAAGAAAAGGAAAGGTTTTATTGAGTCCCCAGGCGACCCACGGTCCCAAAGACAGGGCCCGTGGATTCGCGCCCACAGGGAGGGGGGAACTTTGTTTTATACTGTGGTTGGGTGAGGGGCAGGGGCATGAAGTCGGCTCTCTTTATTTCCTATGCCGCCTCCTGAGCCACCTAACCTAACATTTATTAGGTGCTTGTTATGTGCCAAGCACCATTCCAGGCATATTCGTGAACAACAACAAAAGAAACAGTGATAATATAGTAGAGATATTGACAAGAAAAAAATAATATAATACCTTACCTATTATGATAGCATATATAAATTCTTGTGGAAAAAATAGATGATAGAAAAAGGGATCCAGAGTTTTGAAGAAATAATTTGAATTGTAATGTGTATGTGTGTGGCAGAGGGGATAAGGGGTCAGGACTGGTCTCATTGATATGGTAATATGCAACCCAAAACTTCTATGTCTCCATTTAAAATCTTGACCCCTTGCTGGCTTAGAGCAGGGAAGTGTAGCTCTTATTTTTATCAGCAACCACAGTGAAACTTGCCACCATTGGAAAATACCTAGAGAGGAGGAAATGAAAACAGAATTTTATTCCATTATATTCTTCCCAGCTATCTTACTCTGTTGTGAAAAAATAATAAGAAATCTGAAATCAGCCAGGGAATTTCTCCATAGGCCATGTAGGAGTAAAAGGGTTAGTCATCACAGCTGGAGCCTGGTAACAAGTCAAAAGAAGGTGAGAGTTTCCATCTTCTGTGTTAAAGTGCTCCCAGTACAGAGAACTAATAATGTATAGAAATCACATCAGGAAGCACAAGGTGAATGCTTCCCATAACACTCTCCAAAGTAAATACATGTTCTCCTTATCACCACCTCAAGCTGAGTCATTGGTGGTACCACCTCGTGCATTGTATTTATTCTATACCCTCCAGGCTATCCCATCACTTCTTAAATTGAACATTATTATCAATGTAAAATGAGGATATGCAATTATTTTTAACTTATACATGTAAAAAACTTTACTTACACCTGTATCCAGAGGCCTAGTTATATAATTTGCTGTAATAAAAGTTACTGGACATAATGTATTACATATTCTTATCTAGATAGCAGGTACCACCATGCTTAGATTACATATTATAAAATGAGTGAAAAAAGGATCCAATTTAACATTATTTGTCATGCAGAAACATAAAGCTTAATATAATAATGAATGTTAATAAAAGCACTATCCATATAAATATGTCCTCCTTTTTAATGTATAAGTGTTATTGTTTTTACTTAACCAAAAACAACAGGGACTAGATTAATTTTTTATTTGGAATTACGTGTTTGGGCAAATCTGTTGAAAAATGGGGTGAATTCACCTTGGTGACATTTTTATACATCTCTAATAAACTATTAGAAAAAGAAACTAAAAAAAAATCTAATTTACTATTACAACAACAAAAACAACAAGAAATAAGATACCTAGGAATAAATTAAACCAAGGAGGTAAAATATCTGTAACTTGTAAAATTATAGGACATTGAAGAAAGAAATTGAGGAAGATACAAATAAGTGGAAGCATATACCATGTTCATGGATGAAAAGAATTAACATCAGTAAAATGTCCACACTAGCCAAATCAATCTGTGGATTCAATGCAATTCCTATTGAAATACAAATGGTATATTTCACAGATTTAGGACAAATATTCCAAAAATGTATGTGGAATCAAAAAAAAGAAAATCCTGAATAGCTTCATCAATCTTAAGAAAGACGAACAAAGTTGAAGAGGTCACAATACCTGATATCAAACTACACTACAAGGCCATTGTAATCAAAACATCCTGGTACTGGCATAAGAATAGGCATATAGGTCAATGGAACAGAATAGAGAACCCAGAAATCAACCCAAGATTATACGGTAAATTAATATTTGATAAAGGTGGCAAAAACAGACAATGGGGTAAAGACAGTGAACCATGTCCAGCATGGCCAGGGGTGAATCTGAGGAGGGGCGGTGAAGGATTAAAGAAGACAGACAAGAGAATACAGTTGGGACCAGGTGGATCACTGCCTGGATGAGGAAACAGTGACACAACCTGTAAGCCAAAGCTTTATTTTATAGTCAGATCACACAAAGCAAAACAAGGGCAAGATGTTTACAATGTTCTTGTGAATTTCAAATCCGCTTCTTTCCTGTTGTTGCCACCCTCTGAACTCTCTCAAGCCTTGTTTTGGCAGCACTTGCTGCACCCCTACAGCCCACATCCCTTAGCTATCTAGGACTGCAGGGTCAGACTATAAGGTCAAGCTTACAACCATAGCCTTTTGGTTATAATTGTGCTGGGAGGGCTTTGCCCTCCAAGCTGGGACTTGTATGCGGCTTTGCCACAAATCAGTCCGAGGCTTGATCCTGTCCGAACGCTATAGCCACTCTCTACAGACAGTATCTTCAATAAATGGTGTTGGGAAAATTGGGCAAGTACATGCAAGGAAATGGAACTAGACCACCAACTTACATCTCACCAATAATCTTAAAGTTCAATATCTGTTGTTCAATATAACATAAGATTGTACAGATGCCACTTTTAAATTTGATGACTCTCAAATTTATAGTGACTCTCAACTGTAGTTAATCTATTGATGTATAGTGAGTTTTATTTTTAGCTTAATAATAACACAGAAATAAAAAAAAATTGTTCTGCACATTGCCTATTGCAAAGATTTTTTAATGGAAGGGTACAAATCATGTCATATTTTTCACTCCCACACAACACTAGCCATGTGCTTATGTAACACTGCATATGCTGAAATATAAAATAGCTATCCAAGACTGTTTTGAATTGCTGCGTTCTGGACTGTAGAATATAGCTTTTTTTTATCTTTCCTGAGATGAGATAAATGACAAGGATGTGGCTCATGTATAAAATCTAATCATATTAATTTTCTATATGGACATTATTTTATAAAGTAAAATTCAATGTCATTGCTGCCCTTGCTAGCTATATGGAGAAATACAAGCACTATAATTAACAATAAGTTTATTTTCTAGCATACTAGGCAGAAATGTAGCCCCCATAGGAAGATAAAAATGGAAAGCAAATTAAAATGGATTTGCGCCAGTACAATGCTAAATCAATATCTGGCACTCATAGACCTGCTTAGCAAAGGTTCTGTAGCTATTCAGCAATCTTATTACTTCTACCAAATGACCAAATGCTACCTATGCATATTTACAGATAAGGCAAAGAATAAAATCACAAAAGAAAAAGGCTAAAAGCAACTCTCAAAATTGTTAATATTAACAAGAAACAACTTTTCTATCAGAATTATAATTACATATTATCCTACATTATTATTCTTTCTGAATTAGGAACACTTTCCAGGATTTTTAATTTGTACATTTCAAAGGTTGCTTTGCTTTCTAAAAATTGGGAATGACAGCATCTTCAGCATTAAGGGTGGCACATGATGTCTTATAAAGATTGGCTCAACTCTGCACTAATATATGTAGTCCAACTAAAACTTTCAGTGCATATAATTCTCCTTTCCATAGCGACAGGTTCAGGATTATGTGTGTGAAGAGTAACCTATTTCTCTATTAAATGTTAAATGAAAGAAGTCTTTCCCTGACCGGTTTGGCTCAGTGGATAGAGCGTCGACCTACAGACTGAAAGGTCCCAGGTTCGATTCAGGTCAAGGGCATGTGCCTTGGCTGCAGGCACATCCCCAGTAGGGGGTGTGCAGGAGGCAGCTGAGGGATGTTTCTCACTCACTGATGTTTCTAATTCTCTATCCTTCTCCCTTCCTCTCTGTAAGAAATCAGTAAAATTGTCCTAACTGCTTGGCTCAGTGGATAGAGTGTTGGTCTGCAGATTGAAGGGTCCCAGGTTCGATTCCAGTCAAGGGCATGTACCTTGGTTGTGGGCACATCCCCAGTGGGGGGTGTTCAGGAGGCAGCTGATCTATGTTTCTCTCTCATCGATGTTTCTAACTCTCTATCCCTCTCCTTTCCTCTCTGTAAAAACTCAATAAAATATATTTTTAAAAAAATAAATGAAAGAAGTCTCTCCTGCCTTATGGAAATTAGTGATATGACTGAATTGCCGGATAAAGCCTTATTTGTAGCCTTCTCTATTTCTGAATTTTTCAATTATGTGAGCAAATAACTTTGTCTTATTTTTTAGACCAGGGATGGAGAATCTTTTTTTCTGCCAAGGGATATATGTGTATATATATTATCATTCACAGGCCATACAAAATTATGATAAGTTGAAAATCAGCCTGGATTTATTTGGTCAAGCATATAATTAACTCACCCCTAATGCCTTGGCAGGGCCAGACCAAATGATTTTGCTGGCCTAATATAGCCAGTGGGCCAGACATTCCCCTCCCCTGTTTTAGATCATTGGAGTAGGGTCTTCTAACAAATGTAATTGAAAAATATATGTACTGTGTACTTTTTAATACCTGTTGTGATAAAATTATTCTAAATATATACTAAATATTTCAGAAGCTCCAACATCTTCTTTTAGAATTGTTTTCAATCCTTACCCAAGGATATGCTTTTATTGATTTTAGAGAGAGAGGAAGGGAGAGGGAGAGAAGGAGACATTGGTGTGAGAGGCATCCATCCATTGGTTGCCTCTCGCACATGCCCCTACCAGGAATCCAACCAGCTCCCTTTCAGTGTATGGGACAACCCTCAAACCAACTGAGCCACACTGGCCAGGACAACACCAACTTTTTAAGGACTCATTAAAGGTTTAAAATAATTGTGATAAAATTCTATAAACTGTGATTTTTCAGCCTGGATTGTCTCACTTTGGGCAGTACTTTAGTGTGTTTCTTAAAACTTTTAAGCATCTGGATATTGATTTTGGACCTCATATTTCAGAGGTGCTTTTGCATGTGCCACAGATGGACATTTTATTTCTTAATCATTTGGCATAGGGAGGTATAATTCTGCACCACTCTACCCTATTGGATATAATTAGTGGTTTACCTCTGATTGATGTTTGCATTCCTTTTTATATTCACCTGTTGTCCATGTGTTGTCACATCTTTAAAATATTATAAAATATTTAAACTATTGTAAGATTTTAAATTATTTATTATTTTAGCCAGGCTTGTTTTCTACTGCTCTATATTTAGGCTAATTACATAGGTTGGATTTGAGATTGAACTTTAATAAAATAGTGCCTTGCCATAGTTTTCTCCAAAGGAATGAGAATGTGGCATAATGATAGAAGAAGCATTTTTCAGAACTTTGCTTAAATGTAATTATTTCCCTCATTTGAGCACCAAGTCATGAATTCTGACATAGCTAATGAGAAGTGTCATAGTGGAAGCCAAGAAAAATCATTGGCAATTATTAGATTTTAATTTTTATATTTTTGAGATAGTTATAAGACAGAAACATTTTAAGAAGAATTACAATTAGGTTTCTGAGACTAGGTTGATGTGTTCAAACTTAGGGAATGTGGACTGAAGGAAAGGGATTGCAGAATTGTAAAGCAGGAAACCTACATGGGCATTATGCAAGACCTTTGAAAGGGAGGCCTCCCAACCAGGACAGCCTCTGGTGTGTGTGTGTGTGTGTGTGTGTGTGTGTGTGTGTGTGTGTGTGTAAGAGTGAGAGAATGTGTGTGTGAGAGAATCTAGAACAATGCATTCCTTAGCCTAAGGTAAAAATAGGAATAAAGACACACAAGCAGGAGGAGCCTATATGTTTTTCCTTTAATACCAAATACACAGAAAAGCATCTAAGAGTGGTATGGAAGTGATGGCTTGCAAACATGGAAAACATTTTTTCAGCAGAGAAGAGCATATGGCAGTCACTACATAAAACAATGGGCTTCAGAAATTTTTTGAATCTCTTGGTCTTGTCATCCTTCCATGATAATGTTCTTAGTTTGGATCTGTGGTATATAAAAATACAAACAAAAGGCTGAAGAATAACCAGCCCTCATATTGAATTAGGCTATGCAAAGGATGATGGGTGGGGAGAGAAAAGACAAAAATCAGTGTTGAATATTCTGTGCAAAATTTTAATAGTTGTAATATGATCACTAAAGAACACTAAGATATATGCTCATTAAACCATTTTGATATGAGGTAAGGGAGAGAAGACTGGCTCTCTGCAGTGGCAATGATTTTTGACCCAGAAGCAGTAATAAACTGGATCACCTTGTTGGTACCAAGTGTCTCTGTGCCCATATTTTCCTCTAAAAAGAACGCAGATAATGGAGAAGGCGGAATACTCTAATTGTTAATATTGGTCTGGTTACACAGTAACAGAGATGCAGCAAAAGTTTTAGGTATTGCAAATCTCCTAGTGTCTTATTTTAAAATGTCTTACTTTTAATATGTTCCAAGAAAAGAACTAGCCTGAAAAAAAGGAGGTTATCTGCTTCACTAAGCATGTATTCTGATGAAGTTTCCAGGAACTTACAAGGTTCACAGAAGCCTTTTAGAGAACATTAGAGAAATAGATACGAGAGTCACTGACATTCACTAAGGGGCTGGAAAGGCAGTGGAAAGGCCATAAGGCATAGAGACAGAACAGCACAGTAGGTAAGAGCAAGCACTCAGGGTTAGGCTATCTGAGTTCAAGTCCTTATTGGCTCTGTGACCTTGAGTCAATTATTTATATCCTCCTCTTACATTGTTTTGCATTGAACATGACATACATATGAGAAGTGCTTAGGATTGTGTTTGGCACATAAAAGTGGGTAAAGATTTTAATTGTTAATATTTAAAATAATAGGATCAAAATCAGACATTTATTTTTTGTGATTTCCTAGTAGTACGTACCTACCTTTCTAATCCTTATTTTCTCTGTTATGTCTTGGTAATAATTTAACAGATTTCCTCAATGTCTGATGTTTAAATTGAAAATTTAGTACATGACATGAAAATTGCATACAATCAGAATACCCTGAAAGACAAATTTATCTTAAAGTTCTCTATACGTGTACTAACACACTGCACTTTGCCCCCATCAATATTAAACTGAGTGCTTTGACTAATATTTTAAACTATTAATCATTAGCCGAGTAGTTTTTGCATGAATCCATGCTATACAACAGCAGAAACACTTTTAAAAAAAATAATCCTCACCCAAGAATAGGTTTTTATTGATTTGAAAGAGAGAGAGAAATGACAATCAGGATCAAACTTGCAACTTAGATATGTGCCCTGACTGGGAATTGAATCTTCAGCCTTTTGGTGAGCAAGATGATGCTCCAACCAACAGAGCCACCAGTCAATGGCTCAATAAAAAATAAATAAATTAAAAAAAAAACACTTTTAATGCTGAAAATACAGTCCTGAGAATCTATACTTAAATTTTTGATCATGTAAGTGTGAGAATGATTGAGCAAGAAAAATCTAAAAGGTTTCAGTTTATTGAGACTTCAAGGCAGTGCCTGACTTGTAGTAAGAACTCAAGGACACATTCTGGGGAAATAACAAAGGGAGAAAATACAGAGATACAGTGACAAATTATTTAGCCTTCAGTATAAGCCATCCCAAGAGGTGCCTCGGTGGCATGCAAATTACTTTGAAGTAAAGGAAGTTTTAACTTCAGGCTCAAGAAAAACTTGGGCCCCTTCCTGTAACTACTCCAAAGAACTTAAACTAGGAGCCTTGTTCATAATCAGAGATAATCTCTTTTGACCTACCTACAGCAGAGCAAACTTCTCTTCACTGAATGTCTGTCCTTCCTGTCCTGCCATGGCCCTGTGAAGCCCAAAGTGCATTGCCTCATCCCCAGCTCAGGATGTCTCAATCCCCTTTCTACTCTGGAACTTCTCATGTATGCAGGGTTCCCATATGTATTAGATTTGGCTATTTTCTCTTGTTAATCTTTTTCATATTTATTTAATTACTAGACCAGCCAGAAGAATCTTGAGAGTAGAGGAAGTTTTATTTAACCTTCATATCTGAATTTATTGAAAAAAATTCTAAAAGTAAGTGAGTCATATGTAGATTTGAGCAATAATACTCTCATCAAAAAAGAACTGGTTAGCATAAAAAGGAGAGTTCATTTCCTATCAAATTTGAACTAGGATTTTTGCACACTAAAATGATCACCAAGAAACTCTATGCAGAAATAAATTGTTTTATTATAGTCTAAAAAATTGTAAGTCAATATGAGTTTTCTTTTAGCTTATTATTTAACTGTACTAGAGATAAGTTATAACTGATAAATATATTAGCTATATTCACAGCAAATAATATTTAAAAATTATTAAGACTTGCTTTTATATTTTTATGATGAATACTCTCTAATAAGTTATATAGAATGTGAGAGTTATAAACTATTATTTAATAAAGATACTACTAACTTGGAAAATTTGTCATTGTATACAATACAATATATGTTAAGATATCCAATGGTAATTTAAAATTAAAATTTGCCCTGCTTGTGTAGCTCAGTGATTGAGCATTAATACCTATGAACCAGAAGGTCACGGTTCAATTCCAGGTCAGGGCACATGCTCAGGTCGTGAGCTCGATTCCCAGTGTGGGATGTGCAGAAGGAAGCCAATCAGTGATTCTCTCTCATCATTGATTTCTATCTCTCTCTCTCTCTCCCTCTCCCTTCCTCTCAGAAATCAATAAAAAAATATTTTTAAGATTAAAATTTAATGTACCTACAAGTGTGAATAAGTATTACAGAATAAAAATTACCAATTATTGACTCTTGCCACTTCACTATCCTACTCTTTTCTTTATCTGGTTTTCACCAGCTAGCAAAATGCAGTTTGCTCAGCTTATTGTTAACAAATTCTGCACTTAGCTAGCAGTCTTCCTTTCTTTTTCATATTATGTCAAAATCGTGAGTAAATTTATGTGCAGATACATAATCATCTCATTTTCTACACTCTCAGTTTCTAGTTCTTACCTTTAATAAATTGTTCTTTCATCCTTATGTCACCCACTCCCTTATTTCTTGGGCCTTGTTACCAAGTATACTTGCTCGATATTAAAAATAATTAATTTGCACATTTGCTTCCAGATTATATTTGAAAACTTATTCTGAAAGTCCTTTCATTTCACTGGAAAACAATGCATTGGGTCTTTCATTTTTTTCTAAGTGCAATCAACAGTTCATTTTATTTTTTAATTCTATTTCTTTGTTAGGGAGAGAGAGAGAGAGAGAAAGAGAGAGAGAGAGAGAGAGAAAATTGTTGTTCTATTTATTTATCATTCATTCATTGGTTGATTCTTGTATGTGCCCTGACTGGAAATGGGACCTGAAACCTTGGTGTTTCAAGACAACAAGACATTCTTGCCAACTGAGCTAATGGGCCAGGGCAATAAACAATTCCTTTCTCTCTCATACAAACATTTTCACTCTGTCAATGTGATTATTTTGAACTTACTCAAAATATAGTATCCTCTGCTTTTTTAAAAAGAAAAAAAATCATAAAATGTTATGTACTTTTTTATATCCCATTCACAAACTATATGTTCTAATATAGTCTCTATTCCCATCACGCCACCAAAAAATGTCTAAATTCACCAATGCACTCTTTTATGTTATGTTCAGTGAACATTTTTAAAGAATTCATTTTATCAGACACTTCAACAAAACTGAATACTCTCTTCTTGGCTTTTATACCATAACAGTATGTAGGCTTACTCCTACCTCTCTGGCAAATTTTCTTACTCTCTCCTACAAAATAAAAAGATCACTAAATATTGGAGTTGCTCAATGTTCAAGCCATATGATATCCTTAGGGATTTTATTACACAGTGTTCACTTGTGCCAATCTGCAACATCCCCACAAGACTTAGAGGCCCAGGAAAACCAATGCAAACAGGAGGCTCCTGCTGGCTGCTGGGCAGCAAGTAATCCTATTGTCTATCTCTGATCTAGGAGTCTATAATAATCTGTCACATCTATGACACGGGGCAATCCGTGATATCGTGATTTGTAATAAAGAAGTATTTGGTCTTCATCCCCATACCCGGGGTAGTTTCTCCTAAAACCCTTGGAATTTCCAAGAGCAATAAAAGTGACTTTTTAAATTTATAACAAGCCTCTTTCAACCACACCTGAGGTTAGGGTTAATGAGGTGACTTTTAGAAAGCCCCCAGGAAGGAGGCTGGTTGCCAGGGGAACCAACCTCGTGATTAGAGGGTTAGAACTTCCCTTCCCACTCCTTAATCTACAGAGTGGCCAGAAATTCAGAAGGGAAGTAGTGCAGGAGAGTGCAGACAGTTGAGAAGACACTCCAGGGGTGTTTTTCCCTCTGCACAGTCCGACTATCACATTAGCTTGCAACTATAGTAAAAGCTGACGCCGAGTTGTTAACAAGAACATAGCCTCCTGGAACATAGGACTGGGGAATTGGATCTATCTGTATGTAATTGCCTTAAATATTCTTCATAACGATGTGAAGAAAAAATAGATACACAGGATAACAAAATATTGTTTGATCTTGAAGTTAGGTAGAAGTAGCTATAGTAAGGAACAGTTTTTCTGTTTTTCTTTAGAAATATTGCTGAGGCCATAACAACCTAAATATAAATAGGAAATATTTATATTGCATATATCTACATATATATTTAATTTGCAAAGAATATGTGTTTTAAATGTTGTCTTGGAAATAAGAGCAGTGATTAATTAAAAAGCACTGTCAGCAAACAATATCACGTCCAAAAATATACATTATTTTATATAATGATCAGAGAAAAACGTTCCTTTTCTCAACGTACAATGTTGTTTGTTGATGTATATCACAAACACTAATGAAAATGATAACTGTACCAAAATGGTCAGTTATATTGCATTTATAGAGTAGGAAACATTTAAAATCAGTATTTTCCAGCCTGAATGTAGGTTTTGAAAGAATCTTTTTTATCTGGGCATGTTTGAATCACCGGATTGGTCCTCAGGCTGACCTGTGTTCATGTGCGTACCTTTTCATCTATTCAAAGCTATGTTGGGTAGTAGTTTGCATAGATAAACATTAGAGATTTTCTTTACTTTTTCCTTGCAATTTGTTTTTTTATTATTATTATTCTTTACCCTGTCCTACTGCTATGCATGTTATATTGATAAAACTTAACATGTTTGTTTAAACTGACATTGATTTTTAATCAACGCTGATTTTGAACAGAGCTACCTTTTCAAGCTTCAACTTAATTTATATTGATTTTTTTGACTTTGTTATGTACAGCAACCAGTATCTTTCCTATTATAGACCAAGAACATAAAATGTATTCAATATAATACTATGATTTGCAATTTAATTATAAACAATTTTTTATTTCCCTAATTAATTCTTAACATTATGTAAAATTATACTTTAGACTATTTCAGAAAATTTATAAGTATTTTTATTTTATTATGGGCACTGAACTTCTTCAGGAAGGGAGCCTGGTAGTCTGGTATTTAAAGGGAATATTAGACTAAACAGAAACCCTATGTTATTGTGGGTTTAAATTAAACTTACTTGAGAATTGTGTTTGTAAAGTTGTTTTTCTTAGAGGTGAAATTCATAACTGATAATAAAAAATAACATTAAAAGTGCATCCCATTACTTTCCATACATTTGAAAAACTTAAATCCAATTATATATAAGGGTTCTACTCTCTTGCTTAACATGCCTGAGATTAGCTATAAAAAAAATAGCTGGAACCACAGATCTGTTGCTAATAAAAATGCTTATTTAAATATTTTCGTACCATTATTATTTTTCTATTTAATTGTACATTATTTAAAAAATTTTGTATATGCGAGACAATTTGTTATAAATAGTTAAATTAAAATGATGTCTGTTTTCCTAGAGTTTGCATTTTGGTGGTTGAGATTAATACAAAACAAAATTTTATTTACTAAGCAAAACAAAAATATAAAACCACAAGTGTAGTAAATGATAAGAAAAAAAGTTAAATAAATATTAAATCATTAATTTGACTTAGATCATAGATAAGCCCAGAGAGTTAAACTCCAGAAAAATCTGCAGCAACTTGTAGCTGTACTGTCTCCTATGTTAGGTAGATAACAATGAAGAGAGGGATTTTGATTTCAGACAGAAGACATAGCATGGGGTATCACTGTAGTGTGTGTGAGGGGGGTAGTGTGTACATCATGGTCATTATGTCTCTATAGGCGAGAAGTCACTTGGAAGTGATCAAAAGTGGAGGACAGAAGACCAATTTAAGGAGTATTTTGTAAATTAGGCAATGATAGCAGCTTGATTATGGGAAGTGGTGGTAAGGATAAGGTGAAATTGATAGAAATTGATGGTGTGTGTGTGTACCCATGTCTGCATGCATGAGTATTTTTACTAAAACAAACTGGAAAACTGATCAAATACACATGGAAGGTAACAGGAAAAAAAATTTAATTTGTACATATATGGTTTACCTAATTGAATGTTTAGTAATGATGATAACTGAGGTGAAGAAAGAAAATACATTGGGAGATAGATGATTATGAGTTTGTCTTTGGGAATTCTTGGTTTAGATATTTTAAAAATATGAAATATACAAGGACAGGTATGGGCCCACAATTCCTTATTTTGCTGTTTGAAATTTAAAATTCCTTGAAAATAAAATTATTTGTTCTCCTAAATTTATAGTAACTTATTTGGGAATAAAGCAATCTAAATTAACATGAAGCTATATAGTTGTTCCCTTTTAAATTAAGCTCACTTACTGTAAAATTTTACAAAATTTGGAAGTGCTCCATTTACTGGCTATGATTTCCATAATATCCAGTGTATGGGCCTACATAAAATCTGAAAGCTATTTAATTTTATGTTCACAAAGTCCAATGATTTAAAGAAGGTGTTTAAATCTATAATGTGTAACAGGTCTGGAACATAAAGAAGAAAACAGGGCTACAGAAACAAACTTGTGATTTATTTGCTAAGTCACTAGAGAGAGAACAGGGAGTCGAAAGGGAACAAGGGCTAGTGCCCAAAGTAGAATCACAACACCTGAAGGAGCTTCTGATGCATTTTGTGTGTTAACACTTTACTAGATTTATGGTTTGCAAATCTTTGCTCCCATTCCACCGGTTGCCTTTTTAATCTGCTCTTTCCTTTGCTACGCAGATACATTTTATTCTGACATGACAAGATCAATGTCATAAAACTTTCCCACTATGTGTTCCAACAGGCATATGAAAAGATCCCCAATGTCACTTTTTTTTTCTTTTTTTTTTTTTATACTGAACATTTTTATTTTTATTTTTATTTTTTTATTTTTTTTTAATTTTGAGAGGCATTTGAGGGTCAGAGGAGCCTAGTTTAAAGGAAACTAAGATCTAAGATCTCCTCGTCTCAGGACCCCATGCTTTTTATTTATTTTTTTTTAATTAAATCTTTATTGTTCAGATTATTACATTTGTTCCTTTTTTTTCCCCCCCATAACTCCCCTCCTCCCAGTTCCCGCCCCACCCTCCGCCCTCACTCCCCACCCACTGTCCTCATCCATAGGTGCACGATTTTTGTCCAGTCTCTTCCCACATCTCCCACACCCCTTTCCCCCCCAAGAATAGTCAGTCCATTCCCTTTCTATGTCCCTGATTCTATTATAATCAACAGTTCATTCTGTTCATCAGATTATTTATTCACTTGATTCTTAGATTCACTTGTTGATAGATGCATATTTGTTGTTCATAATTTGTATCTTTACCTTTTTCTTCCTCTTCCTCTTCTTAAAGGATACCTTTCAGCATTTCATATAATCCTGGTTTGGTGGTGATGAACTCCTTTAGCTTTTCCTTATCTGTGAAGCTCTTTATCTGACCTTCAATTCTGAATGATAGCTTTGCTGGATAAAGTAATCTTGGTTGTAGGTTCTTGGTATTCATCACTTTGAATATTTCTTGCCACTCCCTTCTGGCCTGCAAAGTTTCTGTTGAGAAATCAGCTGATAGTCGTATGGGTATTCCCTTGTAGGTAACCGAGTTTCTTTCTCTTGCTGTTTTTAAGATTCTCTCTTTATCTTTTGCTCTTGGCATTTTAATTATGATGTGTCTTGGTGTGGTCCTCTTTGGATTCCTTTTGTTTGGGGTTCTCCGCGCTTCTTGGACCTGTAAGTCCATTTCTTTCACCAGGTGGGGGAAGTTTTCTGTCATTATTTCTTCAAATAGGTTTTCAATATCTTGCTCTCTCTCATCTTCTGGCACCCCTATAATTCTGATGTTGGTACGCTTGAAGCTGTCCCAGAGGCTCCTTACACTATCCTCGCATTTTTGGATTCTTTTTTCATTTTGCTTTTCCGGTTGGATGTTTTTTGCTTCCTCGCATTTCAAATCATGGACTCGATTCTTGCGCTCCTCTGGTCTGCTGTCGGGCGTCTGTATAATATTCGTTATTTCAGTCCGTGTGTGCTTAATTTCTAGTTGGTTCCCCAATATAAGATCGAGGGTCTTATTAGTTTTCGTGTAGATCTCATTAAGTCTATCGGCAGCTTCTAAACAGTTCTTGAGAGACCTTAAAAGTGTGGTTCTGAACTCTATTTCTTCCATTGACAATTTTGTCCTGTTTCTTTGTCTCCGCATTTTGTTATGCTTCCTTGGTGCACCCCCTAGAGAGAGAACCAAGATGGCGGCATAGGTTAACGCCGGAGTTTGCTGCTTTGAACAACGACTTCAAAAGTGAAACTAAAACACGGAACGGACATCACCCAGAACCACAGGAACGCCGGCTGAGTGGAAGTCCTACAACTAGGAGGAAAGAGAAACGCATACGGACACTCAGAGGAGGCGCAGTGCTGAAGTCAAATTCTGAGGTGCGGAGTGCGCGGAGCGGGCTGGCGGTGGAGTGCGCAGTTGGCGTTTTCAATCGGGAGGGAGTCGCAGACTCTGAGCTCCAGATACGGGCGAGTCTTTAGGGACCCAGACTCAAACGGGAGAAGCGGGACTGTCTGGCTTCCATCAGAGCGAGTGCAGCTTTCTCTCCGAGCTTTGCAGCAGGGTGCTGGGACTCAGAGAGGCAGAGCCCCTGGGGACAGGACTGAGAGCCGCCATAACTGCTCTCTCCGGCCCACCCTGTTGATCCTGTGCGACCCGCCCCGCCCAAGCCCTGCACAGAGGCATTTGCCGGATAGCCTCAGGCAAAGGCTAGATTAGCACCTCCCTAGAGGACAGAAGTTCTCTCACCGCTGACACAGCTGATTCTCATAGCCACTTGGCCTGGAGGTCAAACCCTCCCTGGAATTAGCTACAACAATCAAGATTTATCTATAAGACTGCGAACAAAGACCCAATGTCACTTTTTAATGGGGAAATGCAAAACCATACCACAATGAGGTATCACGCAAGCCTGTTAGAATGGTGATTATCAAAAACAACAAAGGACAAGTGTTGGCTGGATGTGAAAATTTTGAAACTATTGTACACTGTTGTTGAATGCAAAATAGTGCAGCTTCTATGGAAAACAGTATGGAGTTTTCTCAAAAAAAAAAAAAATTAAGAACAGAACCACCACATCATCCACCAAAAGCACACCTGGTTATCTAATCCGAAAGACTGAAGTTAAGATCTTGAAGAGATATAAGCACTCCCATATGAATTGAAGCACTGTTTACAATAGCCAAGATGTGGATACAATCTAAATGTCCATAGCAGCTTAATAGGCAAAGAAAATGTGGTATATGAATACAATAGAATAGTGTTCAGCCTGTAATATATGACATTATGGGTGAACTTTGAGAAAATTATGCTAACTTAAGCCAGTCACAGAAAGACAAATATTGCCTTTTTCCATTTATGTGCGGTACCTAAAATAGTCATAGAAGCAGAGAGTATAATGGTGGTTGCCAGGGGTTGGGGGGAATCACTGGGGAGTGACTAATCGACAGGTATAAAATTTCACTTATACAAGATGTGTAAGGCCTAGAGGTGTGCCATGAAACATTGCGCCTGTCATTAACAGTAGCGTTGTACACTTAAAAATCTGTTCAGAGAGTAAAATCTAATGTTAATTGTTCTCATCAAAGTAAAATAAAGGCAAAAAAGAAAGAAATAGTTAGCAATGTTTAACACTGCTGAGAAGACAAGTTTAGGATTCTAAAATGTCTTTTTAAAACATATGTTGAAGAAATCATTGTTAGCTTGGTGAGAGATAGATAAGGGGAGGGATTAGAAACAAGCCAAATTGCGGGTGTGAATGGCAAGACAATAATAGGGTAATGTAAACTAAATCTATAAAGACTCCTCAATGTATTTCTTGTGTTTTCAAAAATGTTACCTTGGAAATTATTTACACCATGATAAATATAACTTAGTCAGCACAGGAAGCAAGCTAGGGTAGGGTAACAACATTTTGTCACATTATAAATTTCAACTGTAGATATAAAGGGATTTAAATGACTATTACCATTAGTATTGTGATCGCAGCAAACATTTTTAATAAGAACCTAAATTAACTGAGACATTTTTAAGCATAATATTTCATTGAACACATTCTACAATTATTATAAAGATATTCCTATTTTAAAGATAAAGAAATTAATCTCAAAACTAATCATTAGCAAAAAAATAATAACACTAATAATAATTAACTTTCCCACAATGGGAAGGCAAACATTTTTAAATTAAGATCTTTCTAAATCTAAAATGAGCATTCTCCCAATAAATGAACTGCCTTCCTTTTAGACCTTAAATATTTGCAGATATATATTAATTCCAAGTTATTGCATTGCCATTTTGCAATGCATTTCCTTTCTTTAATTTCTAATTCATATCATGATTTCAGTAGTGCCTCAGGGGTTTATAACACTGCTGAGATGAAGGAGTGCATGCTAGACACCAGGAAATTGGAAGGACATCAGAGACAATCTCAATGTATCTGAGTTTTTAATATCTGTTATCATAGGGAATAACCCAGTGACTTTTTAATAACAGTGCTAACATGTAGCATTTATGTAAAGAATGAAAAGCCAAGACACTAACTAATTAAATGTTTAAAGAAATTGTTTTTTGATTACTAGTAATGGTAGCTTTTATTTTTAGTAGTTAGGAAAAGGTAACTGAGAAAAGTACAAGTGATACCACTTTGTTTTTATCTTTATGTGTTTTACAGTTGTAAATGTTAAAATTTAGAAGCAGGTGATGTTTGTGGAACTATGTTTTTGTGATTTTAAGGTATGGTCTACAACCCTTGCTCTTATTAGACATTTAAAATTCCATGCTATCTTGCCCGGCTGGAGAAGCTTAATGGTTGACCTATGAACCAGGAGGTCACTGTCTGATTCCCCGTCAGGGCACATGCCAGGGTTGTGGGCTTGATCCCCAATGGGGGCGTTCTGGAGGCAGCCGATCAATGATTCTCTCTCATCATTGATGTTTCTATCTCTCTCTCCCTCTCCCTTCCTCTTTGAAATCAATAAAAATACAAATTATAAATAAATAATAATAAAATTCCAAGCTATCTTGACGAAGACTTTTTGGTATCTTCCTGGAAGTCATTATCAAAGCCAATGCTTTTCTAGGCTTAGACAAGCTAAAGTGTTGTCTTCAATCTTCTTCTAAAAGGTTTATTAAAGGTCAATGGAAATTCTGCTCCGTGAAGGCAGGTGTTATGAATCATTCAGACGTCAGTGTGTTTCTCATATGTCCTCATCTTTGTAACTCCTGATGGGATCGACCCAAATGTCTCAATGTAATTGTACTAGACAATGAGGATTTTGTTGCTGTGAAATATTTATCTAAAACTTTAGGTAAAACAAAGATGACTAAGCAGCTTAGTAGCTTTGTCAGGACAAGAATTTCAAAGTGATAGATCATAAATGATTAGTTTAGTATCCCTGAAAACAGGGTGCATGAGGTATAAGGGGATGGTCAAAATTGAACTTACATAGCAAAAAAATAAAATCAGAAATTACATTTTTGATATGTGAATTAGAATATTAGCTCATTCAGATTATAAAATACTATTGAAGATGGTATATATAGGAGTTACTATTTTTGTATTTTACATACCAATACAAATGGTAGTGTTTCCACAATTGTGGATACATGTTTTCTATGGCATTACATTGTATTATTCACTTATTATAAATAATATCAGATAATTAATAAAAATCCTTAATAATTGTAATAAGTATGTCCTTATCATATAATGAGTGTTCCTCATATTCTTACCTGATCAGTTGTGCTAATCTTATCATTGTGTGTAGCTATCCTATATAATAAAGAGGTAATATGCTAATTGTCATGCCCTCACAAGATGGTGGCACCCAAGCCACAAGATGGTGGCACCCAGTCCTCTCAGCCCTACAGAGGGAGGTGGCGGGGGGTTGGTAGGTATGTGGCATGGCCAGCCCGTCCCCAGGTGGGTCTGGCTGCACCGCGGGTCTGGCTGCTCCGCGCACCTGCTGATGTAGTTCCCCAGTGCCCTCGGCCCCGCCAGCAGTGAATTTTCATGCGACCATTTTCTTTTTAAAAAATCCTTACCCAAGGATATGATTATTTCTTTTAGATTTTCTGTTCTCAGGAGCAGGCCTAAGCCAGCAGGTGGGCATCCCCCAAGGGTCCTAAACTGTGGGAAGGCGCAGGCTGGGCTGAGGGACCCCCATGTGCATGAATTTTCATGCACCAGTACTCTAGTTTACATATAATAAAGACAAAATATTACATTAACAGTTAGATTGTCGAGTACACTGTATAAACCAAAAATTATTAAAGAAAGTATTAAACTAGTATTTTGTTTAGTACATAAACTCAAAAAATGGCAAACCATATTAATGCATGTAACTATTTTGCCATATGTATAATAGACAAGTTTTATTTCGGAACCACCAAATTTTGAGTTGAGGTACCAAACTTGTAATTTTAGGACGATTGCTCCATTCTACAGTACACTTCACCCATAGGCCTGAGAAAATGTTCCACACTGATTCACAACTATTTTGGCATTACCATTTTCTTTCAAATATATGAACATATTTAATTTCTGTGTCTGTATTGCATGAAGAAGTATTAAAATTTTATTAAAGACATAAAACATTTACATTTAATTTTACAAGATATATTGTTTTAAAAAAGTACTTAAGCTGCCTTTACTTTGTTGAGTACACCTTGAAAGTCTGCCCAAATAATGTTTGTCTGATTAGATCAATGACATGAGTATTTACCTCACTTATATATTCAGAAAATTCATGTGCATGCCTCTGTGTGTGTGTGTGTTTGTGTTTGTGTGTGTGTGTATATGTGTGTGTGTGTGAGAGAGAGAGAGAGAGAGAAAGAGAGAGAGAAAGAGATTGTTAAAATAAAAATCACTCTGAGTATTATAGAAAGATGGGATTTAATACTGAGCCTAACATATGTACATTAAAGAACATAGAAAGGAGCAATCATTGCTATATATTAAAGACATTCTGATACAGTTAACCCTTTTGGGAACTCAGTATCAGTTCATATTAAATTTTCAGCAACAGTAATTGCAATAGCAGCTTCTCTAACTAAAAGGATCTAAAAATTCATTGAATAAAAAATATACATTCTTCCATTAACAATGAAAAGGGTCCAATTCCTATTAATATGCTTATCTACCTTGTGGTAATATCTTTTTCTCCTCCAGTGCATACAGAATCCCTATTGGATATTTTGTAACTTTATGGTTAGTACGTCATACACATTGTCATTTGATATTCTGTGATTTAATGCAAAGTACTACATTTTCAAGAGGAAGTTACCAGGAAAACATATGTAAATATATATATATATATATATATATATATATATATATATATATATATATATATATATATATATACAAGCAAACAACAAAACCACAAACTATTTAGATAAATTATGCAACAATTCAAATGGACATTGCTAATATATCTCTCCCTCCTTCACTTCCTTTACCTTCTCCCTCACCTCCTCCTCCTCTTTCTTCTTCACATGAGATGGTGCCCTTTGCCCTCAGTCAATATGGTTGATTCATCTAGTATCTTATCTGATAAGGCGTTCTAAACCTTCATTCTTTAAAAGTATGAATTATTAATACTCCTGCTAATATTTGTTGTATTAGGTACCTTTTTACATCAGACATGTAAGTAATAAAAGACATTATAGATAACTAGAGGCCCCGTGCATGAAATTCATGCATAAGTAGGGTCCCTAGGCCTGGCCAGCAATCAGGGCCGATCTGTGGGGCAACTGGTGGGGTGATCAGGGGAGCCCCCACTGGCACCTGCCTTGGTTGGCCTGGGGCCTGAGGGCTGGGGGCAGCTACTGCATTGAGCTTCTTCCTCCTGGTGGTCAGTGCACATCATAGCAACCAGTCATTCCACTGTTTGGTCGATTTGCATATTAGGCTTTTATTATATAGGATCCCCTGAATTCCACACAGATTGCACTTATTTCATTGTGCAACTGCAGTTCCATTTGCCCGGGATAATCAGAATCAGTTACCCAGCTGTAGAGAAATTTCTTTTGCCTGTTACGTGATATGAGCAACTGGAATGGGTCAGATAGCAGCAGTCTTAACATCCAGTTCAATGGACTCACTGTTATATTTTGGTAAAATTATTCTTCTTTAAGAACTAAATCAGTAGAGTCCAAAAATTCAGGGGAGTCAAAAAATTTCCGAGCATCTTATTAAACTTAATAGGAAAATTTCCCTATTCTTACAATAATTCTATTCCTTGTTTCCTAATTTAAAAAATATTAATTATGTTTTTTGCTAATTCAAAGGATACATTGCTTCTAGTAACAATGTATGCCACCCTTATAGGATAAATTCTTCCAGCCAGTGATATTATTATGTCCTCAGAAGGCCATGTCACAGTTCTGTGTAACATTGGGTTAAACATATGTGGTTAAGACTACAAATCCTACAGGTATGAGAACATTTCTTCATCATTTTTTCCTTATAAAAGGGACCTGTGATCAAGGAAGGCAAGACCACTTTCAAAGTAAGTGTTTATTCCAAGACAGAAAGATCACTGCCTTTGTCATGACATAAGAAAATAAATGTGATCACCCCACCTTCAAGCGACTGGCTTCTGTTGTTTGTAGATGTAATCTGGTGCTGGACAAATCAGCTTTTGAAAGGTTGTTGAATTCATTAGTGGCTCTCATCTCAGCTACATGGTCTTCTTTCTTATGGGACCGTTTAGCATGTTCTAGAGTGGAACTCTGATGTACATTGCCATTATAACAAAAACAAATAACACACAAGCAAACAAAATCCTTGAAATATTTGTTCTTGGTTTAGTTATCTATATGCTGTAACACATGGAGTCAAAACAAAAATCTTCAGAGTCCTATTACATATGACAGGACATTTGTTATAAGTTGCCAATAATCAGTTTGAATACAGTCCAAATACCAACTGAGCCTGTAGTTTTAAGGTTGGAAAAAACAAGCATGTCTTGGTTACTAATGTTGTTCTCATCAAGATATGAAAAGGAAGAGGCAAGTGTTAGCTGGTTTTATTCAGAAGTCGTAAGAAATGAGTTAAGTCAAAAAAATGAAGGAAAATCCACCTTTGGAAAACTCCCCTAGATCATAAATGGAAGAAAATAAGATCAAAATAAAAACAAACAGGAAAACACAACAACCAACAAACAAATAAACCCTCTGAGAGACAAAGGTCTATTAAAATTCCCATGTGGTCACAATATGGTCACCACAAGATGGCCGGCAGGGAAGGGCAGTTGTGGGGGATCAGACCAAGAGGGGAGGGCAGTTAGGGGCGACCAAGCCAACAGGGGAGGGCAGTTGGGGGCAACCAGGCTGACAGGAGAGGGCAGTTAGGGGTGACCAGGCTGGCAGGGGAGGGAAGTTGGGGGAAATCAGGCTGGCAGGGGAGGGCAGTTGGGGGAAATCGGGCTGGCAGGGGAGCTGTTAGGCCTCGATCAGGCTGGCAGGGAAGTGATTAGGGGTGATCAGGCTGGCAGGCAGGTAGTTGGGAGCCAGCAGTCCCAGATTGTGAGAGGGATGTTCCACTGCCAGTTTAGGTCCACAGGGATTGGGCCTAAACTGGCAGTCAGGCATCCCCTGCGAGGTCCCAGATTGGGAAGGGTTCAGTCTGGGCTGAGGGACACCTTCCCCCCAAGTGCACGAATTTTGTGGACCGGGCCTCTAGTTTATTAATAATAAATATACAAATTCCTACAAACACACACACACATACACACACAAATGCACAGATACAAAAACTAAAGTCTGTATTTTATCATTTATATCTTTTAAATATAGCATTTACTGCCTCATTACAAACAGAAGGAAGAATCAACACTAATAAAAGAGAAAAATGGTAATTGGCATACGAGCTACCCTTTTCATTGGCTAATCCGGGCTATATGCAAATTAACTGCCAACTGAGATGGCAGTTAACTGCCAACAAGATGGCGGTTAATTTGCATATGTAGGCACAATGCAGGGAGGCCAAAGGGAAAGCAGGAAGAAGCCCCCTGCCACTGACAGTGATCAGAAACCCAGGGGGGAGCTAAGAGCTGGGGGGCAGGGCAAAGGTGGCCCTGGGGCTGCCTTTGCCCTGCCCCCCAGCCATGATCGGAGAATCAGGTGCCTTTTCCGCCCTGGCCAGTGATAGCAGGAAGTAGGGGTGGAGCCAGTGATGGGAGCTGGGCACGGTCGAAGCTGGCAGTCCCAGGAGCTAGGGGTCCCTTGCCTGGGCCTAAAGCGAAGCCCACGATCGTGGGGCCACTGCAGCTGCGGGTCCCCGCTGCCCGGGCCGAACGCCTAGGCCAGAGGCATCAGGCCTGGGCAAGGGGCCGATCCTGCGATTGGAGGGTGATGGGGGTCAACGCCTGAGGGCTCCCAGTATGTGAGAGGGGGCAGGCTGGGCTGAGGGACACTCCCCCCCACACACACACCCAGTGCACGGGGATCAGCGGAGCCGCGAGGCCTCCCGGCACCGGCATCAGTGTGACAGGGGGCAGTGCCCAAACCCCCTGAACCCCCTGATCGCCCTGCGGCTCTGTGTGCGACAGGGGGCGGGGCCACAACCTCCCTATCCGCCCTGCTCTGTGCCTGATAGGGGGGAGCTCCCCAACCCCCTGATCGCTCTGCGGCTCTGTGTGTGACAGGGTGCAGTGCCCCAACCCCCCCCCAACCCCCCCCAACAGGTCCTGCTCTGTGTGTGACGGGGTAGAGCCATAACCTCCCCTTCGGCCCTGCCCTGAGTGTGAGAGTGGCGGCGCCCCAACCCCTCTGATGGGCTCTGCTCTGTGAGTGACAGGGGCCAGCGCCCCAACCCCCTGATTGGCCCTGCTCTGTGTGTGACGGGGGGTTGCGCCGCAACCTCCCCATCGACCCTGCCTTGAGTGTGACAGGGGGCGTTGCCCCAACCCCCCAATCGGCCCTACCCTGAGCGTGACTGAGGGTGGCATCGCAACCTCCTGATCCTCCCTGCTCTGTGCATGACATGGGGCAGTGCCCCAACTCCCCAAATGGCCCTGCTCTGAGCCCGACCAGGGGCTGCACCTAGGGATTGGGCCTGCCCTCTGCCACCCGGCAGCAGGTCTAAGCCAGCAGGTCGTTATCTCCCGAGGGGTCCCAGACTGGGAGAGGGCACAGGCTGGGCTGAGGGACCCCCCCCCTCCCTCCCCGAGTGCACAAATTTTTGTGCACCGGGCCTCTAGTATTATAATAATAAGCACTCTTGCATGTAAAGTAAAATTCCATACAGAATTTAAAGCCAAATGAGACGTAAAACATATTTGATTAGCAAGGCAGGACCCCCGGGTTTTAGTTCATTTTTCCAGCCCCATGCTGCAATTGAGATTGTTGATGTTCACATACAAAGAGTACACTTTGTGCCATGAGGCCTGGGTTTGGCTGGAACACATGATAGCCATAAAATCCTTTTTAGGGATGTTCAAGTGGCACAAAGTGTATACTAAAGAAGAGCAAGTGGTCTATTTAGTGGCTCCCTTCTGTGCCCATGTCGCAATTTCTGCTTTCTAAATGTTACTTGTTTCGTCAAAAGGAAAAGCAAGATGAAATAATATAAAAGAAAGTCTGGTGAGAGAGAAAACATTTCCTCTGCAGTGTGTGTGTGTTCCTCCCACTAAACACCTTCTTCCCAATAACCTCTCCTAGATGCAGCATTGCAATCCCATTTTTCCCTGCTTTTAGACTGAAAGAGCCAGTGACAGTCGAATTTCCTCCTTCTGCAGGACAAAATGTCTCTGCATTTTGTTGTCTTGTTTCTAACCCAATGGATTGTTCATATTTATTTTTCTAACTCACATCAATTCACTTAGAAACAATAAGGTAAAAAATTCACCTATACAGAGTTGTTGTGATAATAATGTCTCAGGAGTTTTTGAGTGAGTGAAACCGTTACCTTAATGGATTCTACAGAAGTCAAAAATTCATCCACATTCTGCAACCAAATTACTAGAGGAGTATATTAATCAGAAAGAGCATAACCAAGATCATTATTTTACATGTGAAAATTTAAATATTTGCCTTTATTCCAAGCATTTGGTAACAAGAGATTCATTCTGGGGGGAAAAAGTCCTCAATCCTATGCAGAAATTAAATTACATGAAAAATAGCATTGGGCAAAGGAAGAAATACTACTGTGATGCAAACTCAATGTAGCCTCAGCCATTCTTGTTTTTTCTACTACAGTTTACATTAAATATTATTTTGTATAGCATAGTGGTTAGACAATCATATACTTTGCAAAGTATTCCCCCTGATATTTCTAGTACCCACCTGGAAATATCATGGGGAACATACATATTTATTACAATTATTGTCTATATTTCCAATTCTGAACTTTACATCCCCCATAACTATTTTGTAACTACCAATCTGTACTTCTCAATCCCTCTACCTTTTTCCCCCAGTCCCATCTGGCAACCATCAGATACAGTCAGTTCTGTCTATGAGTTTGTTTCTATTTTGTTCATTTATTTTGCTCTTTAGATACTTCATATAAGTGAAATCCTATGGTATTTGTTTTTCTCTGACTGACTTATTTCACTTAGAATATTACCCTCTAGGTCCATTCATGTTGTCAAAAATAGTAAGATTTTATTCTTTTTTGTGGCCAAGAAATATTCCATTATATATATATACACACACATATATATATATCGCATCTTCTTTATCCAGTATCTATAGTTGGGCAGTTGGGTTGCTTCCGTAGCTTGGCTATTGTAAATAATGCTGCAATAACATAGGGTACATATATTTTTTTTTCAAGGTAGTGTTTTGAGTTTCTTCAGTTATATCAAGCAGTTCTAGAGTCAGTATTACCAATTACAGTTATTCTATATTGGGCAAAATTGCTCAGCTTTATACCCTGATCTCACTCGGTCACTGTATATAAGTTGCCCTGGAAATGAGCAAGGAGGCTCTGCACTTAAGGCATATTCTAATGACTTGAGTCCTGTTGGCTGTCTTCTAAATGCATCCCTCAAGGGGGCAGCCGTTCTCCCTTGTAGAAGATATTTGGCAGTAACGCTCTGTTAACTATTCATCCCTTCTGTCACTTGGATATATTTTTTCCATATGTGTTGAGTATATGGGGTAATCCTCCAGGATTCCCTGGGCCTCTAGTCCTAAAGGCAGACTTGGAAGTGGGAGACAAATGGAACCAAGTTAAGTTCTTGCCCCAGCAGTTGATCTCCAGGAAAGTGGATATTCAACAGTGCCCTGGAGCATAACAGCAGTTCTTTTACAAAAGATTTATAATTCTGTGTTGCTGATGACATGCTCTTGCTTTATAACTCCTAACTCCTTTATAACTCCTTTATAACTTTGTTGTGGTTTTTCAACTAGGACTTTGTACCAATTCTACAGGGCACCTTTTACCATCACTGATAACTCGAACAGTTAAATAAAGTCTGCTCTATTCTATGGCCCAAGTAGAGAATCAGTTGCACCACAGTCTATACCTGAAGCAGAGTTCTTTCAGGATCTTAGCCCCATGCAAAACTGCAAGCCTTTTGCTTAAGTAGGTATAAGGTCTGGGGTGGATTTCTTAGGTATTAAATATGCTACCTCTGAACCTGAAGAGGCCCACCATGCATTGTGCTTCCTCCAATATGGTGAGAATTGAGATGCAATAATTTGTCTCTGACTTTGTAGAGGACCTCCCGGCAAAAACTATACTCTTGATGCCTAAAAATCAAAACAAACAGAAAACTTCACAAGCCTTATTAACTTCCAGAGCATCTGTAACGTAGGAAGGCCTCCAACTAGTAGCCACTTGTTTGTGGGACCAAATCAACAGAGGGTGATAGATGTGACAGATCAGTGTTGTATTATGACATACGCCAGAACCTGCAGGTCTCTTTGGATCAGATTATCACCAAGGACAATGTGACTATATACCAAGGGTCAGCAAATATTGTATGTAAATGGTTAGTTAATGGATATTTTGGGTTTTCCTGGCCACGTATAGTCTCTGTCATTTCCTCTTCATCCTCTTGTTTCCTCTCTTCCTTCCACTCCTCCTTCTCTAAACTTCAAAACTGTAAAAAGGAATTCTTGGCTTAGAGTCCCTACATGAACAGGCTGCAAGTCAAAATGGACCCACTGGCCATAGTTATCCATTAATATACATGTATGTTGTTATCCATTCCATGTGTCACTAATTTGATTCCCAACTGTCCACATTCCTTTAAATCTGTCTTCATTTTGGTAGGGCAGACTTTTGAAGCAAGGAATTTTCTAATCTCATACTTGGGGGATATAAACTTAGCTACCAGAAATGAGGAATAAAATATTAGAAGAGATTTGGGCGGGGGGGGGGAGTTATCCTTCAATAAATAGACTGTCACTTACTCCTAAGTTTTCATTAATATAGCTCACTCTCAATCTGCTGCCCCTGGTGACACTTTGAGTTAAATGCACTAGTAGAAACTGGAAAGTAAGTGTGATTCTATATACTGAATTCTTCCTATTTCCCTATAGCCCTGAATTAAGCCAGGGGTCAGATAATAGAACAGAGAAGTTAAAAATTTTCTTATAAAGAATTTCAAAAAATCCTCTTGTTTTCACTGACAAAATGAACCCCTGATTGAAAAGGTGTTGGTGACTTAAATTTCTTAGATCTTTTGGGAATTTTTCCATAAAAGTAAATCTGATATATATATTTGTTTTCTAGTCTCCAGCAGACATTTAAGTTTTATCTTCCTTTGTTCTGTTAACTCAGGTGCCACTACATCTATGAATCACTTAACAGCAAGTATACATTCTTTGAAATGTAGAGTTAGGCGATTTTGTCATTGTGCAAACATCATAAAGCACATTTGCACAAACCGAGATGGTATAGCCCATTGCGCCTAGGGTACACGCATGTACAGCATGTTACTGTACTAGGAACTACAGGTAATGTTAGCATAATGGTGGCATAATGGTAGGTATCTAAACATGTCTAAACATAGAAAAGATACTTTAAAAATACAGTATAAAAGATAAAAATGGTACACCTGTATAAGGAGTAAGCCAGTGACTGGTAAAGCCTAGGAAATTACTGTACACTACTTTAGACTTTATAAACACTGTATACTTAGGCTACACTAAATTTGCAAAAATATATTTTTTCTTTTTATAATAATAAATTGACTTAAGCTTACTGTAACATTTTTACTTTATAAATTTTTGAATTTTTTAAACTTGTCTACCTTTTTAATAACACTTAGCTTAAAACACAAACACATTGTACAGTTGCATAAATATATTTTTCTTTATATTCTTATTTTATATGAATAGCTGTGTGTATGCCTTGCACTACAATGTTATGATGGCTATGACATCACTAGGCAATAGGAATGTTTCAGCCCCATTATCATCTTATGGGACCAGAGTCCTATATGAGCTGTTATTACCTGATTCATCATTATGTAGTGCATGACTGTATTCCTTTATCCATTCCCACCTTAACACATTTTTGACACATTTTCTTGGCTCGCTCTCTCTCTCTCTCTCCCTCTCTCTCTCTCCCCCCCCCCCTCCCTCCCTCTCATCCTATATGTGAGTTCATGTTTTTTTCAATACTCTACTGTCACTTCAAGTGGTTTTGGAAAGAATGAAAAATAAATGATTGTTTAAGCAATTACATTTAACCAAGTAAGACAGACTAAAATTTCACATTTGTTAAAGACTTTTTCCTCAATATTTACCAAATTGCCCTCATTCTTCCAAAATAGAAAACCAAAATACTCATCATGTTGAAGAACATATGTGAGATTCCAAGGATATTAGTTTAAAAAAAAAAAGCACGCCTATAAATTGGGGCATCTTATCTTGGGAAAATAAAATGTTCAGAAGTAAGCATGTCAGACAATTTTATGTAATACATTTACCACTTCCTTTTCTTAATTTAGTGTTAACTCTGGGAGCTTTTAAAGTAAGGCATAGTATCCAAAATATTACCTTTCAAAATGTTGACATTTTAATTTTTTCAAAAAACTAATACATTTAGGTAATCCCAAAATTGAATATTAATTTAAATTTTCACAGTAAGTCTTATGTTTTGACTTTTAATTCCCCAATTAAGATATATCATTTTCTATGATGAAAGATACATTGATCTTAATTATATATTTTTTTCCTCTGTAGAACAATTTGCCATTGTTCAACAGTGGTCATTTTTATAATTCAGTAACCCCCCATTCTGTTCTATTTAGTGATTTCGCATACATTTTTATCACATTAGATTATAGAGTACATATTATCAACATGCCACCACTGTTTATGTTAAGCTTGATCATCAAGGTGAGGTAATTTTTAGAAAAACATTTGACCTTTACAAAGTATAGCACTTATGATTGAATCTATTGATAAATCAAATATTTGTTTTAAAAAGAAAATGCAGCAACTAGCCATGAATGCTGAGACATGATGTCAAGTTTTCACCATTTAGTTGAAGAATTATCTTTATTTCAAATACCTCATAGCTTTATTTTATAGGTTTATTTTTTCTTCTTCACTTATATCTAAATCACTTTTACATTATGATTATTGTAATTGAATGAAAAATCAATTAAAAGAAATGCTGATAATAAAGGATAGCTATATATTTCCTATTAACAATTTAATTTATTTATTTATTTGTAACTTGTTTTACTCATTTTGTTTTCTGTACTTATTTTTATGGACCAGGTCTGTGACTGTTTGGGGAAGGAATTATATCTAGAGCTAAGGTCTCCTGAATTGTGAGGTGTAAGCCCTCCATTTCACAGTCTCTTCTCATATACATCCTATCTAATAAAAGAGAAACATGGTAATTGGTGTACGACCGCTACCCTTCCCATTGGCTAATCAGGGTGATATGCAAATTAACTGCCAAGCAAGATGGCGGCCAGCAGCCAGGCAGCTTGAAGCTAACATGAGGCTTGCTTCAGTGACGGAGGACTCCAACGTTCCCGCCTTCCTTGCCGGCCTCTGAGCTTGCAGTTTGAACCATTGTTACAAATATAGAAGCTAAACAAAACCCCAGAAACCTGCTTTCAGCCAGAGGGATCTCAGAGCTGGAGTTGACGCAGTGTTTCGATTATAGAACCCAAACAAACCAGATACCTGCTTTCAGCAGCAGAGGCCTCAGAGCTGGAGCCAGAGCTAAAGCTGGCCCAGAATTTTAAAAAATTAAGAAAAAAAGGAGCAGTTGGGAGCTTCAGTCACCCGCCAGCCTGAAAACAGTCCTCAGCCCCTCACCCAGACTGGCCAGGCACCCTAATGGGGACCCCCACCCTGAAGGGTGTGTGACCAGCTGCAAACAGCCATCATCCCCTCATCCAGTCTGGCCAGGCACCCCAGTGAGGACCCCCACCCTGAAGGGTATGTGACCAGCTGCAAACAGCCATCATCCCCTCACCCAGACTGGCCAGGCACCCCAGTGGGGACCCCCACCCTGATCCAGGACACCCTTCAGGGCAAACCAGCCAGCCCCACCCATGCACCAGGCCTCTACCCTATATAGTAAAAGGGTAATATGCCTCCCAGCACTGGGATCAGCGGAACTGAGAGGCCTCCCGGCACCAGGATCACGTGACAGGGGGCAGCACCCAAACCCCCTGATCGCCCTGCGGCTCTGTGTGTGACAGGGAGCAGAGCCACAACCTCCCTATCCACCCTGCTCTGTTCGTGACAGGGGAAGGTGCCCAAACCTCCTGATCAGCCCTGCTCTGTGCCTGATATGGGGGAGCTCCCCAACCCCCTGATCGCCGTGCGGCTCTGTGTGTGACAGGGTGTGGCGCCCCAACCCCCTGATAGGCCCTGCTCTGTGTGTGACAGGGTAGAGCCATAACCTCCCCATCGGCCCTGCCCTGAGTGTGAGAGTGACGGTGCCCCAATCCCCTGATCGGCCCTGCTCTGTGGGTGATAGAGGCTGGCGCCCCAACCCCCTGATCTGCCCTGCTCTGTGTGTGACAGGGGGTGGTGCCCCAACTCCCCTATCAGCCCTGCTCTGTGCATGACAGGGGGGAGCTCCCCGACCCCCTGATGGGCCCTGCTCTGTGCATGACAGGGGGGAGCTCTCCAACCCCCTGAACGACCCTGCTCTGTGCGTGACAGGTGGGAGCTCCACAACCCCCCTGATGGGCCCTGCTTTGTGCATGACAGGGGGGAGCTCCCCAACCCCCTGTTCGACCCTGCTCTGTGCATGACAGAGTAAGGAGCCCTAACCGCCCTGATGGGCCCTGCTCTGTGTGTGACAGGGCGCAGTGTCCCAACCCCCTGATTGGCCCTGCTCTGTGCATGACAGGGTGGGACCGCAACCTCCCATCGACCTTGCCTTGAGTGTGACAGGGGGCGGTGCCCCAACTCCCCAGTCGGCCCTACCCTGAGCGTAACTGAGGGTGGCATTGCAACCTCCCAATCCACTCTGCTCTGTGCATGACAGGGGGCAGCGCCCCAACTCCCCAATCGGCCCTGCTCTGAGCCCGACCAGGGGCTGCACCTAGGGATTAGGCCTGCCCTCTGCCACCCGGCAGCAGGCCTAAGCCAGCAGGTCGTTATCTCCCGAGGGGTCCCAGATTGCGAGAGGGCACAGGCCAGGCTGAGCGACTCCCCCTTCCCCCCCCGAGTGCACAAATTTTTGTGCACCGGGCCTCTAGTATATATATAAAGTATATACATATACATATATATATGTATATCTATAACAATACAACATAAATATATATTTATATACATATATAAGTGCATTTTGAATTTATCTACTGTTTTTTAACCCCCTAGTGTACTTCAAGTTGTCTTCATTTGGGACCTTTAACAGTCACCTAACAAGTTATTGCACTGTTTTCCTTGCCTCACTGCAATACATTCTCCATCACAGAGCCTGTGCTATTGTTTTATGACATAAATTATAGCATATAATCTTCTTCTTTAATATCTTTCATTGGCTTTCAAGTGTAATAGCTTCTCACAGGCAACGTTTTCCTTCGTGGAGCAGCCTTTTCCTTAAAGCGTGCAAAACCTTTACAGGGAGTAGCAGGATCGAGTGATTTTCAAGGCCAATTCTACACAATGCAGAAACTTTCTCTGACACTCAAACCTGGCCAGCTTTCGTCAGAGATGTTCTTAGGAAACCACAGACTTATCAATATATGTCTGCACGCTGTTTGTTAAAAGATTTCCATTGTTTTACATAGGTTTCTCAAACCTCATACACATCACTTTCATGGAAACAGCTGCATAACCATTTGCTACATTTCTTTTTTTTTCTTTATTGATTAAGGTATTACATATGTGTCCTTATCCCCCCATTGCCCACCACCCTCACTCATGTCCTCACCCCCCTGGTGTCTGTGTCCATTGGTTAGGCTTATATGCATGCATACAAGTCCTTTGTTTGCTACGTTTCTTAACATTGCTTAGCAGTGGAGAAATTTCTTGAGCTATTTTCGGACATGTAGGAACCTTGTCTACAGGGAATATTATTAAAACCTCTAGGGGGCAGTGTTGCCTAACACCACTCCACCTAAACAGTAACCCAGTTTTGACTGAGACAGGAGACTTGTTATAGAATAATTGTCTTATGAATAGGCTACTTTTAGTCTATTCAAAAGTGATTAGTTGCCAATCACTTCAAATACTTAATATCTCTGATTATAGCATATGTTTCTCTTGTATCTGAACCTACATGATCATTAACTCAAATATGTTAACACAAATTCCTCATTAATTCATATAATTTTTCAATATCTAATGCAAAGCTACACTAAACTTATAACTGATTTTGGCTTAGGATCTATGACCTTAGTTAATAATATATCTGTATAATTTCTTGTTTTTTCCAAATTGTTTAAATATCTATTTTATAAAATAACTATATTTTATATAAAATATTTTTAAAACAAAAATTCTGATTTCAAAATTTTTATAGTTTTAATAAGCTCTCTGGTATAAAATGTATATATTCTGGAAAAATGAAGCAAGTATTTGAATGTGCTTAATCAATAAAATATGAACTCTACATGAATGAACAAAATTAATAGTTTACATCTCATATAATAATGTATAACGAATTTACACAATTATGTTATTAATTCATTTACATGTGCATTCTTTTTAGTTTTCAGTCTATTTTTTAAGAAAATTGCAAAGTTCTATTTCTTAGGATTTTAAATATAATAAAAATAAATTAAAATATATAATTTGATGCATGAAAAATAAATCAAAGAACAGAAAAACAGTGTTCTGAACTTTTTAATATATTTTTCTTTTTATTGATTTTTAGAGAGAGAGGAATGGAGAAGGATAGAAAAAAAGAAACATGGATGAGAGAGAAATATCATCAATTCATCGGCTGCCTCATGCCCTCCCCCCACCAGGAAATGAGGCCCCAACCCAAGCATGTGCACTGACTGGGACTCAAACCAGAGACCTCTTAGTGCATGGGTCGATGCTCAACCATTGAACCAAACCAGCCAGACTCCTCTGTCCTTCTTATGTCAGATAGGATTATATCTATTCTACCCCTACAATTCTAGGCCGAATTTTTTTATTTTACTATTATCTGAAACTAAAGAACTCACTGAGTCTCTCACTCCTTCATAGTGATGTTGCTGAAATGCTCTTCCATTAAATTCCTGCAATCAATTGTCTATCTCTTCTGAGTGTCTGCTTCTGAGGAAACCTGACCTGAAACAGTGGGGGACACTAGGAGCATCTAAGTTGAATTAAATGAAGAGATGAAATGAGTACTAATGCAAGGTAGTTCCTGAACATTTTTTTAAATGTTCTTATTGAGGAAAAGTTAGGATGTGCCTTCCATTTGGCCACTGTGATATTTCCCTAGATAAAGTTTAGCAAGAAGTTTTATGATTGCTAATATCATAGTCTAACTAATAACAAAGGGAAAATACCTGCGGGTAGTCTTTTTTATGTGAATGCTATGAGATTCTTTGAGACATAGGGCTTAATATTCTCCTATGTGCATTAATAGATTATGTAATAAAAAAAGTTTGATTGACTGATGTCATCTGATATTTCCAAAGCTTGACTGCTGATTAGAATAATCTAAAGAAATTTTCCAAAACCCACTGCCAGGCCTAATCAGAGAGACTTTTTTTTTGATATGTGGATTTAATTTGTATTGACTTAAAGATATTTTCTTCAAAATCTTCATCATAATGCAAATGTTCAACCATGTTTGGCAATTGTAAATGTTGATGGGAATCATGAGCAATCAAAATTTCTCAAGTTGTTAAGAAACATTTACGTATTTTGGGTCCTCGAGAATTTTTGGCTCCTAACTGCAGTGGGAAAATTCTATAACAGAATAAAATCCAGTCATCTGGTTTCGATTAAGCTATTTGACAAATGAAAATAAGTATATAATAACATCATTTTAAAAGTCAAGTATATTTGTAAGACACAGATAAAGTTATCTTATGCTGGAAAGTAAGAGTGTGTGCATAACTATCTCTGAATTCATTTAATTACTCTCAGATTTCACAGTGTTGAAATAGCCATCTGTTTACTTGATTTTAGAAAGGAAGAGAATGTTTATTCTAGCAACTTACACACTATCAGAATAAAAAGACAGAGCAGGAAAGACTAAATAAATATCTAAAAATGAAATGGTGCTGATTCAAATGGTAAGGGGGATAAAATAAAGTTATGCAGGATAAACTTTAGAAGTTAAATTAGAAGGAAATAATCAGTAGTGCATATCTGTGTGAACCTTGGTTAAAGAACTCACAGGCTAAGGGGAGATGACAGTGGTTTGCAGAGTGACATATCCTTGTATGGTAGATCATGCTGTGACACATGTGGTCCGTGCTGTGATAGAACTTCCAGCTGCCTGACTGAATCACTGTTTCCCTAGGCACAAGAACTGGTGTCTGTCAGTGACTCGCAGCGAAATTTCTTTCTGGATATTGACTCAACTTGTATCCAGTGACCAACTGATTCAAAGGCCAGCCTTCTTGCATACATCCATGATAACCCTGTATTGTGGAACAATTTTCTATAGTGCTTTCTCTTTAATACACATCTTTCAAGTAGAAGCAATGACTGCCTAAGTATGTGTGCGCACATAGTAAACTGATCATGAAAAATAGATTTAGGATGTCTCTTTGGGAAAAAAGGAAGTTTTGCTAAAAATCTTGAAAGACAGAGAGAACGTCTTCACTAACATTTACAGGCATATGTATTGACATTATAAAAGATTTGACTTCCTGAACTTGAAAGTTTCTTTTCTGTAAAACAACCTACTGTGTGTGCAGCCATTCATCTTCACCCATTGCATTGCCCCTGTAGGATTTGGTGGCAAAGAAAACTGACACAAATATATTGATGCTCAAGCTGCTCACTGTGAGTAACTCTGGCCCAAGAGTCTCAAGTCTCTGTTAGCAACCATAAAACTGTGGGAGGATAACTTACAGGCAGGTTAAAATCTTGGACTCGTCATCATTCTTTACTCTCTGAAGGGCCATCCCAGCTCCAGGTCTCCTGTAGGATGAGCTGAGGCCTCTGTTGCAATCTCAATCCAGATAAACGTTTTCTTCTGCTCAATCCTGAGTCCCTCGGTCTCTTTCAGTGATAGTCTTGCAAGTGCTCTTCAATAAAACTCCTACAAGTAATTGTCTGTCTCAAAGTCTGTTTTTGCGGAAACTTGACATGAGACAATGGGGTTATTGATTCATATAATGAAGCAGATCCTATAATGGAATTTTTAACTAGATCTCTCCGAATGGTGGAATACAAAGTATGGCCTCATCACTAATATCTTATGGCATTCTGTAGTAATGGCACTATTAAAAGTTTTATTTTTGGTAAACTGGAATGGGATAAAGTCATTGGTGAGTACTGTATCGGTCAGGATTTAATCACAGAACAACAACTAGATGTTATATATAAGCATGTGTTCAGAGATTTGATGTTGACAGAGTTGTCTCTGAAAGCTGATGTGTTTATATTTGACATAGAGCTTGATGTCCACAAGGCAGGCAATTGGAGAGAAGATAAATAGAAGCTGAAACTCAGGAGACAAAGAGACTAGAACACATGCCAGTATTTCTACTCTGATTTTGGTGATGTGAGTTTTCTATAGAAGAAGCTCGCACCCTTTGTCACAAAACTAATCACACATCTGACTCAGGAGCCAGAGAAGCTGAAGGAGGATCTATGGTAAGGTGAAGCATTTGCAGGCATGAATGTTCTCCCCTGCCAATAAGGTAACCCAGCAGATAAGTGACCTGTGTGAGTTACAAAGACATCTTCATGGAACTTCCAAAGAATAACAAATAAAAATAGCTAAACAAACTTTTGTTTCATTTCCACCCCTCAAAACTTCACACAAAAATGTCTCTTGTGCCCCATTCTAACTAGAGACATATAGGGAAGGGATTTCTGAGAAACAGTTCAGCCCTAACAAAATGGAGCCAATTTAAAGTCACAACAGGTGAAGTGTCTAAAGCATGTGAACACTTCAGGGAAATATTTGTAAAGATAATAAAATATGATGGCTATAGCTGAGTTTTGCTGAGGACGACTGATGTATCTGAGAAGACAACATACAAGGTGGGACAAAAGTAGGTTTATAATAGTCAGAATGAGAAACAGAGTTTATTCTTATATTATTATTTATTATTATATTATTTTTCAAGAAAACTTACATTTTCTCCATGCTGTATGGCTAAAGATGATTAATCACTAAATAAAAACCAAGTGAGAGGGTCAGAGGGTCTTTTTTGACATATCTAATGAAATTTTCATCTTGATTAGCCAGAGGACAATGTAAATACACTCAGTTTAAGACCTAGGAATTAATTATATGGGTAGGAGAGTATAAGAAAAGGTTGAATTTTTAGTACATCATGGCCCGGCTTGAGCAAGAAGGGGTCCCTGAGACGTGAGATGGAACCCAAGAGCTTCCTTTACTCTCTGGACACCCAGAATTGCCTGCTGTGACCCTAATTTGACAATGCCTCTTTTTTGAGCACCAATATGAGCCCTCCTCTGGATTATCCCTAACCTCCCCTTCTCCTGCCTGCCAGATCAAAAACTATGGCCAAGCCACAATATAAGATGGACCTGCTAACAGAGAAAAAGACTATCTAAATATATATAAAACTAAGTGACCATTATGACCAGTCAACTGGTCGCTATGATGTGCACTGACCACAAGGGGGCAGACGCTCAATGCAAGAGCTGCCCCCTGGTGGTTAGTGCGCTCCCACAGCCAACCTCCTGCAGCCAGCCAACCTCCTACAGTCCCTCTCCCTGCCTGGCTGACCCTTATCAGCCTCGATCACCAGCCAGACCAAGGGACCCCACCCATGGGTGAATTCATGCACTGAGCCTCTAGTACATACTAGTAGATAATACTGTAGGATCTATCCAATAAGAGTAGGGCAGTGTCAGGATCCTGAAGATCCAAATGGATCAAGTAAAATGGGGTATTATGTTGAAAGTTAGAGCTTTTTCAAAATGGTATCATTGCCCAATGATACATGAAGTACAACCCCAGCAAAGACCAAAGTGTTATTTCTTGGCTCTTGAAAGCATGGAAAAATAATGGCCCCACTAAATGAAATAGAAATGCTTGACCTGGCATTTGTGACTGGCATGGCAGATGGTGAAGGGAGAAACCAACAGGCTTAGAGAAGTAGGCGTGCTCCATTGAAAATGCCACATCTGGCCTGAACACACATTAGCACCCTGTACTCAGGAGGATGACCTGCATAACACTCTCTTTACTAAATGGGAGGGGACCTTGGTGAGAGGGGCATCAGCATTGTTGAAAAATTCAGAGGTAGCTGTCTGTCAACTTCAGGCTGGGACTGTGGAAAAGACGCTATTACATAACAGATATATTAGAGCAATGGAGATAATACAATCTCAAATTTCTGGCGGCCAGCAGATAAGGTTTAACCATCAGACTTAAAGTATGTTCAAAAACCGAAATAAGCAGCAAGATCAGAAGAGGCAGCCAGCGAGGGGTTCCAAAAAACTATGAAGATGAGTATTAGGACATGTAAGTCTTAGGGACAAGAAAAAAAGATAGCCACCAAGAGGATTTCTCAAGTTAAACAACCTGGAATGATTAAAGATAAGATGGTTAGGTAGCTGAGAACAGATGTCCTAACGAAAATTTAGAATCCTTAACCTAATTCCTAGCCAGTTTTCTGACCCAGAATTCATTGACTAAGGGAAAAATTAGATGCCCATGAGGCAAGTCTTTGCTACAATAATTTCGCAAGTCCACCCTTCCCAAAGGGAACTACAACCATTTATTCATGTAGTTGAATACTGTGGTAAAGATGTTTAAGGTACCATTGAAAACAGTGTCCACCTCTATGTTTATACCCAGATATTCACAGTATCATTATGTCATGTTCCCAATTCCATTTGACTCGGGACGAGTGGGCCATACTAAGTGGAGTGCTAAACCAGGTACTGCTCATGGTGCATCTGCTCTACAATGGATGCACCCTGTAGTTGTTTACCCGGGTTTAATTGTGTAATTAGAATTGTCATACTTGTTCAGTAACAAGCCTTATATGAAAAACTCTGAAACGGCCACCCCCCAAACACATGGAAGATGCTAAACCTAAAACAATATCAAGCATATCATGGGAATGGCAAAATTTACTGCCACCGTAGACTCAGGGCATGCTGAGGTGATGGTTACTATGATATCACACTCATCTTTCTGACCCTTGAAGAAATAAATTGTGGCAGATTATATTTGACTATACATACTCAAATTCCGTAGCCTAAATTTCAACTTTGTGCACGATTTTCTATTCCAGGGCAAATGAACACAGCCTCATGAACATAATGTGTGGTCATTAATTTAAAAATGTGGGTTATTTTTTTTTTTGCATCAGGGAGGGTTTTCTTTAATATATCCCTATCACAAAGGAGGGTCATAAATAGTTTACATTCATGCAGGGTCAATAGCAAGATACATTTCTGGCTTTGTCCCAGAATTATATTAACTCTCTTGCCCTCTATCATAATATATTCTGAAGAAATTGCATCCAACTTGAGATCCTTGAAATAATACATTGGTCCATTATATTGATTGCATCATGTAAATCAGAGCATATGTGCAAGAAGTAGAAAGTATACTGGAGGTTTTAGGAGGACACATGCTCCCAGAAAGTGGGAAATAAATCCTATGAAAGCCCAGACAATAGTAGAGACTACAAGATATCCAGGCTGCAGTGCAAGCGGCACTCCACATGAGCCATCTGTGGTGGGAGAAGATGCTTTGTATGGTATCTATGGACAATCCAAGGAGAAACTTGCAATGCATGGTTCTGGTCTAATGCTCTTGGAAAGAGAGCTTCTGGAGATTACTGGCCATTTCAGATATTGGGTATGTTATTATGAAAGAAGAGTGACTATTCAGCCAGAACTGGCAGTGAAGAGGATCCTCTTTGCCCTACGTGCCATAATATTGGACTGTTGCTACAGAAATCCACTGTAACATTAAAGTGGTAGATCCCAGATCAAGCATAGGCAGGTCCAGAGGGCACAAGTGAGCTGCACAAACCAGTTCCCCAGCAACACGTCATCCAAGCATGGTTAACTGATGTCTTGCCATCTGCTCACATCTATCGATATGCTGTTCTCTCATAATGAACTGAGAGAGCAGGAGTCTTATTCTCAAATGGATGCAGCACAATTTGTATCTAATATCTTACATGGCTCTACAGACCTGCTCCGGAGTATAGCAAGGCTGAGTAACATGACACAGAGAAGTAAGGGAACACTGTCCCAGTGAGCAGAACTTTGAGGAATCTACCTTTGCATTCACTCCAGGAGAAAAAGGAGATGGGCCATGGTTAGTTGTTCAGAAGCTAGCAAGGAGAAAGATTAGACGGTAAAAGGCACAAAGAGGTTTGTAGAAGAGGTTTATGGTTAGATTTAACCAAGTGGGCCAAAGTAAGAACTTTGTATTTCATGTGAACCTCCAATATAGATGATCTACCACGTAAGAAGCATTAAACAACCAAGCCAACTGAAAGGCTCAGTCAGATAACACCATCCAGACTCAGTCACCTGGCACTCAGCATCCCAGATGAATGGAGTAGCTATGGTGGCAGAGATTTGAGGTTATGCCTGGTTTCAGCAGCATAGATTCCTTTTCACCAAGGAATGACATAGCTACCAACCACTTTTTGGCCCTGTCAAAAGTCCAACCTGCCAAGTGGAAATCAACCCTTGAGGAGACTGTCTAGACACATGGTGGCAAGTTGATTGTGTCGATTCTTTACAATAGAGAAAGGACGCTCATTTATCTTAAATGAAATCAATACACATATCGAGGATATGGATTTACATTTCCTGCTGGCACTGCTATCTGAGAACTTATAGTGTGTTTGATTCATCAACATGAAATACCGCTTAATACCACTTCAAAGCCAGGAACTCATTAAAGAGAAAAATGATTGTGACATATGTCTCTGGGTATATGACAAAGGAATCCACCTTTTCACATGGCTTTTTTGTACTACACAGAAACTGATAGTCTCATAGTGGGATAAAATGCTGATAGCCTATAATAAGATGCTTATTTAAATTTTATTTCTCAATTACAGTTGACATTCAATATTATTTTATATTAGTTTCAGGTGTACAGCAGAGTGGTTAGACAATTATATAATTTACAAACTGATCCCCTTGACAATTTAAATACCCATTTGGCACCACACATAGTTATTTCAATATTATTGACTATGTTCCCTATGCTGAACTTTGTAAAACACATAACTATTTTGGAACTACCAGTCTGTACTTCCTATAAGACACTTTTTGCAGATGGTTCTGAGTTGCTCTGCAACTTCAAGCCATAGTCTCATCTTCTCCTTAGAGACATGTATTTACATACTGAAAAGTAAGGCCATAAGATCCTTCCCCTTTATGTTCTCAAGGATAATCCTATATAATAAAAGCCTAATATGCTAAGTGTCCAGTCGTTCAGTTGTTCATTCAAACAGTCAAAGCATAATATTCTAATGACTAGAGGCCCGGCGCACAAAATTCATGCATGGGGGAGGGGTCCCTCAGGTGGGCCTGCACCATCTCACAAGCAGGGACATCCCTCTTGCAATCTGGGACCACTGTCTCCTAACCACTGGCCTGCCTGCCTGCCTGATCGCCCCTAACCACTTGCCTGCCTGATCACCCCTAGCCACTCATCGGCCTACCTGATCTCCCGTAATGGCTCGCCTACCTGCTCGATCACCCCTCACCAGCTCTGCCTCGGCCCCCGCCATGAGGGCTTTGTCTGGAAGGACATCCGGAAGATCATTTGGCTGTCCAATCTAATTAGCATATTAGGGTTTTATTATTATAGATATGCTAAGGCTGCTCAACGGCTCGCTATGACAACCAGGGGGCAGACGTTCCGATTGGTAGATTAGCTTGCTGCTGGGGGCTGGCCGATTGGGACTGAGCAGGAGGGGCTGGACACACCCTGGAGCCCTCCTGCAGTGCCTCCCCTGTTGGCCAACCTTCCGTGACCCTCCCCTCAATTGTGCACTTGTGGGGTTCCTTGGTCTGGCCTGTGCCCTCTCATAATACAGGACCCCTTGGGGAAGGTTGGAGAGCCAGTTTCAGCCCAATCCCACAGGCCAAGCCCAGGGACCCCACTGGTGCACGAATTTGTGCACCCGGCCTCTAGTTAGTTTATAGTAGAAAACCAAAGATTTCACTCTATATCCAAGAAGAGATGGGTAGGAGGCACTGGTGTCCCTCTTGTATATAACTGCCTAGATTTATATTCTTGCCTACTGTATAAACTGCACTGTGTAAAAGTAACATCTCATCTGGTTCTCACTGCTTCACCACAGGAGGTAAAAATTAAACATGGAGAAATCAACATGTTTTTGCACTATCAGTAAATAATAATCTGCTATGCTCCAGTGTTAGCATTCAGAATAATGTAAATATATAAATATTAACATAGAAAATATAAACATAGATAATAAATATGAATAATATAATATATAGGGTATGGCAAAGGTAGATTTACAGTTGTTTGTATGGAAAATAATATGATAATCCTATCTAATAAAGAGGGAATATGCTAACTGATCCTCACGCCATCACAAAGATGGCAGTGTCCACAGCCAATAACGAGTAAATATGCTAATTGACTGCCCCACCCTCAAAGATGGCAGCGCCCACAGCCACAAGATGGGGAGGGAAGTTGGGGGTGACTGGGCTGGCAGGGGAGGGTAATTGGGGGCAACCGGGCCAGCAGGGGAGGGCAGTTGGGGGTGATTGGGCTGGCAGGAGAACAGTTAGGCATTGATCAGGCTGGCAGGGGAGTGTTTAGGGGGTGATCAGGCTTGCAGGCAGAAGCAGTTAGGGGCAATCAGGCAGGCAGGTGAGCAATTGGGAGCCAGCAGTTCCAGATTGTGAGATCGGGCATTACCCGGCAGTCGGACATCCCCCGAAGGGTCCCAAATTGGAGGGGGTGCAGGCTAGGCTGAGGGACACCCCCACCCCCAGTGCATGAATTTTGTGCACCAGGCCTCTAGTCCTATATAATAAAGGAGTAATATGCAAATAGGCTGCACAGCAGAACAACTGAACAACCAATCAAAGCCTAATATGCTAAAGATATGGTAAGGCTGCTCAACCGCTCACTATGATGTGCACTGACCACCAGGGGGCAGATGTTCTGACCAGTAGGTTAGCTTGCTGCTGGCGTCTGGCCATCAGGACTGGGTGAGATGGTCTGGACATGCCCTGGAGCCCTCCTGCGGTCCTTCCCCAGCCCGATCATGCATCGGTGGTATCCTTCAGCCTGGCCTGCACCCTCTCGCAATCCGGAACCCCTCAAGGGATATCAGAGAGAGGTTTCAGCCCGATCCCAGCAAGCCACTCCCCTTGGGAGGGTGCCATATGCAGGGCTCATGACTGGCGAGCACTGCTGTGATAGCAAGAACCTCTCCCAATCTGGACTGGTTGGCCGCCATCCCACGGCAGGCACAGTGGGGCAGGGTTAAGCAGAAGAAGGAGCGGCAGTAGGAGCTGCAGGCTGCATTGGACTATGGGTTTCAGCCCGATCCCTGCAGGCCACCCAGAGGGACCCCACCCATGCATGAATTCATGCACTGGGCCTCTAGTTAATAAATAATAATACAAGAATAAACTCTGTTTCTTGTAAACCTACTTTTGTTCCAACCTATATTATATGACATGTATGCACTATATTATAAAACACAAGTATATTAACACATTGCGGACCAGTAGTTTCATTGCTAGCTTTACCCAGTGGCCAGATAAGTTTCTATTGAAGGAGTAAAAAAAATGTTTTGCATAAATGTTAAAGGCACGCTTTAAAATTAAATACCCATTGCATTTTGAAGTTATTTATTATATGTTCTTTCAAGCTAATATCTTTTTAAAGTATGATGCTTTGTAATATGAAGGAAGAATTCTCGTGATACATCAGCAATGTGTTAAAAATAAATATGAAAACGATATATTAATGATAAAATAAGTATCGAAAATAAAAACAAATACGTTAATATGAATATAAATATTAAATATGACATGTAAATATATATAAATATACATATAGAAATTGGAAACTAACTTAATGCTCATGACTATATATTTAAAAATGAAATATTAAATATTAAAACAACTCTACATATGGATTTCTCTTTATTTTTTTAGTTACTTATATGTTTGATTGTTTTCATTCATAATTTTAAGACATATTTCCAGTATTAATTTTCTAATATAGCTATCTCATTTTCAAACTTCCTTTCTTTAGGAAATTCTATAGATTTATATTACATATATTAGAAATTATCCCATCATATATTTAACTTCTGTTTCATATTTTATGCCTCTGTGAATAACTATGTTGTATTGTGTAAACATTTCTTCAAATATATATGTTTATCAATTATATCATTATCTACAGTTAAATTGCCCTGAAAGCCTGTATTAATTTCTAATCTCAATTATTTAATATTTTATTTCTAAAAGTTCTTAGTTCATTTTCAATTTAATTCAATATAATTTCTGCTTCTCCTCATGTATTTCAAAACATGTAATTTTTGTCTTTGAAAATAATAATCATGTATTAAGACCCAGGAGATTTGACTTTGGGTGGTAGGCACATGGTGCAATATACAGGTCTTATAACATAGAAACCCACACTTGAAACCTATATGTTCATGTTGACCAATGTCACCCCAATAAATTTAATATAAAATAAAGAATACAATAAAATAAAACACTGGTTACAAGAATCAAAAATAACAATAATAGTACTTATTTTTAATTTTGTATCTTCAAATCCTAGTATGCTAAGTCATTCTGCTGGTTTTTATTTACAGTGGCTTTTTCCCTTGCATGCTTAATAACTTTTACTGTGAGTTGTCAATTTTAATTGGAAATTTATTTGGGATATTAATTATAAACCTGACACAATATATAAGGGCTTTCATAAAGAACTGATAATTATATACAGTTATTAACAAATGACTCTCTCAAATATAAACATCACCTCATTTTTTGTTGATAGTTTCAGACAATGACAAAGCTAAGTGAAGACTACTTTATGTTTACAATATTTTAGGGATATAGTTTTGCTTTTTTACCTTGCTTTCTTATCAAGCCTAAAGTAATTTTCTTTAAACTCCCAAGGACATGAGGAAGCTATTTTTGTTCACCGTTAATTTAGGCATAGTTTTATGGGGTAAATTTCTTATTAAACTTATACATGACTGGAGCTTAGATTCTATATTTTGAATTGTAAACTACAAGAACTTGTCAAAAATGAAATCCTGATTTTCTTTTTTAATGAGTTAGCAGTGCCCTTATGACCAAAGCCCTTTCCAAGACTCGTTTACTTTTCTCAATTCCCATTTTCTGTTAGAATCAACCTGAGAATTCCTTAAATTTTAGTGAGCCCATTTATTTTTATTTTTTAATATATTTTTATGTATTTCAGAGAGGTAAGGAGAAGGAAAGAAACACCAATGAATAGAGAGAATCATTGATCGACTGCCTCCTGCACGCCCCGCACTGGGGATCGAGACCACAACCAGGGCATGTGCCCCTGGCCGGAATCGAATTGTAACCTTCTACTTCATAGGTTGATGCTCAACCACTGAGCCACCCCGGCTGGACTAGTGAGCCCATTTAAAATATTTTAAAATATATTTTCAGTTGTTTTCTCTTAAAGCTCTTGTAAAGGTATTTAGTGCAAGTCCTTTAATCAGTCATTACTCTAATCCACAATTTCTGATTTTATAATAAAGATTTGAATTTGTACTCAATCACCATTTAAGTAAATTAGCTGCCCCTTCTATTGTGAGCCTTAAATCTTAAAATAGTATGCTCAAAACTATTTTTTCTCATAATTCTTAAATTAATCGTTTATCAATGTGATATAATGAACTTAAAACCCTTTTGTTACATCAACTTCTACTGGCTTCCCTTTCATCTTTTAGCTCTATATGTATTACTAATTTAACATTCTCAAAGTGTATAGCTTTTAAGATTCTTTTCATTAAGTGTATTTCTCTTCTGTGCTTTTCTATAGATTGAAGAAATTGTGTACTCTTGTAATACACCGTTTATTATTTTTATGTCACTATTTTCATCTGCAGTACAAAATGGCACTCATAAATTAGAGGCCTACAGGTATAGGTTGGCTAGCCTATAAAGTTAGAGTCTAACATTTAAGATCTTTAAGCCTCTGACTACAAGGCACATGCTTTGTCTTATAATTTGATTAATTCACAATACATGTATATATATTTTAGGATAATTCCATTCAACTTATTAAATAATTTGTGCTTATCATTTGCATGTTAGACCCATAGAAAAGAAAAAGTAATCATGTGTTATTTTAAAACCCTGTTCCTTTAAGGAATTTTTCTAGAAAACAATACCGGATCAATGTTCTGCTTATAAATCATATCAGTTTCTTCAATATTTTTTCAATTTGCTTTTGTATGTGAAATTTGCTCTTAAAGGACAAATTTTGCTTGGTGTGTTTGTATTTTAAGATTTTCAACACCTGTGTTTTTCCTAATAGAGACAATATGTGCTTTACTTTTCCAAAACAATATTCTTTTAACCCTCCTGATCATATTTTTTTTCTTTTATTAAATTTATTGAGTTGACATTAGTTGATAGAAACCTGTATAGAATCATACAGGTTTCAGGTTTGGACTTCTATGTTACAAAAATCTGTCTATTGAACTGCGTGCCCACCACCAACTAATCATATTTTTTTAAATGAATCCACTTTCATTTTGAAAACATTTTCAAAGCCCTATGGATTTCTGTTATAATACAGATGGGTTGCTGCACAGATACCAACCTTATATTCTTTTTATTGAATTTTGGCTGTAGAACCAATATTCGCTCTTTCTTTTTATTTAAAAAGATATTTATGATGTTGTTTCTTTTTACACAAATGATGAATGACATAAACTTTCTGAGTCCTTGTTTATTTTAAACAGATCTTTATGCTGTCCAGTAATTTAAAATTTTCATGTGATATTTGGGGAATAAATCTAAGCACAAATTACTTGAGTTCAAATCTTTAAAAGGTTTTGTTACATTTTATTTCAGCGTTTGGTATTGCGCATGTCAGTGGTGAGCATTTTTAATGCTGCTAATTATTGTGTATCATGGAAACCTTAAGGATTTTTTATTAGTGGAGTTATGTAATTTATTTTGGAAATGTCTGTACACTTTCAATTTTGGGTACATCCTGTTCTAAACTAATATATTAGTATCCACATACCTAATATTTTCTCTTGTATTTACTTAATATTTTTCTCCTCTCATTATTTACTCTTTTGAAAATTTTCATTACATAGGTGATGTTTAATGCACTGGTGCCAAGATTGAGGTGTATGATATAAACTTTACATATGTATTTTTATATATGTATTTTATGTATGTATATTAAACTACCTCTAATTTTATATGTCTTTTTATTTTATAAGCTAATCCATTTACTGAGCTTTATTTGCCAAGAATACTTCTGTTATTTACAATTTTATAAAGTTTGTTGTATTTTTAAACATGTATTGTTTTCTGATCTCTTTCAGGATGCTTCTTCATGATTGTTGAGTATGCCATCTTCTCAAATTTATTTGAGAACATTTAATTCAAGAATTGTTAAAAGATTATCTTGATTCTTTAATTATTTTGACTTTATTGGATTTGATTATTTTATTTGTTTGGGGCTTTTATTTTTATTTTTTGGTCATTCTGTTTTATGTTCTTGATTCCTGCAACAACGGGCTGATTTCCTGTTTGAAAAACAACAACCACAAAACAAAAACAGATATGTCCCTAAACAAATCTGTCTCTTGATGGCATGTCTGACCAGAATTCTGTGCAAGGGAAGCAAATAGTTGGATTTACTATAATGCACTTGGATGGTAATAAGCCCACCTTCTTTTTCCCTCATTTCTGAGGCAACGTGAAGAGAGCTTTTAAGTAAAACATAGTCACGTCTATAAAGAATCCAGCATCTTCCCAGGTAGCTCTAATTTTTCAGATACTTGTTTCATTTTTTGGCCTAAGTCTTCTGTGCTGATAATGCAAGATTGAGATACAAACATAGGGCCAAGTAATCTTGGCTCACTAGAGAGACTGTGAGTTAGCTACCCTGATTTCTTCCATGTACGAGCAACTCCCCAAGCCGACCTCGTCAGAGAGTAGAGAAGATCATCTGGGCTGCAACCTCCTCCAGAGTGCATTCCAGACTATGGCTTCCTAATCTTTGCTCTGTGTGAATCTATGTGCTTTATTCTCTCAGAAATTTATCAAAATATATGAATGGGGATATCTTCCCTGCCATTTCCCCCACAATACACAAACATGCATGCATTCTCTTTCCTGCTACAGATTTTGGATAGATTTACTGTTACTCACAATGACTTGGGAAAGTTGAACATGTGTCCTCAGTCAACATTCTTGGAACAATACCCCATATTTATTATTTAAAATAAGCTCTATTAAGTCATCAATACTGAACATGACTTAAGCATTTCTAGATCAAGTTTCTCTTGCCCTAATTTCACTTCTTTTCTTCTTTATTAGAAGTACAGTGACAAAATATCATGATGCTAACAATCTGTTATGTTAAACAGTCATGAATAAGGTGAATCTGTTAGGAATTGGTGAAAAGACTGATATGATATTATCAATAGCATAATTGTGTAGTACTATTAAGACTTACTTTTGAAAGAAAACAAGGTTGTTCATATGTATATAAACACATAATATATATATTTTTATATAACAATATACAGAATAATCCTATATTATAAAAGCCCAGGGACAGAATAGTGGAACGACTGGTTGACCAGTCACTATGATACACACTGACCACCAGGGGGCAGACGCTCAATGCAGGAGATGCCCCCTGGTGGTCAGTGCGCTCCCACAGTGGGAGCGCCGCTTGGCTGATTGGGATGAGCAGCTGCTACCTCTGGAGCCACTCAGCTGACTGGGATGAGTGGCACTCCCACAGTGGGCTGATCCGCGCAGGCCATGCCCCCCCCCACCAGTGCACAAAACCCATGCACCAGGCCTCTAGACTATAATAAAAGCATAATATGCAAATCGACCGAACGACCAAACAGCAGAACGACCATCAGGACAACCTTCTGGACGACCACGCTATGACATGCCAACCAAGGCGGGTGCAATGTGATTGTCAGGGGGTCCACAATCGTCCCACAATTGCCCTGCAGAGGAAGGCCCAGGCCACCGGCCAGTGGGGTGATCAATCAGGAGCTTCGTGATGGCCCCAAAGAGGGAGACCCAAGCCACCCTCTGTGGGACAATTGATGTGGGGGGCTCTGCGATTGATCACCCCACAGAGGGGAGGCCCAGACCACCAGCCAGGGGGCAATAGATGGGCTGGGGTCTCCGAAATTTCCCCAAAGAGTGAGGCCTAGGCCACCCTCTGCAGATGATCAATCAGGGGGCTCCACGGAACCAGGGAACTGGGGGGGTGCAGGCAGTGGTAGGCCAAGGCAGGTGAGGGCTGAGGGTGGTGTGGGGCTGCAAGGCAGCTGGGGCTGAAAGGCAGCTGGGGCTGTGAAGGCCTACCCTTGCATGAATTTCTTGCATTAGGCCTCTAGTGTATTTATAATAATCCTATATAATAAAAACCTAATATGCAAATAGACCAAATGGTGAAACGACAGGTCACTATGACATGCACTGACCACCAGGGGGCAGACACTCAACACAGGAGATGCCCCCAGCCCACAGGCCCCAACCGGCAGCGGCGGTGGCAGTGGGGAGTGGGGCCGGCAAGTGGGCAGTGCCAGGCCAGTCAAGGCAGGTTCCAGTGGGGGTCGCCCGATCCCCCTACCAGCTGCCCCATAGATCAGCCCTGATCACTGGCCAGGTCTAGGGACCCTACCTGTGCACAAATTTCATGCACTGGGCCTCTAGTTATATATAATTAGTGATGATTCTTGATAACATATATAGATATATCACTGTGTATTGTCATCTATCATTTGAGGTCATAATTATAATAAAAATATTATTTACATATTTTCTAAACAGCCTTGAAATTGATTTCAGAATTAACAGTTTTGAATAAAATGATAAAACAAGAACTAACTTCATAAATATAATTACCGTGATTTGTTATATAATATCAAACTAATTATTGGTCACAATCAAACTAAATTTTAATTACAAATTAGTTCACAGTATTATATATTTAATTCATAAATTATGTATCAAAATGACATCTCCAACTTCTCTTTTACATAACACTTCTACTCAAGAGTAAGCACTTAATTCAGATGATATTTGTGAACACTTCCAGAAAAAATATTAAGAAATAAAATTTGTAGTGCTTCACTGAATTCTTATAAATAGGTTCATTTTGAGTCATTGCAATTACAGAAAAGGTAACAATTGAGGTATTTGTTATGCACAAAATACCTTAGTGCACAAGGCAATATTTTGCCAATGTCATTAGCACTGAATTGTTTTTAAGTTGAAGTAATTTTCCTGTGTTGTGAATATATGATGTTTTATTTTTATTGAACACTTAATATGCAAATTTTTTCTTATTATGCACTCTTAAAAATATAATAAATATATGTAATTCAGAAAAGGGACAATTAGAGCAATATAAAATTTTACATATGTTGTTCTTGACAACACACCAATCTATAGAGTTCGTTATAATTTATGAATGTTCACTGCAGCTAGACTAAACTTTGATCAAAGGAAATTTATCCTAAAATGCTAGTGGAAGTTTAAAAATGCAGTTTGAAGTACAAACACTACCTTTATAATTATTCAAAGTGTGTATACATATTTTGGGAATGTATATATTTTGATAGGCCTATTAGATATGTAAGTGGATTTATTTAGTCGTCAGGCGAATATATGACTCTGGAATCCAAGGAATCAAAGTTGGATACAGGAATTTTAGAGGCATAAGTAGACGAAATATACACATATTGACTTTAAGAAATGCCAGAAAGATGCGCAAATGGAGAAAGGCATAGATATGAACCAATGTTACTACAAAATTAGAGGTCTAGAAAAAGTAGGTATTATGCAAAGATGTTTTAAAAGGAGCATCCAGTGAGAGAGAAAGAGAGAGAGAAAGGCTGTGACCTGAAAACAAAGAGAGAGAGTGAGGGTGAGGAAGTAGAAAACACAAGCATAAGCCCATTTTAACATATTTTTTCCAGAAATCTGATACTTAGGGAGAGATATGAGAACTAAAATAAGCTTATTTCAAGGTGAAAGGTCTTTAATAGAATATTAATTAGTATTCTCTCTTTTCTCTTGGAATTTTGGCTGATATGCAGAAGTTGAAAACAACACACAATTAACACCCATATATTCTAAATAAAAGAGAATCTGACACTACATCTTTTCTCTTTGAGTGGTTTACTTGATTAAACCAAACCTATCCAGAATATTCTTTTATTTTCATTAACTTCATAGTCACCTGATTAGGGATCATAATTACATCTGTAAAATCCGTTTTGTCATATAACTTAATAATTATGGGAATTATATCTCATAATATTCAGGGCCCTAATCCTACTTATAGGCAGTGTGAGGGACATTCAGGTTTATTTTAGAATTCTGTCTAAAAATTTGAGCTTAAAAGGGATTTTTTTTAGGTTTATTCTAATGCAAAAAATATCTACACTAATAAAAGAGAAACATGCAAATTAACCATCCCTTCATAATACCCACAAGCCACGCCCACCAGCCAATCAGGAGTGAGTATGCAAATTAGTGGGACAAAGATGGTGGCAGACATGGAGCTAGCCAGAGCAGGCAGGAGGCTTGGGTCGCTCAGGTGACAAAGGAAGCCACGCTTCCTGCCTGCCTGGGCTGGCGCCAAGGAGGAGCCTTGTGGGTGGCAGCCACGGAGCAGGCCAGAGTGCAGGGAGGCTTGGGGCAACACAAGCTTCCCTCCTGCCCTGGCTGGGGGCTGAAGGAGAGGCCTGTGGACACAGGAGGCTTGGGTTTCCAGGGCCAGCTGCTGAGGGAGGGGCCTGCAAACAGCCCTCAGCACTCACCCAGGCTGGCCATGCCACCATCGAGGTGAGGGTCCCCGCTGGGGGACATGGCCAGCCTGAAAACGGCCCTCAGCCCCTCACCCAGGCTGGCCAGACCCCCAGCAGGGACCCTCACCCTATGGGGGCATGACTGGCCTGCAAACTGCCCCAGCCCCTCGCCCAGGCCACTCAGCCCCCCAAGAGAACCCCCATCCTAATCCTGGACACCCTTCAGGGAAAACCAGCTGCCCCTCCCCCAGTGCACCAAGCCTCTATCTATACTAATAAAAGGGTAATATGCTAATTAGACTGGGAGATCTTCCAGGAGACCTTCTGGACAAAGCCATGGTGGCAGGGCCGAGGTAGGGGTGGTTAGGGGCCAAGAGGGGAGGGCAGTTGTGGGTGATCAGGCCAGGATGGGATGGGAGTTGTTGGTGATCAGGCCGGTGGGGCCGGGCGGGAGGGCAGTTGGAGGTGAGCAGGCTAGCAGGCAGAGTGGTTAGGGACAATCAGGAAGGCAGACGAGTGGTTAGGAGCCAGCAGTCCCAGATTGCAAGAGAGATCCCAGATTGGAGAGGGTGCAGGTCGGGCTGAGGGATCACCCGCCCCCCCCACCGCACGAATTTCATGCACTGGGCCACTAGTATATATATTAATGTGTTAATGATATCTAAAGGAGAGAATCATTATAATGATGATTCTTGAGACTTATCCTATATAATGAGAGGGATATGCTAATTAGCCCAGATATGCTAATTAGTCACGGCCAGATATGCTAATTAGTCATGACCAGTATGAAAATTGACCATCACTCCAACACAGTAACAAGAGAGGGATATGCTAATTAGCCCTGGTATGCTAATTAGCCATGGCCAGTATGAAAATTGACCATCACTCCAACACACAAGATGGCCACCACAAGATGGCCAACAAGGAAGGGTAATTGAGGGGACCAGGCCTGCAGGGGAGGACAGTTGGGGGCAATCGGGCCAGCAGGGAACAGTTAGGCATCAACCAGTCTGGCAGGGAAGTAGTTAGGTGTCGGTCAGGCTGGCAGGGGAGTGGTTAGGGGGTGATCAGTCTAGCAGGCAGAAGCAGTTAGGGGCAATCAAGTAGGCAGGCAGGCGAGTGGTTGGGAGCCTGTAGTTTTGGATTGTGAGAGTTTTGGATTGGGCCCGATCCTAAATGGGCAGTTGGACATCCCTCAGGGGTCCCAGATTAGAGAGGGTACAGGCTGGGCTGAGGGACACCCTCCACCCAGTCCACGAATTTCATGCACTGGGCCTCTAGTGTTGGATAAGAAGAAAAGTAAGAACATGAGATGATGTTGGATGGTATAAAAATAGTTTTAATGGATTGGTGTTCTTGGTGCGATCAAGTCAGTGTTCAAATGTGATACTAAAGAAAGTGGGCTCAAAAGTTAAGATGCGATCGCGGGTCAAGCAGCGTGGGCGGTGGGAGACGTGGCAGCAGCCAGGCAGCCCAGGTTCACCAAGCCACTAGGCGTGCAGTGGCCCTCAGGCACCCAGCACCACGGGCCCTCTGCCATGATGCCCAAGAGGAAGGTCAGCTCTACAGAGGGGCGGCCAAGGAGGAGCCCAAGAGAGCAGGTCGGCCAGGTTGTCAACCAAACCTGCTCCTGCAAAAGTGGAAATGAAGCCCAAAAAGGCAGCAGGAAAGGATAAATCTGAAGACAAAAAAGTGCAAATGAAAGGGGAAAGGGGAGCAAAGGGAAAGCAGGCCGAAGTGGCTGACCAGGAACCTAAAGATCTACCGGCAGAAAACAGAGAAACTAAAAACGAGTAGAGTCAAGATGAAGCAGGAGAAAAAGAAGCCAAGTCTGATTAACATCATATACCATGTCTTATCAGTGGTCCCTGTCTCCCTTCTTGTAGAATCCAGAGGAATATTTTTATCAACTATTTTGTAAATGTGAGTTTTTTAGTAGCTCTAGAAACATTTTTAAGAAGGAGGGAATTCCATCTCATCCCATTTTTTTAAGTGTAAATGCTTTTCTTTTTCAGAGGTGAAATCATTTGCTGGTTGTTTATTTTTTGTACAACCAGAAAATAGTGGGCTATTGAATATGGGAGACTTTGATTGTGTTGGGTATCAGCTTAACATTCCACAGATGGGGGTAGTTTTTATATCCTATAATACAAAGCATACTAAATGTCGATTTGGAGTCAGTCATGTGTTTGCTATGTCTTTAACATTTTAAATTGCTTCTATCCACTTTTTGGTAGAATTGTTTCCTAAAGAAAACCACTCCTTGCTCTTGGCTCTCCCAGTCAGAATTGTGTGCATCTGTAACATCTTTGGTGTGATAGTCCAGTTTCCCCAGTAACTTTGTCAGTGTGCTGTGAAAGATTGAAAATTTGATTATATATGATATTAAATTGTGAATTGGTGGGACTTTGATGTAACAACGTATCAACAGTTGAAGATATTGGTACTTGGTACTCTATTCAGGAAAGTTAGCCTCTAAATTTTAAGCTGGAAAGTCACTGGAATAACTGTTTAGAAAAGAAACACAACTACATGACTTTATACTTCTGGCACGTATGTTAAGAATTGTGTACAAATTGAAATGGCTGTGTACTGATCCTCAAAACCAATAAAATCTCAAAGAAAGAATTGTTTGAGGCACATGAAAAAATCTTAGGATGCATTGGGTTATAAAGTTGGGTGTTGAAGGGGTTTAGATATCTCAGTAATCAATAATGAAAAGGTCAAGATCAGTTTATGTCAATGTGGAAATGACTAAGAATGAAGTCAGGAGTATTAGTGAAAAGAAAGACAGTGAGCCATATGCTAAATTTTTTTAAGAATGAGGGTATAGGTATGTCAAACAAAATGGTAGAAAATTACAGAAAGGGGAGCAATGGTGCTTCATGTATTCTGTTGCCTGTGGCTCTTAGTTGGGAGATGAATTAATTTGTTAGTAGTGATTTGGGTTATTTCATTAAAGGAAGAAGCCAAAAGCAGTTGGGAACATTAATGAGGAAAAAATTGAACACTTAACTCATCTCAAGGTTCAATTTTATATTGAAGAAAGAAAATACAGCTCTAGCTGGTTTGGCTCAGAGGATAGAGCGTCAACCTGCGGACTAAAGACTCCCAGGTTTGATTCCAGTTAAAGGCACCTGCCCAGATTCCGGGCTCAATTCCACAGTAAGGGGCATGCAGAAGGCAGCCAATCAATGACTATCTCTCATCATTGATGATTCTAACTCTCTCCCTTTCTCTTACTCTCTGAAATCAATAAACATATGTTTTAAAAAAAGAAAACACACACACACACACACACACACACACACACAAAACTTCAAAGGAAGACCTACCATCAGGAAACAGAATAGTCAAAGAACAAGATAAGAAAGTTATGAATAACTCTGAATTAATCCTCAAATAATCAACTATTACTTTATTGTTTCCTACAGAATGAGTATTCCTATGTAGTAAAACCCATTGTTTAATTTTAAAATAACACAGACATCAACAATGGTACCCTAAGTATTATTTTTCTAATGGTTGCATTTTGGAAGTCAGACACCACCAAATACAGCAAGTATAATATTTATTAAGCAATTTGAGGAAATTCTCCCTTGCATACATGTGCATTGTGATCAATGTGTCTCAATTACAGATATTTGCATCAATTTCCATTTCATTGGGGGAGAATTTAATTAGTCCTATCAAATTTAATCAGTAAGTGGCTTGGCATTTAATTGGAAAAGTCATCAGATTTTTTTCCAATGGATTGAGTTTTTAGCTATTCTTGTTGACTGAGTTCACACCCTGAAATGAAATTTCACTAATTAAACCTCTAAAAATCTAAGACGTTTTTACTACTCTAGAAACTTTACTACTGTGTATTTCGTATAGTGTTGAGCTCATGTCTTCTTTCCTTCCTGATGGCTCAACAGGTTGTCAACACTGAGTACATATTCCTGCATCCCTTCCTTCATGTGCTAAGGTTAAAAAGATAAATGACAAAAGATTCCTGCCCTCTAGGTTCTCATAGCCAAATATTGTTGTTGTTTTTTTTAAAAAAAAAAGTAAAAAAGAAACAAAAGAAACCCACTGTTATAGCAAATGTTAATAATTTTAAAAAGTAATATGGAAACACCACCTAAAAAGTAATTCATTTTGGCTGAGTTAATGATGGGTATATAAAATTTAAGATTGCAGCTTTGAAAAGTGACTAAGTGAAAGAAAAAAATTGATGTTATATATACAAGGACCTATAGTATCTAAAGGATATGTCATATGGTGCATTGCATCCCTTGAGAATTAAATATTCTGTATGAGATGGCTATAAACTTGTAGTGAGGCAATAAAGGGAGAGATCAGAAAGATTATGTCTTAGCTATTATGCCAAGTCGGCTCAATGTTACCTTGAAAGTAAACACTGATGTAAGATTTGCCCTTACTTCTCCTTTAACAGCCTCACTTGGAGAAAAACCCTCTTAATCAAGCCAATAAGAATCAGTATAATGCTTTGTTTTGTTTTGTTTCCCTCTAAAACAGTTTCCCTCAAAGAACAGTTTCCCTTCATGCCCTAGAAAGGAAGGTTTTTGCTTATTCTCATAGAAATATCAACTACCACTTAGTTGTATTGGACCATTTGAACAATTATTTTATTGCAAAATGTGTGAGTGTGTTCTTGTTTGTTTGACTGACGGTGCCTGCCTAATAATGTGAACTATTTGTTCAGTTACTTTCCACTTCATCTTCAAACACTACTGAATGCAGAAGATACCATTATGTATTTAGATTAGACAAAACCCTAAAAACAATTGATTTTATTTTCAGAAAACAAGATTGTACACCATTCTAGCCAGGTTTTCCAAGATAATCCTCTTGTCGCTTATTAAGGAAATAGTATATACCAATAAGCTTTGTGTATTTTTTTTCAAAATATGGAAAGAAAAAAGAGTAAAAAAATGCCATGTGCAATTATTGAAAATATTAATACAAACTATGTCTTTACTTAGTGATTTTTTTTAATTTAGTAGGTTACTATTATTTCTGAAGCATCATTTTATGATGCATTTTATCTACCTGTATTATAATTCCTTATATTAATGATAAAGTGGAAATCAGCCTGTATAGTTACTATACATTTGAAAAGGTTATTGAAAAATTTATTTTTCAAAGCCTACGATTTTCAGAAGAAAAAAAGGGAGTTAGTATTACCATGACTCACAAATAACTAAACTAATAACAATAATGATTATGACAAAAATAACAAGTGAGCGAAAAATATGCATGATCTCACACAGCAATTTTGTTGTCAGTGTGAATGAAAGTCAAATACTTTCTAAATCCATCTGCAGAAAACTAAAAATGGTAAGTTGAAAGAAGATCACACTATTTCAATCCCTTCACTTTAAATGAGGTACCATTGTGGGATGCCAGCTCTGAATAAAAAAGACATTGTAAATTGTCTTTATGTTTCCAAAATGTGGCTTAAATAAAACTAACTTTACTACATCTATAATGATTTTGCTATATTTTGAGATTTGATATATAAGCATTATGAAAAAGATATCAGGAAAAAAACATGCAATTATATTTTTAAGGTAGTGGTAGAAAATTTTCTAAGATTTTTTTCTAATCCTATAATCTATACTAATAAAAGGGTAATATGCTAATTAGACTGGGTCAACCGGACATCTTCCAGTCATCCTGCCTTCCTTCCAGACAAAGCCACAGTGGCGGGGGCTGAGGCAGAGGCAGTTAGGGGTGATCAGGCCAGCAGGGGAGGGCAGTTAGGGCCAATCAGGCAGGCAGGCAGAGGGGTTAAGGGTGATCATGCAGGCAGGCAGGCAGGTGAGCGGTTAGGAGCCATGGTCCCGGATTGTGAGAAGGATGTCTGACTGCCAGTTTAGGCCCAAAACTGGCAGTTGGACATCCCCCAAGGGGTCCCAGATTGGAGGGGGTGCAGGCTGGGCTGAGGGACCCCCCCTCCCATGCACAAATTTTGTGCACCAGGCATCTAGTAAAGCAATGAATGAGAAGGAAAAAAATCTTTTAGTGCCTACCATGTCTTCTATTTTTTAGTATTCTCTCAACCCATTAAAAATATTAATTTTCGTATATCATTGGAGTGATCTTTACCCTCAATATAGTATCTATAACTTACATGAATTTTTACAATTACTGAGTATTCATGTATGAATATGCAATGCATATAATTACTTTGCAGATTTTCAACATTTTACATTATAGTGTATTAGTTATCTAATGCTAATACCAAATTATCCCAAAATTTAACAGCTTAAAGCACAAAGGAATCCACAATCCAGAATCCAGGAGTAGCTTTGCTGTATGGTTCCAACTCAAGATACATCACAAATTTCAATCCAGTGGTTGATTAAGGCTACAGTCATTTAAAATTATTTTACTTGATTTTCACAGAGAGAAGGGAGGGAGTGAGAAGAGGAGATGTGAAAGCAAAACAGTGATCAGAGAATGAAACATCTATCAGCTACCCCTGCACGCCTCCGACCAAAAATCAAGCCTGCAACCCCAAGCATGTGCCCTGACCAGGAATCAAACCGGCAACCCTTTAGCACAGATTGATGCCCAACCAATTGAGCAATACTGGCCAGGGCTAAGGGTAAAGTTATCTTAAAGCTTTGCTTTCAAGCTCACTTAACTGGTTATTGGCGACTTTCTGCACTCTTCTTTACCTTTCTTACCAGACTATTCACACAGAATAATAATCATAGTATAATGCAGAATAATAGTGTTTGATATAAAGCAATTGATAGAAATCCTAGAAAAGGACAATGAGGTTTATGGCCAAAGACTTCATGCGATATAAACATTAGTACTAATTATAATAACAAATGTATCATGGTATATCATATTGCCTTTGAAAGCAATTATTATTAGCATGTATGTTATAAATGGAAATGAAAGGCAAGATAAACATGTTAGACAAGATAATGCAAAATATCTAAAAATTATTTTTGTTATTGAGTTATATTCATACTTTGGAAAGAAAGTATTGATGCCATGACTGAAAAAAAAATGAGAGTCATGGATCATGAAATGTATGAAAACAAAGGATAAATCAGAACATGTCAATCAGTCCAAGTTTCCATTTAATTCAATACTGAAGAGAAGCTATTTAATCATGAAGTTATCTGACAAGAACATTCATGGAGAAATAATCACTGGGAACAAGAGACCTAAGTATTGTTTTTTCCTTCCACCTTAACTCCATTTATCTGCTTTTCCTGAATTAAAGTACTATTGAGCTAAGGGCAGCTGAGTACATGTGAAAACTTGAGGCTCTGTGGGAGTCAGGGTCAGAAGTGCCATGGAGCTTCATCCACTGTAGAATTTCCAATGAAAACATTTAAAAATGCTGGGCACTAAATTCAGCCTGCCCAGCAGTGAAATAATTGAGGAAAAGATCAAATTCAGCTTCATATGACTGTGTCAGTTTTCTATTGATCCAAGTCCAAAAAGAGCTGCAGAAAGATATAAATACAGCACTAGTAACACAATTAGAGTTATTCTCTATGTAAACAATAGAAGTTACTGAGTGGAATATGGACTAGATGAAGGTAAGGTAGTAAGTAAATAAATAATTAAATAAATATACACCTTAAAAATAATTATCTACTCTAACTAAAAATCTATTTCTAAATGTTGAAATAACTTACCAAGTCCATTTTAGATTGAGATTAAATGAACCATAAAGAAATATCTCATATGCTAACATCATAAAGTTTCTTAGAAAGGAAAAAAAATGAACAGGCAATAGATTATTAGAAGCTCAGAGATAGTAACATGAAATGGAGATAGTTTCTAAATGCAATTTCTATTCATTCAATCCTTTGTTCAACTACTCAGAAGTATCTATTGAACATGTATTATTTGTCAAGCACTCTAGACACTGGCGGTACAGCAATAAAATATAAGGACAACAAAATGCCCTGTTTTATGGAGCTTACATTCTACTTTGAGGACCAAATAACAAACCCCAAAATGTATGTGTATTACAGAGAAAATATGATTTATTAAGAAAAATATAGCAGAGAAGGATAGAAAAGGCTAAAGAGTGTTATTTTCAATAATGGGGCAGGGCACTGTCTATAGTCATGATGTTTCCACTAATAACTTCCCATTGACCCAAAAAGCCAAAAAAGTAATGTTGCCATAGGGATGGTCCATTATCATCATCAGAGTTACTCTCAAAAAGCGTGGCCTAGGCACCAGTTATATTGATATTATTTCAAAGCCTGTTAGAAATGTAGCTCAAGCGGTGTCCAGACCTACTGAGTCAGAATCTACATTCTAAAGAGATCTCCAGATTATTTGTAAGCACACATAGAATTTACAAAATGCTTTCCTAACAAATTTAGCCACATATTCAGACAAAAATTCTTTTAAATACATCCCATTTTATTCTTATCCTATTTTATTCTTTCAACTTCCATCTTTATTCTCCTCTCAATTTATACCTTCTGTCTGTTCATGTGAAATAGCTAAGGAAGTGTGTGGGATGTTGGGAATCGCTGGCTGTTGTCACCTAATGCTCTAGAGCCCACACCTCTATATCCCCAAAATATCTGAATTCCTAAAACATACTTCTGTACATTGATTCAAAATTCAATTATTTGGAGCATTTCTTTTCAAGAGCCTTTCTTTTTCATTTATTTATTTTTAATTGAATTTATTGGGGGTGACATTGGTTAGTAACATTATATGGGCTTCATGTATATAATTCTACAATATGTCATCTGTATATTATATTGTGCATTTACAAGCCTCTTCTATCATCATGTATTCCCCCCTTTACCCTCTTCATATCTAAGCTAGTATTAAGGTTATAGCTAAATGATTTGGGACTTCCCAAATTGAAGAACTACCCAATATGCAAACATAGAATTAACTGAGCCTGACCAATGCACAAACATAATACAGATTTGTGCAAGTAGGTATGCATGCTGAAGATTCTCTAATCAACTGAACCACACTGACCAGGGCCAGTGTGGTTCAGTTGGCTAGAGAATCATTTCATGCACAAAAAGGTGACTGGTTCAATTTCCGGTCAGGACACATGCCTAGGTTCTGGGTTTGATCCTTGGTGGGGGTGCGTACAGGAGGCAGTGGAATGATGTTTCTGTCATACATTAATATTTCTCTCTCTCACTCTCACTCTCTCCCTCCTCTTCTCTCTAAAAAATCAGTAAAACATATCTTTGGGTGAGGATTGAAAAAAACAAAAAAGTCTTGATTTGTGATTCCATCATCATAATGTGTTAAATTATTTAATTGCCTATAAATATTATGCTATTAATGATTATATATAAATCTTAATTTGTTGAACAACTTAAATTATTCATAATTCAACTATACACTTGAGGAATTTTAGACACGTTGGACAATCAAGACAATTAAATTGTCAAGGAGAGTTAACTTTCCTGTATGAATCACAAGCTTTCCTTTATAAAAATGCTTAGAATAATGGCATGGTTTTCAAGAAAGCTCTTATGTTTCCCATATAATTTATATCTAAAAGAATTTTGACTTAGTGCCTAGAAATCAATTTAGCACACAATTTCAGTTTTAAATGAAGCACTAAAGTTCTCCCATAGCTTTTCTTCTTAAGAAAGAAAAAAAGCCTGAGAGGGATAGGTTATAGCCAAGTTTATTTTATTATATTTTATTTGGTGAGAAGTACTTTCCAAGACATTGAACTTTGAAAAGCTAATTTACAGTGATCTTTATGTGATGAGGGAAATGCTCTCGTTATTGTGCACTTAATATGTAGAACCAAGAGAAGAAGATCATGCTCAATTACTTATTATTGAAATGAAGGCTTTCATCCCAGTAAACCAAAGTTCATAAAGCCAGAATAAAATGTAATATTAAAATAATATTGACACATGCTTCTTGTTTAAACAATTTTTATTAGGCTATTTTTAATTTATTCTAAATTTTAAACAGACCATAATTTTCCTTCATATCCAAAGTATGTACATTTCATCTTACAAAAACATTATCACTTAAGGGCATAGCTTTGATTTGCTTCACTGGATATAGGAGACACTTATTTTGCATTGGTGAATAGCAATACAAATATTTTTCTGACTTATTTCTAGGTATCATTTGTGTATTTTTTTCGACATGAAAGTATATACATTACAATAGCATTGACCCTGGTAATTGACATATTACATATATTATCTGATTAATTAGAAAATATTTTATTCCCATTTTACTGGTGAGTATATCGTGATTCGAAAGATTAGCTAATAGCCCAGATTCACAGGCCTGGCAACAATTAAAACCAAGTTCTGGCTTTAAAGTTCATATTCAAGCATGTCAATCTTGTGGCCCGTCGACTGCATGTGACCCACACAGAATATTTTTGCAGCCCAGCCAATATAACAGTATGTAAGAAGCATTTTAATAAAAATGTTGTGCCATAACTGGTTTTGCTCAATGGATAGAGCATCCACCTGCGGACTCAAGGGTCCCAGGTTCGATTCCGGTCAAGGGCATGTACCTTGGTTGCGGGCACATACCCAATAGGGGGTGTGCAGGAGGCAGCTGATCAATGCTTCTCTCGCATCGATGTTTCTAACTCTCTATCCCTCTCCCTTCCTCTCTGTAAAAAAAAAACACCCATAAAATATATTTTTTTAAAAATGTGTAACTTAACTTTTACAATATCCTGTTATACATGATTATTAATAACTAACTACAATGTTCACTAATGACTGATTACTATCATCGTGTTGCATTCTTTTCCCTTACTCGCCTTACACGCAGGCGTACCATTTCTCTCCACTAATACTAACAGCGAATATTTTAGCAGCCAATTGCCACGTCATTAGTCTTGGACTGACTTGTTTGGTGTGCGCAACAGGAAATATTTCTCTTTCGGGGAACAAGAAAAATAGTTTTATTTGCGTTACACTTATTAATTTGTACAGTTATTCAGTGTCTGGTAAGTTAATGTTCAAGATAAATATTAATTTTTATTAAAATCTTCTATTATTTTATGTTAACTAGTACTCCTTTATTTCAGCCCTGTGTCTTCAGCATACCTCTATCGAAATAAACCTACGTTTCTATGAAAATTAAACTTTTGTTTTTTTGCAGCCCACATACACTTAAACCTTGCTGATTTGGCCCGTGTTAGCCTTTGAGTTTGACATGCTTGTTCACATTCATGATACAGCAGGAGGCTACCTCACTGCCTGTATAGGAATTTCACATGCACTATCTCATTTCATCTTCCCAATAATATCTTTGAGCTGTGCCTTTCAGTATGTCTATAGAAAATAACACTGTATATAAAGGAATTTATTCTTTTTCTAAGCTCATTTAAGGGAGATAGCTGATATATCTGATGATAACAAAGAAATGATACTAACCTGATCCACTTAAAAATAATACTATAACACATGCCACTACTATATAGACCACTTTTTCCCTAGTATTTATTTGGATGATCTGCTGTGCTAAGTATTTTACATTTTAATTGTTTTTGTATTATTATTCCATTTCAGATATGAGCAAACTGTGATACTAGAACTAGATGGTAATTTTTTTTCCAAAATCACACAAGTACAGGATCTAGAACTTGATTGTAAGTTAGTCTGGTTCCATAAAACAATATAGCAATTGGACTGTCAGTATGTGTCTAATGACCAATGACTGTTTTATTGTAAGCAAGGAAATTATCAGATTTTCAGAATACAGAAGTCAATTTAATTACAGTGCAAATAATGAGTTTTAGGGAAAGAAAATTCAGTTAGACAGTTGTTTTGGTAATCTACTTAAGACGATGCTTAGAGTTCTGGTTTGGGCAATAGAGAGGATAGCATTCTTTGTCATGAATTATAAAACTCAGTAGGAAAAAAATTTGTGGGAAGATGATGGGATCAGCTTGGAGCAATCAGACTATGATGTGCGTGTTAGATAAGTATGAAGAATATCTATGTAGAGATGGCTGAGTAGATCTGGAATTTTCCATCTGGCCTAAACAAACTTGGAAATGATCATTTAAAAGGTGGTTACTAAGACTTAGGGGTAAATGTATGCAGGAGAAGTATTTCAATTTACTTTATGCAAAAAAGCTATGTGACTTGCAGGCCATGAGAAAGAACTGTGGTTTTAATCACTAACAGTGACATAAAACATAATTTTCAATCTACTTAAAAATAATGATAGCCTTAATAAATAAAATAATAAAGGTCACCAATAGTTATTTTTTATATCAAGTAGTTTAGTTCAATTTATCTAACACATACTTATTAAACAGCTTTCCCAACTTGCGTTGCTATCATTAAGTGGTGGTATTACAAGGGAAATATCACTCATATTTCAGTAGCCAAGAAGAACTGCATTCAAAACAAAATGCTTTATTGTACATAAGGGATTTATAGTATCAGATTGGCAGAATACAAATATCAATTTAATTGCAATAAAAATAATGGGTTTTAGGGGGATATACCTGAGGAAGAAAATCTCTTTAGGTTATTTTGAGTGGTTTTAAAATAACTGATATGTTTGGATTTACATTTTATATAGGCGCTCTGCAATAAGGTAAGTGCAGTCAAGTATGGCAAGTCTGGATAGGGAAACAAGAATGAAGAGATAAAGGCGCCTGCAGTGTGCAGGTGTGTGAACGTGCTTTGGCTCTCTGGTAAAAATGTCAGAGCGAGTTTACGGCTCTTCTTTGACTATATTCAGCCTGTCTGGTAAATTTGTCCAGATTGTGTATGCTTCGGCTGCGTAGCTGGAGGAGCCCCTTCAGTGCGAATTACAGCTGTAAATGAGGTGGTGTCAGCAACTGAGAAGGAACAGAAATCCATTTTGTATGATGAGTGATGTGCACATAAACATATAGGCTTGGTGTATAGCGGCATGGACCCAGACTACAGAGTGCTTGTGCACAGAGCTGGAAAGCTAGCTCAGCAATATTATCTTGTTTACCGAGGACCCATTCCCACAGCTCAGTGGATATGGAGTAGCTTCTGTGAAGCAAGAATGTACCCAGTCAGGTGGTGTTTGTCCATCTGGGCTTTCTTTACTAACTTGTGGTTGGAATGAGGAGCCACTATTTTTTTTTTTTTTTCAGTCAGATCCATCTGGAGCTTACTTTGCCTGGGAAACCACGGCAATAGGACGGAACTATGTGAATGGGAAAACGTTCCTTGAGAAGAGCTAAAACGAAGATCTAGACTTGAAGATGCTATTAATACAGTCATATAAACCCTAAAGGAAAGCTCTGAAGTACGAATGACAGACTATAACAGAAGTTGGAATCCGCAAAGAAGCTGGATTTAGGAGGCTTACTCCGACTGAAGTTAAGGATTACTTGACTGCCATAGTATAATAAAGGCAATGACTGAAAAATCCGGAATTTCAGTTAATCTCTATCCTTAAACATATTTACAGTATGTTTTGTTTGCAAAATGTTGCATATTTATTTCTACATGATTTAATGGACCAATGTTTATAAAATGTCATAAATAGTAAACTGTTAAATACTCCCCCAAAAATTAAGAGATAAAATAATACCATGTGCCCTAGCCTGTTTGGCTCAGTGGATAGAGCATTGGCCTGCGGACTGAAGGGATGTGCAGGAAGCAGCTGATCAATGTTTCTCTCTCATCGATGTTTCTAACTATCTCTCTCCCTTCCTCTCTGAAAAAATCAATAAAATATATTTTAAAAATAAAATAATAAAATAATATGGAATGTCAACTGGAATTGGAAAAAAAATGTTTAAAATAATACAATGTAATTGCAATTATCAAGAAATACTATATTAAAAATAAAATCATGTATAAGAGAAATATCTATAAGGGTCACACTGGTTTCTCCTTTGGCTATATGAAAAATGAAGAAATAAAAGTGCAGCCTATATTAAAGAGCACAACCATGACTGTTTTTTAAACATTATTTGTTTATGATTCCTGTGGGACTTTCAAAGGAAAAGAAAAGCAAGAAAACAGATATGTCCAATTTTAAAGAAATATCTCATGAACAAAGTATAAATATTGTGGTCTTCAGAATAAACATGTCTGGTAAATTATGAGATTGGATTTCTGTGCTGGAGATTCTGTAATATGTTAAAGATTTGTTCTATGAAAATCAGCACAGAGAGAATAAGATGGTTTTCTCACATTTCAGTGCTTTCTGAACTATTTCCAATTGAAGTGGATTAAATTCTTCAAACTATCTGATTACATTCATTGAAAACCCATAATAAATATTACCTTTGTCAATGAGATCTTAAGAATATAAAGAATTTATTTTATTTATTTATGCATGAGATGAAAATTATGAGATTAGAAATGAAATAGCAAACACTCTCAATGAAAATTTTTAAAAAATTAAAAAAATAGAGGTTCAAAATAAAATTTAGTAAATTTCTACATTTATGTATAAGATTTAAAATGTAAAACTACAGTAATTTCTATGCTATTTTTATTAGATATACTAAAATATTAAACATGACTATTGCATGAATATTCATAAATGTCCAACCAATATTTTTAGGTTATAAAGAAATGCTGATTTCCTCTTTTGAGGAAGACTAGACAAGTCAAAGAAAATAAATCATAATCAAAATAATTGTATATGCCTGTTATAATTAAAAATATTAACTTTTATTTATGCTTAGTTACCAAATAAAAATATACATAAAATTTCAAACTCAATTGCTCAGCTAAAAATGTAGACGTTCAAAGAATGTCACTGATAATAGGCTCATAAATCTATAACCCTCTCATCCACTTTAATAATATAAAATGGTTTAAACAGACTTTGGGTGGAGAGTTCTTTGTAGAAATTTATTCTTGTACTGTGAACCTCAATTGCCTCTGCCCCTCCCTATCTAGTAAAAGAGGAACACCTGATTAGCTTCACGTCATCTGAGTGATGGATAATTCCATGGAGCTAGGTGAGAAGTGTTAGATGAGCTTTCTATCAGTGGGAAAATGACATGATGATGCCTGACTCAGAACTCAAAAAGATAAAGAGGCCCTTGGAAGCACAATACTAGTAAAGCCTACATTGGAATGACCTTACACCCCTGGAGTGTGCATGATAGAGGGGATGAATGCTTCCCATGGAAGTACGGGCAGGGAGGTCATGAGAGAGAGAGCAGCCCTGGAAACATAAATTCTTGTCATGAAAAATTTTGCCAGTGGGCAGGAAGACTGAGAGAGAAACAAAAGTTAACGGATGGCGAATTGGAAATGATTGGTGGACAAAAATGATCATTACTTTTGTTGAGAGAGACATTAAAAGAAGCTTAACAGCAAACCTCTGAAGAAGCCAGGAAAATGCCCAATTTGGAGTCATTAAAATTAATGGCTCTGGCCAAAGGTTCTGAGTTCTTTTCTTTCTTTCCTTCTTTCTTTCTTCCCTTCTTTCTTCCCTTCTTTCTTCCTTCTTTTCTTCCTTTCTTTCTTTCTTTCTTTCTTTCTTTCTTTCTTTCTTTCTTTCTTTCTTTTTTTTCTTTATTGTTGACACTATTACAGATGTCCTCTTTTACCCCTCTTTGTCCACTCCACCCAGTCCCCACCCCTTTTCTCTGGCCACCACTGCAATGTTCTCTGTGTCTATGGGTTATGCATATATGTTCCTCAAACATTTTGATTTCTGACTTTCAAAAAATTTTAAAAAAGATTCAAGGTAACTATGGGACCCTCTAAGAGTCAAGACTGAGCTGAACAGACATGACCATTCCTAACTTTACATTTAGAGGCAGAGGAAAAATATACTACTAAATAAGTTTAAGAAAGACATTGGTGAGAGAGAGAGAAAAGGCAGGAAAGGGAGGAGAAAAATGACATTGCAGCTACTGTGAATTATGTCTTTTCAATATACTGTTATATATATAAGTACACATACATATACCTATGAAAAGAATCAAAGTAAAATGTGCTTAGGAATATATATATTATTTTTTATCTTCAAGTATATTAAGAAGAACTTTATTGTATCTATTTTCTTGAGAATGATTGTACAAATAATAAAAAAGAATTCAAGTACAGACTTGACATAGGTATAATGTGTATCAAACATAATAAGATGTAAACCAACTAAGTAAAATTTAGTCCCTAAAAATCATACAGAATCAATGATCTGCTTTTCCTGAACCATCAACACTCTGATTAAATGGTTTTTCACCACATGAAGCGCTTGAATATGATAATCTCATCAGTTACCATTAGAAGCTAAATGTTAATACTATCAGATTCATAAAAAAGTTGTCTTACTTTTATAAAAGGTGTTTTTAAAATATAAATAAATTCAGAAGTTAATTTCTAAAAATAATATTCGTTTACTACTAAAGACCTGTTTTTCAAGTGAAGTATTTTCTAAATGTTCAAATTTAGTCTATTATAGATAACCTAAATATAATTAAGAGTATAAAATAAGTAAATAGTTTTTTCTCCCTTATTTTACCATAAGCAATAGCAATACTTAAATAACTATTTATAAATGCTGAGTTTCATTGGAAAAGCAATAGTTTGTTTCATACAAATCAATAAAAAATAAATAAGAATCCTGGAGATAGTATACTATAAAAATATATAATCAAGAAATGCCAAAAACACAATATATATTTTGGCACTACCATATCTAGATATATTTTATTCATCTAATAGTTAATTGATTAACTAATTAGTCAACAAATATTTTGTTAAATATACATTTTTATTGATTTCAGAGAGGAAGGGAGGGGGAGAGAAAGATAGAAACATCAATGATGAGAGAGAATCATTGGCTGGCTGCCTCCTGCACGCCCCCTACTGGGGATAGAGCCAGAAACCCAGGCAGGTGCCCTTGACCAGAATAGAACCCGGGACCCTTCAGTCCTCAGGCAGATGCTCTATCTGCTGAGTCAAACTGGCTAGGGCAACAAATATTAAAGCATACTTATACCAAGCACAGGTAGAGCAAAATAATAAGCAAAACACAAAAACTTCTTGCCTTCCTAGTGTTCAAAATCTAACTAGAGATACAGACAAATATCCATGTAATTGTTTTATTATTAAACCTATTGGGGTGACATTGGGGTGACTTTATGTGATATAGGTTTCAAGTGTTCAATTCTGTCTTACATGATCTGAATATTGCATTCTGTACTCACCACCCAAAGTCATATTAAAAAATACACTTAAGGGAGAACCAAGATGGCAGCATAAGGTATTAACCTGTGCATGCTGCTCCCACAACAACATCGAAACTACAACTATAAGACAAAACAGCTATCATCCAGATCCACGGGAAAGCTGGCCGAGTGGAAGTTCTACAACTGGAAGGAAAGAAAGAAGCACATTGAGACCAGGTAGAAGGTGCAGAGGCGCCAAGAACAGAGGTACCAAGGCGCGCATGAGGCGGCTGCACCTGGGTGTGCGGTTTTTTTCAATGGGAAGGAGATACAAGCTCTCGAATGCACTGAGCTCGTTTAAGGTGAGATTCTGGGGTCCCAGACTCCTACGGGGAGAAACTGGACTGTCTTGCAGCAGTTTGGAAAGTGAGGGTGGCTTTCTCACAGAGCTGCTTGCAGGGACCATTGTTGCTGTGGGGGGGCGGGTCTGCAGAGACACGAGTCGCGGAGTCATGGAGATGTGGAGTCGCGGAGACGCAGAGTCACGGAGACGCTGACGACAGCCATTGCTGTTTGCTCAGCCCTGGTGATTCTCTGAGACCCCGCCCCACTCAAATTACATCCTTTCCCAAGCAAAGGAACCACCTTGGCTTTTGCAGCCTAATCTTACTGCAGCAGGGTCAGAGAACTCCAAAACTTCCAAATCCCAAACAAAGAGGAGAAACCTGCTGATATCACTGTAGCTCCTGCTGGGTGGACTCACACAGTGGTGGACTTGGAAATCCAGGAGCCAGGGCACACCTGGTCAGATACCAGATTTCAACTCCTCACATCTATAAGGGACACACTCAGGAGGCAGACTCAGTGAGCACCAAAGCCCCACTGAAGCAAGTCCTGCCCCATAAGGGTGTCTCCAGCACAGAAGTTCTTCTTATAGACACAGTGGGTCCTCGCAGTCAGCCAAAAATGCGAAGATAAAGTAACATGTCACAAATGAAAGAAATGGAGGAAAGCAAACTAATAGAGGACATAGAGTTCAGAACCACAGTTATAAGATTACTCAAGAATCTTCTACGAACCTCCGAGGAACTTAGTGAGACCTTCAAGGATCTTAATGAGAATGCCAAAAATATGGAAAAGGACCAGTACCAGTCAGAAATTAAACATACACTGACCGAAATAAAGAATAATATACAGAGATCCAACAGCAGATGAGAGGATCCCAAGAATCAAGTCAAAGATTTGAAATATGAAGAAGCAAAAAACACCCATCCAGAAAAGAAAAACAAAAAAAAGAATCCAAAAATATGAAGATAGTGTAAGGAGCCTCTGGGACAACTTCAAACATACCAACATCCGAATTATCGGGGTTCCAGAAGAAGAGAGAGAGCAAGATACTGAAAGCCTATTAGAAGAAATCATGACAGAAAACTTCCCCTACCTGATGAAAGAAATAGACTTACAAGTCCAGGAAGTGAAGAGAACCCCAAACAAGGGAAATCCAAAGAGGACCACACCAAGACACATCACCTATAGATGAGGACAGTGGCAGGGGGTAAGGGCATGGGGTGGGTGGGAACCAGGTGGAGGGGAACTATGGGGGGAAAAAAGAGGAGCATCTGTAATAATCTGAACAATAAAGATTTATTCATTAAAAAAATAAAATAAAATGCACTTAAATTTGTATGCAGGAAAGATATAGGATTCAATGAGAACAAATGACATTAGAACTTATATAACCTGGATGTAAGAACAATTTCTTGTAAATTTGTCTTTGAGTTGATGTTTGAAATATGAGTACAGTTTAGCAAGTTAACAGGTTATTGAAAGTGAAAGGAAAACAGAGTGCACGTGTACAGGCTCATGTTTACAGAGACTTGGTACGGAACAGACAAGGACCAAAACAGCTCCCCATATTCCCAACTCCTGAAACTACGTGATAAAAAATAAATAAATGTAGGCCATCAAAAACATCTGTCATTCATAAATAAAAAAATAAAAATTTATAAGAAATCACTTTTGTATAAATAGAGAATACTGATTAAACATATTGACTTTTTCTAAGAAGAATAATGCTAAAAGTATATATTTTATTTGATTGCATTCTAAATGGAAGAGAAAACTGAATGATTATTTGTAGATTATTTTAGTTTGTAGTATTTTTTGCTAGAATTCTGTAAAAACTAAACAGCTTGAACTAATTACATAATCCATCTCTATCTTTTCTACAATATCCAATTTTAGAATGATATCTGAATAAGCTGTAGTAGAAATTTCCAATGTCTAATTTGTTGATTAGCTATAGATTGATTCATAAAGGACAAAAAATAAAATAAAAGGCAAATTTATGCAGTATGGTACATGTAGATTCTCAATAGACAACTAACTAAAAGCACATAAAGAAAACTATTGGTACACTAATTGAGAAATTGTGTATTCAAATTTGTATACATTATAATATATTTGTAAAACTTTTTTAGACAATTATTGAATTCCTTTCTCTCTTCTAGTGGCTGTACTAAATTTTGAATGCATAGTTTTTCAAGACCTAATACTTATAAAAGAAATCCAACTATCAATGCACACAGGGATTGGCAAAATTAGGTTTACAATTGTGAGTTACATTCTTTTGAGTTAATAAAATTATTGTAATAATCATGAGCTATATGTCTTTTTCCATACTAATAACTGTAAAACTATATTTGCCCACCCCAGTATATTGAAAATAAAAGTTATTCGGGCAAGTTATTTGAAATACACTAAATGCTGGTTACTGATAAGCATGCTGAACAAGCCAACAGATGAGTAAGAAAATAGAAATTTAAAAAAAAAGTTTAGATCAAACAGAGAGAGGAGTGAAGGGTAGAGAATTTTGCAGAAAAGCAGAAGTTCCAACTTGAGCACCAGAATGGAGACTTTTCCGTGTCTATAGAAATTTAGAATTCATGCTTTTTATTCTCAATGCCACCCTATTATGGGATTAAATAATGTAATTTATATAGATTAAAAAATTGTAAAAAAGAAATACTTGAACTCTCTAATGTATACAATTTTCAATTTTATCACCTATTTTTTGCTTATTGAAAACATGACTCATGAAGTATATCTTTTATATATACAAAGTAAAAATAATAATTATTTGAATATTTTTAAATATCAATGCCAAATTTCTTTCTTTGAAATGTGTTTACTGGATAGGATGGTTAGAAATAATTTTAAGTATTATTTAATCATGTATTTTGCTATCATTGTGAGCACTTAACTTAAAAACAGAATGAGTATAGAGTATAAATAAATTAGGCCTTAATTATTTTTCAATCAGAGTTCATTCAGGGAAAGAGAGACACTAAATATTATAGAACTAGAGGCCCGGTGCATGAAATTTGTGCATAGGAGGGGTCCCTCAGCCGGGCCTGCAATGTCTCCAATCAGGGACCCCTCGGGGAATGTCTGACTACCTCTTGCAATCTGGGACCACTGGCTCCTAACTGCTCACCTGCCTGCCTGCCTGATCGCCCCTAACCCCTCTGCCTGCCTGTCTGATTGCCCCTAAAGCTCCCCTACTGGCCTGATCACCCCTAACTGCTCCCCTTGCTGGCCTGATCACCCCTGACCCCTCTGCCTGCCTGTCTGATAGCCCCTAACCACCTCTGCCTGCCTAATCATCCCTAACTAACTCTGCCTGCCTACCTGATTGCCCCTAAAGCTCTCCTGCTGGCCTGATCTTTCCTAATCGCCACTGCCTTGCCAGGCAGCCGAGACCCAGGATTTCCTCCTCCAGCTGGTTGCAGGCACCTGGGACCCGGGCTTCCCTCCCTCTGCTGGCCGCAGGTACCCAGGACCTGAGCCAGCTTTGCCCAGGCCAGCCGCAGCCGCAGGGTACCATAGGCGGGCGGCTTTGCCCAGGCCACAGCCACAGGCTCCTGGGACCGCAGCCTGGCTGGTCCCCATTCATCTCTCATGTGCTCATTTGTGCCTGGCTGGTCCCCATTCCTCTCTCCATATTGAGTGTGAGGGCATGAGGGCATGATGACCATTTGCATATTAGCTCTTTATTATATAGGATAAGGGGTTTATTACAGGAATTAAGCCTGACATACAAGAGGGAGATAAGGAAGTGAAGGTTCAGAAGGGGAAGCTAGAAGCCAAGTGAAAGAAAGACACACTAGTTAATCCTGTTGGAGCCCTGATGTGAGCTGACATGGAAATATGAGAAACAAGTGGCCTATGTGACTTTATGAGCCCTCTTTCAAAGACAAAATTCACATTCTTGATTGTAGGCAGGGTATTCATATCATGTAAAGCACAAATATGATTCTCTTATTCTTTATTTAGAAGTTAAATATGGTTTAAAAAGGTGTGCATGCATTAACAAATTTACCAAGAGGCTGAGTTTGCTGAATTGCATTTTGTTAACGTAATTAAGGTTGCAACTATATCTCCCAGAATCTTTTCTTTATATAATTCTTGTCTGGTATTGGCCAAAAGCAGAATTTCTGTGATATTTTAGAGGAGGAAATGAGGGTGCACCAATTACTCTTTGAAAGTCTATGAACATGATGATGTATAGACACAAAGATGCCTAATAAATCTAGCTTGTCTTTGATCTTCTCCATTCTCCATCCAGCTCTTTTTTTCCAAATCTGAACTTGTGGACCAAGAGTGAATTCAGGCCCACAAAGTATTTTTTAATCTATCCTCACAAAAATGATACTACAGAGCTGAAACCGGTTTGGCTCAGTGGATATAGCATCGGCCTGCGGACTGAAGGGTCCCGGGTTCGATTCCGGTCAGGGGCATGTACCTGGGTTGTGGGCATATCCCCAGTAGGAGATGTGCAGGAGGCAGCTGATCAATGTTTCTCTCTCATCGATGTTTCTAACTCTCTATCTCTCTCCCTTCCTCTCTGTAAAAAATCAGAAAAATATATTTTACAAAAAAAAAAAAATGATACTACAGAGAGGGCACAGCTTTATGGAAATTTCTCCACAAAATTGAGTAATTACTTAAGCAAACAAATGAATGAGGTGTTTTTACTTTAACAAAAGTAAATAAAAATATATGCATTTTCCACATTATTCTATGTCTGGGAAAATAGATGGAAACTTAGGTCAAAACAATTATAGTTAAAATAAATTATTTTTCCTAAGCACTTCTGAATTATATGACAAATGAACTTGTGACCCTAATACAAGAATGAATATAACCAAGAAATGTATTAAAGTGCCATACCAAATAGTGACCAGTTTTATGTAAGATAAAATAAAATCCTACATATAATCCAAAATATTAATAATAAAAGAAATTAATAAAATCATCAGGAGAAAGTTTGAATAGTCATTTGTTAAAATGTAATACCTATTCTTTACATATGACATAGAAAATATTATTTAAATTTGTGGCCTAAACTCAATTTGGAAAATTACTCAATGGCATCAGTAGAAAGTAATGCTTTTTATTATTATAAATAGAAAGTTTCTGTGTAATTTATAGATGCTGACAAGTTTATAAAGTTAAGGATTTCATGGCAGAATAAATAATCAAAATGTTACCATTGGAGTTTGTTATAAGAGAGATTAGAAAGGAAAAATGCAACATGAATATTCCAGAACCCACTGATATCTTACATCTAAGAAAAATGTAAGGAAAAAAACCTGAATGATATATATATGTGTGTCAAAAGGAAATCCACTGTGAAGGAAAAAGAATGTATGCTGGTGAAACAGGAATTTGGGGGGTAAAATATAACAGGTTTAGGAAATATTAGAAACTTTGGAAATTAGGGGGACCATGGAGGAAGCACAGTGCCGCAGAGCAGCAGAAGGTACATTTCCATAGAATGGGGAGCTGGAAAGCTGCAACAGGTACATTTCCATAGAATGAGGGGCTGGGAACAGCAAAAGGCCTATATTTACAAAATAAAGAGAAGGAAGCCCTTCATCCAGAAGGAGAAGAAGAAAGCCCAAAGGGAATAGGACAAGAATAAGCCAGGAATTACTATAGTAGCCAGTCTAAGGGAATAGTGATCAATCAGAGGGGATATCAGGCACCAGGATCAGCAGCCTTTATAAGCCATCCGGAAAAGGAACCCTTTTCCCCCTCCCTACTTGGGAGTCTATTCTGGGGAGCTCTTTCTCTCTCCCCATGTGGGAGTCTGTACTTGTTCTTCAATAAATTTCCACTTTTGCTATACCACTTTCTGTCCGTGGGTTCATTCTTCGATTCCACCAGACAAAGAATCCGGGTTTCAGTCCAAAAATTCCATATCACTGGTCTGAAGCAGAGCTGTACCTCACTACTATAAGAAATACCTGATCAAGAAAAAAGCCTAATTCAAAGCTGAATAACAATAATAATAATGATAATATCAAAAAATAATGATAATATCAAAAAATTAAATTGTAATAGAAATCTAACAAATAATAAAAGGAAGCAAAATGAAAGAAGAGGAAGTAACTGATGACAATGAAACTTAAAAGGACAAATGAAAATTATGAACAAACTGATAATTTATTTTAAAAAGTTAATGAGAGCTGCTATAAAACAGGACTTGAATCAATGATGCGAATACTCAGTGAAAATTTACTACTATTACCAAATTAAAACATTTTTAATAAATCTACTAAGGCTTGGTAAAAAGTGTACAAAAGAAAATTAAAATCAGTGTAAGAGTAATCAATTTAACATTCAAAAGTAACAGAATCAAAAGAGAGCATCAGAAGGTACAGAAAACTGTTATGCCCAGATTTCAAGATCCCCAAAAGACCACCACCTGGGAGCCAGCCGAGTATGATGCAAAAGCAAAGAGTCTTTATTCAAACCCGGGTTTGGCTCCCAGCCTCTTTACCGATGCAGCGGCGAGACAAGAGAGATAGCCCACTGGGAAGAGTGGTTTAATAGGGGGGTTGGAGTAAGGGGAGGAGAGATGCTGTGGGCCCTGCCGATTGGCCAGGTGCAAGTCGGTGTCTCGTGACACAGGATGTGGTTGTATCTATGACGCGCACTTCCCTTGATTATACTTCCAGGAAGAAGCTTCTTGCTGAGCACATGGCTGCTGCCCAAAAATGGAGGATTAGGGGCAAGATGGAGGGCATAGCCCTTGCCTTTCAAAAACCAATTCAAATAAAATAAAACTAAATATAAGGCAAATAAAATGAAACTAAACAGAAAGTTAATAATAACTGGAAAAGAAAGGTCACATCTGGAGGACACTGCAAATACTTCACCTTATTTTACCTTTTGAATAGTATGTTCATGAAGAGAATGGAATAATAGGAAATAATGCATTTATCATCAATCTATACATCATTTTACCTAAGTAAATGTATATGTGTGTGTGTTTCAGAAATACATCAGGAAGTTTTGTGTTTTTTTAAGAGACTTCAAAAATATAGATTGGCCAGACCTGGCTCTGATGTTGAAATTTCATCTTATCCTGAGATGGCACATTTGAGATGGCTTGGGGGTCTGGGTCACAGATAACCTGTCACTGATGGATAAAACTCACCTTCTAACATAGTATGTTGTTTTCAAATCAGCAGAGAAGTCATAGTCTAAATCATATATGTGATTATTTCTCAGTTCATAAATAATATATGAAATAGGGGTACTTTACTTGGAGAATTACTGATACAAGGAGCATGCATTATATAACCTTATCTATAGAAACAAATGACCTTGTTTGTAAAGCTGACAAAGGTTGGCTCTCAATCACCTGAAAGATATCAACCAGGGTAGAAATATGTGGCCATGTTGAATTTTCCCTCTGTCCTAGAAGAAAAAGAAGAGCAATGCTATAATATAACTATGATGGGTTTTCTTTAACTTAAATTTTTGTTGAATTGTGCTGAAGAATTTTAATCCTAGATTATATAATATCTAGAGGCCCAATACACAAAATTCGTGCACTGGGGGTGGGGAGGTAGGGAGGCCTCAGTCCAGCCTGTGCCCCTTGCAGTCTGGGAGCCCTCGCTCCTTACTGCCCGCCTGCTTGCTGCTCCCTACTGCTCAGCTCGCTGCTACTCAGCGCTGCCGCTGCACTCGCCAGCCACGAGCCTGGCTTCTGGCTGAGAGGCGCTTCCCCTGTGGGAGCACACTACCACCAGGGGGCAGCTCTTATGTTGAGTGTCTGCCCCCTGGTGGTCAGTTCATAGCGACCAGTCATTCCACTGTTTGGTTGATTTGCATATTAGGGTTTTATTATATAGGACAGGATATTGAATGTGAACTGTAAATAAAAAAATAAAATTTACAAAAGAACCAAATAAAATTTTAGAGCTGAAAATTTTTTAATATATATATATTTTTTTAATTCTCACTTGAGGATGTCTTTAAAATTGATTTTTAGAGACAGAAAAACCATGTAACAGAGAAATACCAGTAGGCTGCCTCTGCACCTGCTAACTCACCGGGATCTAACATAAACCTAGTATGTGCCCTAACCTAGAATCCAACAGGAAATCCTTTGGTGCACAGGTTGAGACTCCAACCAATTGAGCCACCTGGCCAGGGCAGATCTGAAAAAAAAATTTAAATGTAATTCCAGGCCCTGGTCGGTGTAGATCAGTAGTTAGAGTGTCCTCCCACGCACCAAAGGGTCATGGGTTCGATTCCAGGTGAGGGCACATATACAGGTTGTGGGTTCCATCCCTGTCGGATTGCTTGGGCAACTGATCGATGTTTCTCTTTCTCTTTCCCTCTCCCTTCCTCTCTCTCTAGAATCAATAAAAAAAAAAACATATCCTTAGAGGAGGACTTAAAAAGAAAAAAAATGCTGGTTTGGTTCAGTGGATAGTGCTTCTGCAGGCAGACTGAAGGGTACCGGGTTGGATTCTGATCAAGGGCACATACCTGGGTTGCAGGCTCAATCTGGGCCCTGGTTGGGGATTCAGCAAAAGGCAATCAATTGATGTCTCTCACATTAGTTTCTGTCTTTCTCCCTCCCTTCCACTCTCTGTAAAGAAAATAAAATCAATGCAAAAATGTCCTCAGGAAGATTAACCAAAACAAACAAACACACACACACACCCATCCCCAGTGTGATTATTGGAGGAGCATATGAAGTATTTGTTGAACGAACGGGAAGGGATGGGACTTTGCTTTCTGTTTTAGCAACTCTGCAAGCCAGAGGGTTTATTTTTTATTTTAATTTTTATTGGTTGGTTATTTTAGAGAGAGGAAGGGAGCGAGAGAAACACCAGTGCATTGTTCCACTTATTATGCTCTCTTTGGTTGCTTCTTGTCTGTGCCCTGACCAGGGATCCAACCGGCAACCTTGCTGTATCAGGAGGAGGTTCTAACCCACTGTGCTGGGCGCTGCCTGTCAGGGCCGCTCAACAAAACCCCTCTGGCTGCCCTGGCCCCTGCTGTGGGCTGGAGCTCCTCTGCCACAGCCAAGGTCTGGGTTCCATTCTGCCAGGGCACCTACTTAGGTTTCGGGTTGATCTCCGGTTGGGCTGACTGCTGCTCAGGAAGTGACTGAGGACCGTGTGCTCTAGTCCTTCGGCAGCGAGCTGGGGTTCCATTGCCGACATGGCCCACTCTTACCTCCACTACCCTGCTCCTCCTCTGAGGACGACTTCAACTATGGCAGCTGCGTACACATCTGCGTGGGTAGGTCGCCCTCTCCCTGCTCTCCAGGCCTGGCTGCTGCACAGTCGCCTGGGAGGCAGATTTCCAGGTTCCCAGGGAGTGGGGGGTCTGGATGAAAGCACTTCGCTCTGCCTCCCTTCGGGGCTCCCGGGTCAGAGCAGATGGCCCATCCTGGGCAGGGCTAGGCGGGAGAGCCGCCCCAGGGAGGCCTCCTAGCTGGGTGCTGAGAAAACGAAACTGGAGCCCTTCCTCCTTGAACCCTGTCGTCTTCGGTGTAGAAAGGGACAGATGAAAGCCTCCGCAGCCTTACTGGGACGTCTATAAGTGAAGATGTTATTTTTTTTCCGGTGACAATAAGTTTATTGTATAATCAATATTGTGTAATCATTGTGATTACACAATAACCTGCATTGAGTTATCTGCTGGGATGTCTGTGCTTTAGGGCATGTGAACGCATTTTATTTTATTTGACGCAGCCTCACCACCCCTGGCCTCGTGCTGCACACAGCCACGCCCACCTTCTCCAGCTGGTCGTTATGCACAGCTGTCCTTACCCTGAGGGCAAATTTGCATATTCCTTCATTTTATATATATAGACTAGAGGCCCATTGCAGGAAGATTCCTGCAAGAATAGGGCTTTGCTCCCATCTCTGCCGTTCCTACCCCCCTTCTCTGCCACTTCTCTCCCACCCGTCTCTGCTGAGTGTTATGAAGACCTGCCCTGTATAAAAACACCTTTGTGACCTTCAGGCCAACTTTAACACAGACATGATGTTTTGTAAATTTAAGAGTCAAAGTGCCACTGAGGTTTCAGATATGAAGCAGTCCCATAATGATACAAAGTTTCCAGCTGAATGGGATTCTCTCTTCAGTTTCCTCTGTTAGCATTGCATGTATTGTCTCCTGCAGGTTCTGTGGACCAAGGCTCATATTTCCTTCAGACTTTCATTTTAGTATGAGCCAAATAGGGGCACTTGCAGGGAATAATAAACCTGTAGCAGTAAGACTGAGCATTGCCAAAACTCTTGCTGGTGGGGTATACACAGTCATCAACATGTTGCACTAAGCCTATCTTCTGTGTTAAGACAGGCTTAGTGCAGCATATCTTAAATAATCATACTTCCAGGCATAGCTCTCCATTGAGCACAACTAAGTAAAAGGATATTTAATGCTTTAGATGTAATCAAATTTGTACTAGAAAACATATCTAGATTAATATGTAAGAATAATGTTTAAACATTGTTTTATAATTTTTATTTCTTTTGACTTGCATATGAAAAACCTTCAAAAATTTTATACTGTGTATTCACTGTTTTTTTCAAAAAATTTTGAAGCAACACTAGTGAGGGTAAAAGACATTGTTATAAGCTACATTAATTTATTTAACTGTGCATTTAAAATAGAAAAGTAGTACATTTCAGCTCTGTGTGTTGAAATCTGAAGAACAAATGAAACATTTCACTAATCATTGCTAGAAGATATGGCCAACAAATGCTCTGCTACTCATTCAATTAGCAATACTGGAATTTACACATGAAATTAACCATGCATTTATTCACTTGCTGAAAAAAAAAAAGAGAACAGAACTCAATAGGGATAACACAAGGTCCACAATAGGAACATGGAAAACTTATTTAAGCTAATAAGTGAAAACAATGAGCCAAAGAATGATCTTCATTCAAGTAAACTGTGTGACATGAGCTACACAATATATTTGCTACATATGAACCACTTGATTTTAAAATCTCTAATATTGTGTCAAAAAAGTCACTTCTCACTCATTTACATATAAGTATGGCCTATTTACATTGGAAAACATGCTAAATATTAACAAAAACACAAGGTGATATTTTCCCTGCTAGCTTTCATAATCAATTGTAATCAAGGGAATTAAAATTTCTCTTAAATTCATGTTAGTTGACAATTGGATATTGGAGCCTTAAATGGCAACCTACCAAACAAAACTGCCAATAGAGGTAGGTTTTATAGGGCAGAGTATACTAGAAAGCAATTTGTTATATTCGAAACCCCACCCTTCGTATTCCATTTTATCACTAGGGAGAACATAAATAGCACATATTAATGTTGAAGAATGATCTTCTATTTCTGAAATTATCTGTTAGAACCCAAGAAACAAATACAAGGGAATACATATAGTTTTCCAAGAAGTTTATATTTCATAGTCAGACATTGTTGTTTTCTTCTATTTAATTATGTAAGTGGAAGGCCTTTGAAGCATTTAATAATCATTCATGGTTTCCTGCTTATATTTGGAGTAAAAACGAGGTTGTTGCATTGCACAACTTCAAGCTGAGTTTTTCATAGCACTGTCTACATGATTAGCAAACTCTGAAATGCATTACGCAGTCAGCTTGCCACATGCTGTGTGGCCTTGGACCCTGAAATGAAATATGATGAATTCTTACTTTGTACCACAATGAATTTTTGTTCTTTCTCCTATGCTCTTCCCTTCTTTATGTAGATATGAGTTACTGACCTCTATCACTTCCCTTCTTACTAAAGAACTACCCTTAACATTTCTTGCAGGACAAGTCTGCTGACAATGTATTCCCTCTGTAATTTTGTCAGAAAAATCTCTTTTCTTTCTTATAACGTATCTTTACACCCGTCATTTCTTTCCTTGGCTATATCAAGTCTCTTGAAGATCTCAGCAAAGGTTTTATTCATTTACGAGACAGTGTTTTTACTTCTTGTGGTTTTTTTTTCTTTCTATTTCCATCTCTGCTTTCATTACTCATCTTTTCTTAAATGTTGTCTACTCTGATCACTAGAGCTCTTAATATACTCATCAGTTATTTTAAATTTCCAATCTTCTAATTTCAAAATCTGTGTCATATCTGAGTTCTGGCTTCTTAGGCTTGTTCAGTTTCTACAGATTGTAAACAAATAAGCCTTCTAGCATGCTTTGTATTTTTGTTAAAAGTTGGACATGGTGTATGAGGTAATGGGAATTGAGGTAAATAAACCTTTAAAGAGGCATGTTGACCTAAGAGTCAGACTGTTTTATTTTTTAATATGTTTTTATGGCTTTTAGAGAGAGGGGAAGGGAGAAGGATAGAGAAATAGAAACATCAATGAGAGAGAAACTTCATCAATTGGCTGCCTCCTGCATACCTCCTACTGGAGATTAAGTCTGCAGCCCGGGCATGTGCCCTGACCCGGAATTGAATGAGTGACCTCTTGGTTCATGGGTTGATGCACAATCACTGAGCCACACCGGCTGGATGAGTCGGACTGTCTTAATCTTTGCTAAAGCTGTAGTTACTAGAGGCTTCAGATTCCTCTAGTGTCCTTATGTAACAGGACAACCAAAGGATCCGGGTTCCCTGTCACCACTTGAGCCAATTAAGCAGAGACAGGGTTGAATCATATATGAGCGTTTATTCCAATAATGCTGGCAGTGTGGGAGAGCAGTTGGTCACCCACAAAAATCTGCTCTGACCGCCCTTGACAGTTAGTTGGTTATTTACACACGATGGAGACGATGGCTACGTGCAGCTGCGAGCTACAAATATAACATACAAAGGGGAGGGTAGAGTCTGCCGTCTGGCCTTCAGGAGCTTGAAGTCTGATAGCAAGGTGGCTAATCTTCTACGATGTTACAAACAGCTCAGCCCATTCCTGGGACTGGAGAATGGTGAGTGTTCCTGAGAAAACTCCTGGAGGGGGTCAGGGTCCCGGTGCAGCAACCAAGTCAAAGCGTGCCCTGTCCTTGGTCTGTTCTCAAAATGCACTTCTTTTCTGAGTCATGGACCCATTGAGGCATCTTATCTTTTTACAGCTTTGTTTCATCCTCCAGTTTCCCAGGGACTATTAAGAAAACTTCTTATCTATGGTTAGTAAGGTGAATACTTATTAGACAACTGTGGCTCTATTCTCATTACATGTCCTTCCCCACTCTCACTTACAGTTTTCTCTTCCCTAAATGGGGTCTGTCTTGCTACTCTCTCAGCTGGAATTCACTGTTATCCTGGAGCCCACAGATGTGCTAATAAGTGGATGCCATCTACATCTTTCCTAAATTACTTTAGTGAATGAGGTTTACTACTTCAAACTTAATTTCTTAATACATAGGTTTATTTTATTTAATTTCTACCCTTAAAGGGCCTTTAAAAAACAGTCCTATATAATAAAGAGCTAATGGTCATCGCACCCTCTTGCCCTTGCACCGGGGCCGGGGGTCCTGAGGCCACACCCCCAGCCCAGTGGAGCTCGACGAGGGAACTGAGGCTGTGCCCCCCCACCCTGCGGGGCTTGATGGTGGTGGGGCCGGCCAGGTCTGGGTCTCGCATAATTTTGAGGCATAAGCAGATAGGCGAGGACTTGACTCTGGGTCCTCTGGCATGCCCCAGACTCTGACAAGAGGGAGATTTTCATATACATTTTACTAATTTTATTTCATCTCTGACACTTCTATTATAGAGAAAGGGCAAATAGCAATATTAAAATATTTCCTCTAATTAAGTCCCTTTTAATGTGCATGAATTTCATGCACCGGGCCACTATTCCTATATAATAAAATCCTAATATGCTGTGTCCAGTAGTCTGTTCAGCCATTCAACCAATCAAAGCGTAACATGTTAATGATATGCTAAGGCCACTCAACTGCTCGCTATGACGTGCACTGACCACCAGGGAGCAGATGCTCTGACTGGTAAGTTAGCTTCTGCTGGGGTCTGGCAGATCTGGACTGAGTGAGAGGGGCTAAACATGCCCTGGAGCCCTCCCACGGTCCCTCTCTGGCTGGCCAACCTCCTACATCCCACCCCAGTCCCTCAACCTGGCCTGCGCTCTCTCACAATCTAGGACCCCTCAGGGGATGTCAAAGAGCCGGTTTCAGCTTGATCCAGCAGGCCAGGCCAAGGGACCCCACTGGTATACGAATCCATGCATTGGGCTTCTAGAAGTGACATAAACACAAAGAACCTAGCAATCCATTTATGTAAAGACATGCATAGGAGTGTTAGTCAACTGGAAATTTCTTGCTTGTTATGTCATTGTATATGATAATCATTGTGTACACTAGGAATCTTGGAATCAAATCCTGAAATCAACATAAGGGAAACTTTAGTGTTGAAAAGGTGTTCATAAATTATTTTTTTAATTCTTTTAAAAATAAAAAAATGAAGTTTATGATAACACAAAATAATTATTTCTTTATACTTATTTATCTTTACATTCTTTCATTGGATGGAAACAACTGAGCACTTTTAGTATTATTTACAATGAAGTTACAATAATTTAAAATGAATGAAATTCTTCCTCTGGATTTTCTTAACTCAGCTAGACACAATTTGTTCAATTCTGGATTGAGAGTCAGACTTCCCTGTGGTTTTCTTTTTCCTGTACCACTCATTTTCCATTTTTTAGTCACCACATTTACATACTCAACATTCTCTCCAATCTATTTTTCTCTTATCATTTTTTGCCATCATTATAGTTCTTAGCAATGTCATGTTAAAATAAATTTTGTTACAAACTGTCTGGTCTTCCTGACTTCCTTTGTTCTCTCTTTCACATCATGCTTTGCAAAACCACTTGAGTGAAATTAATTATGTAATTTTTTCTCAAGGCTTTCCTTGGGGGAAGTTCAGTATTTGCTGTACAATGACCTTCATGTCTAAGACTTTGTGTAACTCTAACCTTCACCATCTCCAACCACTACTCAAAATTTCTTTTACATCTCCAAATATGCCATGTAATCTGTCCTTCTACCCATTTGTATATATTGAATCTCCTTGGTAGTTTTACATATTATTCTGTCGTCAGCTTCTATATACCTACCAAGAGCTTATATTTTCTTATGTTAATATATGTACTTTAGATACATTTCTATAAACTTTTCTCCTACCAGAGTAGTTATCACATTTTTTTTAAAGATATACATTTTTTGCCTGCCTCCTTGGTATACTTAGACTCTCTAAACATCAGCTATATTTTTGGTTAACTGTTTTTCTTTAACAAATATGACATGTAATAGTGCTACATACAAATTTATCTAAGTCATCGATTTAATGTTCAAAGAATATTTATGTGATCTACAAAATAAATTTTTTTTTAAGTAATGGGTTAACTTAACATGCTATTGTCATCTAAATCTAGCTTGTATTTATTTTGAAATATAATTACTTTAAATTAATTCTATAATTAATATATTATACAGTATTATAGTCACATATCATAATATATTCACATTTAATTGCAAACTTTGTTAATATATCTGCATTTGATATTCACAATTTTAATATATACTTTTAATTAATTTTATTATGTAAAATCAGACTTTTTTCCTGTAAGACTATCCTGTTTTCAAGACAAACAAAAAATTGCAGATATTTTTACCACATTGTAACATGTTTAATGATAAATAGTCCATAAGAAGAGACATGAAAATTAATTTTACAATTTTTCAGAAACAACTATTGCTATCAAAGGTAGAGCATAAGGTGGAAGAATTGGGGCTAAGGACTTTTTTTGATTTTTGTATTGGGCTTTTTCAATTTGGGTTTCTTCATAGTTGATATAGATCTTATTAAGAGTAACTATGCTATTAAACATTTCTTAAAACAAGTTATTAGCCAAAAAGGGAACATTTAAATTTTCTTCAGCTTAAAATTAGTTATAATCATTGTTTTCATTTTTAAAGTTAAAAATCAAATTTATATAAATGAGAATAGAAATATTGGCAAAGCTAGACACATCATTCACTGTTATCACACATTTCATGAAAATGATTAATGGTGATGTATTTATGAATTAGACCCTTTGGTGTATATTGGATATAGTTCAGCTTCTGAATATGGTATCTATACACTGTCACTTTCATTTTAATAGCTACTTATGCAAATGCAAAGGCTTTTTAACACTTCAATGAATTGAGCTATATTGACCTTTTAATACATTAGTAAGGATTTCCAGTTAAGACACTTGCATATAAATAAGAATGAAATATTTTCTAGAAGAATAAGGTATTATTCATGCTCCAAAGGTTGCGTTGGTGGTATAGTGGTGAGCATAGCTGCCTTCCATGCTCCAAGAAACAATAAATTTCAGTACTTTTTATTAACACTCAAATTTTTTGTTTCCCAAGACATAATCGTAGGAATAGAGTGCTGTTTCTGTTTCCTTGTGCCATAACACATTGTTACAAATTACTATTGAAAGTTCCCTACATGAGATTGCTTTAGAACTTGAGTTAAGTCTAAACATTACACTGTCCCAGAAGTAATTCAAAAAATATAATACAGGCTTTTTGTTCACTCTCCTCCAACCTCACTGGCTTCCTTGCTATCCCTTTGAAAGCTAGTTTTTCTGCCTGAATGCTCTTCCTTAAAATATCCATAAGACTAGCTTCCTCACATCTTTCAAGATAGAATAACAGAGATCACATTACTCTTCCTAGTGAAATCACTCCCCCAGACTGGAAAAAATATATGAAACGATAGTTTTCTAAAACAGGATAGTAAAAAATGAAGGACAACAATCTTAAGAAATGTTAAACCAATGAGAAAACTATTCAATATCCTCATCAAGATATTGTAATGGTGGTGCCCGGTTGGGGGCAAAGTGGAGGGAATAAGGAAAAAAAAAAAAAAAAGGAGAGAGACAGAAAATTCATGAACATAACAACAGGGTGGGGTTGTTGAGTAAAATGGGAGAGGTTTAGGGTGGATAAATGGTGATGAATAGAGATTTGACTTGGGTGGTGAACACACAATACAGGGTACAGTTGATGTATTGTAGAATTGTGCACCTGAAACCTGTATAATTTTGTTAATCAGTGTAACCCCAATAAATTCAATAAAAAGGAGGAAAAAAACAATTTCCTAACTGCAAGAAGGTAAGCATTCAATTGTCCCACCTTACTGCCTCGAGGCAATTTTCTAACCAAGATGGAGTCCCCAGAAATTCCCTGATCTGTAGAGATAATGCTAAGAGATTAGGTAAACAATGGCAGACTGAGAGAGCTGAACAACAAAATGTCCAGAAATATGTAAAGAGGCCCCCTAGAATATTAATCACAGTACTGACTAGTACATGTGGGTCAAGAAAAATATCCAAAACTGGCAAAAGAAATAACAATCTTTAGTGTTCATGCAGGGTTGGAAATCATAACTAATTCCCACCAGGTAGGCATGTTTCTAATTCATGGAGAACTGGGTAGATTACTCAGAAGGGTCTTGTCTTAGTAGTGAGATCAGTTTGGACCTAGACTAAATGCTATAATGTTACCAACTAATAAATACTTAATGCATAACCTGCAAGAATCAAATGAATTGAAGTAGTTTAACTGTCCTCCAGGACAAAGTTCAAAACTATTTATAGGAATACAAAAATATCCAGCACCCAGCAAGGTAAATTATACAAAGTCTTACTTACAAGCAAATATTATCATGCATGCTAAGAACCAGAAAAATACAATTCTTAATAAGGAGAATAATCAATCAAAACTGATCCAGAACTGACACAGGTATTAAAATGATCAAACAAAGGAAAAAAGGCATTATACCTGTATCCTATATATTCAAATAGTTATATAACTATGTGAACATTATTAGAAAACCCCAAATTTAGTGTCAAGACCTTATAATCTCAGCAGTGGAGATGGAAAATTAACTGAAATGAATTAACAGAAGACTAGATATTAGAAAAGAAAAGAATAATAAATCTAAAAACATAGCAATGAAAATGATTCATAATGAAACAAAGAGAGTAGAAAAGCTAAATGAAGACAATATCAGTAAATGATAGCAAATTTCAAGTGGCCTAATATCTGTATTGTAGGAGTTGTCTAAGAAGAGCAACAATATTTTAAAAATTAATATTCACAAATCTCCAACTTGATTAAAACTATTAAGCCACAGCTCTCAGTAGCTCAACAAAATAAAAGCACAAGAAACATTAACTATCCATCACAAATATCATCATACAGTGGGGCCTGAACTTACGAGTGTCCCGACTAACGAGTTTTTTTGAGATATGAGCCGTCTCTCTGCCGTCTCTCTCTTAGCATATCATTGACATATTATGCTTTGATTGGTTGAATGGACAACTGGACACTTAGCATATTAGGCTTTTATTATATAGGATTATTGCATTATTTTCCATACAAAAACCTATAAACCTACTTTTGCCAATCCTTATATTTATTTTTTGAGCCAGGGATCACAATACATAAATTTCTTCTAATACAACAATTTATCTATTTTTTTCCAAGTATTACATACATGCTATTTGAAAACTACAAATAAAATAAAAAGTCTTAAAAAGAAAAGCAATTTTACCATGCCTTAGAGTCCTTCTTTCTATTAAACTGCTTTACCCTATTTATTTCCAAGTGGATAAAACTTTCTAAATGTTTTTATTAAATTATATTTGACATTAAATAGTATACTAGTTTCAGGTGTATAACATTGTGATTCAACATTTATAGTACTTACGATGTGATCACTACAATAAGTCTAGTAACCATCATTCACCATATAAAGTTGTTATGATAGTTTGACTGTTTTCCCTATTACATCCCTCTGACTTATTTTTTTTTTTTTTAATAACCGGAGATTTGTACTTCACTTTTTTCACCTATCCTTCCTTCCTCACTTCCCTCTGGCAACAATCAATTTGTTCTTTGTATCTATGAGTGTGTTTCTGTTTTGTTTGCTTTGTTTTATTTATTTTTTTATTCTACTTATAAGTGGAATCAGATGGTATTTGTCTTCCTCTGTCTGACTTATTTCACTTATCACAATGACCTCCAGGTCCATCTGTCGGTGGTGGTCAAAGCGGTCTCTGGCTGGAGATAACCTCTGGCCAGAGCCCGATCTCTGAGCCCCCAGTTCTTGTTTGCTTGTAGGAATAAACTCAAGCAAGAGACAACAAATAGAAGCAAAAGCAAGAGAGGATTTATTTGTAGGAAAGAAATACACTCAGGCCCTGAGCAGGCAGCTCAGCTGGCTGAGATGGAACCGAGCGCCCCCCTACTTGGGAGTTTTGAGGATTTATACCCCTAGGCTGGAATGCCCCTAGGAAAGGAGAAAGTCAGCCCCTCCCTAATGTCTCAAAAAAAAGGTATGTTTAACCTCTAAGGCTCCTTCACCAGGTGTTATGCCACCAGTTGGACCACATCTTGGAGGGCTCTGAATCTTTCCTGCTCACATAGAGGCCTGCCACCCCATGGTCTATTTTCATTTTGTCACGTCTCACATTTACTTCCTCCAAGCCCAGCTGCCTCTCCCAGCCTCTCCCAGCTCAGAGCTTTCTATCTGCCTACTGTAGCACTTCCATGTTGTCACAAACGGTAATACTTCATACTTTTTTATGAGTAACATTCCGTTGTGTGTCTCTAACACATTTTCTTTCTCCATTCACCTATTTTTTTAACAGAGGTCAGCTTTTATTGACTGTGTCACAAAAGAGCTAGTTTAGTCAAAAAGACCAAAGCCCATGTCATCATCAGACTCCTCAGATTGTTCTTTCTTTGTTTCCACTTTTTTTTTTAATCTTTAAATTCTTTATTAGTTAAGGAATTACAAATGTGTCCTTCTCCTCAGCTGGGGCAGAAGCGGGGGAGGGGGCAGGACCTCCTGCTGGTGCAGCACTAGCTGCAGGGGCAGGCCCACCAGCCCCTACATTGCAGATGAGACTCCCAATATTGACATTGGCCAGAGTCTTTGCAAACAAGCCTGGCCAGAAAGGTTCAACATTTACACTAGCTGCTTTAATGAGGGTATTGATCTTATCCTCCGTCACCATCACTTCATCGTCGTGCAGGATAAGGGCCGAGTAGATGCAGGCGAGCTCCAAGACAGGCCATGGTGAGGGTGAGTGCTGGGCGAGCACTGCCAGGAGTGGTGAAGTGAGGGTCTCACCCCAACTCAGCTTTAGCTTCCTCTGAAGAACCAAGCACCTTACCGGCAGCTGGGGAAAGGGGTCACTCATCTATTGATGGATACTTAATTTGCTTCTATATCTTGGCTATTGTAAATAATGCTGCAATTAATATGGGGGTGTCTATATCTTTTCAAATTAGTGTTTTCTTTTTTTAAAGATATATACCCAGAAATAGAATTGCTGGATTGTATAGTAATTCTATTTTAAATTTTTGGAGGAATCTCCATACTGTTTTTCTTAGTGGCCGTACCACTTTACAATCCCACCAAGAGTTCCCAAGGGATCACTTGTCTCCAGATCCTCACCAACACTTGTTATCTATTGACTTTTTTATAATAGCCATTCTATCAGGTGTGAGGTGAAATCTCATTGTGGTTTTGATGTGTGATTTTTATGATTAGTAATATTGAGTATCTTTTCTTATAAATTTGTCTACTTTTAGTTATTCTGTTAATTACATATGCATCTCTAATTGTATTTATACTGCATTTAAAAATGTTTTATTCACTGCTTTCATGTCAATTATCAATTGACTAATTTTTTAGATAAATGAGGACTTATCTTACAACCTACAGTTTCTCTCCATATTCAAAATGCTGTAATGCCCCACTGTCCTTAGATCATTGACAAATTATCACTGACATGTCAAACAGCATATATTAGAACTTCCATTTTTTTATTCAACAAACCATGGTCTGCCTCTCTCTTTCCTTTCCCCTCTCCTCCCCTTCCCTTCCCTTCCCTTCCCTTCCCTTCCCTTCCCTTCCCTTCCCTTCCCTTCCTCTCTCTGGATTATTCGTCTATTTATTTATCTTAAGTATAATTTATATAGAAAAATTGCCTTTATAGTGTTTAGTTCTGTGAGATTTCACAAATGCATACAGTCAAATGACAACCACCACAATCAGAATGTAAATCTTTATAGTTTGTGTATTTATGTACTTTATGTACAAGACATATTATACCAGTCACATACAGGGTGAGAACTTTGTAACAGTATACGTCCAATATACTTCATATATATATATATATATATATATATATATATATATATATATATATATATATATATATATATATATATATTCAGTATCATTTACTTTACCTTTACCATTTCTAAGGCTCATAGTTTCTATGTGAAGATTCAATTTTTTTTCTACCTGAAGAAATTCTTTCACATTATTGTAGTACAGATGTGCTGGCAATACATCTCCTCAGCTGTTTTTATTTTTGTTATGTTTTCTTTTTATCTAAATGTTTTATTTTGCTTTTAATTTTCAAAGCTGTCTTGGTGGGTAAAGATATATACCATAGAGTTTGAGATGGTCCCACAGCTTTTTTTCTTACTATTTACTCTTTTCCTTACATTTTGTATAATTTCCAGTGACCTAAATTCGTGTTCACTAATTGTTTACTCATCTGTGTTACATCTAGTGATGAGTTTGATAATTCTTTTATATTATTTGTACTCATCTCTTTCTTTTAATTTTAACACTGTGTTGAAATGTCTACCTTTTCACTTAAGTAGTCCACCTTTCCCACTCTATGTTTTAGTAAATTAATCACAATTATTTCAATGTCCATGTCCAAGGAAGGGTTCTAAAATCTAAATAATCTCTAATTTTTGTTCCATTGACTGCTTTGTTTCTTAACAATTAATTGAGTTTTCTTACATTTTCAGTGTCTCATAAATTTTGATTGTATATCATGCATCTCAGGTAGAACAGGAGAAAGTTAGGAAAGAAATATTTATACTTATAAATGGACATTGTCATCTAAGTCAATTAGTGAGGCAATTGAGCTAATTTTGAGGAGCAAGTTAAATTTGAATTTTAGTTGCTGTTATTTTTGCCATGGTTGTGTTCAGTGTACTGCAGATTTCAAATTCATCTGATGCTGCCATGTACTTTTGATGAGTTTGCCAGAGAGTTTTTCTCAATGTTTGAGTCGTATTCCAAGCTTTCTGTTATTTCATTGGAATTTTCTGACTATATCATAGAATACTACACAAGGACTGTATAAAAAGAAAAATTATAGTTCAAACCAACACATAAAAATAGGTGAAAATATTCTTAAGACAATATTACCAAAGTGAATATAATTTTTAAAAATATGCTACATAATGATAAATTGATTTTATCCTGTGCATACAAGTTTGGTTTACTACTAGCAAATATACTATGGAATAACACTGTATTAAAGGATTAAGTTGGAATACCATTTAATCTTTTCATTAGAGGAAGAAAGTACATTCAATAAAACACATTGTTGATTAATCATAAAAGCTCTTAATAAACCAAGGGTAACAGAAAACTTCTCTACACTGAATAATGAATACCTACTTCAAATATAGTGTCATTATCATATTTAATATTAGAATGTCAGAAGCATTCTTTTTAAAATCAAGAGTACTAGAATACACCAACTCCATCCCATGTAATTCTCTATTGAAAAATGATTCGACAGTAAAATGTAGTTAAAACCTAAGGGCTGGAAAGAAAGAATTAGAAATGTCATATTCCATTGATGATTATGAATTGTCACAATATACAAAATAATCTAGTGTTGGGACAATTAATTTTCTATTGCATTTTTTTCTTCTGCCACATGCAAAAATAATTTCAAAAAGAAAACTTAAAAGCATAGATATGAAAAGCAAAGATTTAAAACATCAAGAAATTATAAGATAGAACATATTTATCATTTGGAGTAGGGTAAACTATTTTAAGCAAGATTTGAAAGTTATGCTTGGTAAATATATAAATAAATAAAATTGCATTAAATAACATACTTTAAAATTTTTGAGGCAAATGTGTTCAGTGCATTTGTCCAAAACTAATATTTAATAGATAAGGCCTGAAAGTCAATTTTAAAAAATAAAATAATGAAATAGCAGGTATTCTTTTGGAGAAGAAACATAAACAGGCATAAAAAATAATGTGGTCTATTTCATAAGTAATAGATAGAAAAAATGCAAGTTAAAACCACAATGAGATGTCATTTTAAGCCATCAGTTATGTTATGGAATGCTTATCAATTTGATATTTCCTAGTGTTAGATTTCAGGCTACTCTTTATGGAAAAACAAAATAAAACAAAAATCAAAAGTGAATATGTGTTCTTTTCTTTGCATCTTGACAAAATGGTGCATGGTTTTTAGTTGTTCTTTTTTTATATATTTACTTTGATCACTTGATTAAGGTAGTGTCTGACAGGTCTTACTCTGCAGAGTAAGTAATTTCCCCATTGTATTAATAACTAATTTGCCGGTAGGTATTTGAGACAATGTAAGTGTCATATAGCTCAATAAAATTTTATCCATTGATTTTCCCATGCATTGAAGCATTTTTTATGAAATAATTATTACAAAGATTACTTTTAAATCAACTTTTTAACTTCATCATTCTTTTTATATGTATTTTAAAAGTATATTAAAGAATCTTTCTTTTACTATTTTTATTTGTGCATTCATTTATATCAATGATGACTCATGAATTGTTTTATTCTGGGGAGTTATATGTAATCTTTAATTGTATTTATTTTAATTTAACGACAACTCTTTCTCATTTATTGGTTGAATGTTTCACATCTTTTTCAACATATTCTTGTTCTGTGGTACCATAAGATTTTCTAGGCTCATCGTGTACTTGTCCAAACCTGGGATCACCATCCATTATTAATTATGAGAGCTAGAAAGTTTTAGTAGCAATTGTCTCGGTGAATTTTTTGAAGTAAATTGTTCTATGTACACATGTCCCTACCGATATTTGCTTCATCTCGGAGTGTTGTGTTTATTTGCCTTCTTGTCAGTGTCCTTTGGGAGAAGGTTTTCAATTTACTAACATGTTTAGATTATTTGCTTTTTATAATGGATAGGGTTAGATTAGGAGTCCTCAAACTGCAGTCAGTGAGTCAAATTAGACTTGTTTTGGTTAACAAAGCTATTGGAACAAAGTCATGTCTATAATTGATGTATTATCTCTGGCTAATTTCACACTACAACAGCAGACTAAGTAGATGTGACGTAAATTGTATGTCCCACAAAGCTGAAGATACTTATTATCTAGTCATTTACAAAAGACGTTAGCTAACTTTTGGTATAGACATAAACCACTAGATTTTAGACTTGGCAGTTTGGGGTAGTTTATGAGATTCTTAGTTCAAGAGTGCCCTCTTCTGTTAGTGGGTCTTGGATTGTACTCCCTACAGATAAGGGAGAACCACTATAATTGTGTGTTTTTTAGTTATAATTTTGTGGTTATTTTTATAGTAGTTCTCTATATAAATAAAATAGGCATACCTTTGTTGTTGATATAGCAATAAAATATTGTTTATTAACTCCCTCCCAAATAAGGAGATTAATATACTCAGTTATTTTTCCATTTCTCCATACCTGGTAAAAATGTATATTTTTATTTATAACATTTAATAAATATTACACTAAGGCTTTTCCTATAATTTTTTCTTAGTTTTTGTTTCAGGTTAAAATTATCCAAATGTCTTGTCTTGTCTATTATTTCTTCATTTATTGGTTTCCTGGATTTTGTCATTAAACTGTTCATTCTCTTCAACATAAGCTCATGTGTATTATATTCCTTTAGTCCTTGTAAAATTTAGATTTTTCCCTGTTGCCTTTATAGTTTTAAATCTATTGGGTTGAGAATAACCTTGTTAAGATACATTATTTTTCTCTCAATATATTGTTCTATCTGGGTTAAAAAATTGCTATAAAGATTTCAGAATACGGACTGAATTTTTCCCATTTTAAGTGATTTTTTTTTATTCTTGTTTCTCTATAGACTCAATTGAAATTCAGTATTTTAAGCCAGGTTAGGTGTTTTCTATGCGAATGTGCTTTTTTTTTTTTCTATGAATGTTTGAATTCATTTAAAATATCTCAAAACACATTTTTATAGATTGGAATTTTGCTTTTCCATTAGTGATGTTCTCTAGAAGTATCAATTATTAGAATGTTTATGTCCTTGTCTATTTGCATATTAATTAACATATCTATTTAATCACCTTAATCTCTTTATTCTGGATTGACTATAATTATTTTACATTGAAATGTCTACTGTACAAACTTTTTATTTTATTTTAGCAATGATTAAGTTTGAGAGGTATTAATTATTGCTAAAATATATGTACCTAATTAAACTTTTATTTTTATTTTGATAAAAAAATATAGACTCATATACATCATTGGAAACAATATAAAAAGAATATGTGTTCTTTTCCAAAAATTCCTAATGATAAAATCTTGCAAAACTATAGTACAATATCACAGCCAGTACACTGTCATTGAGAATGCCCCCCAATCTCAATGATTTAATTATTATTACATCTATGCTGTTTATAATTTATACATTTTGAATTAGTTGTTTGGTCCTGTTTCTTTGACTTATGGTTTCTTTCTTTAACTCTTCAAAGCTCATTTTCGCTTCATCCTCTTATTTTTTACTTTATCACAATAGCCCTTTGAGTCTCTCTTAGAACTTCTGCTGCTTTTTAGAGTCTATTATTATATCATTCTTCCCCTTGATTTTTAAATTTTAGCTTTAGATGGCAGAATTTTATCTTATAATACCAAACTTACAGATAATTTTGGTATATTTCCCTAAGTACTTTTTCTTCTAAATCAATCCTCCACCAATCTTTGTGTGCCACAAACTTTATTTTTAATTTTCCCCATGTTATCTTAACCTGGGTTAATTTATGTTTAACTTCATTTTTCTCCATGGGACTTTGTCTGACATTCAATTTTATATACTATGGTAGACATGGATTTTTCTTGACTCTCTTACATACATGTTTTCGTGTGTGTGTGTGTGTATTGAGAGAGAACTATTCAAAAATTTATTAATATTTTAAAGATTAATATTCAATTAATTAAAAGTTACAAGTACAATTACTTAGTCCTTAAGCTTTTAAATCCAGTATACAATGTCTACCATTCTATTTATATGTAAAGCAAGCATTAAGATTAATTTAAGAGTACTTTAAATATAATAAATTGCATTCACAAACTTAATTAAACTTTGAATATTTTAACTTCTTTTACAGTTTTGGTTTTGTTTTCTTTTTTCAGAGGGGAAAGGAGAGGGAGAGAGAGAAAGAAACATCAGTGATGAGAGAGAAACATGAATCAGTCTCCTGCATGCCCCCACTGGGGATTGAGCCCACAACCTGGGCATGTGCCCTTGCTGATCAGGGATCAAACCATGACCTTCTGATTCAGAGGTCAGCACTCAACTATACCAGCCAGACTTAATAAATTACATTTATCTTATAATTATATTTTAATTAAAATAGACATAAAGCATTCCTGAATAGTCAAATAATATTTATAAGCCCAATAAATTAAACTTACATATTATAAATTATTAAGTTTCCTTAGTATTTTAGAAATTAGATTTTTAGCTATTATCATAAAGTTAACTTACTGAGTTTATATTTAAATTTGAAATCACAATTCTTGCATACTCTCTAAGTAAAATTATCTTAAATATATATATTAGAATACAAAAATGTACATATTCCTTAATATGTAATTTTAATTTACAATTTTTAGTTTCTCAAAAATACATATTTGAAATTTCTGGATCCAACTTAGAGAAGAAAGACAGAGAAAGAAAAACATCTTTCTAAATCTTACCAAGAATTAATTTTGCACTCAATATTAATTGACTTTAAATTGCATATAGAATATCTAGCTATTACAGGGATACATTTTTTGTTGATAACACAGGTAAAACATATCAAATCGTATTAATAGTTTTAAGGTATTGATCTTTTAACACTTCAAACCAGGTAGTTTATATTTCTTTTTTTAAGTTGATGATCATTTTATTTATTTTTTAATTGGATTTGGTTTTTTACTCTTTATTGTTGAAAGTATTACAGATTCCCCTTTTCTCCCCATCGATCCCTTCTAGCCCACACCTGCCCCCACCTTTGGTTAATCTCTTCCCACCCACCCACCCCCACCTTTCCTTTGAGATTTGATTTCTATTCTATTACACATGGCCTATATAGAAGTCCTGATCACTTGCTTGTATTTCCTCTTTTGTTCCTAATATATGCAAATGCATTTCTACCTAACACTAAAGTAATTCAAGCTTGAAGGAAGCCTCAATTTTTCATATTCTTAGGAAATCACAACTTAAACATATTAAAATGACCCATTAGCCAAGTTTGCATATCTCTCATGACTTAATCGGACAATTCTTAGAACATTGAAATGAAATGCCTACTGTATTTTATTTTAGCAATAATTAAGTTTAGGAGGTTTTGTATGTCTACTGGAAAAATGTTGTTTTGGATATGATTATTAAGACAAATTTCAAAATGTTTAGATGCAAAAGAAGTATGTTTTTAAATTCTCAGAGGAGCAAAAATCGTTCCCCAGCTAATTTTAATTGTTCATTAAAATTAAAGGAATTTCTATCATCACAATTTGGATAATATTATATGCCCACAAAAGACTGAGTGAGGAGTGTGCAGGTAAAGATGAGAACTGTGAAATATAAGGGAACCACAAGACCACCCCAAGAGGGTCTAACTACAGGAGACTCCAAATAGATAGAAAGTTCATTTTAGAAGGCAATGTCTATGCTCCATATGCTTCTTTCATTGATCTCAGTGCTTACCATATTTTTTGACAGAGAAAATTATGAATGAGTGGTGCAATAATCTTGTAAATTAATGAGTCAGCAAATGTAGGGGAAGCAGTTAGAGGATTCAGTATCTCCCTAAACGATTTTGGAATTTAATTGATGGAAGAAATAACAAGTGGAACAATTATTTTTGAGACCAGTTTTATTGATAGAATAATATTCTATATTTCCAAATAAGGGCCTTTATTCTTGCAGTCATCAGGTCCCAAAGGATAAGTCACACTAATTTGGGGGAGGGAGGAAAGTTGGGGAATTGGCACACCAGAAATTAGGACAAAACGTGTTAGTTTTATTAATTTTATGTAGTAAGTTTCCTTTTTAAAATTAATAGTATAATAAATATAAGCATGTGAAAATCAAATAAATGAAATGATCTTTTAATTGAATTCTTAAGTCAAAGAACACACAAGTTTTTGTGCTTGAATGTTTCAAAGTTGAAGTTTTCTTTTACCTCTATGTAGATTTCTAATTATATGAAAAGTAGTAAACTTGGAAGTCCCACAGAAGCAAGACTGAATTGGTTAAAGCATTATTTTGTATTCATTGTAAAATGCAAGACATGTGGGTTATTATCTTTTTCCTTCTAGTTTACTATTATCTAAATATGTGGAGACTATATCAGAGAGCTGATTTTCTGATTAATTTCCATGGAGTTTCATATACTTGCAAATGTACTCCAGGGTTACTGAAAGGCACTTGTCATAGACATGTGGGTTTCTGAGTCCAAATCCTTCTCCAAACAGAGATACTAAGGTTTTGTTTGCTTTACATATTACCTTTACACATAACACTGCACTCAAAGAAAGGTTAGGCCATTAATAATCTCTGTAAAACAGAACTAGTCTTATACGAATTAGCATGAGAGGAGCATTTCAGGCCTACAAAGCCCAGCGTCACCTCGGCATGACATACCTGGAAAAGGTACAATCCAGAACACAAGGGCAGCACATTGTCCATGGTAATGTACTGTGACAGGGGAAAATGTATTTAAGCACGAGCATTTCATGTTACAGTAAACTTTTCTGACAGACTTTTTTTTGTGTGTCGTGAATTTAAAGAGAGGCAGCTTTAGGAAATAGTGCCCTTATGGCCTTCATGGGTTAAGACTGTTTCCAAAGGGAAAAGGAAACGCATTAGGAAAATTTGACTCTACATTTGTAATATGAAAACCCTTTTTCATAAATGTGAACTCTGCAGTGGGATCTCATTAGTATAATGATTCAGCATAGATAATGTGCAATTTGAAAACATGAGGCCTTTGATCCCTAACCTTTTGAATCTCTCTTAGAACTTCTGCAGCTTTTTATATCGTTTTCCCCTTGATTTTTGAATTTTAGTTTTAGATGGCATGTAAAATACAAAATAGAAGCAAGATATTTTAGACAGAAATGTTTTATATTAAAAGTTTATTGTTGGGGGAAAAAATAATTTGCCATTAAGCCCGATTCATGGGTTTACCATAAATAACCCTCTGGATTTTATCAGATCTCTTAGAATCACTGAGATCGGAAAGAAAATAATGTCTACCTCATAGCTTGCTGTGAACACATACAAGTAATGTATATTGACCTTAATGTTTCCCTCGGCTTGACTAAAGCTGAGACAAGCTGTTTCCTGATTCTTGCTTAGCCTTCTCAAATGGGCTGTTGCAGAATCTACATGACCTAACCACAGAGGTTCCTCCTTCCTTTTCTTAGAGTATTTACTCTAGAAAACATAATTTCAAGTTCTTCCTCTGCCCCTTTAAGGTGTAAACCTTTTTTAAAGGCTTCTTGATAGTTTTACAACACAAGACGGTTTTTCTCAAGGAACTTGGAATCATCATCCATTTAAACTATTATAAGCAAGGAAGAACCTTACCCCCCATTTTCTGAGGAAGGGCAGATGCCTAAAGTCAGAAGGGCTCTTGCTTTATACTGAAAAATGTCCTCCTGTCATGAAGATAATAGAGAGTTTACTTTTTCTTTGAGCGAGGCCAGTTAGGAAACCCAGATGGCCCATGGTCCTTCATCCTATCCTAGCCTTTAAAATCTCTACAGCCCCTTATTTCAGTGGAGTTGAATTCAGTCTGAGTTTTTGTTTCTCTCTCCTATTGCAATAGCCTTTAATAAAGTCTTCCTTACCTGCTGAAATTTGTCCAATGAAATGTTTTCTTTGACAATACCTACAATATTGCCTGTCCATACTGATGGCTATTACAGTACTGCACATATTGTCCAATTGAACAAAATCATGGATGCTTCAGTTACTCCTAGAAGTCCTTAGAGGCATGCCTCGAAGTTTGGCCACAAAGTGTGTATCAACTTTTCACAGAAAGCATATTTTCTGACCAAATGACAATCAACTGTAAAGGTAGAAATAAATATTTTTCAGACAAGCAAAAAATGACAATGGCACCACATGACTGAGGGAGCTGCACTAGGGGAGGACCACTCTTAATTTAGAGGGGCTCTGGAGATTAAAAAGTCAAGTATGATGTACAAGTAAGAAGGTGGGACTTAGGCAGGCAATGGATATCTATTGCAGTTGTCTCTTGCCATCATTCTTCCTCTACTCCTCATAGGAGTAAGCCTGCCTTGCAATCTGGTTGATCTCTTCAATGCTCCACCTCCCTTTCTTTTATTCACTCACAAATGTTTTTCCCCAAGAAATCCCTTGAACATCTATCTAATCCTGTCTTGGGTTTTGCTTCTCAGAGAACATGAAGTATCATATAAGGTAATCCCTAAGGTGATGGCAATTAAAAAGAACCAAAGTATATTAATGTTTAACCACTATGCCTACACCTAAAACTAATACGAAATAATATTGAATGTAAACTGGCTGTTGTGACTCAGTCGGTTGAGTGTCATTCCACGCATCAAAAGGTTGCAAGTTTGATTCCCGGTCAGAGCACATGCCCAGGTTTCCAGATCAATCCCCAGTGGAATGAATGCAGGAGGCAGGGAATAAAGGTTTCTCTCTCTCTCCCTTCTTCTCTCCCTAAAGTCATATTTAAAAAATGTAAGAAGTAAGAATGTTTTGAGTAGAAGGAAAACCATGCAAATGGCATCATGGCTCATAGTGAGTTAGCCTGAGTGAGAGGAATATTAAAGAAATAGGTAGGGCTCAGCAGGGTGTGGTTCAGCAGTTGAGTGTTGACCCAGGAACCGAAGGGTCACTGGTTCAATTCCCAGTCAGGGCATATGCCTGGATTGCAGGCCCAACCCCTGGAGGAGGTGTGCAGGAGGCAGCTAATCAATGATTCTCTCTCATCATTGATGTTTCTATCTCGCTCTCCCTCTCCCTCTCTAAAATCAATGAATATATATATATATATAATTTTAAAAGAGAGATAGGTAGGAATAAGAGAAAGCAGTCTTTTGGTCAATAAGGGTAGTTTGAAATTTCTTCGAAATGTAATAAATCCTTGAAAGAGAAATTTTATATAATTTATATTTCGACAAGATCATCCCACTGAAAGAATGAATGAATTAATGTTTTTAAATTTTTATTTTATTGTTGAGAGTATTACAGATGTATCCCATCCTCCCTTTACCCACTCCTACTTAGTTCCTACACACCCCACTCCCAGGTCTTCTCTATCCTATTGTTCATGTCCATGAACTATGCATATAAGTATGTAAGTTCTTTGGTTTATCTCTCTTTGTCTCCCCACCCCCACATGGAAGTATGTCAGTAAATTAACTTTTAAAGTAGAGCCCAGTAAGATAATTTTAATTATCAGTAATATTTACATATAGAATGAATGATCTAGTATGTGCAAAGTACATACATTTCAGCAACCATGTAAGATTAAACAGCCCCCAGTTGCCGGGAGCCGGTCCATCCTTGCTGTTTCAAGGGACCTGGCATATATGGCATACTGTTCTTAATATGTTTGCTCACCTTCTTGGCGCTGTGTTTTAACCAAGGTCACCTCTCCGAGAAAGGTTGAATCCCCAGGTAGGGATTTTCCCCTGAAGTTAGGGAGGGAATAAAACCCCTCAACTAAGTGCCAGGCGGGTAATTAATCCCTTTAACTACGAACAATCATGCTTAAACTACATAATCTTTTCTCCCTGGAATGGAGATAAGAAACGCCCTAACCTTTGTAATAGAGATTGATAGGATTGAATCAACTGGTATAAATACAGATGTAACAAGACAGAAAGACTCAGAACTCAGAACTCAGAACTCAGAACACAGAACTTAGGAGACAGGGCTTGGAAGACAGGACCAAGAGAGACAGAGCCTAGGCACAGAACCTACATAGAATGTTCTCTAGAGACAGAAGAACTTCGCTGGTGAGAGCATGCTGAAGGATCCTGGACAGGGACTGGCCTCAGAGCCTAGAGACAGAGCCTAGCGGGAGAACATGGCAAGGGATCCTGGACTGAACCTGACTACAGAAATATGGCAAGAGAACCTGACTAGAACCTGATGACCGAACCTGGCTAGAGATCTCGCACAGAACCTGACTGGAGTACCTGGACAGAACCTCTCTGGAGAGCCTAAGCAGAACCTCTCTGGAGATCGAGACCAGAACTTGGCTGGAGATCCTGGCTAGGCTGCTGATCAACTGAACGCTGTCTCCGTGACATTCCTTCTTCGCCGACTCCGTCCACACCTTTGGGGACCCCTGGACCCGCTGGGGCTGGACCTCGGCCTATGGCGCCCGAACAGGGACCCCTAGGTAAGCGCCCTGCACTCAGGACGGATCGGACTCCACCGTAGGAAGAGGGTGGATAGTCTTCGCCGACTCCGTCCACACCTTTGGGAACCCCTGGAACAGGATTCCCTTAGGTAAGCCCCCCCCATTGAGAACCCCACACTCGGGACGGATAGGACTCCACCAGGGTGCTACAGACCCCCCTATAGAGGATAAGTAGGGTAAGAAGGTGGATAGTACAGAACTTAGATTGAGAAGATGTGCCATACTGAGTCCAAAGAAAGAAGACTCTGTATTGATTCTTAGATTGAGAAGATGTGCCATACTGAGTCCAAAGAAAGAAGACTCCGTATTGATCTTTTAACACATATGCTTGCTAGCAGAGGAGTTAAGGTTACTCCCAGTCAGATGGAACATTTTATACAAGAAATACGTCCATGCTTTTCTGAGGAAGGAAAGGTGCCGGAAAGGTAAATGTAAAGGCATGGGAGAAGGTAGGCCCAAGGAGCCTTATCCTTAACCCCACTGCAGCTTTTCCACCCCGGGAAAGTGCAGGATTGGCAAGCTCTCCCTGGGGTGATAGATCAGGACTCAGGTAATAGCAGAAAGCGCCAATCCTACTCTTAAAATGGATACAAGAGAGCGTTTCAGGTTTTTCTTTTTAATGCTTGCTTTTAAAAAATAAAAAAGGGGGAATTTGCCGGGAGCCGGTCCATCCTTGCTGTTTCAAGGGACCTGGCATATATGGCATACTGTTCTTAATATGTTTGCTCACCTTCTTGGCGCTGTGTTTTAACCAAGGTCACCTCTCCGAGAAAGGTTGAATCCCCAGGTAGGGATTTTCCCCTGAAGTTAGGGAGGGAATAAAACCCCTCAACTAAGTGCCAGGCGGGTAATTAATCCCTTTAACTACGAACAATCATGCTTAAACTACATAATCTTTTCTCCCTGGAATGGAGATAAGAAACGCCCTAACCTTTGTAATAGAGATTGATAGGATTGAATCAACTGGTATAAATACAGATGTAACAAGACAGAAAGACTCAGAACTTAGAACAGAATCAAGAAGACAGAATCTACACGGAGCCTAGAGACAGAGCCTAGCAGGAGAACATGGCAAGGGATCCTGGACTGAACCTGACTACAGAGATTGGCAGGAGAACCTGACTGGAACCTGGACACTGAACCTGACTGGAGAGCCTGGACAGAGCCTGGCTGGAGAACCTAGCGAGGGAACATGGCTACAGAACCTCGCTGGAAATCCGAAGCAGAACCTCTCTGGAGTTCCAGACCAGAACTTGGCTGGAGATCCGGGCTAGAGATCCTGGCTAGGTTGCTGATCAACTGAACGCTGTCTCCGTGTCATTCCTTCTTCGCCGACTCCGTCCACGCCTTTAGGAACCCCTGGACCTGCTGGGGCTGGACCCCGGCACCCAGTTAAATATTGCTGTCAGAATCATAATTACATCAAAAGATACCATGAAGAAAATGTTCTTGTTATTTAAGTAGCATCGTTATATTTTTATTCTAATTTAATATTTACATTAGACTAATTTAATAAAGTCATATGTAATCAATAATTTAGAATTTATTGACTATATTTAAGGCATGAAGTAGGGTCCAAATTAGTTTGTATGTACTCATTGGGAAAATTATAAAATAAACAATGTTTAATCATAAAAATAGAAATGTTGTAGATTCTATCCAAGTGTGTCCCTGGCACAAAGAGATAGAATAAATAGATATGAGATATGTAAGCAAGTATACTATTAAATATATATAAAGAGTATCCTATCTAATAAAAGAGAAACATGGTAATTGGCGTACGACCGATACCCTTTTCATTGGCTAATCAGCGAGATATGCAAATTAACTGTCAGCCAAGATGGCGGCCGGCAGCCAGGCAGCTTGAAACTAACATGAGGCTTGGTTGCCTCAGTGACGGAGGAAACCAACGTTCCCCGTCTGCCTGCCTCTGAGCTGGCAGTTTAAGAAACATTGTAACAAATACACCCAACTTCAGCCAGCAGATTCGCAACATTGTAAGCAAAGGCCAGAAACCTACTTTCAGCCTAGGCCTAAGAGCTGGAGCCAAGCCTCAAGCTAAAGCTGGCACAGAATTAAAAAAAAAAAAAAAAAAAAAAAAAGGAAAAAAGGAGCGTTTGGGAGTTCAGTCACCCCCAGCCTGAAAACAGCCCTCAGCCCCTCACCCAGACTGGCCAGGCACCCCAGTGGGGACCCCCACCCTGATCCAGGACACCCTTCAGGGCAAACCAGCCGGCCCCACCCATGCACCAGGCCTCTATCCTATATAGTAAAAGGGTAATATGCCTCCCAGCACCGGGATCAGCGGAGCCGTGAGGCCTCCCAGCACTGGAATCAGCGTGACAGGGGGCAGCACCCAAACCCCCTGATCGCCCTGCGGCTCTGTGTGTGACAGGGGGCGGGGCCCCAACCCCCTGAGCAGCCCTGCTCTGTGCCTGATAGGGGGGAGCTCCCCCCCCCACGGGCCCTGCTCTGTGTGTGACGGGGTAGAGCCATAACCTCCCCCTCGGCCCTGCCCTGAGTGTGAGAGTGGCGGCGCCCCAACCCCCTGATGGGCCCTGCTCTGTGCGTGACAGGGTACAGAGCCCCAACCCCCCTGATTGGCCCTGCTCTGTGTGTGACAGGGGGTTGCTCCACAACCTCCCCATCGACCCTGCCTTGAGTGTGACAGGGGGCGGCGCCCCAACTCCCCAATCAGCCCTGCTCTGAGCCCGACCAGGGGCTGCACCTAGGGATTGGGCCTGCCCTCTGCCACCCGGGAGCAGGCCTAAGCCAGCAGGTCGTTATCTCCTGAGGGGTCCCAGACTGCTAGAGGGCACAGGCCAGGCTGAGGGACCCCCCCCTCCCCGCCCCGAGTGCACAAATTTTTGTGCACCGGGCCTCTAGTTAAATAAATAAGTGTAATGACTCAGGAAATTATGTCTGTGATACTTTAGGCTGTGGATCTGGTTAAAATTCAAAAAATCAAAACAGTATCATAAATATTCTTCCAACTAATGATTTCTACTTAGGTAGAGTATGTAAGTAAATATAATCCAATAGCTAATATATTCCAGAGACATTATTAGGCTTTATTTTGTGATATTTTTTCTCCTTCTACTTTCCCAAAAGCATGCTACAAACTGTACAATTTAAAGAGTTCAAGTTATAATCATTTGTGTTCTGGATTCATAACTAGTTTTCCTACTTCCATTCTTGCTCTCATGAAATCCATTCTACATAGGGAAGCATAGGAAACTTTTTTTTATCATTTTTCCTGCATATGGAACTCAAAACCATCTTTATATTTTTAAACATAGTTTTCTTTTCTTAAATTTTTCTATTACAGTTGATCTTCAACATTATTTTATATTAGTTTCAGGTGTATAGCATAGTGGTTAGATATTTATATAATCTACAAAATGATCCTCCCATTAAATCTAGTACCCACCTGGTATCATACAGAGTTATTGAAATATTATTGATGATAAGAAACTTATTTTTAAAATTTAAACTATGTTAAACACTACTTAAAATGTTCCCAAAATGTCCATTACACTAAGAAAAATAGAAGCACATTATCCTTGTTTACAAAACACACATGATGTGGTTCCTGCCTAATTTATCTTGTTGTCTTTAATCCCTCTCCTGCAGATATGCAAACTTTTTTCCTCCTCCTCAGAATAATCACATTCTCTTCTTATGACAATGTCTTCTTTTACCAGAATGGCCTCTTTGGTTGTTCTCTTACAAGCATTCAAATTTCTGCTCAGAATTTCATATCCTGATATAGGTCTTATATCTCAGTAATCTATTGTAAAATGCTGTATAATAAATCATCCAGTATTCAATGACTTAAAAGGAATTTATTTAGCTCATGAGTCCATAGCTCACTGAATTATGCCATATGCAGCTGGTTGGATTAGTCACATATTTATTAATAAGCTAGCTTTCAACTAAACCTTATAGGGATGACTGGGCCATATGTCTTTGGTCTTCCAGGCAGGATATTCTAAGCACATCCTCATGGCAGGATCTGAGGTTGAAAAACATAAGTGAAAGCTATTGTATGAGCCCTAGTGCTGAGATCTCATTAGCAAAACAAGTCAAGTAGCCAAACTCAAAATCAAGCAGTGGAGGAATTAGACTGCACAACTCTAGTGAGGTAACACAACATATCGAAGGACATAGGGACAGAGAGAAATGAACAATTATACCCACCAATGAAATTAATGTACCACAATTAACTTTGGCCACAATTATTCACATCCCTTTTAAAGACAAAACAAAAAAACAACGAACACCCATTCACTTCCAAGACCAACAAAGGTCTATTTAATCAGATCAAGTTCAAAGTACAGGATTTCATTACCAACATGAAGTCCAAATGAATCTCATCTTAATCCTGGGAAATTATAAACTAAAAAACAACGCCCACAAACCAAAAGTATGTAATGGTGAGAAAGAGGCAGAATAATTACAATAAATACTTTGATTCTAAATAGAGATGAGTAATAGCAGGTACTGAGCAGTAGCTTGGCCAATGCAATATATTTTTGTTGTTAAACCTCACCCAAGGATATTTTTTCCATTGATTTTTAGAGAAAGTTGAAGGGAGGGGGAGAGAGAGAAACATCAATGTGAGAGAGACACATTGATCGGTTGCCAACCACGTGGGCTCCCTCCTGGGCAGGGAGTCAAACCTGCAACCCAGGCATATGAGCTTGACCAGGAATCAAACCTGAGACCTTTTGGTGCACGGGCTGCTGCTCTAACCATGAAGCCACCATAGCATTCATAGCAATGTTTAACCCTGCTGGGTTAATGTTATCTGAGATGCCTACTGGGGGTTGAGAAGTATCTTCTAACTAGAAATTGACTTTATTCCTTGGGAGTGGATCATCAATTCATTTTTCTCCATTTTACTTATCTTTTCCTCCTTGGATCTCATTTGTTTTTTCATTAAACTTCTTAGGCACTGCTTTAAAAGGCATAAGAAAATATTGCAGAATTTTCTCAGCCTGTTTCCTAGGGAAAAATTGGAGGTTAAGAGAGTCTATAGAAACTTGTTTCATTATTATTTCTTGAAAATTCTTGTTAGTTTTACTACCAACTGATTATAATCAACAAAAGCCACACTCCTAATTGCTTTCCTGCTATGTCTTCCTCTCTGGACTTATTTTCTACTATTTCGAAGCTAGGCTTCTTTGTGCTATAAACTAAAGCTTTCTAGAAATTCTTTTGAGAGAGCTGAAAGTGTCTGGGAATGACTGCTCTGACTTTTTAAAAGGTCATGACGAAGAGTTTCACAAGTCCATGGCTGTGAGATCTATAGTCTGAGGCCATGTCTTATTTGAGAGTATTACATTGCCCCAGGGAAAGAATCAATGTTTTTTTTCTAATCTAGGAACTTCTAGCCCCTCTTGCAACTGTAGTTCATTTATTTTTCTTTTGACCACATCTCTTTCTTGCACTATCTTATAATATACAGTTAAAAGGTGCACTATCTTATAATATACAGTTAAAAGGTGCACTATCTTATAATATACAGTTAAAAGGTATCAGCTGCCACTTTCAATAGTTAGCCTGGAGAGTTCTTTTTCACCCAAATCCAAAAGTTTATAATGCAATTTTATGAAATAGTCCATCACTACATATTACAGCTGCTTCTCTCTTTGTGTTTTTACAACACCGAACTTCCGATACCTAATGTGTGTGTTTTTTTATTTTCTCACACCAACCAAGTCTTCAACACTTCAGACACCGACTGGGTCTCCTACCGGTAAATTCAGTTCTGTTACTAACTGCCTGGAGTTAGTGCAGACCCGACAGGTTAAGGGTTCAACCTGACAAAACTGGGTTGGAAGGTGAGGCTGCAAGTTCCAATCCTCTGATCAGCTGATTGATTCCTGGGGCACCCAGCTTCCATCCTGAACCTCTAGGGGCCCACCAAGTGCCATCTCATTAGCATAAATTCAGGCATGCTTAAAAGGGGCTTTTTGTAAATAACAAAAGATGTACTTCTCATACCTATCACTTAGGAAATTCCAAGGTTTTTAGACACTGTTATGCCAGAATCATGGGATGAAGATCAAATATATATTTCTTAATATATGACAACTAGAGTGGCAGGGGGGCAGTCCTTTAGCCCGGCTTGCCCCCTCTCACAGTCCGGGAGCCCTCAGGGGCGAGAGGCAACCTGGCAATCTGGGGAAGGCGACGCCCCCGTCACACCTCTGCTGCTGCCACACCTCTGCTGCTGCCACTGACGGCAGCGCAAGCCTTGCCCAGCCCTGGTTACCTGAGCCTCGGGCAGCCCTGGGCGGCTGGGGGGCTGAGGGGGTTGGGGGTCTCCAGAGGCAGGCCTTGCCTCATGCCTGCCACCCCAGCAGGGCTGAGGGTACTGGGCACCACCATCTTGTGGCTGTGGGCTCTGCCATCTTTGAGGTTGTGGCAGTCAATTAGCATATTCCTTCCTTATTGGCTGTGGGTGCTGCCATCTTTGCTATGGTGTGAGGGTCAATTAGCATATTCTCTCTTTATTAGATAGGATAGGTCATGAGTTTTCCTGGATCCTTAGGGCAGCATGGTCATTTTGTAAGCTTCTGCTAACCAACATAATATATTTTGTTATGTTTTATTTTTAATATGTAGCACTCCACTTTAAATACTGATTTCTGTATCAGATTTCTATTAGCATGATTATGCTATATAACCAACCACTTCAAATATCAGTGGCTTAAAACAAAAAGCATTTATTTTATCCCCCAAGGGTGTAGGATAAAAATTCTGCCTGTGTTTGGGTGTACAGTTCTCCTTACTTTGAGTATGGCTCACTCTTACATCTATCTATCAGGCAATCAGTTTGCTGTCAGATTGGGTGACAGGATGATTTTACTTATTTCTCATCTTCTAGCAGTGGTCCAGGCATGTTATCTGGCAGTAACACAGCTTCAAAAGTAGAAGCAAAAGCCTCTATTTATATGAAATTGTCTTTTATAACATTGGCCAAAACAAGTCAAATACCTAAATTCGCATTTCTCAGACTCAAAAAGTAGCCTGTGAAGTCACATGGTGAAAAAATAAATGGTTAAAAAAGAGAACTGGGACCATTGATGCAATCAATCAATGACATCTTTCTGACTGAATAAGTTTAAGTGCCAGACATTTCTTGTAACAACTTGTTATCATTCTCCTATTTTATTTCCTCAGTATGTGCTGCAATTCTGAACTGTTTCGGTTTTGGTCCTTAGAGTTTATATTAAAATTAAAACTTTAGATCCAGGTGTTTCATTATTTCTGGACTATTATGAAAATTTATATTGCATAACCAGGCCTTGTGGAATTGTTGGTGTTTTGATGTGAGACTGTAAAAAGCAGTACCATAGTTTGCCACATGTAACAAGCACTGCACTGTTTCTGTCAGATCCCCACAGGCCAGGTTGAGGGACCCCACCAGTGCACAAATCCGTGCCTAGTATGCATATAAGATCTTTGATTAATCTCTTCCTGCCCTTCCCCTCCCCCCTTCCCTCTGAGATTCATCAGTCTGTTCCATGTTTCCATGCCTGTGCATTGAGCATCTGCAACCTGGTGGTCAGTGCACATCATAGCTACCAGTCAAATGGTCAGACAGTCAGATGGTCGCCTAGGCTTTTATATATATAGATAAGTTGATATATAATGGAATCAAGATAATTTGACATTCATCTCAGAACTTAACAAACAATAAACAAACAAAAAAACATTTTGAATTTAAAAGAGATGGCACAGCGATTTAAAACCAGTGAAAAGCAGCATGAATAAACCATTTAGAAAATTGGATTAATGAGGCAGGTTAAAGTCTTCTAAGGTGGTCATGAGATATTTCTAGATGAATTATTTGCCAGTAACAAAAGGATATTATATTTTGGGGAAAGGAATCATGACAATAAATACTTTATGTAGTGGAGCTATAATACATTATGTAAATAATGGCTTGTCCTACCTAAATAATTCAAGGTAAAAATGAAGAAGAAAAGATGGGAGACAATTAAAAATCTGATCCTTGTTGAGTATGTTAGTAGAAGTTTAAAAGAACCATATGAGAGTTTGGGATTTTTTTTCTAGGCAGTATTAAGAATGTACTCAATTTTATATATGGAAATTTAGGAATCACTAAAACTGCCCAGAATCTGTGGACAGAAAGTGAAAAACGAATAAGAAGATAGAATCAGAGTTGTAATTGATTTAGATTCATCGAAAGCATAATTTGAATGAAGGAGAAAGAGTATGAAATATGTAATTTCATTAAAATAAATTTATATACAAGACAATGGCATACTTAAAGACTAGAAAAGAAGTTATGGAATAAATAATGGTTTGTGCTGGGTTCTTGTGTTTGAATTCTGATTACAGAGATATGGATCAATACCGAATATCAAGCTATACTACAAAGCCACTGTTCTCAAAAACTGCCTGGTACAGGCACAAGAACAGACATATAGACCAGTGGAACAGAACAGAGAACCCAAAAATTGACCCAAGCCATTATGCTTAATTAATATTTGACAAAGGAGGCAAGAGCGTTCAATGGAGTCAAGACAGTCTCTTCAATAAATGGTGTTGGGAAAATTGGACAGATACATGCAAAAAAAACCTGAAACTAGACCACCATCTTACACCATACACACACACAAAAAAACTCAAAATGGCTAAAGGACTTAAATGAAAGACAGGAAACCATAAAAAATCCTGGAAGAAGCCATAGGCAGCAAAATAGCAGACATTTGTCGTAACAATATATTTACTGATACAGTTCCTAGGACAATGGAAACTAAGGAGAAAATAAACAAATGGGACTACATCAAAATAAAAAGCTTCTGCACAGCAAAAGAAGCCATAAACAAAACAGCAAGAGAGCCCACTGCATGGGAGAACATATTTGCCAATGTTATCTCCAATAAGGGTTTAATCTCCAACATTTACAGGGAATTTATACAACTTAACGAAGGGGAGATAAATAATCCAATCAAAAAATGGACAAAGGACCTAAATAGACACTTTTTGAAAGAGGACATACAGAAGGCCAAGAGACATATGAAAACATGCTCGGAGTCACTAATCTGAGAGATGCAAATTGAAACAACAATGAGGTACCAGCTCACACCTATCAGAATGGCTATCAACAAGGATGTAGAGAAAAAGGAACCCACATGCACTGCTGGTGGGAATGCACACTGGTGCAGCCACTATGGACAAAAGTATGGCATTTCCTCAAAAAATTAAAAATGGAACTTCCATTTGACCCAGTGATCCCACTTCTAGGAATATATCCCAAGAAAACAGAAACACCAATCAGAAAGAATATATGCACCCCTATGTTCATAGCAGCACAATTTACAATAGCTAAGATTTGGAAACAGCCTAAGTGCCCATCATCAGATGAGTAGATTAAAAACCTGTGGTACATCTACACAATGGACTACCACCCTGCGATAAAAAAGAAGGAATTCTTACCATTTGCAGCAGCATGGACGGAACTGGAAAGCATTATGCTAAACGAAATAAGCCAGTCAGAGGAAGATAAATATCACATGATCTCACTCATTTGTGGAATATAAAGAAATAATAAACTGAGGAACAAAAATAGATACAGAGACAAAGAAGCATCGAACAGACCATCAAACCTCAGAGGGAAGACAAGGAAGGGTTGGAGTTGTAAGAGATCAACCAAAGGACTTGTATGCATGTATATAAGTATAACCAATGGACACAGACACCAGGGGAATGAGGGCATGTTCCAGGGGTTAGGGAATGCTGGAGGGAGGTCCATGGGGGAAAAGGGAGACATATGTACTATTTTTTGTAATACTTTAGATAGATAGATAGATAGATAGATAGATAGATAGATAGATAGATAGATAGATAGATAACGATATTAATCTGTTGTGTTAGAAGCTATTACAGATGTTATTCCTGGCTAGTAATATACTAAGAAAAAGCAGCTGTAAGAGAACTTTTGGAAGCTTGTTATTTTCCATTTATTGACATTTTTTTCTGGTTTCCTGGGTATATGCACTTTGTTAGAATTGATTTAGATGTATACTTTTGATTTTTGTACTTTCTTATAAGTATATAATATTTCTGGAAAACGGTTAATTACACAATCCCACAGTGAATTACCAACAAAATATAGTTCTGGAAAGGCTCAGGAGTCCACTTAAGACACTTCAGCAACACAATTCTTTATATATTTTGGAAATTAACCCTTATTAGATATATCATTGGCAAATATGTTCTCCCATATAGTGGGTTCCCCTTCCGTTTTGTTAATAGTTTATTTTGCTTTTTAGTTTGGGGTACTCCCATTTGTTTATTTTTTTCTTTATTTCACTTGCCCTAGGAGACATATGGCTGAAAATATTGTTCTGAGCGATGCCCGAGGACAATGGAAAATTATTTAGACATAATAAAGAAAGGAAATTCTTCCATTTGCAACAACATGGATGGATCCTGGGGGCATTATGCTAAATTAAATATGACAGACAAAGATAGACAAATACTGTATGTTCTCATTTACACATGAACTCTAAAATAGCCAAACTCATAGACCCAGAGAACAGAATCATCATTAGCAGTGGCTGGTGTGTAAGGGAAACATGAACATGTTAGTCAGTGTATTGCATTGCATTATATAACTGCCTTTGTTTTATTGTAGTCCCTAAGTTGGTCTGACTTTTCTTTCATGAGTCTATCATTTTTAGTTTTTCCTTCTGCGTTCCATATTAACATATACCCTGTTAATATAAGAATTAGGAACATGTCCATTTTTTTTTAATTTAGCATTTAGTGTGTGGAATGCACAGAGCTAAGTGTTTGAGACTTATAATTGAATTGGTTGTTGCTAATGATCATATGAAGAGAATACATTTCTTCTTACAATTTGATGAATAAACAGAAGCTTTGTGAGTTTAGGCAAACTGCCTAGATTATAGTTCATAATGAAAGTACAGAGACTTAAACTATGTTTAGTCTGACTCAAACACCCATGCGCATTAAAATTAAGTAGTCATTAAAATAAAGGATATTTAATAACCTTTCCTAATTTTACTCCTGGGCTCCCAGAAAGTATTTTACCACTGAGGTCTCTTGAGATGGGGAAAAAATAGCTAGCTCCTTGTAGTTACTACTTCCGGTTTTCACATAGGGAAATACTACATTACGTAAAGAAACTGAAGAGCTGAAAAATGTGAATTATTGGTAGTCCCATTTTCATCTATATATTTTAATTAAATTTATTGAAATGACATTGGTCAATAAGATTATGTAGATTTCAAGTGTAAAATTTTATGCTACATCATAGGCATATAGCATAGGTATATTCATTCCCTTGATATCCACCACCCAAAGTCAAATCACCTTCTGTCACCATGTATTTGACCGCCTTTACCCTTTATTACCTACATATCCCCTTCCCTCTGGTAACCACAGTACTGTTTTCTATGCCTACGAGGTTTTGTTTGTTTTCATCCCACATATGAGTGAAATTATACGGTTCTTAACTTTTGTCTGACTTATTTCACTTAACATGATATTCTCACGATCCATCTATGTTGTTGCAAATGGCAGTCATCTATGTATTTTTATTTAGTTTGTCTAGCTACCACCCTATAAGAAATAATGTGAAAATAAACAAGAGTTATCAATATAACTTTCGAAAACCAAAACATCTTTATAAATAGAGCTTACTATTTATATCTTTTTGAAAATACTTTCATGTTATTGGTATTAAATAAATGGAATAAATTATTGAAGGAATAAAATGTTGCATTGAAAATATGGGGATTTAATAAAATTTTAATTAGCAAAAATGTTGACATGCTTTCCATAATAAATTTTACTGCGGTTTGATAAAGTATCCTTCAGATTGCCTTTACATATGATGTGGAGCTCTTAAAGTGATATAAAATATATCGCTATGGAATTCACTATGGTTTAATTTTTTCACAATGCACATTAAAGAATTATCATGTATATGATTATCACACCTGAAGGGACGTTTTGTATGTTTCCTAATAGTTTATATAGAAAATCTTTTAAAATTAAAAGGAATGTTTGTTTTTCTATTCATCCTGTGATTTAAGATAACAGAAGATTGAAAGCATGGTAGAATCATGCATGTCTATTTCACTAAGTACTGCTTTTCCACTCTGGAGATTATGATAGCACTTATTAAACAGAAAATTTATAATTTTTCACATTTCTGTTCCTTTAATATTTTAACAGTAGGCTTTATAAATTTTTACTGTTACCATTAGGCCTTTAAGTTACATATCTATTTGTATACATACATTCTTAGGTCCTAATTTATGTTAAAATAGCTTTATCATTTATTATGTTTAATGTTCTACTATCAGTAATATTAATTCTGTGTATTGTTTTGCAAGTTGTCTCCCAGAAAATCCAATATTCACAAAAACTAAATCAAATGAACGAGTATTTTAAAACTGCTCACAGATAGGAAACAACAAACTAATTGGGTATACAAATTAGAACTATAATATCTCAGCTTTTCTTTCAGTATAAATTGTAGAAATCTTATCCTATATAATAAAAAGCTTCCGGAACCAGTTTGGCTCAGTGGATAGAGCGTCGGCCTGCGGACTGAAGGGTCCCGGGTTTGATTCTGGTCAAGGGCATGTACCTTGGTTGCAGGCACATCCCCAGTAGGGGGTGTGCAGGAGGCAGCTGATCGATGTTTCTCTCTCATCGATGTTTCTGGCTCTCTGTCTCTCTCCCTTCCTCTCTGTAAAAAATCAATAAAATATATATATATATATATTTAAAAAAGCAAATAAGTAAATTGTCCCCATGGGCAGGAGTTCAACTGACCAGGAGTTAGACGTGTGCTGACCACCAGGGGGCGATGGGGACAGGCAGCTGGGGGAAGGGAGGCCTCTGCCCTGGCAGCTGGCAGCTGGCAGCTGCTAGGGACCCTACCGGGCACGAATTTCATGCACTGGGCCTCTAGTATATGATATAAAATTGCTTAGAATTAGGAAAGAAAAGTGACATAGGAATCTGAGAATAACAAGTAAATTTAAAGTCAACAATCAGAAAGAATACAAATATATTAAATAAGGATGTCATTAACTCACCTCTGCCTTAAATGGTCCCAGACCAGGAAAGTTCATTACTTATCTTCTAAAATTCTATCTTTGTGGCCTCTCAAGATTTGTGAGCACCTTTAGCTGGTTATCCCCATGGACATGGCATTTCACCATCCAGGGAAACTTGTTATAATCTGCATGCACCACAAATTCAATGGACATTTCCTATTCATGATTATTTATAAAAAAATGCTAAATAAGACTATCTTTCTCTGTGTTAATAGAAAATTGGCACAAATAATCGCAAACACTAGGTAATCCATAAATCATTTATACTTGATTTTAGAATTTATTATGTAAATTGCATTCTACAGCAGAATTGTCATTCTAATACAATTTGCTTAGGATGATATTTAAATTAGTTTTCATTCCCTTGACATCCACAACTGAAGGTGAAATGAGTCAGCAAACAAGTGACTTAGGTACGGAAAAAATATACTTGGAAATAAAAATGTACTATGAAGAATTTTAAACCTTTTTCTTCCAAGGGCCATTTGGATATTTATAACATCATTCTCAGGCCCTTCAAAATTATCCATTTAAAAATTAGCCTGCTGCCGAAACCGGTTTGGCTCAGTGGATAGAGTGTTGGCCTGCGGACTGAAAGGTCCCAGGTTTGATTCCGGTCAAGGGCATGTACCTGGGTTGCGGGCATATCCCCAGTAGGAGATGTGCAGGAGGCAGCTGATCGATGTTTCTCTCTCATCGATGTTTCTAACTCTCTATCTCTCTCCCTTCCTCTCTGTAAAAAATCAATAAACTATATTTTAAAAATAAATAAATAAAAATAAAAATTAGCCTGCTATATTTGGTCAAACATTTAATTGTTGTAGAACTGTTTATTTCTCCCTTTAATTCTGTCAATATTTGCTTCGTATATATAGTCTACAATGTTTACTTTACATATTTTGGTACTGTGCTGTTATGCTGGGACTGACCAGCAGACCCTGAACAATGGATGAATGATTTCTCTGACACGTTTCTGTGAAAGAGAGACTAAGGGACTACTTGGCTATCGCCACCAAGTAGCCCTGTTCGCCTGCCTCCTTGGGCTTTTATTATAACAACAGCTTGAACTCAAATTAACTATTAGATACTATCAGCAGGGTAAGCAACCTTGAGAAAACACCTGCATCTGTAGTGTCTTTCAAGGATGTTTTGAAGTCTAAACATAAAGATTCTACTAAAACACCTGGGGGCTCAGATTTGTTTGGAAAAGTCAAGGCAGGGGCTGTCGCCTTTGGCAAGGCCCCCCAGAGACCTCTGACCTTTCAGAGAATCTTTACAGACTTTCCAACCAGTGCCATGCTTCCCCACATTGCTAGGTTCATATATGTTTATAGCTGGTATATATTTCTGATTAAATGACACTTTTATCAATATTGAATGCCCTTCTTGATCTCTTGTAATAGCTTTTTACTTAAAGTCTATTTTTGTCTGATATTAGTATACCAACCCAGTTCTTTTTTAATTATATTTGCATGAAATAACTTTTTCCATACTGGTACTTTCAACCTATTTTTATCTTTGTTTATTAAGTGAATATTTTATATAAATTATATCATTGGACCATAGTTGTTGTTTTTAAGGCATTCCACAATATCGACCTTTAAATTGGAGAGTTGAATCCCTAAATATGAAATAGTACTTATGAGGAAGGACTTACTTCTGCTGATTTGCTATTTGTGGTTGGCATGTTAGTTTCATTGACCTTTTGTTGTCCATTGGTGACTTCATTTGTATTTAGTTTTGGGGTTTTTTTGCATTTAATCACTTTGATTTCTCATTTCCTTTCTATATATTCTTTAGATATTTGAGTTTACCATGTGTATTATTTTTAACATCTAAATTTATAAGAATCTAATTTGAATTGAAGTGAACCTGACTTTAATAGCATACAAAAGCTCTACTTATACAATGCTGTTCTTTTTTATGTTATTGTTTTATAAATTACATCTTTGTGCATTATGTGTCTCCAAACAGATTTATAATTATTTTCATGCACCTGTCTAAATCAGGTAGGAAATAAAACATGGAATTATAAACCAAAAACACAATCATGCAGGCTTTTACATTTCCCCATGTAGGAGTGGTTCTCAACCTTCCTAATGCCACGACCCTTTAATACAGCTCCTAATGTTGTGGTGACCCCCAACCATAAAATTATTTTTGTTGCTACTTCATAACTGTAATTTTGCTACTGTTATGAATCGTAATGTAAATGTCTGATATGCAGGATGTATTTTCATTGTTCGCGACCCACAGGTTGAGAACCGCTGCCAGGTCATTTATTTCTTTATATAACTTTGATTTATTGTTCATTGTTTTTTAATTTTAAACTGCAAAACTTCATTTGGCATTTCTTTTGGGAAAGTCTAGTGACTTTCCCTCAACTTATGTTTATCTGTGAATGTCTTACTATTTTATTCATTTTTGAAGGACCATTTTCCAGCTACAAATACCTGGTTGAAAGGTTTTGTTTTTTTTTGCTATTTATTGAATGTTATTCCACTGTTTTCTGTCCTCCATAGCTTCAAATGAGAAATCTTTTGTTTATCTTATTGTGTATTCCTTGTAAGCGATGAGTCTCTGTCTTCGTGCTAATTTCAAAATGATTTCATTCATATGTGGGATATAAAACTGAAATGTGTCAGCATAAACAGCAGTGTGGTGGTTACCAGAGGGAAGGGAGGTGGAGGAGAAAGGGGTCCTAATATATGGTCACAGGAGAATATTTGATTTTGAGTGGTGGGCACACAGTGTAATATACAGATCTTGTAACATAGAAACAAACACCTGAAATCTATCCTATATAATAAAAGCCTAATATGCTAAGTGTCCGACTGTTCATTTGACCATTTGACTAGTCACTATAATGTGCACTGACCACCAGGGGGCAGATGCTCCAACTGGTAGGTTAGCTTGCTGCTGGGGTCCAGCCTATCGGGACTGAGCAAGATGGGTTGGACATGCCCTGCAGCCCTCCCACGGTCCTTCCCCAGCCCCAGTCATGCACTGGTGGGGTCCCTCAGCCTGGCCTGCACCCTCTCACAATCCAGGACCCCTCAGGGATGTGAGAGAACCGGTTTCTGCACGATCCCTGCAGGCCAGGCTGAGGGACCCTGCCCCTGCACAATTCTGTGCATCAGGCCTCTAGTATGATCATATTAACCAATGTCACCCCAATAAATTTAATGAAAAAGAAAACAAAAATAAAAACATTTTTTAGTTTCAAAATGCAATTATAATGCAAAATGCAAGTATGGTTTGGGTTCCTTTAAGTTTATCTTATTAAATTATATTGCTATTCTTGGATTTGTAGATTCATATAAATCATTAAATTTAATATTTTGGGCCATTATTGATTCAGATCTTCTCTCTGTTCCTTTCTCTCTCTCCTTTTCTTTTTCTCTCCATTTGACACACCCCACATCTATTTCTAGGACTCCCACAATGCCTACATGTTCCATCTGATAGTGTTCCATAGGTCCCTTTACCTTTATTTCAGTTTTTTACTATTTTTTACTTTATGCTCTTCAGTCATGATCATTTCATTTATCCTTTCTGCACAGTTGTTAATATTTTCTGCCTGTTCAACTCTTACAATAAACTTCCCTAGAGAATTTTTAAATTTAGTTATTGTATTTTTTAGGTCCAGAATTTCTTTGGTTATTTTTTATAATTTCTATCTTATTATTAATATTTTAATTTTATTCATATATCATTTTGCTGATTTCTTTTGTCCCCTTTTTCATATTTTTCTTTAAGTCTCTGAACATATTTAGGAAAGTTATTTTAAAGTCTTTGTCTAATAAGTTAAATGTCTGGGCTTCCCCAAGGATGGTTCATATCAATGTATATTTTTCCTTTGAATAGCCATGCTTTTTTCTTTTTATGCTGTGATTTTTGTTGCTGTTGAAAAATGCACACTTTAATATTATATTGGTAATTCTGATAATAATATTGTTTCTTTCTCCCAGTTTTGCTGTTGATATCCTATATAATAAAAGCGTAATATGCAAATAAACTGAACGGTGGAATGACCAGTCAGCAGGGGGCGAGGCCAGGGAGCAGGTGGCACCAAGCCAGCCAAGCCACGTGCTAATGGGAGCATCCCTTGATTGGCCTGCCCAGTCACCTCCCACAGACTGGGGGCTCCCGGACTGCAAGAGGGTGCAGGCTGGGCTGAGGGACCCTTCCCTTGAGTGTACAAATTTTCATGCATCGGGCCACTAGTCTATAATAATAAAAGGGTAATATGCTAATTAGACTGGACTTCTTTCGGACATCATTCTGGACATCCTTCCTGCTGAAGCTGGGGCCGGAGGGAAGCCAGCCTGGGTCCTGGATGCCTGCAGGCAGCCCGGGGGAAACAAGCCCAGTCCTGGGTGCCTGTTGGTGGCCGGAGAAGGGAAGCCCAGGTCCCAGGTGCAGGAGGAAAGCCAGTGCTGGCAACCTGGGTCCTGGGTGTGGAGGGGAAGCTAGTGCTGGCAGTCAGGGGAAGGAAGGCCTACTCTTGCACAGATTTTCATGCATGGGGCCTCTAGTACATATATAAAAGGGTTAGAGATTTTTTTCAAACTATTTTTGTAAAGATTATTTTTCTTCTTGTCTGTGGTCACTGAAGTCTCTCTTTCTTTTGCTCATGTTTTGACATGAGATTTCCTTGGACAGCTAGAACTAAAAACAAAAATAAAAACAAAACGATAACAAAAACAAATACCTTTCCCTGTTTTTGCAGATTGGCTCAGTCTCGAGGTAGTCTAAAATTTATCTGGTCTTGTGAAGAACTTAAGGGTCAAGCTGAGATAGTAGCTAAGGGTTTTATGAAGTTTTTTCTGAGCATGTTTTTGCCTTGGGCATGACATATGTTTCTAAATTTTTCTGTATAGATAGGTACTTTGAATGTCCTAATTTTCCAAATAATCTTCTCCAGCTTTACTTCCTTGGCCCTTGACTGTTTATGCTGTAACCATAATCTTTTATCTCAGGCATATGTGCATTGTTAGGTCCCCTGTAACATTTCTGAGCAATGCCTGCTACTCTTCCATCCTGAATTCTCAATTATGCAAAATAGAAATGAGAGCTTTCTTACATCATGGAGCATCCAGAGTACTTAGAACAGACACACATGTTAATTTGTAAATAATTGTTTCTGGTCTCTCCAAAACTAGGGACCAGTGAACATAAGGTAAATAAAAAAAATCATAAAATACAGGGTGTCCCCAAAACTGTATACACATACTTTTAATAAGGTTAAAGGCAGTGTTTATTAAAATACATTTCATTTTCAAAATTGAGCTGATAGCTATTAACATATGTATACATTTTTGGGACACGTTGTATATGACTAATCTTCAAATTAATCATGAAAAGCAAATATAACATTAATGAGTGTGTTTCAGTGAAAAAAATTATTTCCTAGTAAAGGCATTTAAAAATAGAAACAAAATCTAGTTCAAACAAACTCAGTATTAACATATTCATGATTTATTTTGTCAAAAGAAAATTTCCTTCTTAATGCAATACTTTTTTGTGACTAAAGTAAATATAAAGATACTTAACTTCTACACTTAATGTGTTCTGAATAAGTTTTAATATATATTTACAAGTATAATTGTTTTTAATGTTTTCCCCTAAGGGTAAATTAAAAGATAATGTAATTCAAAGAGAGGAAATTTATCCTCCAAGCAAATTAATCTACGTATGTAATAGAATTAATAATACATTTTACTTTGAAATACATGAATAAACTTATTTCCCAAAATCCCTTTCCATAAGTTAGAAATGTTGCCTTCCACAATTATAAATACTGTAGCTCAGTAAATAATTTTACTGCAAGTCTGTAGAGCTTCTTAGGGTTTGTCATTCTCCATTTTTATCTAGATGAAAGTTGACTAATATGTTGTAAACTAATGTTTCTGTCTAACATATCAGTCTAGGAATTAACATAACTGCCATGTACAAATTTTCATTACTTGAATTTTAGGTTAGATACACAGTATTAAGATTAGTAAATAGGCGAGGTGTGGAGAAATAGGTACCCTCGTGCACTGCTGGTGGGAATGCAGACTGGTGCAGCTACTGTGGAAGACAGTATGAAGTTTCCTCAAAAAGATAAAATTGGAACTTCCATTGGACCCAGTAATCCTACTTCTAGGACTATATCCCAAGAAACCAGAAACACCAATCAGAAAGAATATATGCACCCCTATGTTGATAGCAGCACAATTTACAATAGCTAAGATTTGGAAACAGCCTAAGTGCCCATCAGCTGATGAATGGGTTAAAAAACTTTGGTACATCTACACAATGGAATACTACACTGCTATAAAAAAGAAGAAAGTTTTACCATTTGCAATAGCATGGATGGAACTGAAGAGCATTATGCTAAGCAAAATAAGCCAGTCAGAGAAAGATAAATATCACATGATCTCACTCATATGTGGGATATAATGATCAACATAGTTTGATGAACAAGAATAGATCCAGAGACAAATGGCAAGGGACAAATGGGTGGGGTTAGAGAGCAACCAAAGGACTTGTATGCATGCATATTAGCATAACCAATGGACACAGACACTGGGGCTGTGAGGGCTTACCCGGGGTGGCAATGGCTGGGGGAAAAAGTGGGGAGAAAGGAGACATATGTAAAACTTTAGACAATAAATAAATTTTTTAAAAAAGATTAGTAGATAGACTACAAGTTGACATAACTATTTTTACATTTTTAATCTTTTATGATGATTTTGAGTTCTTTGAAAGTTACAATTTATTCAAATCACTATTAATTGTCACATATTCAAGCACACACCATTGTTCTTCTTAAACATAATATTACTGATCAACTTTCAGAAATCCTATATAGTAAAAGCCTAATATGCTAAGTGTCCAGTCGACCGGTTGGCCGTTCAACCAATCAAAACATAATATGCTAATGATATGCTAAGGCCACTCAACCGCTTGCTATGACATGCACTGACCACCAGGGGGCAGACTCTCCGACTGGTAGGTTAGCTTGCTGCTGGGGTCCGGATGATCAGGACTGAGCGAGATGGGCCAGACATGCCCTGTAGTCCTCCCACAGTCCCTCCCTGGCTGGCCAACCTCCCACGTTCCTTCCCAGCCCTGATCATGCACAGGTGGGGTCCCTCGGCCTGACCTGCATCCTATTGTAATGCAGGACCCCTTGGGAGATGTCAGAGAGCCATTTTCAGTCCAATCCCGCAGGCCAAGATGAGGGACCCCACTGGTGCACAAATTTGTGCACCAGGCCTCTAGTCCAGTGATGGCAAATCTTTTGAGCTCAGTGTGTCAGCATTTTGAAAAACCCTAACTTAACTCTGGTGCCATGTCACATATAGAAATTTTTTGATATTTGCAACCATAGTAAAACAAAGACTTATATTTTTGATATTTATTTTATATATTTAAATGCCATTTAACAAAGAAAAATCAACCAAAAAATGAGTTCGCGTGTCAGAGGTGTCATAGGTTCGCCATCACTGCTCTAGTCACTAATAATGAACTTATAGGAATGAAATGTTTTTGCTCACTTGTGTTACTCTCATTATTAACCTAATATGGCAACAGAAATTTTGTAGTTGTAATTGAAGTTACTTTTTAATTGACTTTAAAATGGAGAGACTATGCCCTGGCTGGTGTCACTCAGTTGGTTGGATGTTGTCCAAACACTGAGGGGTCACAAGTTCAATTCCCGGTCCCGGTCAAAGTGTCAAACTAGGTTGTGTATTTCCCCAGCCAGGGCATGTATGGGAGGCAACTGGTGGAAGTTTCTCTCTCTCTTCCTCTCTCTCTGATAAGTAAAAACATATCCTCAGGTATGGATTATAAATTTTTAAAAATTAGAAATAAAATAGAGAGATTTTCTTAATGTACCTAACATACCATGAATGCCCTTTCAATGGAGACTTTTCTTTAGCTGGTTGTAACCGAGGATAGCTGAGAAATTCAAATAATGAGAGGGATTTAGCCTGATGAAGGTTCTCTTTGTCTGAGATGGAGGAAGCCACAGACAAGGACCTAAGCATGGCCTCTGGATGCTGAAAGAACCCCCAGCTGATAGCCAGGAAGTAAACAGGAATTCAGTCCTCAACTCTAAGGAAATGGTTTCTGCCAATAACAGGAATAAGCTTGGAAGAGGACTCTGAACTGCAAATAAGCATGCAACTAGCCCCCAGCCTTGATTTCACCTGAGCGGAGAACTCAAACACATCATTTTGATTTCTGATCTATACACTGAGTTGAAAAATGAATGTTGTTTTAAGCCACTAAGATTATTGCAATTTGTTATGCATCAATAAACCTTCAACACAATTCCTTAATTTTATCAAGCTGATTGATAGAGCATTTGATAATCTACCATATTACCTTCAAATATATTTTGTGTATATTATGATATAATCATTCAAATTTCTCTAATAACTAAATAGTCACCTGTTGTTATAAGGGAAGTTAAATATTTCTTCCAGGTATCTCCAAATTTCTAAGAAATCTTAAAGTTCCCCTGTAAATAGCCAGTTCCTCTTTCTACACACTAGACAGAACAATATAGGAAATTGAATAAATCTGTTAGCACTGTCAATAACTTTATTGTCACAATGGGTCACAGTTAGTTTGGCTAGAGCATGTCAAAGGTCATGCTGTAGCCAAAGCCACAACAGTTTCTCAGGTTGACCTCCAAGATTATGTTTTTGTTTTTATTTTTGGTAATTTATATTTCTTTGCCTATTTATCATTACCTTAACACACACACACACAGACACACACACACACACACACACACACACGCACACCAAGGTATGTCACCTGTCTGAATCCAGATAGGTTGATTGATTTCAACTGTACATTTTTGCCCATGAAAACAAAAGCCATTTTTTCACCACTCATTAAAAGATCAGATATTCCTCATACTGAGATCCCTCTGGGAGCATTGGCATCTTCCCATCAAACTAAGATCAGAGCATCATGGACCATATTTCCCTAATTTCAAATAATGTCAAATTTCAAATTGAAAAATGGGTAAGAATTTTTTGTTCATCCCCTACCAGAAGAGTCTGGGTACACTTGGGCATATAACTTTACCATAATGCCTTATATGTGGATAGACAGATTTTTCCAAGCCAACATGCACACACCATATACATGCATAAAATCTCTCTCTGTGTGACTCTCACAAACGTACATATAGACACCCACACACCCACAAATAAACCACATTCTCTCAACTGGGGCACGGGAACACTTGCAGAATACATAGGTTTTGTTCACACCCTTCCCCTTGGGCAACTATGAACACATGCCTTATATTTAAAAACTAAATGAGGAAGTTTCTTCAGAAAACCTGACAATCCCTGCTAAAGGTAATTTAGATCTAAAACTATAAAGTTTGTCAAAAAAAAAGGCACCTTTGTTTTCTAACTAGATTCGTTTAATTAATTTATTGTCCCTGCACCAATTCAAAAAATATAGAAAACGTGTACATTATGCAAAGGATTATAAATAAGATCATGAAAAAATGCCTATTTCTAAGGCATACATTCTATAAGGCAAAAAGGAATTTGAAAGGAGTTAAGTATAAGCCATTAAACATATTTTGTGTGGTGGGAAAAGACTGGTTCGATAAATTAAAGGATTGTGACAAATGAAGACAACAATAAAAATTACACTATACCAAGTTCTAAATGTTGAATTAAAATTACTTAAATAAATATGTGTGTTAAGTAAAAAGTAGCACAAGTAAAGTTCACAGCAACAAGAACACTTGCTAACTCAAGAGAAGGTCATGATTCCTAAAGAAAGTGATATTAGTAGAGTTTGTAGGAGATAAGGTATATGAAGTACACAAGACCAAAATGTGTGAGGACTCATGGCCCTGTTTAGCATTTTGATCCTTTTTTAAGGTAAAACTTCTTTTGTTGACCAGAATTGTGATAATATTCATAATTCTGGGTCTCAATTTGGCCTGGTTGGTGAAATGTACTAGAGTGAATAAAGAAGATGGTGATATGTGGGATTGGGCCTAAACCGGCAGTCAGACATCCCCCAAGGGGTCCCTGATTGGAGATGGTGCACGCTGGGTTGAGGGAACCCCTTCTCCATGCATGAATTTCATGCATCGGGCCACTAGTCAGATAATAAAGAGAGCTTTGAAGAAAGCTGCAACAGTGTATGTGATTAGATAAGATAGGTTTGAAGTTATTTTAGAGAAGGAACAGAAGTGCCTCTCTGGAAAGCAATTTTTCAGCACTGACTTGAAAGAAACAAGAGTGCATGGGCATGAAGCCACAAGCTTGCCAGGTAGAGAAGAGAGCAATGTAAAGGCCACAGGTGAGTAGTGTGGTTAGGAATAGTAAGGGTTTCATGGAAGATGGGCCAAAATGAGCATGAAACATTTAGAAGATGAAGTCAGAAATTCTTTTAGAGATATGGTGATAAAAAATCATAAGAGAGTTCTTACTTATTTTGGGTGATGCACATTCGTGCGTGTGTGTGTGCGTGTGTGTGTGTGTGTGTGTGTGTGTGTGTGTAGATGGTGATGAACAAGGGATTAAAAGGGAGTAACATTTTGTTTTTCATCTTTTAAATGGGTTCTGGATAATTTGTGAAAATAAAAGCATGTTGGTATCAATTGCAATAGTTCACAAATTATAGTATCTGATATCACAAATAATAAAGACACATATACTTATAACTTCTTGAACATCATTCACAAAGTAATGGTTAATACTATAGAGTTTCTAAAACAGAAGCATTTCTACTGAACCACCTATGTTCTCTACCTTTCCACATCTCTGCATTCTAGAATGCCACCAATTTTGTATTATGGTTGATCTCCATAGAGACACAGTTTAGTTTCCTTCCTTTGCATGGGTCATTCTATATTTCTTTTCTTGATGACTAGTAACAGAATTATAGGTAGCATAAACTTAGATAAGGGAGAATATATTCATCAAGATTCAATAAAATATGTTTTTTTGTTTTTTAAAAAAATATATTTTTTATTTTTTTATTTTTTACAGAGAAGAAGGGAGAGGGATAAAGAGTTAGAAACATCGATGAGAGAGAAACATCGATCAGCTGCCTCCTGCACACCCCCCACTGGGAATGTGCCCACAACCAAGGTACATGCCCTTCACTGGAATTGAACCTGGGTCCCTTGAGTCCTCAGGCTGACACTCTATCCATTTAGCAAAACCAGTTAGGGCATCAATAACATATGTTTTAACATCATATTCTTTATGAAGGAAGATGAGAATAGAAAGGAAAATTTTGAAATTAATAAAACCACAACGTATTACATTCATTATTGTGTACTTTGCTTCAATTTTTTATAGGTTTTAAGCTATTTTCTTCTTTAGAGAGTTTATAAATATTTAATGAGTATTCAGCAGAGAACTATTTTTAGTTTTAATATTTTTACTTGATGCGAGCTATAAATTTAACACTTCTCCCATAGTGAAACAATTCAAGTGACATGAACCAAACAGTAGGGGATTTGGGTTATAAGGGTAGTTTGTCTAGTTTTCTATAGATTTTCCAAAGAAAACCCACCATTTTTAAAATACCAACTTCAGAAAATACTCAACATACTTTGTGAAAATATAGTTGTCATACAATTTTAGGATTCAATGGACTATAAAACAATATGGGTTGATTCTAAGGAAACTTCCAGACAATGCTCTGTCAATGAACCAGCAAAGTCAATAATGTAAAAGAGCATTCCTACACAGGATGTTTCTGAAGGAAATACCAGTAATGCAATTTAGAGAGTTTTATACCACACTTTCAACAAATGATGAATTAAACACTCATATATGATCATTTATGTGTGTACACATATTCCAGATGCTCATATTGAGCCTGGGGCATTTTGAGAAGATGCTGTTGGGGGCTTTATTAGGGAATCTAAAACAGCAATGCATAGTTGTTCCAGTCCTTGTATTGGAGCAATTCTTGTACTTTTTACATTCTTTACTCCCATGGAATTCAGCACTTTTATAAGTTTTGGTCCATGTATACAACAGTTGTTGTTTTAAATTGGTGGATGAATATCTGAATTTTATAAAACACAAAGTTGTATTTACAAGGTCTGAAATAGATTTAAGCCAAAAATTGCTTTAGTGAATTCACCTGACTTTTCCCAATTAGCATATCTGACCATCTGCTAATTTTTCTAGGTTTTTGTGTTTAGCCAAATACCCTGATGCTTCCTGTGTGCATATATACCTACTAAAGATTTCTATTTCTTACTATTTGAAGTTTAAAAGCACAGATAAGGTTAAATATTCTGGTAAAGCATATTAGATATTATTTTTGCGTGTTAATTTTTCACAACCCGAGAAAAGTGATGCTGAGTAACACATGTTAAAACTTTTTAAATGCTTCTACAATTCAAATTGTAACTTGAAAAAAATTGGTCTTACTTGTACTCATTACTTTGTTTTATCAAAATAATAATATGCATAGAAATTGCATAGCTTTTTGTTTTATAATTCTGGAGCTCAATTCTTTCTTAGCCTATAATTGTGCCCTTTTATCAATGTAGCAATATCTGTGTTATTACCGGTTTCCTTAGGCAATTCACATTCAATATGAGTATTGGTATGGTTTGATTAAAATCTACCATCTTACCAGATCTTCTCTATTTGTCTCGTTTTCTTTTTCCCCCCTCTTTTCTGCCTTTATTTGTGCTAACAGACCTTTTCTTTTATGATTCCATTTTACTTCCTTTTTTATGTATACGTCTTGTCCTTGTTGCTAATTCCTTAATGTTGCCTTAAGGTTTATAATATGCATTATGAATTAATCAAAGTCTACCTTCAAATAATATTATACTACCTCATATAAAGTGTAAGAATATTACAACTGTATATTCCTAATTCTTTCATTCCACCTTTTGTGCTATTATTGTTATGCTCTCTTTTAAATACTAGTATGGCATAAACACACAATATAGTACTAACACATTTTTTAGGATTCCTGTGATAAATGAGAAAAATAATTTCATTATACTATCATCTTTTCATTTGCAGTGTTATTCACTTCATCTTATATGTCCAAATTCTGATATGGTATTTCTACCTTAACAAACTTCACTTTCTATTGTTTACAGAGTAGGTATGTTGAAAATTAATTCTAAGTTTTGGCTTTGTCTGAGAAAGTTGTTTCTCAAACATTCAGACCACAAAAAGTTACTATTACAAGTGATGCTACAGTGAGCATTGTTTAACATGTCTCATAGCATAAGTGGGATAACTTTATTTAGCTTACATCCAGAGTGGAATTTTGGGGTCATAAGATATATACAACTTCAATCTTATTTATGATTTTTGAATTGCTATTCAAATGAGGTTATACCTATTTACAAATGAACTAATTCTATTTCACAGCCTTTATTTTCCCTGTTCTTCAATATTTGGGAATGTCAGAAGTCAATTACTGTATAATATTTCTATCTATGAAACAATATATATGCATATATATTGCCAAATTATGTATATCATTATTTAATATATTTAAGACTTTATATAAAATAATTTAATCATTGTTTAATTCTTTAGAATACTTTTAATATATACATTTGAAAGAAAAAAAGGCCAAAGTTTTGGAGATTGTTAAAAAGAGTGAGATGCTAAAGTATGAGTTCCATTAGTTTGCATAATATCCTACTATCTACTGCTTCTCAATTTTTAGAGCATAAATAAATGTAAATTCATGGAAGTTGTATATTTTTCCAGAAAGAAATTTAAATTTTGTAGTTATTACTACCCCTAATTGGGGGCAATTTATATTTTCTGTTTCAAATTGAAGTTTCCACGGAAAAAAAACACTAGACTGACAATGTATATCTAGTAAATTATAGCTAAAATTAGGCTACTATTCGTATAAATGTAAGTATTGGAAGAAGATAAATGATTGTCCTAACTAGTGATTAATGACTTACTTTTGATGCATATATCATTAACATTAAAGTATAGAAAGAATTAAAGTACATAATTTGCCTTTTGGGGTTTCAGTTCCTTCCAAAATATAAAATTTAATGTATCATTTTTCAGGAAGTTATAATACTTTATAATCTCAACTCTTGAAGCAATTGAAAAGCCAACATAGAAAAAATGTTCACTGTTACCAGAACTAATATTGGCTAGGTTTTATTAACTTTACTTGTGTAGATGTATATTAATAAGGTATTCTTAGATTATAAACACAATGTCCGTTTTCATTCCTTTGAACATTGCTTAGACTGAACATATTTGCAATAGTATTAAAAAATTTGAAGCTGTCATATGAAGTACTCAGATGCGGTATAATATATAGTGTTAAAACAATGACGATATTTGAACTTTTTAAACAATCAATAGTTAATTTAGGTGTACTCAAGTTGCCATTGACATTCTGATATACTTGATATATATTCTTATTAAAATAAAACTTAATTTTAAAAGTCACTATAATAAAACAGTATTTCTAGTCTCAGCCATGTTTTTTCTAATCTGACCTTCACTGTACTGAATATGAAAATTCATATTTTCATAGATCAAGATTCATAACCAGGAAATACACAGTAACAAATATAGGATTAGTTTCTTGTTTTAAATTCTCACAGATCCAATTTCCTTTTTAATAATGGAGCAAAAATGTTTCTTTAAAACTGCATTGAACAACCTTCCTCTATTTCCTTTTTAACAGGAAGAAAAGCAAAATTTCAAAGGTAGACAAAAACATAGAAGACAGTTATAATAATACTAGAGGCCCAGTGCACAAATTCATGCACCATTGGGGACCCTCAGTCTGGCCTGCAGGATCAGGCCAAAACCGCTCTCCAACATCCCCCAAGGGGTCCCAGATTGCAAGAGGGCGCAGGCCAGGCCAAGGGACCCCACCGGTGCTCAATCAGGACTGGGGAGTGATGTCAGAGGTTGGTCAGCTGGGGAGGAACTGCAGGAGGGCTTCAGGGAGTGTCCGGCCCATCTCGCTCAGTCCCAATCAGCCGGACCCCAACGGCAAGCTAACCTACCAGTCAGAACATCTGTTCCCTGATGCACTTCATAGCAACTGGTTGACTTGTCTACTGTCTGCCCCCTAGTGGTCCACGCACACCATAGCAAGTGGTTGAGCAGCCTTAGCATATCATTAGCGTATTACACTTTGATTGGTTGAACGGATGACCAGACACTTAGCATATTAGGCTTTTATTATATACTAGGAGCCCAGCACGCCATTCTAAATCATGTGGCGCCGCCCACTCCCTCTCCAGCCCTTGAAGCAACCACGGGTGCTACTGATCAGGCCCTCCCCCAGCACAGGCGTGCAGAGGCCCCTGCTGCCCCAACCTGAACGCTGCACAAGCAACCTCCTCCTGTCTGGTCGACCCGTTACGGCGCCCTGGTTAGTTAGCATATTACTCTATTTTATATATATAGACTAGAGCAGTGATGGCGAACCTATGACACGTGTGTCCGAGGTGACATGGGAACTCATTTTCTTGGTTGATTTTTCTTTGTTAAATGGCATTTAAATATATAAAATAAATATCAAAAATATAAGTCTTTGTTTTACTGTGGTTGCAAATATCAAAAAATTTCTATATGTGACAAGGCACCAGAGTTAAGTTAGGGTTTTTCAAAATGCTGACAATCCGAGCTCAAAAGGTTTGCCATCACTAGACTAGACTAGAGGCTCGGTGCACAAAATTCATGCATGGAGGGGAGTCCCTCAGTCCGGCCTGCACTCTCTCCAATCCAGGATCCCCCGGGTATCAGGCCTAAACCGGCAGTCAAACATCCCTCTCACAGTCCGGGACCACTGGTTCTTAACTGCTCACTGCCTGCCTGCCTGATTGCCCCTAACCACTCTGCCTGCCTGCCTGATGCCCCCTAACTGCCTCTGCCTGCCTGATCACCCCTAACCTCTCTGCCTGCCTGCCTGCTTGATCACCCCTAACTGCCTCTGACTGATTGCCCCTAACCACTCTGCCTGCCGGCCTGATCGCCCTAACTGCTCTCTCCTGCCGGCCTGATCGTCCCTAGCTGCCTCTGCCCCAGCAACGCCACCATGGCTTTGTCCAGAAGGATGTCCGGAAGGTCTTCTGGAAGACATCCGGTCTAATTAGCATATTACCCTTTTATTAGTATAGATAGGATAATGGTTCCTGAATTCCAGAAGACTGACTTATTCCTGAATTCCCAAAAGCAAATAACAATGAAAGGGTTTTAGAGACAGGAGAGGCAGCTTTAGGGAAGGGCCTATGGCAGAGGAATGCATACCTGACAGGCAGAGACAGCTCCAAGCTGCCAGATTGTTTACAAGAATGTTACAAGACAAGGGAAAGAAGAAAAAGGACCACGGGATGAGCTTTGAAACTTTGAAACTGATGCCATACAGGGAAAAGGGAGAAAGTGGCCAATTAGAAACGCATGGGGGACATAAAATAAGGAAGGGTCCAATTAGAAAATAGGATGAACAAAGAAGCTGCCAGCATTTATAAACTTGTAGACAAAGAGACTCACTGGACTAGATTTTTACCATTTTAGAGAAAGAGGGCTCTCCTATTTTGGGAAACCTTCCCCACGGTGTTCCCCTTAGGGGACAAATTCTCCAGGGGGAGTTTGCGTACACTTGCAATAAACTTCCACATTTTTGCTTAAAATCTATTGATTTTTTTACAGAGAGGAAGGGAGAGGGATAGTTAGAAACATCGATGAGAGAGAAACATCGATCAGCTGCTTCCTGCACACCCCCTACTGGGGATGTGCCCACAACCAAGGTACATGCCCTTGACCGGAATCGAATCTAGGACCCTTCAGTCCACAGGCCGACACTCTATCCACTGAGCCAAACCAGTTAGGGTTTAGTCTGTGAATTTTGTTCTTCAAACTTCATAGGACAAGAACCTGTAAGGAGAGTCCCAGCTTGCCAATCAGGGTACAAGAAACAGATAAAATAATTAAGATTTAATGTCTTTGAGGAGTGAGAATCAGGCTTCAAAGACATTCCAAGATTTATGGATTCAGTGTTTGAATATTTTGTGTGTGTATAGAACACATTTTTGTAACATAATATTTGGAAGAGTGTATACCAGAGAACATAGAAATAGATGGTAAGTGAGAGAGAGGTGCAGAAGAGGAAGGGAGGAGGGGAAGGAGGTTGGAAGGAAGGAAGGAAGAAAGGAAGGCAGGAAGGAAGGAAAATACAAGCATTCTATAAAATAATACATTGCTTCTTCTCACCTTCACTCCAAAAAATTCCTCCCCAAGGAAAATAAAGTAATTGGTACTATGATTAAAAAAATAAATCTTTTGTTATCCTTTATTTTCCTAGAGGCCAGGATAATATGTCAAGGAAAACCTGCACATGTTTAAGTTTTGGACTATGAAACTAATATAAAATATATTAATATTTAATAAAGACTGAGGAGAGAAGGTTAAAAAAGCAAAAAGCTGGCTTCTCTCTAATCATTAAAATCCTGAGGGAGTTCTGTAAATGTTACATGGGTTTGAAAATGTTTGTGGACTACATCAAAGCTTGCAGTATTGGAATAGGTTAAGGACCTACCATATATTAATTGACTAAGATCTTAAAAGAAATATAACATTTAGACTAATTTAAGCTTTCTTAGAAAACCCATCCTTTCTTCACCATATACTATAAGTGGCAATGAAGATTTACAGTTAGTTCTTATTTAGCTAATTTAATCTAAAGCTTGATATTTATTTATTTTAAAAAATTAAGAACACTTAACATAAGATCTCTCCTCTTAACCAAAATTTAGATGTATAGTACGTAATTGCTGACTATCGGTGCAATGTTGTATAGCAGAACTATAGAGCTTATTCATCCTCTTTAACTGGAATAGTAGGCCCACTAATTAGTAACGCCACATTTCCCGCTCCTCACGGCTTCTGGCAACCATCATTTCACTCGTTGGGTTCCATGAACTTGACAATTTAGAGTGTTCATACAAGTGGAATCATATAGTATTTGTCTTTCAGTAGCTGGCTTATTACACTGCATAACATACCGAAGGTTTATCTATGTTGTCACATTCTGCAGAATTTTCACTCTTTTTCTGATTCTGAATAGTTTTACATTGTGCTTATATTTTTTTATCCACTCCTCTGTCAATGACCATTTAAGTAGATTCTACAAATTGGCAATTGTGATAGTGCTGCAGTGAACATGGAAGTGCTGTCTTCTCAAGGACCTGGTTTCAATTATTTTGAGTAAGTAGGAATTTCTAGGTCGTATGATAAATGTATTTTTAATTTTTTTGAGGCTGCACTATTTTACATCCCTACCAACAATATGCAAGGGTTCTAATTTCTCTACATACTTGCCAACAATTGCTGTCTTTTCTTTTTGTAATAGCAATCCTGATGGCTATGAGGTAATATCTCATTTTTATTTTTATTTTTTATTTTCATTTAGGAAATAATGATTAGTGACATTGAGCATTTTTCATATACCTATTTGGCAATTTGTATCTCTTCTTTGCAGAAATGCCTATCTAAGACTTAAGCCATTTTTTTAAAAAACTGGATATTTACTATTTTTGCTATTGAGTGTTGGGGAATTAATATTTGTTTGAGCATGTTCTTTTTTTCCTCAATGTATTACAAGTAATAGATTGCCAAACTTAAATAAACCTTTTATTAGTCTGTTTTAAAAAATGGAAATATATTAAAAGATCCTTTTTCCTAAAAGATGAGCATTTTACATTGTGATAATGCCTGTAAAATTAAAAAGAAACTGAAACTGAAGCAAATGTTAATACAATTTATATATTCACATTACAGAAAACAAATGCATATTGAGTATGTCTAAATAGTTCACATAGTTGAGTGGTGCAAACATCTACATAGTGTATTATCAACCAGAAAGAAAATGTTAGAGGACTTCTTTCATCTCAATTTCCTCTCTTTGGTAACCAGTGCCAAATTCTTAAACTCTCTGCTCTTTAACCAATGGACACAGACAGAAGAGGTGTGAGAGCATGTGCCGGGGACATGGGAGTGGCCGGGGTGAGCTCATTAGGGGAAAAGGGAGACATAGGTAATACTTTAAACAATAAAGATTTTTTTAAAGAAAAATCTCTGATCTTGCTTACACTATTATCTTGTACTTCAATTTATATTGTCTATAACATATTAGAAAAATAAGTTGATTATATTTTTCTCTATTATAAACAACAGTGCAACATCTTCAATGTAAAGTAATGCAATTCTTTTGACCACTCCCCCTTTGAAACCATTGTAATTAACCTAGTTATTAATAACAGAAAAAGAGCAAAGGGGGAGGCCGAATATTATAGGCATGTCCTTGGGCAGCTTTGCCAGGAAGTTGGAGCTTTACACTCCTTGGAGAGCCACAAGTCTATTCCCCACAGATCCCTGGGAGAAGGGACTGGACAGGGAGAGCAGGGGCATGTGTAGGAGGTTGGGATGATGTCAGGAAGGTACTTGTTTGTTAGTCACACCTGGGAACAGGTCATTGGCCGGAATGGGCATGGCTACTGGAAGCACGGGAAGATATGAGGTATTTAATCCCCTAAACAAAGGAGTTTCCTCTCTTGTTGCTCTTGGTCTCTCTTGGTTTCTCTTGGCTCTTGCACTGTTGGCCTCCTTGAGACTCTTGTTGCAGGGGGTGCACTCTCTTGACTCTGCTGCATTTGCCCACATGGCCCATGGTTATGTGGACCCCACACACAATGGACTAATAGACAGTACCTAGCCTGATGCTGAACTGGACCCGGCTGCAACATGGCTGGTTTGGCTCAGTGGATAGAGTGTCAGCCTGGGGACTGAAGGGTCCCAGGTTCGATCCCGGTCAAGGGCACATGCCAGAGTAGCGGGCTCGATTCCCTTTGGGGGGTGTGTAGGGCGAGGAGGGGGGGGCAATCAATGATTCTCATCATTGATGTTTCTATCTCTCTCTCCCTCTCCCTTTCTCTCTGAAATCAATAAAAATATATATATATAAAAAAAAGGCAACATGGAATGGAAACTCTGGACACTGGCCTTGCTTTTAGCTCTACTGAATCCCAGCTATACTTCTTCCAGAACTGGATTAAGGGAAATGGGACTTTGGAAACCCAGGAATATAATTCCATGCAAATAAAAATCATTCATCCTCCTGTGCAAGTTTCATAAAATTATTTTTCTCCAGATATTGTAAGGACACCACCTCAGCACTCAGTGGGGGAAAAGATGCCCCACTTCCACTAATAAGATGTAGCCTGCAAAAATAATTACTGGATTTAGAAATCTCCGTATTTATAAAGCTCTTAATATGCATTTTTTATTTTTTGAAATGATTTCACTATATTTAACATTCAGCATAAAATATGTATAACAAGTAGTTTAGATGAGTAAAGACTATTTTAAATTAATAAATGTTTTTAATATTTTAAAGTTCTGCAGATGGTTACTGGGAAGAATATGTCTCTGCTGTTATCGAAGGTAAAAAATTCAATATTTATATATTTGGGTGTGTCTAATTATAGTTTTTAACTATGAGGAGCAATTTATATGGATTGGTGAGTAGATGAGTTCATTGTAGGGTACACATGGAGTTTCTGAGAAGGCAAATTAAATGGAAGAGTTAAAGCAATTGTTTAGACAAATCAACAAAATAGGGGATACACCCATCATTTGCTAAATATTAGTTGTGCTATATGACATACATGTATTTTCTTTATTGACCATATTTGATTCTTCTGCTTTTTACTCCTGTTTACACATGTAAAATGTCTTCACTGAAGAGAGAGTAATCATATAATTTTCCTTCATTTACCCAAATCTATAACCTGTTTTTTTTATTGTTTACTATCCAGAAAATTGGCAAAAAATCATTTTAAGTGTTTTAACTCTATTTTGATTGCATATAAAACAGAAAAACCATAGAATGTACTTATTATTTGTTGTTATCTTTCTTAAAACATATAGGTAATATTCTTACCATAAATTTGTGGCTAAAAATATATATTGATTTATCAATTGCAAATCATGACTTCTGAGGTAAGGCATAAAGGTTTTCTAGAACAGACTTTCGCATAATAGAAAAAAAATAAGCAAAAATTATGTGTACCTACTTGCTTTCTTTTTTGATAAAATAGACTTAGTAATCTTCAGTTACAAAAAGAAATCAATAAGTACTTATTGGCCATACACTTTCAGCCAATATTTTAATTAAATTTTAAGATAAATATATGAATTCAGTCCAAATGTTGCTTTTTTACTTAGAAAATGTGTAGAATATGGGGGATGGGAGTGGGCTGGGAGAGGTCAATGGGGGAAAAAGAAGATATATATCATACTTTCAAAAATAAAGAATTTTTTAAAAAGAAAGAAAAATGTGTAGAAGCTTCATTGTCACAATTCTCCAAAGTAAATGCTTATGAAGAAAAAAGTTGGCTCTATGGCTACAGGGCAACAATAAAAAGGAATTTAGTCTAAAAGCTAAAAAAATAAAATAAAGGATTTTATTGTCATAAAACTTATTATTAAACTATAAAAATTTTAGAAATAAAAGATAAATAAACTAGTCAGAAATATATTCACTTCTAAAAGAGCAAGTGAATAATTGCTAAGTCTGAGAATTAACCAGATTCTGTTCCATAAGAGAACATTTATCATGACTGAATTTTAGTTTGCACCTGGAGACTTCTCCCAAGATTTAAAGTATAACAAGTAGCAATTAATTCATTAGATTTACTTAGCTATGAGATACACTACACTTAAGTAAATAATTTTATGCAATTTTGTTATTTACTGTGTTATTTTTCATTTCCTTTGAATTAGATAGTATTTCTATTTTATTATTTAAAATTATTTCTTAAACTGTTTTAAAATACCTGACTAAATTTAATTACAATAATAATTTTTAAAAACATATTTATTTGTACTTTATTAATTCATATTTTATAATATGAATATAAAATACTTAAAATAAATGACACAGATAATACTATGCTAATTTGTTTATTTTTGTTATTTTTTTTCACTGATTATTAGTAAGCTTAAGCGTGGTTAATTTGGGGCTATTTTATTACAATTTTTTCTCTGAACCATTTGTCTACTTATCAACAAGCTTATTTGTATTTTGTTTTTAAAACCTAGATTTTTCAAACAAGGACAAATTGATTTTTCTTTGTTCTTACCATCATTTATGATATTTTATTTTGTTTTATATGACTTACCAATAAATTATTTAATAGCATATAACTACCCAAGAACTTATATAATAGTATATAACTAACTTATACATTCTAGATGTATTTTGATTTTCAAAATTATGTTTAAAAAACAGGGCTAATATTTATGCATGATTATTATTTTCGGCATTTCAGTTCATATTTATTTTTCTACAAAACAATTATTTGTCATATTAAATTATATTTGACAGTATGTAAGCCATATGTAACTTTAGACAATTTATGATGGTACTTTTTTTTGTTCTTTTTGTTAGAATGAGTGACATAGGTAATAATGTGGAAGCACAAAGAAAAAAGTAAATAAGAGAGGTATAGCAGGGACTGTGGTGACAAAATCTGAAGCCCTCCTCTGTGTGATACATCCATGCCCCAGCTTATGGTACTAATGCAGGCAGATGGCTCCTTCACGCTGCATCTCTCATTGGAATTGGCCCCAGTTCACTGGGCCTGATGTTTAGTCCAGTGGTGTCCAGGAACCAGCTCCTGCTAAGAAGTCTAAATTTAGAAGGCTAAATTTGAATTATTGAGGAACGTTGCTATTCTGCTATTGAATGCATGATAGCTTTAAATAGCCATCAAATTCAGATCTCATTTGCTGTTTTCATTGTTCTAAAGAGCTGTTTTAACAGCATACCACTAGGAACAAACCTTGAGTAAGGCAGTGAGATACTATCCCTTTTGGTACAAGTTTGAGTGATCATTCTAGCTCAGTAGCCTGCCGTTGGATCAGCCAACAACTCATTTACCACCAAGTTTCAGGTCAGTTTTTCCATCTGCCCAATCTTGCCTCCTCACTTCCTTACTGGTGTTTCTCTTGAGAACATGCTCCAATATATTTTCTGAATGAAATTCCAAGTGTATGTTTTCCAAGAAACCAATATTTTTGGTATCAGAACCTAAACTGAGAATAAGGAGATGGGGCTCTCTCTATGGCTCTATGGCCATGAAGATCTCATTGCTGATGATAAGAGGTTCAGATGACCTTTAACATGCTGGAGCTGGATGTCTTCCAGCTTTAATTTTATTCTCATATTCTACAAGCATTTATTTTCTGTATCTGGAAGAGTTCTAAACTTTACCTCTATGACTTTACCTAATTAATTTTCTAGTCATTTTAATTTTATTTCTCAACACTTCCATTTTTATTTCAGCCATATTTTTTTTTATTTCAAAGAGCTTTTCTGTATTATGTGTGCATTTTCTTAATGTTGTCAAATATACTAGGTGTAATTTAAATGCTTTCTTCTAATTTCTGAATTATTACATCTACAACATTAGTTGTTCAGTTTGGTTTAATTCTAACTTACGTTGTTGGTTCATTTATGCAGCAAATATTATTTACCTAAGTGATGCTCTAGATGCTTTGACTCTACATAAATAAAAAAAGAAAACATTAATTACTGCCCCTTTTAAGGTGGTACTGTGATGTGAATTCAGATTTTCTTTTATTAACTCTGTGTGAATGATAGACTAAATTGATTCATAATATTAGCTCTAAGTGTTTGCTGTAATGTGTAGATCCCCAAAAAGTGCCTTCTTCCTTGGGAAGGATGAGTGACAGCTGTCAATCACTTGAGTAGCATGTCCGTGTACAAGGTTCACTAGAAGCTGACGATTTTCTACTGTGAATTACTTGGGCTGTTCTCGCTGCAAATTTTGTTTAATCAACCCCATCAGCTTTCAATACACAGGGTACATCACACTTGCTCATTTACTACTTACATACCTCACAGTTTAACAGCAATATTATCGATTTATTCACATATAACATAATTAATAATACATACACCGTCACATTTATGGATGTTAATGCCCTAACATTAATGTTTTTAATAAACTTAAATGATAGGGTGATTTTCAGAAAGATAATTTTCAATAACACAAACTATGTACACAACTACTTTATATTTGATATTACCTAGAATACCTCCAATTTAATGTATTGAGTAAGGATGTCTGGTGGCAATGTAAATATAAAAATAGGTATGTTTGAAACATATAAGGGACTAATAAAATTATACGTTACCTTTCCGTTTAGTATTTATTCAATTATATTACTAGGTACAAAAATGATATTGATGTATATCAGAACAGTGTAACAAATTTAATTACCCAGTTCATCACTTTTTAAATAAGTATGTAGCTATAGATATAAATATACATAATTAAAATTTTAAAACAATATATCCTAATTATTAAGTATGATTCTCAAATCTATATGTAACATGTATATTCTTTGAAATATCTATAATAATCAAAGGGTAATATGCTAATTAGCTCAGACACCCTTCTGGACATCCTTCCAGATGAAGCTGGGGCCAGAAGGAAGCCCAGATCCCGGGTGCCTGCGGGCCACCAGAGGGAAGCCAGCCAAGGTCCTGAGTGCCTGCCAGCAGCCAGGGAAAGGAAGGCCGACTCTTGCATGAATTTCGTGCATCGGGCCTCTAGTTATATATAAAACATGACTATATGTTAAGTAGAATCAATATAAATAAGAATAAGAATTTTTATACCTTGCTGAATGTATTATTTATTTCTAGAAAGAATACTAAGAGTAAACTATATGTACAATAATATCATTTATAAGTGATATCTGTAAGAAAAGGAGAAAATATATTGCTAAGTTAAAAACGTAGTACTTTGAAACTAAACTCTGCTTCACTTTACCAACCACTACTATTACTACCAGTACTGCTACTAAACTGTCTTCATATCTGTCTCTACCCAAAATGTAAAACTATCCAGAAAAATTTCATATGGGTGTTCAAAAAATCAAATTAAGAAAATAACTTCTGCCAGGTCTGTGAGGAATCCATCCCAATTTGGACAGTCAAACCAATTATTCCAGGTCATTGAAGTGCTATTTGGCACAGTAAGTATGGGACCCTTATCTGAAAATACTTAATGCTGCTTCCAAATTGCCTAACTTTCATTCAACTCAAGGACCGGATAAAAAGATTGGCTGTATTTCTGTTTGTAACTTTCTTCCAAAAAATATTTTTGGTGTGATGTCTCAATGCACAATTTCAGCTGAGAGCAACATTTTTATAAAAGAAAAAAAAATAAAAAGGCATACATAGATCCTGTTTTTAGAGGAGCTGGGAGAAAAATTCACATTTGATTCAAGTCCAATTATATGATGATCATTCCTAGCCCTAACAAGTATTTCTCACACAGTGGTTTGGCACAACAATTAAAAAAAAACAAACACTTAATTATACTAAGCAAATGTTAAACACCTCTGAATCCTAAGAGTTCTTTTCACATAGTTCTTTTTTTCTTTTTATTATATCTATATGACATGATGGGTTTTATAACTAATCCTAATGTGGAGATTATATATATACTAGAGGCCCAGTGCACAAAAATTTGTGCACTCGGGGGGAAGGGGGAGTCCCTCAGTTCGGCCTGTGCCCTCTCGCAGTCTGGGACCCCTCGGGAGATAACGACCTGCTGGCTTAGGCCTGCTCCCGTGTGGGTGCCAGAGGGCAGGCCCAATCCCTAGGTGCAGCCCCTGGTTGGGCTCAGAGCAGGGCCGATTGGGGAGTTGGGGCACCGCCCCCTGTCATGCACAGAGTAGGGCGGATCGGGAGGTTGCGATGCCACCCTCAGTCATGAGCAGGGTAGGGCCAATTGGGGGGTTGGGGCACTGTCCCCTGTCACACTCAAGGCAGGGCCAATGGGGAGGTTGCGGCGCCACCCCCTGTCACACACAGAGCAGGGCCCATCAGGGGGTTGGGGAGCTCCCCCCTGTCACTCACAGAGTAGGGCCGATAGGGGACTTGGCACACCGCCCCCTGTCACCCACAGAGCAGGGCCGATCAGGGGTTTTAGGCACCGCCACTGTCACACTCAGGGCAGGGCCGATGGGGAGGTTATGGCTCTACCCCGTCACACACAGAGCAGGGCCCATGGGGGCGGGGGGGGTTGGGGCGCCGCCCTCTATCACCCACAGAGCATGGATGATCAGGGGGTTGGGGCACTGCCCCCTGTCACGCTGATACCAGTGCCGGGAGGCCTCGCGGCTCCGCTGATCCCGGTGCTGGGAGGCATATTACCCTTTTACTATATAGCATAGAGGCCTAGTGCACGGGTGGGGGGCAGCCGGTGTGCCCTGAAGGGTGTCCTGGATCAGGGTGGGGGTCCCCAATGGGGTGCCTGGCCAGCCCTGGTGAGGGGATGATGGCTGTTTGCAGCTGGTCACACACCCTTCAGGGTGGGGGTCCCCACTGGGGTGCCTGTCCAGTCTGGGTGAGGGGCTGAGGGCTGTTTTCAGGCTGTCGTGTGACTGAAGCTCCCAACCACTCCGTTTTTTCTTTTTCTTTTTTATTCTGGGCCAGCTTTAGCTCTGGCTCCAGCTCTGAGGCCTCTGCTGCTGGGAAAGCAGAAACCCTCGGGCCCAGACTTGTTTGTGTTCTATAATCGAAACTCTGTATCAATTCCAGCTCTGAGATCCCGGCTCGCTGAAAGCAGGTTTCTGGGGTTTTGTTTAGTTTCTATATTTGTAACTATGTTTCAAACTGCCCGCTCAGGGGCCGGCAAGGCAGGCGGGGAACTTAGGAGTCCGCTGTCACTGAAGCAAGCAAGCCTCATTCATGTTTGCTTTAAGCTGCCTGGCTGCCGGCCGCCATCTTGGCTGACAGTTAATTTGCATATCTCGCTGATTAGCCAATGGGAAGGGTAGCGGTCGTACGCCAATTACCATGTTTCTCTTTTATTAGATAGGACTAGAGGCCCGGTGCACAAAAATTTGTGCACTCGGGGGGTAGGGGGAGTCCCTCAGCCCGACCTGTGCCCTCTCCCAGTCTGGGACCTCTCGGGAGATAACGACCTGCTGGCTTAGGCCTGCTCCCAGGTGGCAGAGGGCAGGCCCAATCCCTAGGTGCAGCCCCTAGTTGGGCTCAGAGCAGAGCTGTTTGGGGAGTTGGGGCATCGCCCCTGTCATGCACAGAGCAGGGCGGATTGGGAGGTTGCGATGCCACCCTCAGTCACACTCAGAGTAGGGCCAATTGGGGGGTTGGAGCACCGCCCCCTGTCACACTCAAGGCAGAGTCGATGGGGAGGTTGTGGCGCCACCCCCTGTCACGCACAGAGCAGGGCCAATCAGGGGGGTGGGGCGCTGCCCCCTGTCACGCACAGAGCAGGGCCAATCAGGGGGGTGGGGAGCTCCCCCCGTCACGCACAGAACAGGGCCCATCAAGGGGTTGGGGAGCTCCCCCCATCACTCACAGAGTAGGGCCGATAGGGGAGTTGGCACACCGTCCCCTGTCACACACAGAGCCTAGCGGATCAGGGGGTTTCGAAGCCGCCCTCTAACACCCACAGAGCAGGGCCGATCAGGGGTTTTGGGCGCCGCCACTGTCACACTCAGGGCAGGGCCGATGGGGAGGTTATGGCTCTACCCTGTCACACACAGAGCAAGGCCAGTGCGGGGAGGGGGGGGGTTGGGGCGCCGCCCTATATCACCCACAGAGCAGGGCCGATCAGGAGGTTGGGGTGCCTTCACCTGTCACAAACAGAGCAAGGCCGATAGGGATGTTGTGGCCCTGCCCCATGTCACACACAGAGCCGCAGGGCAATCAGGGGGTTTGGGCGCTGCCCCCTGTCGCATTGATCCCAGTGCTGGGAGGCATATTACCCTTTTACTATATAGAATAGAGTCCTGGTGCATGGGTGGGGGCCGGCTGGTTTGCCCTGAAGGGTGTCCTGGATCAGGGTGGGGGTCCCCACTGAGGTGCCTGGCCAGCCTGGGTGAGGGGCTGAGGGCTGTTTGCAGCTGGTCACACACCATTCAGGGTGGGGGTCCCCACTGGGGTGCCTGGCCAGTCTGGGTGAGGGGCTGAGGGCTGTTTTCAGGCTGGGACTGAAGCTCCCAACTGCTCCTTTTTTTCTTTTTTCTTTTTTTATTCTGGGCCAGCTTTAGCTCTGAGGCTCCAGCTCTTAGGCCTCCGCTCCTGAAAGCAGGTATCTGGTTTGTTTCAGTTCTCGAAACTCTGTATCAACTCCAGCTCTGAGATCCCAGCTGGCTGAGGTTTTGTTTAGCGTCTATATTTGTTACAATGTTTGAAACTGCAGGCTCAGAGGCCTGCAGCAGCCGGCGGGGAACGTTGGAGTCCTCTGTCACTGAAGCAAGCAAGCCTCATGTTAGTTTCCAGCTGCCTGGCTGCCGGCCGCCATCTTGGCTGACAGTTAATTTGCATATCTCGCTGATTAGCCCATGGGAAGGGTAGCGGTCGTACGCCAATTACCATGTTTCTCTTTTATTAGTGTAGATATGAATCAAACCATCATGCTGTAAACCTTAAATTTACAAAGTGATTTATGTCAGTTATTTCCCAATAAAACTGGTGAAAACAAATAATGTTAAAGACCTCCACAGTTAAAACAGTGTGATTGAAGTGATACTAGCATATTACACCAAACCAATAGAGCCCCATTCAAATTATTATGTTTGGTAAATATTTCAATATTAAATTATTTTTGTTAGTTGTATCAGGGTATATTTAAAATCCACTTTAATTGGATCACGTAGCAAAAGAATGTTTACATTAAAATTTCATGTATATTTTAGGTAAAGATTAGTTAACATTCTAATAAACTAATGAATGAAATAGAAACAGGGACATAGATGCATGGAACAGACTGACAGTTGTCTGAGGGAATAGGGGAGGAGGGGACTGGATAAAAGAAGCTGAAGGAATTAGCCAAAGAACATATATGCATAACCCATGAACATAGGCAGCAGTGTGGTGATGGCCAGAGGGAAGGCGGGGGGGGGGGGGAGGGGGAGGAGGTGGAGGTGGGAGAGCAGGAGGGTGGGAAGTGGAGACATCTGTAATAGTGTCAACAATAAAAACAAAGTTAAAAGAAGATTAGTAGTCTATACATTTTACTTTAATTTCTTTTTAGGATTTATTCTTCCCGGTTACATTTTTTCCAAATATCACTTTATGACCTAAACTATTTCATGCGTAGGAATTGCTCCACATATGGTGATATGGCACTGTCCATAGCAGCAGGTCACAGTGTGGTATCCATAGCAACACTTCTCATGACCATGTCTTTTGTGCTTATGATGATGTTTCAGGGCTTTTGATAAATCTCAGAACCATTATGCTTTGACACTCATGGCTTCATAACTTAAGCATTCCTTGATATTGCCATGCAGCTTTGCAATATAATAAATTTGGAGGACAAAACTACTGCCCAGATTTAATGCAACAGCAAACTACTGCCAAGAATTTAATGCAATGTCTGCAATATACACTGGTGAAGAATTTGTAATAAATCGGGGCACTGATCTCTCACCTTGGGGCCTGTGGAGGAATCATGTTGCCTTGGCATGCATGATTATCTTCCTCACAATTGCCCACCAAAAAGTATCCTTTACACATTTTCTTACATTCCCCTTTAATTTAAAATAATTTATCCATACCACAAAAGTGAGGACCTTGATTTAAGTAGTGTTGTTTTTGTTTTGTTTTTGTAGGAAGGAACTAATAGGGCTCAGAAACTCACATGTAAGAGTTCCAGGCTTAGGCACACAGTGCACCCACTTGAGGATCTGAGCATGGAGGTGGTTCAAGACCTGAGAGTTGCACATGCCACGTACTGAGCAATACTCCTGTGTGGTTTCCCAATCTGGTTCAGGGCTGGAGGAAGAACTTGTGAGAGACAATGTGGAGAGCACCTCTTACATTCATTTTTGGGATTGAATCAAGAATATGGGCCAGGTAATCAAAACTCGGCTGATTTGTTCAGCTGTCAAATCAGTAGGAGAGCTGAGGTTGGCTTTTAGCTTTTGCTCTGTAAAAATCTAGGGAATAGCCAGCCACATGTGTCTGAAGCACCATGCAAAGGAAGGAAAAGCTCCATCTCCAAACAGCTGTTAATCTATAATTTAACAGCTGGCCCATTGGCATGATGCTTTGTATCTCCCTACGAATGAGCCTCCATGCAGGGCTTTTCCTCCTGTCCCTGTGTCCCTATTTCCCTATCTCTTGCTCCTGTGTACTTTTTGTAACCCTCACCCAAGGACTGACTTGCTAAGACCGAGAGAGAGAGAGAGAGAGAGAGAGAGAGAGAGAGAGAGAGAGAGAGAGAGATTGTAGAGAGAAACATTGATTGGTTGCTGTCCATATGAGCCCTGACCTGGGATCAAGCCAGCAACCTTTCTGTGCACAGGATGACATTCAACTGAGCCACTCTGCCTGGGCATCCTATATAATTTTTGGAACTAAGAAACACTGATATTTTCCCTGGAAATCATGTATATGTGATATAAATATATTATCATAAAAAATATCTAAATAAACAGTTTCCAAATCTACCTTCTTTCCTTTTATTTTTATTTGCTCATTTATTATCTATAATAATAAAAGCATAATATGCTAATTAGACCGGAAGTCCTTCTGAATCTGGACGAAGCAAGGGCAGCGAGGGAAGCCCAGGTCCCAAGTGTCAGAGGGAAGCCAGTGCCAGCAGCCAGGGGAAGGAAGGCCTACTCTTGCACGAATTTTTTGCACCAGGCCTCTAGTTATATCTAAATATCATAGATATTTTTATCTATTCTTTTACTGAATGGATTCATTAAAAACCTCTAGGAGAGATAGTTTCATAAATGGCTTTTGAGATTGCCTTGGCTTCCTGGTCTGAGAGCAGTAATCTGTAGCTAAGGTCACTTTCTTAATATGTTGTCACTTCAGCCACTTGGATTTTCCCAACTAACAGTCAATGTCATGGTGTTTTCTCTATTTTCAAACTGCTGCAGGCTAAGATGCAAAATTATGCTAGTGGGTTAGAAACAAAGAGAACTCTGAGACAGCTTAGTGTGTAATCAGCAGAAGGGCTTAGGAATATATTATATTATAGATATTATATTATATATATAATATATATATATTATATTGAATATATATATACATATATATATATATATATATATATATATATAGAGAGAGAGAGAGAGAGAGAGAGAGAGAATATTTGAATAGAGGAACAAGAAACACCTTGATAATGCTTTAAGTGGTAAATCAGTAGTATATAGGATGACAATAATTGGGTGGCACAGGGAGACAAGTGAACAAGAGAAATTAGGAGGCAATGGATAAAGTATAAATTTGACTAATGCTTTGAAGTCAACTAGAAATAAAGCATAAAAAAACTAGATGAAGTATATTCTACTGTTGCACTTCAGAACCATGCCCTCACCTCAGAGAGGTGAATCTCTACTTAGCATGGGAATGGGAAGTCTCAAGGTCATATTAAGGAATAGAAAGAGCATTTTTAGTATGTGAATACTTTACATAATGGTAATAATTGAAGCAATGTTACTGACATCATAAATGAGAGACTTAAGAAAAAACATGGTGTAAGGAAGTTTTGAATACTTAAACTTAGCAAGGCACATAATAAATTAGAGACTAAGAAGCTTTTTAAAAAGTAATGTCACACAGAGAAATAAGGTAGACAAATTGATGAATCAAAAAACTAAAATCTATAAATAATAGATGTAATCATTATGTTAAATCAATGCTCTTTCATGATTACAACTTTAATTTTATTTCTCACTCTTTATTTTGACATTGATTCTTTCTTCTATTCTACCAGAAAAAAAAAGCAAGTCAATGACTTTTCTGTTCATCTATCCAAAGTGCTACTCCTATTTTAGATCTCAAATATATATAATCTCAATTTAAATACCCATTTAGCTAACTATAATGAAAATCCTAAATTTGGTGGATAACGGTTTTTCCTAGTCTTAGCATCTGCACCAAAAGAAGGATCATTATGTTTATTGTCCCAGTTTTCCTCAAATCTCCATTATTTGCTGGGGTCCAGCCCCAGCAGGTCCAGGGGTTCCCAAAGGTGTAGACGGAGTCGGCGAAGAAGGAATGACATGGAGACAGCGTTCAGTTGATCAGCAGCCTAGTCAGGATCTCTAGCCAGGATCTCCAGCCAAGTTCTGGTCTCGATCTCCAGAGAGGTTCTGCTTAGGATCTCCAGCCAGGTTCCATCCAGGCTCTCCAGCCAGGCTCAGTCACCAGGTTCCAGTCAGGCTCTCCTGCCAATCTCCGCAGTCAGGTTCAGTCCAGGATCCCCTGCCATGCTCTCTCGCCAGGCTCCGCCTCCAGGCTCCCAGGCCAGTCCCTCTCCAGGATCCTCTGGCATGCTCTCTCCAGCGAAGTTCTTCTGTCTCTAGAGAACGTTCTGTGTAGGTTCTGTGCCTAGGCTCTGTCTCTCTTGGTCCTGTCTTCCAAGCCCTGTGGCCTGAGTTCTGTGTCTGAAGTTCTGTCTCTCTGTCTGGTTACATCTGTATTTATACCAGTTGATTCAATCCTATCAATCTCTATTACAAATGTTAGGGCGTTTCTTATCTCCATTCCAGGGAGTAAAGATTATGTAGCTTAAGCATGATTGTTTGTAGTGATTAACTACCCGCCTGGCACTTAGTTAAGGAGTTTCATCCCCTCCCTGACTTCAGGGAAAAATTCCTACCTGGGGAAACAACCTTTCTAGGAGAGGCATCCCCTCCCTGACTTCAGGGAAAAATTCCTACGTGGGGAAACAACCTTTCTCGGAGAGGTGACCTTGGTTAAAACACAGCGCCAAGAAGGTGAGCAAACATATTAAGAACCGTATGCCATATATGCCAGGTCCCTTGAAACAGCAAGGATGGACCGGCTCCCGGCAATTATTTGCTATTTATTGTTGCTAGCCCCTGTAGAGTGAGGCCCAGTGTGACAACTAATTAAGAAAAAAGCTGTCTCACAAGAAGGGCGTAGCTGTCACACAATGTTGGGCTGTGTACACTGTTGACTTTCTTAGGCATTTTTATGGGAACATCACTCTTTCTGGGCTGAGTTCTTATGGCTACAAATGATGTGGGCAATGACTTATTTAGCCTGTTACTCTTCGCTTACGCCTGGATCTCCAGCCTGTCATTCTGCAGACTACTAAATGTTTGAGCTCTCTTTCTTTCCAGGTGGTCTTCTTGAGCAGAATTTAATGACTCTCATCAGCTCACTCTTGTTATGATCCACTTCTTGTTCAAATGAAACACTCATTGCGTTATTTGATTGACAGTCAAACACAATAGCATCCCACCATGATTCTATCCCCAAGAACCTCATAGTCCATTGAGCGGTGTTTAACAGACTTCCCAGGATAGTGGTCAGATCCCAAACTCTAAGATCTGAATATATTCTTTAAATGATCCTGATAAAACCAACTCACCCAAAATTTAGGCTTGAGAAATAAGAGCAGAGAACCTCCAGCTCTCCCATGGGATAGGCATGAGTAGGACTTACAGCGCAGCTTATTCTAAAGAAATCTCCTTAGCCTCTCTCCTCTCTCTTCTCCTCTCCTCTCCTCTCCTCACCTCTCTTCTCCTCTCCTCTCCTCTCCTCTCCTCTCCTCTCCTCTCCTCTCCACTGCTCTCCACTGCTCTCCTCTGCTCTCCTCTCCTCTTCTCTCTCTCTCTCTCTCTCTCTCTCTCTCTCTCTCTCAATAACCCAACTCCTTTTATGCAAATGTCATAAGTAAAGTCATAAAAGCACCCAAACTAGTGATTTTTCATTTGATATAGATTTAAACATCTGGAAACATACATTTGTATCAATCATTTTGTCAACAATAAACTCAAATTTAATATTTTCTTCAGTAACTGCAAACATTGTGAAATACCAAAAACATGTTGTGAAGTATAAAAATAAAGAAAAGGTCACTGGGTGGGTGGGAAGAGATCAACCAAAGAACTTGAATGCATATATGCATAACCCATGGACATGGACAATAGGGTGGTAGAGGCCTGGGGTGGGAGGCGGGGTCAGGCAGAAGAGGTCAATGGGGGGAAAAAGGGAACATATGTAATACTTTCAACAATAAATAATTTTTAAAAATAAAGAAAAGGTCACTGTACATTTAAATAATCACACAGTCATTGATGACTTTCATGAAAGTGGTAGAGGCAGCAGCATGGTTGTAAGAGATGTAGACACTAGGTAAATAGTAACATATTAACTATATTAACTTTTTTTTACTTTATTCCTTAAAAAGCTATATTTACAGAAATCAGTTATTAGAAAGCTACATCTTATGAAATCATTTTTCATGAATTTAGGAATATAAGAATAAATTTAAAAGGTAGAATTTGTAACAGTCCATAGCATATTCCTAATTTAATTTAATCATGTAAATTAAAAACACCTTGATTCAAAACACAGGATTTTACAATTATGCACTGTAATTCTATACACCAGACACACTTTATGAATTCTTGTGTTACAAGGAAGTCAAAATTAATCTTAGGGATAAAAGATAAAAAGAAATCATAAAAATAAAGTATTTTAAAGAGAGCTGGTGAGAGTGTATGCTATGTTTACTTCAAGCATTAAACCTAAGCTTCAATACACACCACACACACACACACACACACACACACACACACACACACACACACACACACTTCTATTTACTAGCTTTAGTCACAGTCCTTGACTAAACAGAGAGGTTACGGGTTAAAAATAAATTTACTCAAGAATTGTTACTATCCAACAGCATCTTTCATGATAAAAAATGAGTTACTTATCAGCTTACTTATTTAAGTCCCCCACCTCCCACCCCTCTGCCCAGACACTTCTCCTCACCCCACCTTTACACACACAGGGAATAGAGGTGACTACTGTATAGTGCAGCTGCTAGTTGTGGAATGTGTTCTTTTATCTTACCTCAGCATATGTAAGTCCTCTGAGTATTACTCAAAACATGCCCAGGGCAGCCACACTTAGACTGTTCAAAGACTAGAAGTGGGGAAATAACCTCTGATTAAATATTTCTCAGTGGGGCACTTGACAATGTGAGTCAGTGGGCCACTTTTTCTTCTTTTCTCCTAGAACTGGCCCTAGAGCCTACACTGGTAATACTTAGACTATTAAGTGGTGTTGCTGATTATTGGCTGACTCTCTGCTTCACTTGCTGCTCTGAGACCCTCAAAATCAGGGAGGTGTGTACTAAAGTGAAACATCAAGAAGCAGCATGGGGTGGGTGGGGGAAGGCGGGACATTAATCAGGACAAATACTTCCTGGAGAGGCACAATACCTTTGAAATCAGAGGAGGCTCGAGCTCTCCTATGCACCAGAACATCTCCAATAGTTTATAGTTAAGATATGACAGTAGGCTTCTCATATTCTAGGTGACGTTATTAGAAACACAAATATAAGGAGTGTGGTTGGCACACGGAAAGAATCTTGACAGAATAAAATTGCACTGCATAAGGAAGTAAAACACATCAAGGTGATTTTTACAGATCACTTTGCAAGCAGAGAGACAGATTTTGGAGTTGACATCTCATAGAATATACTGTAGGAGAAATTTCCATGTTGCCTTCAGGGAGAGTTTGATCCTGCACTCCCACATAATAATGGGCCTTAAAATATTTGAATTCCATGTACCTCCTACCAGATAACACGTTATTGTTGTAGCTAAAAATTTTAAACATTTATATAATCTTTTCTAAAAGTTGGAAGAATAGTTCAAGAAACTCATACTTTTTTATCAAGATTAAATAATTGTTCACCTGTTGTCCAATTCCTCTATTTTTCTCTTTCTTCCGTGTGTGTGTGTGTGTGTGTGTGCGCGCGCGCAAGCGCGCGCACGCATGTGTATATGTAGCCCCAGGAACTCAATTTACTTATCTGAAATTTTGCCATCTTATATTCTGTACTAATAAATCTTAATATTATCTCAGTTCTTCAATTGTTTAATCTAGCATATTTATTTTCTGTTCAAGTATTGGTCCAAATGATTTTGCTTACAATACTAGAAATATAATTTTATAAAAATATTATTTACAACAAAACAAGAAAGCCCACTGCATGGGAGAACATATTTGCCAATGCTATCTCAGATAAGGGTTTAATCTCCAAAATATACAAGGAACTCATACAACTTAACAAAATGAAGATAAACAATCCAATCAAAAAATGGGCAAAGGACCTAAATAGACACTTTTCGAAAGAGGACATACAGAAGGCCAAGAGACATATGAAAACATGCTCAAAGTCACTAATCATCCGAGAGATGCAAATCAAAACAACAATGAGGTACCATCTCACACCTGTCAGAATGGCTATCATCAACAAATCAACAAAGGACAAGTGCTGGTGAGAATGTGAGAAAAAGGAACCCTCGTGCACTGCTGGTGGGAATGCAGACTGGTGCAGCCACTGTGTAAAACAGTATGGAGTTTCCTCAAAAAAATTAAAATGGAACTCCCATTTGACCCAGTGATCCCACTTCTAGGAATATATCCCAAGAAAACAGAAACACCAATCAGAAAGGATATATGCACTCCTATGTTCATAGCAGCACAATTCACCATAGCTAAGATTTGGAAACAACCTAAGTGCCCATCAGCAGATGAGTGTGTTAAAAAAAAAAGTGTGGTACATCTACATAATGGAATGCTACACTACTATAAAAAAGAAGGAACTTTTACCATTTGCAACAGCATGGATGGAACTAAAGAGCATTATGCTAAGTGAAATAAGCCAGTCAGAGAAAGATAAATATCACACGATCTCACTCATTTGTGGAATATAATGAACAACATAAACAGTTGAACAAAAATAGACCCAGCGACAAGGCAACACTGAACAACCATCCAACCTTAGAGAGAAGGCAGGGGAAAAGTAGGGGGTGGGAGGGTTAGAGATCAACCAAAGGACTTGTATGCATGCATATTAGCATAACCAATGGACACAGACACGGGGCGGTGGGGGTTTGTCCTGGGAGATGGGAGGGCGGGGGAGTCAATCAGGTAAAAGGGAGACATTTGTAATACTTTAACCAATAAAAATATATATTATTTATTTTCTTAGGCATAATTATAAAGACATTTACCAAAAGGTGCGTAATTGAATAAATATAAATAATACTACAATCCTAATGACATTTAAGAGGATGGTAGTAGTATAATATTGGTGGGTAGGGGAATTATGTTAGGTCTGTAACACAGACACAAATACTACTTAAAATAGAAAGAAAAAAAGCAAAATATATGATAAAAGGATCAAATGCTAAGACAATAGATTAACTCTCCATAATGACCTGAATTACCTGAAAAACAAGTTTGTACTTTTCTTCTTCTAACCTTATTTTACAGGAGAATTTGATTATAGCGAGTTTGCTTTCTTCATCTCTCCCACACCTAAAGGTTTTTTCCAAAAGCTATTAGAAAATTAGTCATGCCTCGCAGGGTGGCTCAGTAGTTGAGTGTCAACCCATAAACCAAGAAGTCACCGATTCGATTCTGGTCAGGCCACATGGCCAGGTTGTGTTTCCAGCTCGATCCCTAGTAGGGGGCATGCAGGAGGCAGCTGATTCATGTTTCTCTCTCTCTCTCTCTCTCTCTCTCTCTCTCTCTCTCTCCTCTCTCCTCTCTCCTCTCTCCTCTCTCCTCTCTCCTCTCTCTCTCCCTCTCTCTAAAATTAATAAAAACATTTTTCTAATTAGTCATAATTTTCCACCTTGTTTAAAATTTTAAGTTTATTCTCAATATACTGGCTGATAATTTAATTTATTAACATTATTAATAGCTACAAACTATAACAAGTTAATTTCTGTTAACATCAAAAGTAAGAGAAAATAGCACATTCTGGCTCCAGATGCATTGTTCTGAGAAGTACATAAGATCTACAATTATATGGAAGTTGCAGATTGACTCTATTTTCTATTATTACTTTAAAATGTTTTTAAATGCACAAATGTATTTAAACATGCATTTCATACAGTCCCTTAAAAGACCTTTTGATCTTAATATGTGTGATAAGTATTCTCATAAGGTAGAAACTAATTATGATGACTTAACATGACCGGCATCTGAAATCTAATAGCACCACCACCTTCTTTTGCATATTGACTTAGAAAGTGACTCCTGGTTAATTTCTAAAGACCTCAATAAATTAGAAGCACTTTCTGGTGTGAAAGGAGAGCTTAGTTACACACAGTTCATTAATGCCACTAATGTGGTTACTTTTCCACCAAATGTTGAATCTTGCATTAATTTGGTATAGTTTAAATGCTCCCTATGTGAATTAACTTTGTTAACCTCACATTTAATTTTTCCAAAGCAATAGTTTCCATTTAATGGCATTGTGCATGGATAAACACTAATGTATTTGCTAAGAGTCATTTTGAGAGCAGAAGAGAACCATGTCTAGCAAGTGTCAGTTCAGTGTACTCTATTTTTCATTTGTACTTACAATCTCATTTTTTAAGTAAGTTAGATTATAATAGTCAATATATTAAAATAATCATTATTTGGCCCACCCTGGCTTTGAGAATGTAATTGGTATAATCTAGGTCTAATTTGTTTTAGTTTCTTATAATTCTGAATTGAATTCTAGTAACTTTCATGCCCCATCACCTCTTCTCAGCAGCTCTCTAGTTTTATCAAGGCATCAAACAATTGTACTAAAGCTGATTGCACAGCCCGACCTAGAGCTAGGTGAAACCAATCCTTTCGTGTTCCTCTTTGACCACATCTTTTGGTCCCGTGGTGGGCAATTAGTCTATCTCAGGATTTGTTCTGTGTATGCTAGGAAAGAAAATATTCTCAGTCTCTCAAACATGAAGAATAAAGTATGCAGTTCTGAGAACTACTAACAGAAATATTGAAATCATAAATTCTTAGCCTACAGCAGTATGTGGAGATTAGAAAAAAGGAAAAAAATTCCCTCATAACACTATCGGTTTAGTAATTGAAAGTTGCCTCTAGGGGACTGTCAAGGGCGGGGGGAAAAAAGGACACATATGTAATACCCTTTGTAATACTTTAAGCAATAAAAAAATAAATAAATAAATAAATAAATAAATAAATAAATAATAAATAAATAAAAATAAAATTAAAAGAAAGTTGCCTGTAGTAAGACTTTACCTCTATAATTTTCAATTGCATAAACCAGGTCAACCATATTTTATTAGGTAAGCTACACATATATATAAGTATATAAAACATAAACGTGTAGTACAATGAATTATCACCTATGGAAACACTATCCAGGTCAGGAAACATAATGTCATCAGCACCCTCAAAGGTCGTTGATGCCCACTGTCCATCATTATATTTTGTATAAAAAGCCACACAATATAATGAATTTCCATATACGTGATTGTTTTTGTCTGTTTTTTAAAAGTAATTGCTTAAACCCAGACACTCTCCATTCATTTGTATTTAGATTCTTTCTGTTAAAATTATGCTTAGAAGAGTTATCCATAAGTAGCAGTAATTCATTCATTTTCTCTTTTCTATACCTTGGCTATTGTAAATAATGCTGCAACATACACGGAGGTGTATATATTCTTTCAAATTACTAGTATATTGTTTTGTTTTGGGATACAAATAAATATTTCTTTTGTTATTTTTAAATTAAATTTATTGGGGGTACATTGGTTAATAAGATTATACAGGTTTGAAATGTACAATCTTGTGATACATGATCTGTATATTACTTTGTGTGTCCAACACCCAAAGTCAAATCTTCTGGCATCACCATATATTTGATCCCCTTTAGCCTTTATTAACTTCTCATCCCCCCTTTCCTTCTTTTAACCACTATACTATTATCTGTTTCTATGAGGTGTTTTTTTTTTTCATTTGTTACTTTTTGTTATATATCCCACATATGGGTGAAATCATATTGTCTGAGATATTTTGCTTAGCATGATATTCTCAAGGTCCATCTATATTGTCTCAATGATAGTATTTCATCTTTTCCTATGGCTGAGTAGTATTCCATCGTATATATGTACCACATATCTTTATCCAATCATTTATCAAAAGACATTTTTGTTGTTTTCATGTCTTGGCCACCATGAATAATGCTGCAATGAACATAAGGGTCCATATATTTTGTGGACAAATTTTTTAGTAGATACCCAGAAGAAGGCGTGCTGGATCATATGGTAACTCTATTCTGAATTTTTTGAGGAACCTCCGTACTGTTTTCCATAGTGGCTGTACCAGCTTACAGTCCCACAGCTGTGAGTGAGGGTTCATTTATCTCCACAACCTCCAACACTTATTACTTGTCTTGTTGAAAATAGCCATTCCAACAGGAGTGAGGTGGTTTCTCATTGTAGTTTTGATTTGCATATCCCTAACAGGTAGTGAAGTTGAACATGTTTTTATATATCTGTTGGCTACTTGTATGTCTTCTTGGGAGAAGGATCTGTTCAGGTTCTCTGCCCGTTTTTAAATTGGATTGTTTGTTTTTGGTTCTTGTTCCCTTGTATAAATTCTTTATTATATTTTGGATATTAACCCCTTGTCGAAGCTGCTGTTTGCAAATATCCTCTCCCTTTCAGCTGGGTGCCTTTTTATTCGTTGGTGATTTCTTTTGCTATGCAGAAGCTTTTTAGTTTGATATAGTCCCACCCATTTATTTTTTTGTCTTTAACTTCCCTTGCCTTTAGAGTCAGATTCATAAAATATTCTATAAGACCAAGGTCCACACATTTAGTGCCTATGTTTTCTTCTATGTAATCTACTGTTTCAACTCACATTTAGGCCATTGGTCTATTTTGAGTTAATTTTTGTATATGGCTTTCATTATTTTGCATGTGGCTTTCCTGTTTTCTAGCACCATTTTATTAAAGAGGCTTTTTTTTTCTCTCTCCATTGTATAATTTTTGCTTCTTACACCATTCATTTTCATCATTTTCATTGCTGTAGAATATTTTTTTAAAATATATTTTATTGATTTTTTACAGAGAGGAAGGGAGAGAGATAGAGAGTTAGAAACATCGATGAGAGAGAAACATCGATCAGCTGCCTCCTGCACATCTCCCACTGGGGCTGTGCCCGCAACCCAGGTACATGCCCTTGACCGGAATCGAACCTGGGACCCTTCAGTCCGCAGGCCGACGCTCTATCCACTGAGCCAAACCGGCCTCGGCTGCTGTAGAATATTCACTTTCTGACTATAATCAACTGATGCATCCATTCCACTGTCCATCTGTTCATGGACCTATATTATTACACTAGAGGCCCGGTGCACAAAAATTTGTGCACTCGGGGGGAAAGGGGGTCCCTCAGCTCAGCCTGTGCCCTCTCGCAGTCTGGGACCCCTCGGGAGATAACGACCTGCTGGCTTAGGCCTGCTCCCGGGTGGCAGAGGGCAGGCCCAATCCCTAGGTGCAGCCCCTGGTTGGGCTCAGAGCAGAGCCGATTGGGGAGTTGGGGCACCGCCCCCTGTCATGCACAGAGCAGGGTGGATTGGGAGGTTGTAATGCCACCCTCAGTCACGCTCAGGGTAGGGCTGATTGGGGGGTTGGGGTACCACAGCCTGTCACACACAGAGCAGGGCCGATCAGGGGATTGGGGAGCTCCCCCCTATCAGGCACAGAGCAGGGCTAATCAGGGGGTTGGGGCGCCTTCCCCTGTCATGAACAGAGCAGGGCCGATAGGGAGGTTGTGGACCCGCCCCCTGTCACACACAGAGCCGCAAGGCGATCAGGGGGTTTGGGCGCTGCCCCCTGTCACGCTGATCCTGGTGCCGGGAGGCCTCGCGGCTCTGCTGATCCCGGTGCTGGGAGGCATATTATCCTTTTACTATATAGGATAGAGTCCTAGTGCACAGGTGGGGGCCGGCTGGTTTGCCCTGAAGGGTGTCCTGGATCAGGGTGGGGGTCCCCACTGGGGTGCCTGTCCAGTCTGGGTGAGGGGCTGATGGCCATTTTCAGGCTGGTGGGTGACTGAAGCTCCCAACCGCTCCTTTTTTTCTTTTTCTTTTTTTATTCTGGGCCAGCTTTAGCTCTCAGGCTTGGCTCAAGCTCTTAGGCCTCTGCTTCTGAAAGCAGGTTTCTGGCCTTTGTTTACCTTCTGTATTTGAAACAATGTTGTGATCCTGCTGGCTGAAGCCCAGGACTAAAGCAGGTTTCTGGGGTTTTGTTTAGCTTCTATATTTATAACAATGTTTCAAACTGCAAGCTCAGAGGCCGGCAGCGGCAGGCGGGGAACGTTGGAGTCCTCCGTCACTGAAGCAAGCAAGCCTCATGTTTGCTTCCAGCTGCTGGCTGCTGGCTGCCGGCCGCCATCTTGGCTGGCAGTTAATTTGCATATCACCCTGATTAGCCAATGGGCAGGGTAGTGGTCGTACACTAATTACCATGTTTCTCTTTTATTAGATAGGATATGCCACAAAGGTATTATGTCCCTGTAGTTTTGTGCCTATGTTTTATCCTCTTTAGTTTTCCTAGGAAGAACAGCATTCATAATTTTTAAGAAAATTGAATTTACTATCTTTCAGTGGTTGGTCTTTTTGTGTCTGTTATTAAGTAATCTTTCTCTACTCTGAGGAAATGAACATAATATCCAAAATCATTTCTAAAAAGGTGCATTGTTTTACTTTTCTTATTTGTTTCTCAGTCTTGCATATATATTGCATATGGTGTAATGTTGGAGTTAATGTTGTTTTTGTTTGTTTCCACCCATATTGATATCCAACTAATATAGCAGCATTCACTGAAAAATTTATTCTTTTTGGAACTATATGATTTCACTCATATGTGAAACATAAAATAGGAACTCATGAACACAACCAGCATTGTGGTAATTGCCAGAGGGAAGAGGGTGAGGGAGAAGAAGGGTTCTAATATAAGGTGACAGGAAATTTGACTTTGGGTGGTGGGCACATGGTGCAATATACAGATCTTGTAATATAGAAGCCCACACCTGAAACCTACATGTTCATGTTGACCAATGTCACCCCAATCAATTTAATAAATAAGTTTTTAATGTATTCTTTTTGCTTGGCTATCAATTTCTATTCCTTATCCAATGTCTTCATATACATATGTCTACTAGACTCTTTTTTATTCCATCATTCTCTTTGTTTCTTTTGGATTCAGTATTACATTAGCTTTAATTTACTTTAACAACTACAACTTTATAGTAATCCCCAAAATCCAGTAGTGTAAACCTCCCAATTTTTCTTTCTCTTCAAGAGTAATTTTAATGTTAATAAACTTGTAAATTGCAACAAAATATTGCTGTATTTCTTCCCATTCCAGTTCTTTATTGATCAGGTATCAGAATCTCTTACAATTTATTGTCCAAGTAGAGCAGACACTCCTATTTAATCTCAGCACAGTGGCATCTCTGGGTAAGCACATGCCCCTTACCAGGAGTCTGGGTTAGCCATTTCTTCTCCCTTAGCTTACAACTTATTGCAAGAGTGACCCAGAAGTTTTTATAAAAATCACTTGTAAGTGATATCAAACTGAATTAAAAAAGATAATTAAGAGATTATCTTTAATAATCTCTTAATTATTTCAAATGATCACAGAAATGTTAAAATTATCAACACATATTTTAGAGCAGTCATTATAAAACTACTTCAATGATCATGCTAGAAATACATTTAAAAAGTAAAGAATTTCAGAAAACAATATAGTGTGGTGATTACCAGAGGGAAGGATGGTGGTGGTGATGGCTGATAAATGTGGATGAAAGGAGACTTTACTTGGCATGTGAACCCACAATGCAATATAGAGATGATGTATTGTAGAATTGTACCTCTGAAACCTATATAATTTTATTAACCAATGTCACCCCAATAAATTCAATAAAAATGTTTTTTATATTCCCACCATTTCTTAACTTTTATTCATTTAAAAATTCTATTTTCCCTTTTTTGTTGTTGTGCTCATCAATTAAAAATTTTTTAAATGGTTATTATTATTTTCAGTTATACAGTTTACATTGTTTTCTCTATCTTAGTGTCTATTTCTATAATGTTTGCTTATATATTTTGTACATTAGATTCCACATATAAGTGAAATTATATGATAATTGTCTTTTTCTGATTGGTTTATTTCACTTAGCATAACACTCTCCAGGTCCATCCATGTTGTTGCAAAAGGTAAGATTTCCTTCTTTTCTATAACTGAACAATATTCCATTGAGAAAAAGTACCACAGCTTTTATGTGTAATCATCTACTCACGGGCACTGCTACCAAATCTTGGCTATTTTAAATAGCGCTGCAATAAACATAGGAGTGCATATGTTCTTTTGAATCTTATTTCAGGCTTCCTCGGATATATTCCCAGAAGTGAAATTGCTGGTTCATAACCCAGTTCCATATTCAATTGTTTTTTAGGAAACTCTATAGTTTTCCACAGTGGTTGTACCAATCTGCATTCCACCAACAATGCACAAGTGTGGCCTTTTCTTTACATCCTCACTAACACTTGTTGTTTGTTGTTTTATAGACGGTAGCCATTCTGACAAGTGTGAAGTGATATCTCATTGTGGTTTTAATTTGCATCTCTCTGATGGTCAGTGATACTAAGCATTTTTTCATGTCTATTGGCCATCTGTGTGTCCTCTTTTGGAGAAGTGTCTATTCAAGTCCTTTGTCCACTTTGTAATTGGATTGCTTGGTTTTTTTGGTGTTGAGTTTTTCGAGTTCTTTATAAATTGTGAATATTAACCCCTTATGAGATGTATTATTGGCAAATGTGTTCTCATTCAGTGGATTGTCCTTTCATATTATTGATGGTTTTCTTTGCTATGCAAAAACTTTTTAATTTGATGTATCCCATTTGTTTATTTTCTCCTTTGTTTCTCTAGTCCAAGGAAATGTGTCAGAAAAAATATTGCTACCAAAAATGTCTAAGATTTTACTGCCCATGTTTGCTTTTAGAATTTTTATGGTTTTGAGTCTTACATTTATGTCTTTAATCCATATGGAATTTCTTCTTGTGTATGGTGTAATAAGGTGGTCCAATTTCATTTTTTGGACATATCTGCCAAGTGTTCCAACATTTATTGAATAGACTCTCTTTACACCATTGTGTGTTCTTACCTCCATTGTCAAATATTAATTGACCATGAAGGCGTGGGTATAATTCTGGGATCCCTATATTGTCACATTGATTTATATGTCTGTATTTATGCCAGTATCATGCTGTTTTGATTACTATGGCCTTGTGGTATAGTTTGTTATCAGGTAACAAGATTCTTCCAACTTTGTTCTTTTTTCTCAAGATTGCAATGCTATTCAGGGTCTTTTGTGGTTCCATATAAATTTTTGGAATACTTAGTTTTGTGAAATATGCCTTTGGTATCTTGATATGAATTGTGTTGAATCTATAGATTGCTTTGGGTATTATGGATATCTTAATGATGTTAATTCTTCCTATCCATGAACATGGTTATGATAAAATATTTAATATCACATTGAAAAAGAGAAGTAGGGTTGGCTTAAAGCCCTCAGAAAAATCCTATATAATAAAAGCCTAATATGCTAAGTGTCTGGTCATCTGGTCATCCATTCAACCAATCAAAGCATAATATGCTAATGATATGCTAAGACTGCTCAACTGCTCGCTATGATATGCACTGACCACAAGGGGGCAGACAGTTGACCAGTCGCTATGACATGCACTGACCACCAGGGGCAGACACTCCAACCAATAGGTTAGCTTGCTGCTGGGGTCTGGCCAATTGGGACTGAGTGAGATGGGCTGGCTATGTCCTGGAGCCCTCCCGCGGTCCCTCCCCAGCTGGCTAACCTCCCGCGTCCCTCCTCAGCCCTGATGGTCCACCTGTGGGGTCCCTCGGCCTGGCCTGCACCCTCTATCAGTCTGGGACCCCTCGGGGAATGTCAGAGAGCCTGTTTCAGCCCAATCGCAGCCAACACAGGAGCTGCCCCTAGTGGTCAATGCACTACCACAGGGGGAGCTCTGCTCAGCCATAAGCCGGGCTCATGGCTGATGAGCACAGTGGCGGTGGTGGGAGACTCTCCCGCCTCCACAGCAATGGTAAGGATGTCCAACTGACAGATTGGGCCTAAACCATCAGCTGGACATCCCCCAAGGGCTCCCGGGCTGCGAGAGGACACAGGCCGGACTGGGGGGGGGGGGGCCAAGGGAAATGCCCCCTGAGTGCACAAATTTTGTGCACCGGGCCTCTAATAATAAAGTAAACTTCCCAAATTTGGAAAAAAAAAATACAAACACCATAAATCTACTGCCAAGAATTCCAGTGAATCCCTAACTCAGGGGTGAGGAATGTCCGGCCCAAGGGCCATATAAGACCTGCAAAATCATTTGATCTGGCCCTGCCAAGGCATTACGGCTGAGTTAATTAAATGTTTGAGCACATATAGCAGGCTAATTTTTAAGTTGATAATTTTGTATGGCCCGTGAATGATGTTATAAATATCCAAATGGCCCTTGGCAGAAAAAAGGTTCCCTAACTCTGCCCTAACAGGATAAACCTTCAGAAATACAAACACATCATGTTCAACATAAGAAAACTGAACACAAAGAAAATATCTGGAAAGCAGTGAGAGAGGAAAAGACATAATATCTATAGAGGAGAAAAATGAAATGACAATGGATTTCTCATAAGAAATCCATCTAGAGTATGTGGCAAACATTGTTCAAGTTCTGAGGGAAATTAACAAAAAATGAACAAACAACAATAACAAGAAAAACCCTGTCAATCCAGAATCCTATATGGGGTGAAAATACACTTCAGGAATAAAGAGGAAATAAACACATTCACATGTCAAAGAAAACTAAAGTAATTTAAAATACTGACTTTTAAGGAAATTATCAAAACAAAATAATATATATTTTCCAGATTTAATTACTGCAGGGAAAATAGAAACATACAAACAAAAAATACATATATAGATAGATAGATAGATAGATAGATAGATAGATAGATAGATATAGATATATATAGATATATATAGATAGATATGAAAAAGCAGAGTAACCTCTTTTACATGTAAATATGACATAGATACATATATTTTAGTCACTATAAATAAATGGTCCAGCCATGCTACATCCTAATATTTATGAAATAGGAACTTTCAAATATTGTATTTTGATTTAATTATTTTCATTAAAAAAATAACAATTTCAACTGGTTGACATAAATCATATTGCTCTCTGCTGATTTTATAAAGACTGTTTATTTCACAAAAACCCCCACTTTTCCCAGGAGGAGTTATGCCTGACAATTTGTAATGACATAAATTCCATTTAACTTGGCCTGAATCTTAAATTCAGAAAACAAAAGAGCTAATCTAATGTTTCAAGAAAAGCAAGTGTCATGAAAGTAGATTAACAACTCTGATGACTAAAGTATTTTACTTACCAATTGACTGAGAGAATTGAATAGTCAATAGAATGCAGACAATTTAAAGCTCAGTCAACCCTAAACCTGAGGGACCAATCTGAGGAGTAACTGTGTTATTCAGTTTTAATGCTCATTCAGTCCTTGATCGCTCTGCTGAGGAGGTGAAGTAGTCGCTAAACATTGTGAAATGATGTTTTATTATTATGTTTAGAGTTATCCAATGACTTCCCACAGAACTAGTTCCAGTGACTTCTTTCTTGGAACTTAATTATCAAAAATGAGTTCCTGAGAGATTAATATTTAAACCATGAAATTAAAATGAAGATCTTTATATATGAAATGTTTTTTGATTTATTTATCCTACTTTTGCATTAACTATTTGTTCTATTTATAGTGCATTCTTACCTCCTTTTATGTTTCTTTCTTGGGACAGGGAAATTTTCCTAATTATTCTTTTTTTTTTTTCTCCTCTACAAATCCAGAATGTTTTTATACCTCAATCATTACACTATAAATTTTAGTTTTTATATTTAAAGTATGAAAAGATAAGATATCTTATGAAGTTTTACCTCTACTTGTATAATGTCATAAACTGAAAGTGCTTTAACTCAAATCATCTCTCAATTTACACAATATATAAACATCTATACACCTAGATCTAGAATATTCCCACCAGGATTATATAATCACTAATTATTTGGATTTGTCAATGTGTTTCGTACTTTCTTGTTCCACTGTTTTTCTAGCTTCCAGGACTTTACTCCTTATTTCTAAAGTACATCTTTAAAAGGCCCTTTAATGAAGTTCTGTCACTACTAAATGATCTCAGGTTTTATTTTTCTGAAAATGGCTCTTTTTGGGCCCTATGTTTTCTGGGTGCAACATTCTAGTTTACAATTAAGTTTTAATAAAGATAACATAAATCACTATAGAAAATATTATTTAACTTGAACTAACAAAAACTGAGTTTTGCTTATCAAAGTACACCATAAATTCAAAAGGCAAATCAAAAACTTCAAATGACATCTATAAAATATTTAATCTTTAAGCAGTGATGAAAAATTCAATAAAAAGGGAGAGCAACTTAACTGACAAGATGGGCAAAATATACATCACCAGTTACTTCACAGAAGATAAGTGGCCATTATGAATATGAAAATCAGTTCAACCTCTAAATAATCAATGATATAAAATATTAAATCACTCTATTTTAGAGTCACCATGTTGACAAGATTTTTTTAATCTGTCAACTATACATTTTGTTAGGTTGTCTAGCAAATGGTAATTTATAAATGGCAGATGGGACATAAATAATACAACTAAATCGGAAAACCATTTAATTTACTGGTACATGTCACTGTTTATAAATTAGGACCCTGCTAATCTACTACAAATATTCATTTTGCACATGTTCCCTAAAAGATATATACAGAGATGACCAAAGCAACAGCTAAAAATCCTAAAAGAAAATTCAAATGTTTTTAGAAAAAATTTAGGTGCACACAATGATTTGATTAAAGTAAAAATAATAATAATAATAATATTGAGGGTACAAAGCAATTTGCTAATTAATTCATGTAGTATCTTTCATTTAATTTTAACATGCTAATACCATTAATAATCTGGTTATTATTAACAGGAAGGAGTAAAAGGAAGACTAGATAATATAAGCATGCCATTTAGACAGCTGTGCAAGAAAGCTGCGTTAACATTTTCCAAGTCTGTTCTCCACAGATCAATGGGGAGAAGAACTGGACAAAGGCAGTTTAGAAGCATGTCCAGTAAGGTCTGGGTGATGTGGGAAGATGCTTATCTGTCAGTCATACTTGGGAACAAGTCAGTGGCCAAAATAAATATGGCCACTGCAAGTGAGGGAAGGTTTGATATTTAAACTCCTGAACAAGGGGAGTTCTCTCTCTTGCTCTCTTGTGCTCCTAGCCCTCTTACCCTCTTGGGACTGGTGTTGCAGGGGGCATGCTCCCCTGCAGTCACTGACTTAGCTCATGGCCATGTGGGACCCACACAATGGACTAACAGATGGTGATTAGCCTGATGCTACATCAGACTCAGCTCCACCATGGAACCAAAACTCTGGACAGTTGCCCTACTTTTGGTTCTACTGAACCCCCAGTTGCACCTTTCCCGTGCCAATAAAAACCCCTTTCTCCCATGAGAGTCTTAGAAAATTCATTTTCTAAAGATATCGTAAGAAATCTAGTCCCACTAGCAATGGAGGAATCCCACCAATCCAATCTTCCAGCAACAATGCAATATTGCACATCATAATTTTTAGGCATCCTTATAAATGTGTTAGAACTAGAAAGAAAGGCAAATATGTGTTAAATACAAACTAGATGTAAGTACTAAATCTAGGAGGGAAGGAGGGGATGTAATTTGGGAGGGTTTTACAGAAGACAAAAATAACTTTTTATATATTTATTTATCTTCGTTGTTGAAAGTATAACAGATATCTCCTTTTTCTTCTCCCATTGGCCCCCCTCACACCTTCCCCAGGCCTTCATCAAACTATTGTCTGTCCATGAGTTATGCATATATGCATATAAGTTCTTCGGTTAATCTCTTCCCGCCCATCCTCCACCCCTTCCCTCTGAAATTCGTCAGTCTGTTGCATGCTTTGATGTCTCTGGATCTATTTTATTCATCAGTTTATTTTGTTCATTAGATTTTTTTATGTGGATGCATGGTATTATTTTATAATTTTAACCATACATATTATCTTCTGTAAGTTTTTAAAAACTTCATGCTTTCAAAAGTATTTAAAATAAAACTCTTTTATCCTAGCCCCAAAATCATACAGTTCATTACTCTGGGCTACCCTGGTTAGTAGGCACAATCTGTATCAATTTCAAAGATATTCTAGTCATATATTAAAGCCTACTACCCAAAACAAACAAACAAAAAATGTCTCTGCATTTTGTTATCATTTAAATTTATAACCATATTTTATGGGCACAATTTTCTTATTAAAATGTATAAATATAATTTTGATAAGTTATAAATTTCCTCATGTATTTATTAGCTATCTGTTGATACTTTTATTTTACTATATAGTACAATGTATTTTTTTAACTATTTCCTTTGATGGACAGTTAGCTTTTGTCATCTTTGCTCTTAGGAACACTGCTGAAAAAATCGTATCTGTTACTATCAATTCATCTACCTGCAGATAGATAGATAGATAGATAGATAGATAGATAGATAGATAATAGATAATAGATAGATAATAGATAGATAGATAGATAGATAGATAGATAGATAGATAGATAACAGATAGATAGATAGATAGATAGATAGATAGATAGATAGATAGATAGATAGATAATGTGGCGAGCCAGCTCAGCCAAGGGTTCAGTGAGCTTGGGAGGTGAGGTGCGGGGAAAGATGTAGAAAAGACAGGCAAAGAGAATAAGCTGGTGGATCTCCTGTGCCTGGGTAAGGCCACAGAAAGAAACCCAGACAGCAAGCTGAGCCTTTATTTTATAGCCAGAGGTAAACAAGGTAGTGGTCACCATAGTTACAATGTTCCTATGAGTTTCACTTGTTTTGGCAGCACTTGTTACACCTACCACAGTCCATTAGCTACCCAGATAAGATCTAGGGAGCATCATAAGATCAAGCCTAATTATGCTAAGAGGGCTGTGCCCTCTAAACTGGGACTTGTTTGTGGCTTTGCCAACAGGTCAGTCCGAGGCTTAACCCTATAGTGGCGCCCTACATAGATAGATATAGATATATATGGTTTTGCTTATGTTTATATACAGGAAACATTTCTAAAAACTGCTATTACTAAGATTAGAGTGTGAGTATTCAATAGTGATAATAAGTAAAGATCAATATTGACTAACAATAGCTTTGCTTTATTTAAAATTCAGATCTACACTAAAAATCATTCATCTTTTCTCCTTTTTAATTATTTCTAATTTCTGTTAAGGCTGGTTCCTTATAGCTCCCTTTACAAATGTTTCTAGCTATAGTTGTCTGTGTCTTATGCAATAGGTTATTTATTTTTGGTGGGATTCTTTTAATTCTTATTTTATTAATGTTTTACAGTAAGTGTGGGGATAAAGACAGGAATGGAATAAGGGAAAGGAAAAAAAGTATCTTTCAAGTTCCTTGAACTATGGAAGCATGTGCTAGGATAAGAAAGTTCAGTAAAAGCACATAGGTTATTAATATTGGTCTTATGTTCCTAATTGCGGGGGGCTGTTTCTCTCTTCTCCATGTCCCGCATGGAAAAGGAAACAGTCCATTTGCTGAGTGGAGGAGCTGGGGATTAAGAAATTAAAGAAAGACCAAGACGCAGAAATAGGTTTTAAGCTGGGGCCAGGTGGGCGCCATCCTCTCTGATGGAGAGGCAGCAAAAAGCGGCTGAGCCACACAGCAGGTTTATTTTAAAGGCCTAGATTTACATATCTAGTTCCGCCCCTGCCTGATTAACATGTCCAGCCTTATTGGGGAAGCATGTTCCCAGGGCGTGGCTCTGCCTATGCTCTGAGTTCAGCTGACAATAATTATAAGAAAATGCCTAGGTGCCTCCCAGGCAGCCCTCTACACCGAATATAGAATCCTGTAACGGTTTTTAGTGTAAACAAGTTATAGCTATATGTATATAAAAAGCCAGTGACCAGAATGCCTGAATGACCAGAATGACCAGAACAACTGGAACTACTGGTCACTATCACACCCACTGTGGCCAGCCAACTGGCCAGGTCAGGGGCAGGGCCAGCCGACCATCCGCCCATGGCCCCTCCCCACAGCCAGCCCTGCCCCTGATCGGCCCCCATCGGGGCGGGCTGGCTGAACCCCACCCATGAACAAATTCGTGCATCGGGCCTCTAGTTTATACATAAACAGGAGAATTGAGGACATTTTAAATTATATTTTCTTATTTGACATTGTTATAATTTTCAATTTTGGAAATCAAGGTAATTCTCAACTTTATCTGTTTTGCCTATGGCATGTTATCTGTTTCATATCTTTATATGATTATATTTGCTAATGTTTATTTTTGAAGAAAAGCATTATTTCTCTATTCACAAATGTATTTGCAAAAAATGAAGCAAAATACTGTATTTTATGGCAATAATTTCTTTTCTATACTAGAGGCCCAGTGCATGGATTCATGCACCAGTGGGGTCCCTCAGCCTGGCCTGCAGGGGTCAGTGGACCTCTGTGCTACCGCAGCCCAGCCTTACCGGCCAACTCATCAGGCTCCAGCCTGTTGTCCACTTCGATCCTGCATAGCACGAAGTAGTGTGCAAAGTGACAGGTGGCCAGGGAGGAGCCCGAGCCCAGGCTGGGTGCCACACCACTCCCGCTCACCCCAGCCCCTCTGTGCCTGCTGCTGCCGCTTGGGCTCACAGGGGGAGTTCCGCGGGAGAGGCTCGCACTGCTACAGCTGTGCTCGCCAGCAGTCAGCCTGGCATCTGGCTCCCATCTGTCAGCTGAGCAGCGCACCTGCTGTGGGAGCACACTGACCACCAGGGGGCAGCTCCTGCATTGAGAGTCTGCCTCCTGGTGGTCAGGACATGTCATGGCTACCAACCAGTCTACCAGTCAACCAGTTGTCTGGTCATCCGATCGCTTAGGCTTTTATATATATAGAATGTTCCTTTGAGCTTTCTTTCTCCTTAATAATAATAATACCTGATATATTGTATTGGTATTATTTTACTTTTTATTTTCAAAAAAGCAATACTTAGAATTATTTATTATTTCTACCATATTTTTCTTCGGTGTTGACTGGTTTGTTACATTTTTAATTTCATCTTTAATAATTCTTTCTTGTATTTCACTTAAATTTATTTACTTTCCTTTTTAAGTCTAATCATCATGCTACAATCAATTACACAAACATAAAATGTACAATTTGATAAGTTTTGATGCAATACATATCCATGAAATCGTTGTTTAATCAAAACAATAAATAATTATCACCTCAAATGTGTCTTTGTGTCTCTTTGAATTGCTCTTTCATGTCCCTTCCCATCCTCTTCATTCACAGACAACCAACCATTCATGCTTTTGGTTATAATATATTAGTTTGTCATAAGGTGTTATAATAAATAAAGAATTATTAGTTGCTAGCTTATCATTTACTTTTTTTATTCCTTTGTTATTTATCTTCCAATTATTCATTAACACAGTTAAAGTACTTTTTTCTTTTCTTTTTTTATTGAGCTGGCATTTTAATGAGATAAGTTACTTTTAAATGGCAATTTACTTACCAGTATTAGAGATTTAATTTCCTTGGGAATTTTTATTTTTCTTATTAATGCTTATTAAACTCCATAAGCAAACAGAACAGGATATTTTCATTTGTTTGTTGTTGTTTTTTTATATAAGTTAATTATCTGACTTATTAATTCCTTTTGAAAAGAGACAAAGTAACAATTTTCTCAAAATGTTATCATGTCCTCAGTTAAACTAGGGAACTTTAGGGTAAGGAGCTTATAAGATGATATTTCTCTTTATTGCATATATGGCCAAACTTTATCACTTTAAAAGTCACACTGTGATATGAATCAGAGCCTGAGACAAAGTATATACTGTCAGCACATAAAGTTTTTCTGTTTATCCAGAGTTAGTGTGTCCTGGGTGTATCACCATGTATATTAGTGAGAAAAAGAAGTAAAAAATTTTGTTTAGACCCTACACCTAAAAGTTTTTATTTATTAATTTATTTTTTTTGGATAGTAAGCAAAAGAGCATCCAAAAAAGGGACTAAATATAATCCAGCTAGAATCAATCATGTCCATTCCATCCATTTCATTCTCATTCATAAAATTATCATACAATAGTCCTCCTTTATCAGAGAGGGATGGTACCCAGACTCACAGTGGATGCCTGAAACCACAATAGTACCTTAGTATTATCACTCAAAATTAGATGTGTATCTTACAGGTTAATTCTATTTAAGAGGGAAATGTCATTGACTTTGTGAATGCAAAGTCACATAAAAGTCACTGCTGAAAATTTCAATTTATCAGTATGAATTTATGAATTTTCAAGATTAGGGTAAACTTAGCCCTAAAGATCTAGAAATAAGTTTTTACTTATTACCAAGGAAGAAAGGCAAAGTGAATTATTTTAAAGACTAGGAGAGCCCTGGCAGGTTTGGCTTAGTAAATAGAGCGTTGGCCTGCGGACTGAGGGGTCCCGGGTTCAATTCTGGTCAGGGGCATGTGCCTTGGTTGCGGGCACATCCCCAGTGGGGGGTGTGCAGGAGGCGGCTGATGGATGTTTCTCTCTCATTGATGTTTCTGGCTCTCTATCCCTCTCCCTTCCTCTCTGTAAAAAATCAATTAAAAATATATTTTTTAAAAAAGACTAGGAGATACTCAGAGAATAGTTTTGAATGATGAAGAGAGAAAGAGAGGAAACTGAGACACTATGGATTTGTCTATCTCCTTAAATAAAGTTCTAATATAGAAAGTTTAAGGAAGATGTACCCTGAAATCCAATTTAAAAGAGGAAAAGTGAAAAAATGTCACTTGTCCTATACAAAGCAACTTGTTACTAGTGCTTTAAAATTTATGAAGTTATTCTTATTATACTTATGTTGGTTTATACACAGGGGTGGTCAAAACTAGGTTTACATTTGTGAGTACCGAAATACAAAGTTCATTCTTGTATTATTACTTATTAATTATTGTATTATTTTCCATATGAAGAACTGTAAACCTGTATCTGAACATTTTTTACATTAATACTAGTAAATATCAAAGATGGAACAACTATGTAAATTTTACCATAACTATATGATATAACACATACATTTAGAGGTGAAAATCATGATCATTGACCCAACCACACTGATTAAATTAAAACTAATAACAGAGCAGATGTTATGAGCTCTTTATCAAGGTATCTCATCCCAAACTAGCAAAGAGGTACAAGAATGTGCACAATCTTTACCACTCCTAATAGCTGTACTGAGATATCTTGTCATCAGCAGTGAACTAATGGTCATTCTGTGTTTTAAGTTAACATGTTGTAAGCATAATTCTTGCCAGCTTTGTCCTCTTTAATTTAGGTTTAATGGCTACTTGTAGCTGGAAGCAAGCCACTACTAATTAGTGAAACTCAACAAAATTAACACCTGGCTTTTTAACCTGCATTATTTTTTTAGCTTCCAAATGTAGCCAACTGCCTGGTAGTCACAATTAAATATAAAAATCTTGCAAAAATGGTTCTTGAAGAAAAGATTTAGTCTGAATATTTAGTAAGTTTCACTACTTTCAGTAACAATGCACCTTCTTTTTGTATAAGATGTCACCATAAATACTATTTCAATTAATGAAAAAGGAGAGAAGTGATTTAAAATATTAATATTCAGCAAGGATCATCTATTTGCACAAGTTTATTACAATTTTTCTCCTATGAAATTCATGTAATATTTAAAAACAAGTACTTCCACAGGAGAGAATATAAGTGTTTATTAATGGGAAAGCAATGTATATAAATTGCATTAGGGGATAAACTTTTTCAAGTAATACAAAGTTGTCCATATATTACCAGCATGTTAATGGTAAAAAGTATTTTAAGAGCCTCAGGTACTAGAGCAGGGAGAATGTTTATCAGTGTTACTTGAGAAAGGTCAGTGTATTGTTTTGCATCCAATAGAGATATGTTTTTCATATCAGTAACACTGAATATTTCCAAATGAACAAAGTGTAACATATTTTTCTATTTGCTATCCTAGAACATAAGGCAAAGTAGGAGTAGGAGGAAGAATTGGAAGAGGAGGAGAAATACAAAATGCAGTAATCATTTACAAAGTAAAAATTGATACAGAACGTGAATTATCAGATACATGAATTTTTAAATCAATATACATTTTTACATTATTGTGAAGTTTATACCTAAAACATATTTCATGCACTGCATACCCAATAACAATGTGCTTCCCACATTAACAAGAGCTATGAATAAAATTTAACAATCCTATTGATACGTTTAGGGTGAGTCGAATATCCCCCTGTGGGTTCTTGCCTCACGAAGTTTGAAGAATAAACTTGAGGACTAAAGGCTTCTTTAATAAAAATACAGTGGGGCCTTGACTTACGAGTGTCCCGACTAATGAGGTTTTGAGATACCAGCTGTCTCTCCGCCGATTTTTTGCATTGAGTTGACAGAGTAATTTGAGTTAACGAGCTCCTTAACGAGCTCGGTCTTGGAACGAATTAAACTCATAAGTCAAGGTCCCACTGTATGGAAGTTTATAGAAACATACAAATTCCAGCTGGGCAGGGGTCCCAAAAGGGACGCCCCCCCTTGTCTTCTCTCTTTCTCTCTCTCTCTCTCTCTCTCTCTCTCTCTCTCTCTCTCTCTCTCTCTCTCATTGGGAAAATCAATCTAAAAAAAAAATCTTCTGAGTCTCTGGTCTCTGAGGTTATATAGGCTGCAGCTCTTTGTCTGAACATGACCCTTTCTAATTGGATCCTTAATTTAGGACCCCTGTGCTTTCCTCATTGGTCACTCTGCTACATGGTATCAGTTTCAATGACCAAAGCCCACATGGTGCCCCCGACTACCTCTCCCCTTTATCTTGCAATATTCCTCTATCCTCTGTGAAAGTACATTTCCCCCTTCTGGTATCTTGCAATTTTTCTCTATCCTTTGTGGAAGTAAGATCAGCTTTTTGGCAGCTTGGGGCTATTCCTGCCCTTCACATATGCATTCCTCTCCCATGGACCTCCCCTAAGTCCCCAGAACTGCCTGTCCTGTCTCTAAAATTCCTTTTACTATTATATAGTAAACTAGAGGCCTGGTGCACAAAAATTTGTGCACTCGGGGGGAAAGGGGGGTCCCTCAGCTCGGCCTGTGCCCTCTTGCAGTCTGGGACCCCTCGGGAGATAACAACCTGCTGGCTTAGGCCTGCTCCCGGGTGGCAGAGGGCAGGCCCAATCCCTAGGTGCAGCCCCTGGTCGGGCTCAGAGCAGGGCCGATTGGGGGGTTGGGGCACTGCCCCCTGTCCCACTCAAGGCAGGGTCGATGGGGAGGTTGCGGCGCCACCCCCTGTCACGCACAGAGCAGGGCCAATCAGGGTGTTGGGGTGCTGCCCCCTGTCACTCACAGAGCAGGGCCCATCAGGGGGGTTGGGGCTCCATACCCTGTCACGCACAGAGCAGGGCTGATCAGGGGGTTGAGGAGCTCCCCCCTGTCACTCACAGAGTAGGGCCGATAGGGGAGTTGGGGCACCACCCCCTGTCACACACAGAGCAGGGCAGAGCAGGGGGTTGGGGCGCCGCACCCTGTCACACTCAGGCCAGGGCCGATGGGGAGGTTATGGCTCTACTCCGTCACACACAGAGCAGGGCCCGTTGCGAGGGGTTGGGGTGCCGCACCCTGTTACACACAGAGCAGGGCCGATCAGGGGGTTGGGGCGCCACACCCTGTCACACGCAGAGCCGCAGGGCGATCAGGGGGTGGGGAGCTCCCCCCTATCAGGCACAGAGCAGGGCTGATCAGGGGGTTGGGGCACCTTCCCCTGTCACGAACAGAGCAGGGTGAATAGGGAAGTTGTGGCCCCGCACCCTGTCACACACAGAGCCTCAGGGCGATCAGGGGGTTTGGGTGCTGCCCCCTGTCACGCTGATCCCAGTGCCGGGAGGCCTCGTGGCTCCTCTGATTCCGGTGCTGGGAGGCATATTACCCTTTTACTATATAGGATAGAGGCCTGGTGCACGGGTTGGGGCTGGCTGGTTTGCCCTGAAGGGTGTCCTGGATCAGGGTGGGGGTCCCCACTGGGGTGCCTGGCCAGCCTGGATGAGGGGCTGAGGGCTGTTTTCAGGCTGGTGGGTGACTGAAGCTCCCAACCGCTCCTTTTTTTCTTTTTTTTAAAATTTATTCTGGGCCAGCTTTAGCTCTGAGGCTTGGCTGCAGCTCTTAGGCCTCCGCTGCTGAAAGCAGGTATCTGGTTTGTTTGGGTTCTATAATCGAAACACTGTTTCAACTCCAGCTCTTAGATCCCGGCTGGCTGAAAGCAGGTTTCTGGGGTTTTTTTAGCTTCTATGTTTGTAACAATGCTTCAAACTGCAAGCTCAGAGGCTGGCAGCGGCAGTCGGGGAACGTTGGTTTCCTCCATCACTGAAGCAAATAAGCCTCATGTTCGCTTCAAGCTGCCTGGCTGCCGGCCGCCATCTTGGCTGGCAGCAGTTAATTTGCATATTGCCTTGATTAGCCAATGGGAAGCGTAGCAGTCGTATGCTAATTACCATGTTTCTCTTTTATTAGATAGGATTATATTATATTAATTATATTATATTATATTATATATAATTTATAACATATTGATGACTAAAATAACTATATAGAAAACTACAGTTGTTATTCCACTACAGGTCTCTAGTAATAACCAGGTTAAAGAGTAAACACAATTTTTTTAAAGCATATATACATTTTTAATATGTTTTTATTGATTTCAGAGAGGGAGGAAGAGGGAGAGCTAGAAACATTAATTATGAAAGAGAACCATGGATTCGCTGCCTCCTGCATGCCCTTTACAGGCCATGTGTCCTGACCAGGAAGCGAACCATGGCCTCCTGGTTCATGGGTCATCACTCAACCACTGAGCACACTGGATGGCTAAGGAATGTATTTTAATCAATAGATATATGAAGTGTTTAGATTGAAAAAAAAACTTTGTTATTCAGAATGGTTATCTCCTGAAACTCCAAGGATGATTTAAACCTTCTGGATAAAATGTTATCTAAGTGTATTTTCCTTTTAAAATCTATTAGAAAAAAAAAAAGAGCTTTTTTTATTTACCTTGCTACTGCTTAAAAATAATGAGCTTTGTTTTTTCATGTATAATAAAAATTTATTCTATCAAAAATGAAGGAAACTAGTTTAAAAAGGAAGGTGGTAAGCATAAAACACCCATTCAAGCCTTCCTTAAGCAATGAATTAATTTTTATAAAGAAGACACTAAGACACTGAGGGTCTTTTTATCATCTAGAATCAAATAAAAATTTATTGAAGAATCAACCTTCTTTTTTTCAAAAGACTTATTTTAATCAAAGTAAAAAATGCTAATTATTTTCTAAACATTGAACTATTTAGAAATAGCCCAGCCTATGTGGCTTCTGTTTAAAAGTCAACCTATGAACCAGGAAGTCATGGTTTGATTCTTTGTTAGGGCACATACCCAGGTTGTGGGCTTAATCCCCAGTGTGAGGTGTGCAGGAGGCAGCTAACCAATGATGCTCTCTCATCATTGATGTTCCTATCTCTATCTCCCTCTTCCTTCCTCTCTGAAGTGAATAAAAAATACATTTAAAAAACATGTTTTAATAAAACATTTAGAAATAAATCATTCATAAATATTGGAAATAGGACACATTTGCTAATAAATCCAATAGTAGCAAGTCTCTGATTACACTTTTACAATATAATATAAAGGAAAAGAGAAATAAAAGCAAAAGAGCATTCTAAGACAGCAAATTGTTTTGTATGTGCTTTATCATCAAAAGATTTCTCTACCATTTTAATTTAAAGATATGCCGTAAAAATATTTAGGTATAGGTAATTTTATTTGGATTAGTATGTCCTCAAGATCTTTAGAAAATACTTTTGTTCTTGAACACATATTGGTCTAATTTAATTTATGATATTTTTGAATATATACCTATCTATGCTTCAAGACCTGGGAGCACTGTTAGTTATTACTGCAATAAAAGCAATATTCATGTTGGAGTAAATTTCTGTAATTTAAATTTCTTTTACACAGATGGGGATTTATTGGAACAGTATTTTTATTTTACCTCTCACAATATATATATCAAGTAGAATAGAATCTGGTGTTAAAATATTGAGAAAACTTTTAACTTCAAATATCTTGCTGTTTAGGTTCAATGTTCCTGTTACAAGGGCAAACTAGCTTGATAAATCATTCTGTGATATAAAATAATTCGTCATCATTTTTGTAGACTTTTTAGCTTCATATTCATTATTTAGAAAAACTTGGTCATCCATAGTTGAAAGGACTATAACTCATTCAATTAATCTAAAGATGATAAAACTGTGGAATACTGTAGTTGAATTAAGAAAATTCTTGTGCTATCTATGATAGTGCCTTTATATTTTTCTATAAACGTTTCAAGAAAATGAGTTTGTAGTATTTCCTCAATCCTCAAATGCAACACTATGTTCCTATTTTATTTTTTATTTTGCTATATTTATTCCTTATAACTAAATATTATTAATACAAGTCTCAATATTGAAAAAATATTCAAAGATTTTAAATCTATCAGCTCATTGATATTATCTATATATATAAAACCCTAAGCAACTGCTTGATTGGCAAGGATCAGGCCAAAACTGGGAGTCCAACTTCCCCCAACGTGTCCCGGATTGTGAGAGGGTGCAGGCCAAGCTGAGGGACCCCACCGGTGCACAAATCCATGTACCGGGCCTCTAGTCTAATTATATTTATCATCCATCTTTGAAAGATAGTAATATCATGCTAAAAAATATTTGAAAATATTTACTTGTTATCTTCTAACCATAAAATTAATTCATTATACCTAACTTTAAATGATTATTGGACTTACAATGATTTTTATTGACAATAAATTTCTTAGATTTAAATATCTGTCAAATTGTATTTTTAAAATATACTCAAATAGAGAGACTCGTAGACAGACAGCTCTAGCAGGGTAGAGGGTGTTGGGGGTGTAATAGGGTAAAGTGTATAAGAAAAACGCCTCATATTTAATTAACTAATTAACCATGAAATAAAAATATGACTATACTAACAAAACTTGTAGTTTAAAATATTAATAATTTCACATTTAAGCGTTTTATGAGCAACAGCATTTCCAGTTCCCCTTTTGCCCAGCCTCACCCACAGGAGTGTAGGAGATGCTGGTGGCTGGCCAGGCCTGCAACATCCTGCCCCAGAAATAAAACCCATAGAGAGAAAAAAATGCCAGGTGCTGACACACACAAAAGAGAACATGGAGAGATGGAATGTGAAAATGTATGTCATAAGAATTCCCAGTCCCCCTCTTCCCACTATCCCCCTATAAAAGCCCTTTGCCTACCCTGGATGTTAAGATGGTTAAGATGAGCCTGCCATCTTCTCAGGTAGTCAGCATCCAAATAAATCACTTTCCTTCCACCAGCACCTGTGATACGTGTGTTTGACTTCACAGCTGCAGGCAAAAGTACCTGAGGGTCATTTAGACTGGTTTCAAAGACAAGCATATAGAATTATATAAGGCAATATTATGGAGAAAATAAAATAAGTAGTTTTTAAAAAAAAATAACACAGGCCATTGCTCTTTTTTTAACTGTAATACTAATAGGCCAATGTATTAATTATTTACAAATAAAAATTAAATAATATGTTTGTTTTCAAAAGCTAAGTAAAACAATATGTAACCCAATTGATGTTAATTATATTATTGAATTTACCCATGGAAAATAAAATGCATTTTATATAGGAAACTAAAATGTGCCCGAGTCTGAAAATCATTGTTAAAAAAAATTTTAATTAACTTAATATTTTATCCAACATCATTGTAACAGAAAGGAATTAGTGAATTAGTACACTCTATTCAACTGGTGATTTTTAAAGACGATGCCAAAAATGTGGAAAAAATCAAACCTCATCACTTTTGTCATAAATATAATTATATATCACAATTTCTTTGAAGAGATTTCCTAGAAATAGAGTTGGCAAACCAAAATTCAAAATTTTTAAAAAATTAAAAAGTAGACAATGCTTTATAATTATTAAAATTAAACAGTGGATGTCATATGCTCTCACACATCGCTTTTTTTCATTACTTTTTATTAGGGCAATTAAATGAGTTCAGAATTACATTTCAAACTTAAATTGAAAATGCTTTGCTCCAAATGAGAAACAGATAATTTAGGATATGTATGTATTAAGCAGCAAAGCAGAGCAAAGTCTTTAATGGTATTAATTTATAGTACCAACTTAAAAGTAAAAAAAAGAAATTATAGAAAAATCAGTTAATGCATTTATTAAATATATAGCTTTCATCTTGATGCAAAATGCTTTATTCTAGTCCCTGAAATATCAGTGGTATATATTGTATTTGGGAATAATATGTGACTGCATGTTTATAGCACTGAAACCCTATAGGACTTCTCCAGCTCAGTTATAAAAAAACTTAGATACAGTAGTTAAAATATTTCTCTGTGCAGAAAGTCTAAAAGGACCAATTTTGTCCCACATATTTTTGGGCACTTAATTTGTTTTGAAGGGTTTCTCACATCCCAGTGAATTATAGCCTTTTTTTGGTGAACAGAACATGTATGAAATCTGAATGTCTTAAATCCACCTAATTTCTTTCCTTTGTTAACATCTGAATATTTTTTTGGAATCAAAACTGAAAATTCAAAACAATAAAAAGTCTATAATTCCTTTAATGTGTTGGGATATAAAAGCTTATGGGAAAGAGATTGATCTAGGGCAACTTTAACAATTATCAAGTCAGTAAAATTATGCATAAATAATTAGCATTTTTTAAATCATTTTTATCTTTCCAAATGTGATAGTATTGCCAGAGGATTGAATGGGTGGAATTTCTGTCACTAGTGGGAGTGGGGTTCTTGAGACATCTTGAGAAAAGGAATTTTCTAAGGCTCACATGGGAAAATGAGTGGTTTTAATTTGCATAAAATTATATCCCTCGGTTTGCAAAGTCCCATGGCCTTTAACCTAGTCCTGGAAAAGGTGCAGCTGGGGGTCCAGCAGAGCCAAAGGAAGGCCAGTGTCCAGAGTTTCTGTTCCATGTGGAACTGAGTCTGATGGAGTGTCAGGACAAGTCCAGGACATTGCCTGGACTAATGTAGAGGAGAGTGCCTCCTCAAAGTCCCAAGAGAGCAAGAGGGCCAAGAGAGGGAACCTCCTTTGTTCCAGAGTTATGTATCCAGATTCCAGACCCTTGCAGTGGCCATGCCTATTCTGGCCACTGACTTGTTCCCAGGTGTGACTGACAGGTAGGCATCTTTCCGTGTCACCGGGACACTTTCTTTTGGAACTTGCATGTAAGTCCATGCCCTGAAGCCATCATGTGCTGAGGATGCCTAAACTAGCCCAAGCAGAGAGAGCACAGGGAAACGGCTGAAAGTAAACTCCCCTTATTATTTGCTGCCAAGAAACAAATACAGTATTTTCTTAGCTTAGTGTCATGATATGTATACGAAAATGTATAGATGGTGGGACTGCATATAAATTAGAAAGGATTGGAAATATTCGTGGATTGGGTAACTATGTATATGAGATCCAGACTCGTGTTCCCAGCTAAAAAATTCTAGAACAATGTTACTCAAATTTTGTTTGGTACAGTAACATTTTTCGTATTTTTTTTTTCAAATTCACTACACACACACACACACACACACACACACACACACACACATTTTTAAAATATAAAAATTAATTTCTAGAAAAATAAAATTAAAACTAACAATAATATACAAGCCAAAAACACTACTTTAGATGTTATTAGATTTAAGAGGCATAAACTTCTGTCAAATTAATATGTATTTTCTAGTACACTGATCTAAAACTCATCTTAATAACTATATTCATATAATTTTGGCAAAATGTAGACTGGCATATATGGCACTTAAAAGAAATGAAAGGAATAGGAGAAAAAGTGTTACTACTCTGAATTAATGTTAAACATATAGTTGTGAAAAGAGCAATGGACACAACTTTTAAGAAAGTAAATTACTCTATGCTTAAGTGAACCTAGGAAAGTTCTGATTTGTTGCTGTCCTATGTACAAAGTTTGTAAAAAAAAAAAAAAAAAAAAAAACAGTGACTCACTGATAGTTCCTACTGCATTTCTACTCTCAGGTTGCTTGTAATCTAGTTCAGGAGATTAAATGCACGTTTTAGATGCTATCGAATGGAAATATAGCAAAAAATATATGTGTAGGGAGTATTTCCTGCATTTTTGTTTTTATATTTTTTATTGCATTTTCAAAATATCAAATGTAAGTCATTGACTATAACAAATTAATATTCATTCTTTACTTTGAAAGAACCAATACCTTGTTTTAGAAAATCACATAAAAATGCACTTATAATGGCTAATTTAGATATAAGAGGAAAAAAATAAATATTTTTATAGGTAACCTTTTCTCTGCCTTCATTAAAATAACTACTTGAGGATTATTGACTTAACTGTTTGCCATATCTTAGTCTCGAGGAGTCTGTATACATAGATCTAATTCACTCTGAATGGGATGTGCAGATTGTTTTAAAATTCAGAGAGAGACACTAAATCTACCTGGTATTTCATCTTCTATGACAGAGAATAGATTGAACAGTGAGATAAGCAGCCTTTGTTTAATATGTTCTATTCAAATCTTGCCAATTTTAATGTTGTAAAAAGTGTGAATAAAATGAACTACCTGTTTTTCATTCTGTATGATTCTGGATAAAGAGAAATTACTTTCACATTGGGTGGTCAAAGTCCTAGAAGAAAATACAGGCAGTAAAATCTTGGAATTTCTCATAGCAATGTTTTTTCTGATACATTTCCTCAGGCAAGATAAACAAAAGAAAAATTAAACAAATGGGACCACATAAAACTAAAAAGTTTTTGCAAAGCAAAATAAATCAGTAACAAAATGAAAAGGCAACCCAGTGAGTGGGAGAACATATTCACCAATGATACATCTGATAAGGAGTTAATATCCAAAATTTTTAAAGTATGTATAAAACTCAACACACACAAAATACACACACACATGCACACACAGAGACACACACACACACACACAGTACAATCTAATTGAAAAATGGGCAAAGGGCCCTGGCTGGTGTGGCTCAGTTGTTTGGAGCATCATACCATACACCAAAAGGTTTCATGCGGGTTCAATCCCTGGTTGGGGCATACCATCATACTTTTCTTCATCTTTTCTCTAGCTCCTTCCTCCTCATATTGAATCACACAAGCTGGTAAACACACATTCACAAGAAAACATCCCTCTTCATCCTCCAGTACATCCACCTATCTCTCTCTCTCTCTCTCTCTCTCTCTCTCTCTCTCTCTCTCTCTCTTTCTCTCTCTCTCTCTCTCTCTCTCCTTCCCTCCTTCTCTTACCCCCATCACACACAAGGAGAATATTTGCCACCAACAAAATAAAATTAATACATCAGGTAACAGGCTTCGGGGTATAAAATATAAGGGATGTGAGTTCATTGATAAGACAAAGCAATGAGTGTGATATTTGATCATGGAAATAGAAAATAAAGTGGGGAAATGGGAGACATTTAATTTGTATAATCTGTGGAACCTGTAAATATTTGGAGGAATACTGTCTCTTGTTTTTCAATGCACATAAACAATCCCAAATCTCTCTATTTTATAAAATCAATAACAGCAAGAAAACATCCTTTTAAGTAGAGTTCCAATCTCTCTGTCATTATATTCAAAACTAGAGGCTCAGTGCACAAAATTTGTGCACTCGGGAGGAGGGGGATCCCTCAGCCTGGCCTGTGCCCTCTCACAGTCCAGAACCCCTCAGGGATATCTGTGTGCCAGCTTAGGCCTGCTCCCTAAATCAGCAGTCAGACATCCCTCTTGCAGTCCAGGACCACTCACTCCTTACCACCTGCCTGCTCACTGCTCCTTACCGCTTGGCTCACTGCTCCTCAGTGCTGCTGCTCGCCAGCTATGAGTCTGGCTTCTGGATGCGTGGCAATCCCCCTGTGGGAGTGCACTGACCACCAGGGAGCAGCTCCTGCATTGAGCGTATGCCCCCTGGTGGTCAGTGCACATCATAGCGACTGGTAGTTCTGCTGTTCAATTGATTTGCATATTAGCCTTTTATTATATCCTATATAATAAAACCCTAGCATGCCTAAGCCTGCAGTCAGACAGCCCCCGAGGGGTCCCAGACTGCAAGAGGGTGCAGGCTGGGCTGAATGTTGTGCACTGGGCCTCTAGTAGGATAATAGTTGTAAAATATATCTGCACAGCTTTAATGCTTCTGAATCTCTCCTTAACCTACTTTAGTCTGTTATTTATTCTCTACTCCACCAAAAGTTCTTTGGCAAGAACCCCCAATAATCTTCTAATTGACAGCTGCAATGGGTTATTTCAGTATCATCATACCCCTCCTAATCTTGTTGTTTGATACTCTTAGAAATTTTCTCATTTCTTCTTGCAATTTCCTACTGAGATAGTGGATGTGATTCTTTTTTGTCATGTGTTGCCTTTCTTCCACTTCTACTATTTATGGCTTAAAAATTGGTTCTCCCTGAGCCCCTTTGCTTCTCAGGTTATTCATTGTTGATGTGACATTTAATCTATTTATATAAACTGTATTAGTCTCTATAAAGAATCTTCAAAATCTGTATTTCCAAAACTAGAAGGCTCTTTGAGCTGAGTACTTACATGTTTATGGAACCACATGCTCTAGAAATACAACAATTGAACATTAAATAATCTTCTCCTCTCCCAAACTTGCTATGGCCCTGTAAGTTACATCAGCAGTCATAACTCTACCATCCACGCAGTCCCTAAGTCAAATACTGGTTCTCCCTCATTTGAATGACTTTATTTTCTCCTCAGCCAACCACATCCATCTCCTATTCTCTAGCTGCATTGCACCAGGCTCAGTATTGCTTACCTAGTTGCCAGCAATGGTGTCTTAAATATTTTCTCTGCTTTGGTACCAAACACTCAAACTTCTCTCTGTTTTTCTACAATACAATTATTTGTATATTCATTCCTTTAAAATTTTCTTGATAGCTATAAATTGCATAGGATGGGAATTGTGGGGGGGGGGTGGTCCATGGGTGAAAGAAAGGGACATCTGTAATACTTTCAACAATAAAGATAACTTAAAAAATAAATATAAAAAATAAATTGCACATAAAATCATGTTCAAATTTATCTGTGAAACAAAACCTGTGTCATAATTTCACTTTTATCTATCTCTCTAGTTTGACTTCCACTATGTCAACTTTTGCTTTAGTCACATAGAATTACCTGCACTTTTCCAATGCTCTGAATTGTGTATCTCTCTGTTCAGCTATGTCTTTCTTAGGCCAACATGGCACTGCATATATTAACTACATCATCTCATAGTTTAAAATTCTTCTGTGTTTTGGAGAAGCTGTATGTTGCCATTACAGTGCAAGGAATATGCATTAGAATGCTATAATAGGTCCAGACATTATGTTTTTTTTATTCACTATCTTTAGTGCCTAGCACAGTGCCAAACACATAAGTAAATATGAATCAAACACCTTATGTAAGTCCCAGATTCATAGCTTACTCTGCCACTGTGGAAATTATTTAAATTCTTATTTCTATACCTATCTTTATTTATATGTCTGTCTATGTCTATATAAACATAAAATATGTTTCATTTTCATTAACACTTAACTTTAGGAAAGTTTACCTGAAACTTAGGTAAATGTAAATATGTTGCTACAAGTTCACAACTTATTATCCGTATATCAAATATAATCATGTTAAATGTGGACCTGCAAATAGAGAGCAGATCAAATGCTCACAAGTGTGGTGGGAACCCAAATTCAAGCAATGAATTTATTCTGCATTATGAACAAAAGGAAGTCAGGGATACTAAATAAAGAACATGTTTGAAGAGCTATTTTTCATGCATTAGAACATCTGATTACTTTTATACTCATAAATCCTAACCAATAAATAGCACCCTAACTAGAAAGAAACAGCAACGTTTAGAAACTAGATTTTATATACAGATAATCATAATTACATATTTATAAGCAGATGAGCATAAAAAGAAATGAAACCGAACCAAAATTAACATTACTATGCATGTTTCCTCTGTCGGGGATTCTGGAGAACTGCAGAACTTTCTGGGTTTGATTTTGAGAAATGGTTCCCTTTTCCTAGTGAGGCATTCAATATCTGCTGCCTGCCTTTCCAGCTGCAGCACCTTGACGTGGGCAGCACATTCCCTTCCTTTTTTATTTTTTATTTTATTTTATTTTATTTTTTAATCCTCACATGCAGATATTTTCCATTGATTTTTAAGGAGAGTGGAAGAGAGAGGGAAAGACAGAGAGAAATATCGATGTGAGAGAAACACATCTATTGGTTGCCTCCTGCATGAACCTGGACCAGGGCCGGGCTGGGGAGGAGCTTGCAATCAGGATACATGCCCTTGACCAGAATCCAACTCAGGCTGACACTCTCTCCCCTGAGCCAAACCAAATAGACCCTTCCAGTTATGATTCTGAGGATTTTAGCATCTATAAAGTGTAAGTCCTATAGTAAACTGTTTGTTTTTTCTTCTCAGAATTCTTGCATTGACTCTAGTGTGTGACTGAATTAGATAAGGTTTCGCATGTTCAATAACTTTTTTAGTAGAAAGTGTGCACTGAGAAGGCTGAATAAATTTGAAGGGGTCTCCTCCTTGAGAAGGTCTGCTTCCTACGGGTCTACTTTATGATGGTGTGAAAGCAACATGCACTTATTTTGAATTTGTATCATTTCCCAGGGTTGTGACAGGAGGTAAAATACTCTCTTTATAGTGCTAGGCAGCAGTGGCCAGCTTCCCACTCAACCAGGCGATCCTGAGGGTAAACAACCAATACACTGCAGTATCCTGTGTGGCCAGCATTCTTGGATACTGGGTTTTGTGTTTTGGCATCCCATCATATCTACAAATTGTCCACCTGTGTCTCCTGCTTCTGGTGAGACAAGGAGGGCAGTTCAGATGCTTCCTTGATGTACAATTGGGGTCCAATCATGTTTCAGGTAGACTAGACTAAGCAATGATGTTTAGTGAGTTGTGTATTAAATGTTTTGTTTTTGTTTTTTCTGAAGGGACCGAGGTGCCTTGTGTGTATCTAGCAGTGTCCTACTGAAGGCTGAAGCATGAGCCAGACACTGAAGACTGGTCTGCAGCTCCCACAACTCAGTCCACTGAATGGGTAGGAACAACCACTGAGGGGTCCTTAAGCTATTCTTCCACATTTTTTAATATATATTTTATTGTTGATAGTATTACAGATATCTCCCATTTCTCCTCTTCCTCACCCTTCCCTCCATCCCAACCCCCGCCCCAAGTCTTCACTACCCTATTGCCCGTGTCCATGGGCTATGCATATAAGTGTATAAGTTCAAAGTATGTCAGTCTGTTCTTAAATGCTTTTTTGACTTACAATTTTTTCAAATTATTATGGGTTTATCAGGATGTAACCCCTTTGTAAGTCAAGGAGCATCTGCATATGCAGAATAAAACACATCTAGATTCATTTTAATATTTTATTTAGATTCAATTTGATGGTTAGAATAAATGCTCTTTAGTTAATGTTTAACCTGTATAACCCCATCTCTTCTGTTTAGAAGCAGAACACATAGGTGTGCTTTATCCATTTAATTTATAAACGAGAACAGAAGCATTACTATCTCATAAAATACTTTGGCATAATTTTCATCATAGAATATGCACCTGAATATATTATTAGATGTATTTCATGCTTATTTTTGAAAGATACAAGCATCACTAATGTTATTATAAACATTAACTCTAAATTTTACAGGTGTTTGGAGTATACTAATTGTAGCAACACTCCCAAGGAATCACTATCTATTTATATCTGGAATAACAATGTGTGTCTGTGAACTAAACACACTGACGCTTTCCTTTATGAATTTAATTCATCAGAATTTAATACATGAACAAAATAGATCCAGAGACATGGAAACATGGAACAGACTGGTGAATCTCAGAGGGAAGGGAGATAGGGAGGGAGAGATTAACCAAAGAATTTATATACATATATGCATAACCCATGGACACAGACAATAGTTCAGTGAGAGGGGGCAGTTCAGGGTGAAGGAGTCAATGGGGAAAAAATGAAACACCTGTAATACTTTCAACAATGAAGATAATTTTTAAAACAAATTTAATAAATCAGTAATATGCAACCTCTTGCATCCTAAATGCCAGCAATGCTAACGTGCATAATGCAGATGTGTGTGTGTGTGTGTGTGTGTGTGTGTGTGTGTGTGTGTGTCATGAACACATGTGTGTATTTTAGGAGAATGCTGGTCAAGTTCTTACTCTATATAGACTGTATAGTGGGCAGATAGTCATACTTCTAGCTAGGAAATCAAGTCTAAATAAGTCTCATCTTAAAAATATGCCCTGGATTTGTTTATAAATACATTTATCACATGACTTTATAATGCTAGCAATGTCAAATAGTCTAACAAAAGGAATAACTTTTTATGAATTTTATTAATTTTTAATGTTGATTTTGTTAATTTTCTTTTTTTTTCTTCCTCTTATATTGCACAAGAGCTATGTTGGTTTTCTGGGTGACATTTCATTTTACAAATACTTTCTTTTGAGTACTGATGTTTCTAATTTAAATTCTTCCTGTCAATCTACAATCTCTTCCCTTTAATTTTTCATAACTATGGTGTTTCTGAATCCCAAATATTTACTTTAGCTCTGGATTCTTTAACAGTGGGATTGGAGTTTTATGGACATAAAGAGAATCTGATTAACATTATAAACATATTGTACATATTTCTCTAAAAACAAGTTTTGCATAAAATTTCAGAAATTTTTTAAACTTCATGAACTTTTCCATAAAGTATTGACAGTTTTAGGTACTCTGTGGAACACTATAATAAAGCTATTTGTATATGAAACTAGGTTTTAGCCTTGGTATCTATGGTGATAGATAACTGAATGCAATGAATGTTCATAATCCTATTTCATTCTGACTGTTTAATATATCTCCATAACTTTCCATATTTAATTAATATTTTAGCTCTCGAAATTAAATGTTTAAGTCATCTTTAATTACAGGTGGGGTAGTTTTCCAGTGTTCTTGTTTTTTTTTTTATTTGGGAACAATACCCTTGTTGTTTAAAAAAGATCAACTTGTGTGTGTATCTGTGTGTACAGGTATTAGAATTCTACTCTAATTGCAAATGTAAGAAATATTAACATTGAGCAGAAGTCTCCACACTAACACTAAAACCACTTCAACTGCTTTTCACAGGTCAAGCTGGGGGCTCCATGGGGATTCAAGGAAATCCACACATTTAGGGGAGGAATGAACTTAGAATCACATTAAGAGTGGCGGCTGGTCGCATCTTTATTTCTAAGAAGAAATACTGCTGCACCTGTTTAACTGCTTGGAGTTAAGACAGAGAGGAATCTTGCTGATACATTTTCTCTCTCACAATTTGACCATCTGAATGTTGAAATGGTGGTTTCTCTACTGTCACCAGTAGCTCTATCACAGTGGCAGTAGCAAGAATAGGGTGAAAAATACCTTGTACTGAAATTGTTCCAACTTGTGCAGGTATAATAGCTCATAAGGCAGGGAAAATAAAAGACACAAATCTAGAAATATTTTAGTGAATGTAGATTTAAAACACTGATTTCACTTACTCAAAGTAAACTATATAGGAAAATGTGCAAAAAGTGTTTAAGTTGTTTTATAGTAATAGATATCAAAATCACATAAACATATAATGATAAATAAATTATGTCTCTCTATCTTCCAGTAAAGGAATAAAGCTATTCTCCTATAGCTATCCTATATAATAAAATTTTCATCCATAATTATTTTCAGTTTTCATTGCCCCTTGCCAGGGTTCTTCCTCACACTACATTTACTGTATCTTCCCTTCTTAATTTTTGTGAACTCAGTTAAACATAACAAATATTTAATTAACCTATTTTTGCAGGCTCTTAGCTAGGAAGATTGAAATTTAGAGATATATCACTTCTTCCTCCACAATTTCATATCTGTTTATCCTTCAGTTCATTGTTATGGTAACTATTATATAGTTGAGAAAGGTGCTCAGACTAAAAGGCCAATACAATCCAACTAAGAGTTAAAAAAATAAGTTTATATTGAATAGTATTTTTTTTCGACACATCAGAGAGATAGAATGTATCCAACACTAGATAAAATAAATGCTATTATCCTTTTTGCTATTAGCTTAATATTATGATTCCTTATATGAACTGCGATTCATTTAGTACTAGAGAATAAGTAATATTGTATGTTGTTATGAGTCCACAGGTGCATCTTGAAAAATCATGGATATTAATTAATTATGAACAGTTTTGGAGAATTTTTGTGTGATGAAATGATCTGCTACTTGCATTTACAAGCAATATAAACTCTCTCTTTCATATCCATAACTTTCATGTTTTTATTAAATTTTATTTTACAATGTTTTAGAATATAAAATATCTATAATAAGGCAAGCTATGAATATTTATGTTTCTGGAAGTAAGTGTTCATATAATAAATAGATATTTATTGGGCACAAGGCAATGCACTCAGACACAAATAATGCAAGCATGATAAAAAAGAAAAACATCCTTAACACGCGTACATAAATTACTGCAGATTATGACAAGTCATATGAAGGAAATGATCAGGAATTTGTGAGAGAAAATACTGGAATGTATTTTTTGTATAGGGGGGAAGAAATAAAAGCTCTATAGAGATATTAAGAGGGGGATAGTGCAATGGACTGAAAATTTGTGTCTCCTCAAAAGTCACATGTTGAAACCTAATCCCCAATGTCAGGGTATTAGAAAAGGAAAGAGCAGACTACCTTCTGAACACAGAACTACAACTGCAGGTGGTGGGGGTGAGGGGAGTCCATAAGAGCACAGAGAAGGCTACACACCAACTGTCAGGGTTAAGTGTGAGCCTAAGAGTAGGCTTAATCAGAGAAGTAACTATCACCCATCACAGTGGAGACAGCTGTGAGTGATAAGAAGGGTAGAGAGAAATGCTCACTGAGACTCATGCAAAGAGAAGGCCTAACAATAAAAGGAGAGCAAGCAGAAAGTGAGAAAAATATTTTTGTAAACCGGCTTTACCTGAAACACAATGTAATGCTGGAGGGATTTGAATCCTCTTGTACACTGAGGGCAAAGAGAGTAAAAAAACAAATGCTACTGAGTTTAAAAACATAAAGTGGTGCGCCTATGATCTTTTTTGTAGCAATCTGATCAATTCCTAGGAATGCATTATATTTACTTTCTTTTTTGTCAGCAAATCTCAAACTGTTTCAACTTTCTGTACGGTAACGTTCTGCAGTTGACAGCTGACTAGATGGCAATCTGTGTGCCATGAGAAGCTCACTCACAAGCTGACCTTTATGATTCAATCCTAATCAGAAGAGCTCTCGACTGCCTTCATTTTCCTTATTTTTCTCTCTTTTCCTCCATGTGTATTAAAAACAGTGAAATGGAACTGACCTTCTTAGATTATTTATTACTCCTGTAAATTTCACCTGGGGTGGAATTCCCAGACATTGTGTGTGTGTGTGAGAGAGAGAGAGAGAGAGAGAGAGAGAGAGAGAGAGAGAGAGAGAGATTATAGTCAAAATTTTTATTCATTGCAAATGGAGTATTTTGAAATTAAAAATTCATTAGAAAAAAAGACTCTAAGGCAGTGGTTCTCAACCTGTGGGTCGAGACCCCTTTGGGGGTCGAACGACCCTTTCACAGAGGTCACCTAAGACCATCAGAAAACACATATATAATTACATATTGTTTTTGTGATTAATCACTATGCTTTAATTATGTTCAGTTTGTAACAATGAAAATACATCCTGCATTTCAGATATTTACATTATGATTCATAACAGTAGCAAAATTACAGTTATGAAGTAGCAATGAAAATAATTTTATGGTTGGGGGTCACCACAACATGAGGAACTGTATTAAAGGGTCGCGGCATTAGGAAGGTTGAGAACCACTGCGCTAAGGAATATTAAAAATAAAAAATTGGCCGAAACTGGTTTGGCTCAGTGGATAGAGCGTCAGCCTGCAGATTGAAAGGTCTCAGGTTCGATTCCGGTCAAGGGCCTGTACCTGGGTTGCGGGCACATCCCCAGTAGGAGATGTGCAGGAGGCAGCTGATCGATGTTTCTCTCTCATCGATGTTTCTAACTCTCTATCCCTCTCCCTTCCTCTCTGTAAAAAATCAATAAAATATATTTAAAAAATAAAAATAAAAATAAAATAAAAAATTGGGGAGAATATATTTAAAAATAACATATATGACAAAAGTCTTCTATGCCCACGCCCTTGTTCATGCTTTACTGTTTTTGAGGTAAAAATTTAGATTATTAATTTGATTCTTTTCTTTAAGCATGTTGTGAATTTTGGTCTCAGCACTGCATTGGCTGTATCCCACAAATTTTGAAATATTGTATGCCATTTTTATTCAGTTCGATGTATTATTTATTATACATTTATTTACTTATTTATTTATTAGTATTAAATTTCTTTTGAAGCTTCTTTTTTTCCTAGGTTAGAAATGTGTTCTTTTGTTTCCAAGTATTGAGAGATTTCCCTTGTTATCTATTTATTTCTTGTTTGATTTCATTGTGGATGGAGAATACATTCTGTGTAATTTCAATTCTTATAAATTTGTGAAGATTTTATTCATGACTCAGTATTTGATCTGCTAGTGAATGTTCCTTGAACTTTGAGCAAAATATATATTCTGTTATTGTTAAGAGGAGTATTCTATAAATTTCAATTAGAGCATGTTTGATATTGTTGATTTTTTCTATATCACTTCTGATTTTCTTGGTAGTTCTATAAATTGTTGGGGAAAAGGAATGTAAGTCTTCAAGAATAATTTTGGATTTATCTATTTCTCTTCTTTAAAAAATATTTTTTATTGATTTCAAAGAGGGAGGGAGAGGGAGAGAGAGATAGAAACATCAATGATGAAAGAGAATCACTGATTGGCTGCCTCCTAGACATGCCACAGTGGGGATCGAGCCCCACTTGGGGCTCGTGCCCTGACCAAGAATCAAGCCATGACCTCCTGACTGATAGGTTGTCACTCAATCACTGAGCCACACCAGCCGGGCTGTCTATTTCTCTTTTGTCTTAAGGTTCTTGTTTCACATATGTTGCTGGGTAATTGAGTAATTAGCCCACTTTTGACTTAAGATGTCTTAAAGCATTTGATACTTTATGATTTCAAACTTTTGCTTTAAGCCAAGCAGTATACCCTTAAGGGAAAAACTAAGACTGTAATGCAGATAACTATATAGCATAATGGCCATCATTATCACCTGATAGAAAAGTCAAATTATAATAATCTTAATGGGACCTCTAGTAGTTGTCTTTGGAAAATGATGATTGCTAATAATATTTACATTTACCTACTTATTTTTTTGTCACCAAATCCTAAATTGTCTTCCCTTCCTACTTGTAGTTGACAGCTGATTAGATGTCTGTCTGTGCCATGAAAGCTCACTCTTTGTCCTATCTCTGTAGATTCAATGTATAATGATTGAAATGAGCTTTTACTATCTTTATTTTCCTTGTTTTTTCTTACCCACTCCTTTCCCCATCTCCTCTGTGTGTACTGGCAGCACTGAAATGAGTTGGTAAGCTTCTTCTCAGATCACTGCTCCTTCTGTAAATTCCACCTGCTGTAGAAATACAAAATGTTTCCTGTTAATGGAAGTGCTTCCAGGATTTTGCATTAGAGAAATAGGACTTGGCATCCTATGCTCTGAGCCTGAACATGTGAGTGAAAAGGGGCTACATACTAAATCTGGCAATTTCAGAGTAGGCCTGCATGGCAGACATATAAACCCAGAGACCTAAAGTAACCACACAAGATGAAATTAAAACTTTTTAAGTAAAAGCAGTTTAAGCCGGGTAGTCATGTCCTATGCTAGAATCTTCCCTGAAAAAAGTCTGTCTTTACCTTAACTGAGCCTGTCTGTTTTCTTCTTGCATCTAGGATAATATACCGGTGGAATGGGAAAGTAATTCCAAGTACAGGCACCAGACCAGAGAGAAGACCACAAATCCCCCCATTGTTATTAATATCACGACAATTGTTGACTGTTAACTATCCTGCATCCACCTATATAAACGATGTCTATCATTTTACTTTTTATGCAATTTCAGAGGTTTTCCTGCTTTGCTTTCTCCCATCTCCTTAATCTATCACCAAAGGGTTTCATGTAAGCCATTTAGGCCTTCTCTTTTGATTGTAATGTATAAAACAAGATGCAAGGCCCTGGTGGCCAGGTGGCTCAGTTGATTGGAGCATTGTCCTGTGCACCAAAAGTTTGCAGGTTAGATTACCTGTCAGGGCACATACTTAGGTTGTGGGTAATACCCCCAGTTGGGGTGGGTACAGGAGGCAAATAATCAATGTTTCTCTCTCTATCTATCTCTATCTCTATATCTATATCTATCTATCTATCTATCTATCTATCTATCATCTATCTATCTATCTATCTCTATCTCTTTCTCTCTCTCTCCCTTCTTCTCTCTCCAAAATCAATAAAAACATATCCTTGGGTGAGGGTTTTGGAGACAGACAATAGTGTGGTGAAGGCCTGCAAGGGGCAGGTGCAGGATAGAGGGGGTCAATGGGGGGGACATCTGTAATACTTTCATAAATAAAGATAAATATTTTAAAAAATAATAATAGTAAGGTGCAAGGCTACCATTTTACCACAGTACTTTCTCAATCTGTTGAGGTTTTGCTTCCCGGCAATTGTCAGTTTGGCTCAAATAAACTCACAAAAAAGTCTCTACGTGTTTAAATGTTTCTTATGTAAACAAACACTACCATGTGTTCTTAAAATTTTTACAAAATATTTAATTCTATTGGCTGTGAGGAATTATAGACAGTCTCATGATCAAAATGCAGTTCTTGATTATATTGATATTTATTTTTATGTGAATGTGATATGTGTGTATGTCTGTGTATGTGTCTGTAATTTCTAATTTTTGTTTTTGCAGAGAATGTGAGAACAATTTAATAGCAGCAATATGAACATACCTTCTAGTTTGTAAAAGAACAGAGTTTAGAAGACAAGTATAATGTACTTTAACATTTTCTCTAGTAGCATCTTGGTATTAGAATACAGTTCAGATCCTTCGTCATGGCCCTCAACAATAGCTATTCAAACTGTTATTTTCTCACATCTCTTTAGAACATACAATCACTTCTGCAGGGAAAAACACTTTTAGTAGTCTCCACTTGGTATAATATAATGCAGAGTTCCTCGACTTTGACATTATTGGCCTATTGGGATGAATAATTCTGCTGTTGGGACTGGCCTGTACATTGTAGAATGTTTAGTAGCATTCCTGGCCTCTATTCCCTAAACGCTAGTAGCACCCCTTCCCAGGGTGAAAATGAAAAAGGTCTCCAGACAGGGTGAAATATACTCTGGGGACAAATCATCCAGTTATGAATCACTGTTGTAATAAAAAGAAGCCAGCCCTTCGTGTTTGTTACAACTGGATTTAAGTCCTTATTCTGCTATTGATACATCTTGGGCAAATTACTTCTCTAGGCTTCAGTTAATATCAAATGCTTCACATATTTGCTGCAAGGGTTAAAAGACAATATAAAATTTGCCCGGCCAGCATGGCTCAGTGGCTGAGTGTCCACTTAGGAACCAGAAGGTCATGGTTTGATTTCCGGTCAGGACACATGCCCGGGTTGCGGGCTCGATTCCCAGTGTGGGGCATGCAGGAGGCAGCCGGTCAATGATTCTCTCTCATCATTGATGTTTCTATCTCTCTCTCCCTCTCCCTTCCTCTCTGAAATCAATAAAAATATATATTTTTTTAAAAGACAATATACAATTTATACATAATTTCTTGTCCACTGCCTGAAAGATAGTAGTACTCCTTAATTCTTTCAAGACTTGGCCACAGGCCAGTTTTCTTAAAGGATCAATCCAAGAGCATTTACATTCAGAAGTCTTATTTTTACTGCAGGCCTTGTAGTATAGTATATTGTAATATTTACAATCAACTCCCATGAATTCGTTATTCTTTGTCTGGGCTGCTATAATTCCTGAGTCCTAATCTATCATATTATTCCTCTCATCCACTAGATGTGAATTGTTAGTTTATTTTCCTGTACATAGATCTATAGGAGTCTTCCTGGAAGGTAAAGAAAATTCTTCTTTATCTCTTTATTTCTTCTTGCTGGCTCAGGACTTGACTTGGAATGCATGAAGGTGTATATAAATAGAAGCATTATTCTCAGTGTTTCATAGAGCCCATGGAGCAGCTGATGTTCACCTCAACATCAGACACTCTGCTGTTATGTTTTATATTTACAATTTCAAAAAACAATAGACCCCAAAACAAAACAAAATACGAGCAGTGACAATAGAAACAAGAACAATTAAAGGTGTATTTTTGGTCCCAAGTGTTTTGAAGTTACCCTTTGTCACTTATACACGCCATGGTTACATTTATGTGTCTTGCTTCTTTTGGACCCTTTAACCCCAGCCATACTCTAAAATGATTCCATTGTGATTAGCCATTTTGTTGTGTTTATTGTTTTGTTTTGATTTTATGTCACTTATGGTTATCAGGAATGATAGAATTTCTAAGCATCAAAGTGAATGTGATAGAAGCTGTGGGGATAAAAAGGCCTAATGCAGAAAAGGCTGAAAGTTGCAGAAAGCATCAGAGTATAAATCACAGTTAAAAAAGAAATGAATAACTACCCCATTGTTCCAATGTCATTTGTTGAAAAGATTCTCTTTTGCCATTTAATTTCTTTTTTTCTTGCCTTTCTCAAATCAACTTATCATATAAGTGTGAATCTATTTCTGAATTCTTCATTTTCTTTTATCCATATCTGTCCGTATGCAATTACCACATTGCCTTAAACTACTATCGAAACCTGAATGCAGTGGTTGGATTGGAGTTCTTTGTCTCGCAAAATCAAAGAATGAATTCACGGACAAAGACAGCAAGTGGAAAACAAAGTTTACTGAGAGACAGACTCCCTGCAGCAAGAGGCAACAGGAAGGGGGTCCAAAGCTGGTTACCCCTGATGCTCTTTGTTTATGGATATACTGTAGACCCAGTGCACAGATTCGTGCACCAGTGGGGTCCCTCGGCGTGGCCTGCAGGGATTGGGCTGAAACTGGCATCCATCATCCCCTGAGGGATGTAGTAGTGCCTGAAGCAGCAGGCGGCTGGGGAGGAGCTGCTCCCGCTCATCTCTGCCTGCTCATCCCCGTCAGCTGAGCCTCTCCCCCATCTTCCACCGCTGCCCCTCGCATCTCCTGGCCTGCTGCACCTATTATGGAGAAGTGGGTTCCTAGGGCGGAGCTCCCATGGCCTTCTTAGGGGTGCAGACTGAGGCTCGGAGAAGTGGGGTGAGTGCACAAGGGGTGCCCGGGGCAGACTGGGGAGTCACGGTAGCTGCACGGGGAGGCCGCCCACTTCACGTGCTATCCTGCAAATCCCGGGGTGGCTCCAGTCTAATAGGAGGGGGCAGGTGCTAGGGACGGAGTTCATGGTCTCTTTTTTCCCTCTCTCTGTCCCTCGGTCCTGGCTGCCTGCGGAGGACACGGCCAGAGGGGTGGACGGGTGTCGGGGGTGCTGTGCCTCCAGAGCCATGCCTGGGGAATGGTGGAGTTTAGGCCGATGACCCCACTACCCAATGCAAACTGCAGCTCAGCCCCACCTGCTTGTGATCTTTCATAAACTCAATCGCCTGTTTCTCTTTTCTTCTGTCCAAGTTGACTGCCCTCAGGTGGTCAGTGCTCATCATAGCAACCAGTTGCTTAGGCTTTTGTATATATAGATGTACCAGAGGTCGGGTGCATGAAATTTGTGCACTCAGGGAGGCCCCTCAGCCCAGCCTGCACCCTCTCACAGTCTGAGAGCCCTCGGGGTATGTAAAACTGACAGCTTAGGCCCATAAGTCGGACATCCTTAGTGCTCCTAAGGAGGCGGGAGAGGCTCCCGGCACCCCTGCTGCGCTTGCCAGTTGTAAGCCCGGCTTCTGGATGAGCAGCACTCCCCCTGTGGGAGAGCACAGACCACCAGGGGGCAGCTCCTGCGTCATAACGACCGGTCGTTCCACCATTCGGTCGATATGCATATTAGCCTTTTATTATATAGGCTACCCTTCCAGCTTTTGATTGGTCTTTTCAGGCTATTTCGTGTAGTCGCCAATCATTTCAGAACTTGTGTTCCTGCCAGCTGGCCGGACCTGATTTGGGACTGTCACTTCAGGTCAGGATGCCATTACTGCCCACCCCTAAGCTGGGCTCAGTCCTCCCCACCCCACCGGGTTCAGCCCTAGGTCATCCTGTTTGTTTCAGAGATTTTCCGGAAGCAGGCCAGGCAGCAGTTAGTTATCAAGCTGCCTCATATCGCTCCCAGAATTCTCCATTCGGCTTTTCCTCTCTGGGTCCCATCCCCAACTGCCCAGTCTCTATCCATCTCCTCATTGTTAAAGTAAATGTCAAATCAGATAGTGCATGTTCTCCAAATAAGCACTTTATTTATAGGATTGTTTTGATTACTCTGGATCCTTTGTATTTTATTAAAATTATAAAAATGCTCATCAATTTCTAGCAAAAAAAATGTCTCCTGTGATTATAACTCATATTGTATTAAATCATTAAATTAATGTGAGATGCAGTAACTTAAAATGATTGAATCTTCCAATTCATGAACACAAATATCTCTCCATTTATTTAAGTTTTGCTTAATTTCTCTCAAAATTGATTTTTACTTTTAAATATACAGGCCTTGAAGATATCTGATTCAAATTATCCATAATTGTTTTATGGTTTATGACACTATAGAAAATGTTTGTGACACTATTTCAAATATTTTCAATTAATTGTTCTTTGCTTATAGAGATACATTTGATTTTTGCTTAATGATGTTGCATTCTAAGATTTTGCTACACTCATCATTTATATAGTTTGTTGGTCAATTTTTAGGTTTTCTATTTAATTATGCCATCTTCAAATTAAGATAGTTTTAATTTTTCTTTGAAATTACACTTTCAATTACCCTTTATTTTTATTGCTCAGGATTATGAATATAATAATCATTGAAATTGGACATCCTTGTCTTTCTCCAAAAACTAAAAAATAGTCCAGCCGGTGTTGCTCAGTGGTTGAACATGGACTTATAACCTGTTTGATTGCCGGTTAGGGCATATGCCCCAGTTGTGGGCTCGATCCCCAGTGTGGGGCATGCAGGAGGCAGCCGATCAATGATTCTCTTTCATCATTGATATTTTTCTCTCTCTCTCCCTCTCTAAAATCAATAAAAATATATTTTTTAAAAAATAAAATAAATGTGTGTCATCTAAAGGGACAGTGATGTCCGACTCATGGTGGCCTGAGAGGCCTCCTAGTCACTCCCCTTAAAGTTACAACAAATTGAACAAATATAATGCAGCAAAGGATTCCATGATCAGTACACAAACACATCTGAGAGATCTGTGCATTGAGACGTCTGAAGGTAGGTGTACCAGTATCTGAGCGATCAGGGGAGGCAGAATTGGCGGGAAAGGGGACAAAGTAGGACAAAGATGAGAGCCACAGATGCAGTCCAGCACCTGCCATGACCCCCGTGACAAAGTAGTAGTGAGGGGTTGGAGTACTACTTACCGTTAAACCCAGCAGAAAAAAACAGCAAAAAAGGCACAGACACACAAACCCACTTTCCCCAGGCCCCCATCCATCATGGAAGGACCTAGCAGGGGCAGCTGGGATAACAGAGAGAGTAAGGCATGGCTGATAGATTCTGGTTGCAGAAAAGCAGTGCAGAGAACACACAGGCCAGGAGCCCTATCGCCCAGCACATCCCACCACATCCCACCACATCCCACCACAGGCATTGTGCCTTCAGACCAAAGTGAGCCATTCATAAAAAGGATACCCATTTATAGACCAATACCTCTGATAAACATATATGCAAAATTCCTAAACAAAAATACTAGCAAAGCTAATACAATAATACATTTAAAAAGTCATACATCACAATCAAGTGGGGTTTATTCCAGGGATACAAGATTGGCTATGGGATAAACCACAATGACAAATTAAAGGATTAAAAAGACCATATGACCATATCAATAGATGCAAAAAAAAAAAAAAAAAAAGCACTTGACAAAAACAATAGTCACAGGTAATGAAAATCTATGTATATAAAAGCCTAAGCGACCGTCCGGCCATTTGACCATCCGACCGGTAGCTATGACGCACAATAACCACCAGGGGCAGAAGCTCTGACCAGTAGCTATTTTGTGCACTGACCACTGGGGGGCAGATGCTCAACACAGGAGCTGCCAAGCTGTGGTGACTTGGCAGTGCAATTCTCAGATGACACACCCAGAACCAGAGAGGAGGGAGCTGGATTCTTAGTGTGTCACCTGAGAACTGCCCTCTCGCAATCCAGGACCCCATGGGGGATGTCAGAGAGCCAGTTTCAGCCCGATCCCCACAGGCCAGGCCAAGGGACTCCACCAGTGCACAAATCCGTGCACCGGGCCTCTAGTACTCAATAAAATAAGTATAGAAGGAAAATACCTAAACATAATAAAGTTCATATTTTATAAACCCTCAGCTAATATCATACTCAATGATGAAAAACTAAGAGCCTTCCCTCTATGATCAGGCACACTACATTTTTTAAAATATATGACTAGTCACATCCTTGCATGCCAAGGTGCCTGCTAGATAGGGAAACAAACTGAACAAACTGGTGAGGTCTAATATAGAAACTAGGAAAAAATACAGAAAAATTTTTAGAATGGGGCCCGCATGGACAGAGAGCGTATCCTTATTGCAATTTAAGATGTAACTTTGAACATCTCAACATTTGCACACTATAAACCAGGTCTAAATGGACACGTTATTTAGACTGGGCAGGTTTTAGCAAGAACAGGATATTAATTAAAGAATATTAACTTATTCTTTCTGCTTTTTTTTTTTTTTTAAGACTTGACATCCTGGTACAGCATAAGAAGTCTGGAGTAAAGGGATTAAGCAATATTATGGGATTGAGTACATGATTTGAAATAAAATAGATATCCTCAGTTAATCTAATATCATTAACTCCCATTTATTTTCCAATAGAACCCCTTCCAATGTTTCATCAATGTCCTAAAGTACAAATGAATTTACCACATTTACCCAGATGACTTTAACATTTTATACATTATATGACTGTAGAGATAGTCTAGGATTTTAGCTCTACTTGGCTCTTAGAACATCACTCTTTCTAATCTTGCATAGTGTAAGTGGACAACTTATCTCCTCCTTTTACATTCTCCCACTTATTTATGTTAATATTATCTCAGTGTAGTCTGGTTTTTGTGCTCTTTCAATCTATATTTTAGCATAGCACCTTAAAATACAATCACCCAGAGTGCAATGGAGAGTATTTTTCTATCTGTCACTTGATATGGGTCATTGAAATCATAGACTCTACTTTCATTTTTCTGTACAGCATACTGCCAGTTGCCACAATCATTCATTCACATAAATGAATACACATACAAAAAGAAAATGAATGAAGACATGAATCTAGAATGATAATTTTTATTTTTTAAGGTTTTCAACATTTTTGGAAATTCCAGATTTATTGTTATCAATAACATATTCCAAAGTTTTTTAAAAAAATAAAAATTAAGATTATAGTAGAAGAAAAGTAACTAAGCAAGCTCAAAACTTATTCATATGACACTTCTTAATAAAGCATGCTGCATAAGACCTAATACTATATTGAATTCACTTGATGAAAAATTAAAAGTAATTGAGATAGCAATTCAGTTACAAAGAGAAATAAATTGAAACAAATAGTGAAAAATTAAAATTGACCTCATTTAATTGCTTCAATTATAATTTATAATTATAATTTAATTATGGTTTAGTGATAGCAGAATTATTCTCTCCACTTAAATTAAATGAACAAAAATGCTGATTGTTTTCTTCATGTAAGACATGATTGAAATTCATCAACATTGCAATTCTCTAACATTTTTTATTTGCCTCAGCTTTGTAGTTTATAATCAGTCTGTAAGGCAAGATATCCTAATCATTTACACATATATTAGATAAATAAATACAAATTATATACATATGTATACAATATGTATGGTTATGGTTTCATAACCATAATGTCTATTATTTTTAAGTAACATTATAACCTATTATTTTTAAATGAGTAATTAGTTTTTTGGGGTTTTTTTTTATGAGTAATTAGTTTTATTTAACATATTTCTTTGGCTGATAAAATTTTATAGATTGATATTAAATATCTATTTAATAATTTAAAGTAGGTTATTGAAAAATTTAGGAAAGACTTTGAAAATATTGTGTAATATGGCTTAAGTATTAACTAAATTATAATTAGCATGCCAATATAACTGTAAAAAACACAGCCATGTTAACCGAAAGCAGTGGGTATTTTCTCCCTCCATTGCTTGGATCCATTCAGAATACAAGGGGAGGGGATAATCAGTCCTTTATTAAATTTAAAAGTGTCCCTGAAATGTAGGAGTGCTTTGGAGCCAGTTTTTTATATGAAAACTAGGGGCCCAGTGCACAAATTTGTGCACCTTGAAAGGAACTGTGGGCCACAAGGCTGCAGTGGGTACAGAGGTGGGTCTGGGCCCATCCTCTGCACCCCCGCCCAGCCCCTCCCTCCGCAGCCCCTCTCCCACAACTGCCACCCCCACGCGCTGATGGTGCCAGCCCCACTGGCCCCTGCCATTTTTTGCCGAGTTAACACAGTCAACTCAGTTCTGTCCAAAACTCCTCTAACCCGTTTTTGAAAATTCACATTAAAAGAGTTCCTTTTTTTTTTTTTTACCTTTCAATGCACATTCAAGCAATTTACTGAGATTTTAATTACAACTTCAACATGTTACATGACATCCTTAGTATAATAATAAATAGTATTATTATTGGATTGATAATAGTGCCTACTGAATAAAATTACTATAAATTTTAGATTAAGACATGCAAATCTGTCTGACATATTATATAGTTCAATAAATATCACTTATTTGCATTATTGCTAATAATGATTATTCTTAAAAGACTGGTTTGAATGATCTATAGGTTGATATGCTAGATGTTAAAGTGGATAAGTAGATGAATTAGAATCGGCTTCCACCTTATAGGAGCTTACACTCTGGGAGTAAATATTCTCATACAAATGACTTAGACTAAGGGGAAAAATAAAATTGTTTTGAGGTTTATTGGTCCATTCAGTAAAATGTGTACCTAACTCAATTAATGTACCCATGGTGCTCTGAAAATATTGAATCAGTTTCCCTAAGGCTGCTCCATGTAGTTATTTAATTCATTTAGTGTCAGTATTGTGTTGTATAAATAATAGATTCATTTCTCAAAGAAAATACCCCATGTGTTTTTATATCCTCATGTTTCTCCTGTTAATTTTCTTACCTTTGCCCTTCATTCATGATATTTGAAAATGTGAACCCTGATAAATTACTAAGCTACATCAAAAGTAAGGCTTATAGTAAATTTCCAGTAATATATACAGGTACAATTAAATAATTAAAGACATGGAAATAAACATCAAGTAATAAATTATCATGATGGAAGTAGAGATGAATGAGGAAGCAGGAAATATTATGATAATACACGGTTAAAAATAGCAATAGAGTTATAAATCACCTCAATTGTGCAGAAATGGTCTGCATATGCCAAATGAGGCCAAGTCAGGCCATGAATATTCAGGCTTGCTGTTAAAATGTTGACACAAGTTCCAAATTCAAACTCCAGAGTCTTCTCACCATAATCTATGGAAATCACATTCCAATGAAAAGGCCTGAAGATGGTAGAGATCAGGCATTAGTAAACATAAAGACAAAAACACATACAAACACACAAGAAAGAATGACTTGAAAAGTATGTTTCAGTCAAGCTGCTTTTTGATGTATTTGTCAGAACTAAAAACCATAAAATGTTACCTCAAATGGTGAAATGAATTAGTCTGATAGACTGGTTTAGTATTATCTATCTGGATGCAAAAAAGAACCTGCCAAAATCAATAATTCTGATGCAGTAATAGTTGGTGTTGAGCTGTTCATTGTGGCAGCAATTGGTCAATATACTCCATTGTTTCTAGAAGCCACCCTTCACTCTGAGAGAATGACCATATAATCAGCACAGTGTGATTAAAAATATGATAAATTGGCAGATGGATGTTCATGTACTATATAGTATAATATATATTACATGCATTATATACACTAGTATATATGATTATATCCTGAGGCAACTTTAAAATACATTTATAATGTTTATTTATTAATTAGAAAACATTAATGAGGTTGGTTCTGTGTTCCAAGTATTTTTATAGGCTTGAATAATTTTTAATAACTAGATGACTGATTAAGATTAATGAACTTTATGAACATGTAAAGTTTATCTTCCACAACCTCATCTTATGAAAGACAGAGAATGGAGTTTCAGGCATTATGAAATCTGATGCTTACTTGGTTTTATTGATCTAAAACTATTTTCTTCCCCTTCGGATGTTTCATTATAGGTTATCAAAATGAGGCTTCTACTTAATAAATAATACTTAAAATATAATTTTGAATTTTCTCTTTCTAAATTTAAGTGAGACTTAACTTGTACTGGAATTTATTTAGCTAGCAGGTTTATATAATTTAATGTAAACAAATGTTATAGTCCATATTACCTTATATTAACATATTTACATACACTGAAGTTTGCAAATACTATAAAACATAGTTAAAGAAGGCAGTTAAGGAAATTCACTAAAGAAGACAGTGAAGAAAATGCATCGTATTTTGTAAACTGGGAAATTTGCATTTTATGTTTTTTTCAGAATGTTTTAAAAATGCTGAATTTTATCATTTAAGCCTCTTAAGTTCTCAAAGTTGTAGAGTTCATGGCATATTCTTTCAGGTCAAATTCAAAGGAGTTAATTCTATTAAGCCCTCTGGAAGAATACTATGTCAATTAGTGTGTCCTAATTAAGGCTGCCAGTGAGAAGGGCAAGCTAATTAAGTTATAGCAGCTGCTTTCTGTTTACCACAAACTAAGACATATAATTTAGGTTCATCATGATTTAACTGTGAAATTAAAAAATTATAATACTTCACATATTCTTTAATATATTTTACTTTGATTTTAGCTTTCTTATTTTATACAATAACTAGATATGAAAAAAATGTACATGGCCCAAAAGAATAAAAGAAAAAATTGGGATTAGCTTTCTAGTAAATATAAAAAGTTATACTCATTTTTCTTTTTTTCTGATTTAATGTATCCACATACTCACACTTGGCAAATTTGCAATATATAATTCCTAGAACATTCATAATATTTTCAGATTAACAGTTTTAAAATGTACAACTTTCATATTTCAGAAAATTTAACTTTTCTTTTCAGAAAGTGCTTACTGTGTGGTAAAGTACTTTTAATGTGTTAAAGTTTAATTTAAGTTTACCTTGAGCTGGATGCAGTAAATCCCCATTACTTGTAAATTATTTTCCTTTTTACAATGCCATCAATTCCCCCTCCCCCCCACCACCACCACCACAAATCACTTGTCAACTTACATTTGTATCACTGCCAATAGGTTTTCAAAGCTATGTGGTGTTCTATGGTTCTTGCAAAATTCAGTTTGTCTAACATGAAATTTAAAAGAATGCTCCAATTGAATGGGTTGTGTTTTTTTAATTGATATTTAGGGAGAGAGGAGGGGAGAGGGATGGAGTGGCAGAAACATCTATGAGAACAGAATATCATCTATCAGCTGCCTCCTGCACGCCCTACATTAGGGATCAAGCCCACAATATGGGCATGTGCCCTGAGCAGGAATCTGACAGGTAACCTCTTGGTTCATAAATCAACGTTCAATTGCTGAGCCACACCAGACAGGCTTGAATATGGTTTTTGGTTTTGGTTTTCCTTATTCTGTTGTTGTTTTCAGGATGAGAACTACTTTCTTTTTTATTTAGAAATCTGAAAACTGAGAACCAAATTTGTAAACAAACAACAAACACAAATTAATGCAAAGGAAAAACTAGACAAGTAGATTTAGCTGTTCTAGTGTGAAATAATTCCTTCTTAGAAATATAATATTCTCATTGTTTTGAGACAAATCAGAATTTTTCTCTTAAAACAATTTTGGATATACTTTAATTTTCAAACATATCACTTGGTATGTATAGTTGAAAAAGTTAGACAAACCTAAGTAACATAACCGTGTAAAATAAGATTAAAAGCCACATATTTCAAAGTACCAGACAAAGTGAATTAGCCAAAACAAAAACAAAAAACAATGATAAGATATGCATGTGTTCTCCAATCTTACTATACGGCCATCCTAAGAAAGACGGTGATGGTGAGGATGTGGAGAAATCAGAACCTTCATACACTGATGGTGGGAATGTAACATGGAATAGCAACTTTGGAACCGTCTGGCAGCTCCTCAAAATATTAAACATAGTGTTAACTTTTGACTCAACAATTCCACTCTTAGGGATAAAATTAAGAAAAATGAAAACATGTTTTAACACATACACTTGTACATGAATGAGCATAGCTGCATAATTCATAACGGTCAAAAGTTGAAAACAACCCAAGTGGCCATGAATGTATGAACAAAGTGTAGTACATTTATACAATGAAAGACTACTCATCCACTAAAATGAAGTATTGCCGCAAGTTAAAACATGGTTGAACCTTGATAACATTATGCTAAGTGAAAAAATCACCCCCTTCAAAAAAAAACAAAAAAACACCCAGATACTATAAATGGGTGAGATGTACATATGTGAATTATATTTCAAATGAAGCTTTTATCAAAACAGTCACAATCTAAAAGAAGCTAGAAAACACTCTCCTTTATTTTACAGGATTTTGTTTACTTGTAACTCTTTTTGTTTCAGGGATTTCCTCTAAATGTTTTATAAAATTATTTTCTTTCAAATTCTTAGAGGAAGGCATTATCAATAACATGCTTTAAAACTTCCCTTGTTTCAGAGGATTCTTTAGGTGAAACATTTGAAGTTACGCTTAAACCAAATATATCAAAGTTCTTTTTATAACAAGAGATTGTTCTTATTAAACTATACATTTACTAGTGTCAATAAAATATTTATGTAAAATATTTTCTAATTTTTCTTACAATACAAAAAATGAAGACAAACACTAGTTACATTAAATGAAATCTAACCAGGATGTTAAAAAGACTTTGATTTTAAAAATCAAATCTTTTAAACTGTAGATATGTAAACTAATTCTTTTTTTTTAATATATTTTATTGATTTTTTACAGAGAGGAAGGGAGAGAGATAGCGAGTTAGAAACATCGATGAGAGAGAAACATCGATCAGCTGCCTCCTGCACATCTCCTACTGGGGATATGCCCGCAACCCAGGTACATGCCCTTGACCGGAATCGAACCTGGGACCTTTCAGTCCGCAGGCCGACGCTCTATCCACTGAGCCAAACCGATTTCAGCGTAAACTAATTCTTATAGAATATTAAAATGTGCTGTAAATCAATGTTTGTGTTTTCAGGTTTTGAAGTCAGTCAAATATGGATTTGCAATGTGGCCCTGCCAGGTACTAGCAGTGTGATTTTATCACTTAGCCACTCCATCTTCCAATTTCTTAATGTAAAATGAACTAAAAATATATCTTCATTATAGGAACATGTTGAAGATCATTCATCCCCAATTTTATTTATTATTACTCTTATTACTACAAGCATACATTAAAACATAAAGAATGGTTGCCCCCAAATCTATACATTTGGATTAAAAAAAAAAACACCTAGCCTTCCTAAGTGATTAATGCCACTTTTTAAAAATCAAACAAAATACATTCACTAACATAATCTTTTGTTCCAGGGCAGGGAGCATCAAGAGAGAACTGGCAGGTAATATATCATAGGACATCTCTCCCCAAATACTTAGTAAGAAAATACTTTACTATGCGTGTACTAAAGAGAAGCAACTATTAACACACCCTGTTTCGTTGTGTTTCCTCCTAGAGGCTAAAAGCTTAGTGTTTGTGTGTCTTTTTTAGAGGTACAGTCATTTATTTGTTATTAAAACACTTTATTTTCCTTTGTATTTTTGCCTTATAGAAGAAAATGACTGCTCAAACCAGGTAATTTTGTTTTAATGTTGAATAAAGTTTTAAGGAACTGGAAGCTTAAACTATTTCCTAAAATTAAATTTGGGGTCAGATGTGCATTTCATTTTTCCAGTGTTTTTCCTTAGCCCCAGTGGAACAAAGAGTACTTGGCTGGACAGACATCACAAGCAAAAAAAAACCAATTCATTGATTTTAAGGATGATGCTCCCAGTGTCTTATGCTTCACCACAATCTCTACAACAGTGAAAGCCATTGTCTAGTGTATAGTTGAGCTGAAACCTAAGTTTACAGGCAGGATGTTACACAGTGTCAAACTTAATGCCGGATTCCAAGGAAGCTGATCAGAAAATGAAACAAGCTAAAATTCTAGTGAATATTTTATGTTTATAAAGAGGAGTACTACAGAGATAGATTGGTAGATAGATATTAGATAAGTAGATGATATATAGATATAGGTGATAGATAGATGATAGATAGATAGAAATTAATAAGCTGTTTTACACATTTTACCTTCAAGTTCATAATAGGCATAATAATGCAGCTCAAAAGTAAAACCATTTGTTAGGTTGGAAATTTGACCAAACAGGAACATTCCAGAGTGATAGAAATGACCACATCACTTCTTTGTTTAAAAAAAAAGAGCTCGGGCATATTTATCAGATTATTTAAACTGTATTATTAATAAATACAAAATATGAATGTATAGTCAAAATTCGGGTTCAAGTTCTGCCAGCTTTGCAGTAGAAATATATTAGTACATATGTAGTATAAAGATCCTTCCTGAACAACGGTTAAGAATTGAGGAGGAAGACAAACATAAATGTGAACAGCCCTATAGACTTGATATTGCATACGTTAGGTCAATGAATTACACTGCTAGAGGTCACAAGCACTAAGACATGCTGCATTGGTGTGAATGTCAGCCCTGCCCCATATTAACAAGGTATCCTTGGGAAAGTGATTTAATTTTTCTGTGACTCAGTTTCCTCAAGTTTAAAGAGGCCATAAAAATCGTACCTAGCTCATTATGGTAATTAACAATTGAATAAATCAGTATTGTCAAGCACTTAGAATAATGGCTAGGACCTAAAAAAAAAAAACCAACTGTATGTGTTTGTTGTGTTGTTATTGATGAGACAACTTCTGGAAATGAACTGAAGTATAGATACCTGTAATGACTAGTGTAGTCAAAGAGTGGAATGACTGAATAAGTGGTCTCAGAAATAAAGCAATTATTACTGCTGCTGACAAGACACGAGAGGGATCATGAAATAATGTGAAAAACAATCTTGCTGTTAAGGTAATTAAATAATTAAAGATTGAGGTTTTGGGCTATCTCATCTTTGACCATGTAAATTTTTTAAATGCTTCATTTAACTTATTGGGGTTACATTAGTTAATAACATTATATATATATCATATATATATGTGTGTGTGTGTGTTCAAGTGTACAATTCTATAGTACAGAAACTATATATTGTATTGTGTGTTTAACACCCAAAGTCTAGCCTCTTTTTATCACAATATACACCACCTTTATCCTCTTCTTCTTACCCCCAACTCCCCTTCCCTCTGATAATCACCATATTGATGTCTGTATCTCTGAGGGGTATTTTGTTTTTTGCTTAATCCCTTCACTCTTTTCACCCAGCCTCCCAAACACGCCCTCTGACAGCTGTCAGCCTGTTCTCTCTATGTAAGGGTCTACTCCTACGTTCTTTTTAGTGCTTACTATCTCTTTGTTTAAATTCTCACTGAGATCATCCCTTCTTCCTCTAAGGCCCGTGAGAATTCTTACAACCATTGTTTTGAACTCCACATCTAGTTACCTCGGTCGCTTCCCTTTCATTTTATTCATTTTCTGGAGATTTCTATTGTTTCATTTAAGGCACATTTCTTTGTTTCCCCATTTTGTCTGCCTTTTTGGGTTTGTGTATTAGCAAGATCTGCTATGACTCCCAAACTTGTTATAGTGGTTTTATGTCATAGATTACTTGTAGGGCTCAGTGACACAATATTCTAGATCACTAGAGCTAGGTGCTCTGAATCTCTCCTATTTGGACTATGTGCCCCCCCTACTGTAGTTGAGTCTTGAATGCTGTTGGTTCATTCGTGTGTGGAGTTATCCCTCAGGCTGGCTGACTATTAGTATCAAGCCTCAGTCACCATGTATGAGCCACTGTGGAGGCTGCCCACACCTCAAGGAGGACTTTTCCCCAGCACGGTGCCTGCCTGGATCTCCCTTTAGGTCTGCCACTTGTGTGACTAGTTGGATCAAGCTCTGGTACAGTCTGCAGCCCACCATTGGTCATGTTGGTTTGGGGTCCACTTGGGCGAGGTCCTGGTGCCAGTCAATGTCAGATGCTGCTTACAACTGGCCTTGGGCTACCTGTCTAGTGTAGCCCACACAATTGACTATTTTTGGCTGCCTCTACTGGGCTTGGGTATGCATGGGAGGGGCCAAGCTGTGTACAATGGTCAGCTTCCTCCAGCTTTGAGCTGGGGGCAGGTCAATAAATGGTCCCAGGCACCATGAAGTCCCATATTACTTGTCAGCTGCTCTGCCTCACCCTGAGGTCCCCTGGCCTTCTTTGAGAGTCTTCCGAAGAAAGACTGAAGAGTGGGTGGAGACTGGCTGCAATCCACAGGCCTTTCCACAAGACAAGAGTTCACTAGGGCAGCATGACCAGGGGTGGAGGGATGGTGCTAGTGGGTCTCGTGCTTGTGGGCAGTATGGTCCGGCACTGTCTCTGTCCAAGTTTCCAACCCTAGCTTTCCAGAAAGAGTGCACCACAGGTTTTAGGTTGGGTACAGCCAGCTGGTCCCTCTGCAGGAGCAAGCTCAGCAGGGCGGGGCCCCCAGGAGTTTGAAGGGGAGTGGCAATGGCTGCAATTGCAGGGCAATTAAGAATGGCACCCCCACACTGGAGCTGCATAACCCAGCGCCTGTCGAAGGCCTGCACAAGAGCCTCCTGGAGAGAATTGCTCCCTGGTCCAATCTCTGCATAGCACTCAGGGGTTTCCCCTACAGCAGGGGTGGGGAAACGTTTTTTTCTACCGAGGGCCATTTGGATATTTATAACATCATTTGCAGGCCACACGATATTATCAGCTTAAAAATTAACCTGCTATATTTGGTCAACCATTTAATTAACTCACCCCTAATGCCTCGGCAGGGCCAGACCAAATGATTTCATGGACCTCATATGGCCCGCAGGCCAGACGTTCCCACCCCTGCCCTACAGGATTGAGCTCAGCACGTAAGGGCCTACAGGAGTCAGAAGGACAGACCAAGTGAATCACCATATCGGGGAGGGAAGGCACCAGCTGTGTGCACAAAATGAGAAAGAATGGACCCCATTCCAAAGCTCAGTGTCTGTCTATGTCTCCACCAAGAGCTTCTCCTGATAAAGAGCACACCAAAAGTTCCTGTCGGGTGCAACCAGCAAACCCCTCTGCAGGACTTAAGCTTGGCAAAGTAGTTGGAGGACCAGGCTTGTGCACCCCAGGCCGCTGCTATAAGAATAAGAGTGCTCAACCCTGGGACGATGGCAGGTAAGGCCAGTATGGGGTAGGGACTCAGCACAAGTATCCCGGTTGCTAACCCTCCACATCTCTTCTCGGAGCCATGCCACCTAGATCTTCTCTCTATGATTCCTGTACACCCAAGTCACCTTCCCTCTACCAAAGCCCTGGATGAGTATCCAAGAACAAGATCCTGTGTGCTGGCCCTTTAACAGAGCACCTGGGTTTCTAGCTGACTCTTCTCTCCCAGGCGGACAAAATCTCTGTTGCTTTTCACCACCAGATGCTATGTAGGCTCCTCTTCCTGTCTCTGGTGCTCTGGGTTCGAGGTCCTGGCATGGGGTTGGGACCCCCATGCTCCTCAGGGGGGACTTTTGCAGCCAAGATATCCTTCTGGATCTTCAACCCCCAGACATGGGTGCAGGGGCCAGCCTTTTCCGTGCCTCTGCCCTTCCTACCAGTCTCTGTGTGGCTTCTGCTGTAAATCTTTGGTTATAATAGTTATGTTCAGCTAGCCTTCAGTTGGTTATTCAGGTTGATTGCTGTACAGTTTAGCTACAATCCACTTTGGCACTAGGAGGAGGAGAGTGTAGCCTTCTTGGAATCTCTGATGATGTCAATTTCTTTATGTTAATGACATGAGTAGGATTTAGAAAATAACACTGTTAGTTGCTTGTTAAAGATTTTTGTTCATTCATTCAGTAATTTTTAAATGATTTTAATCTTTTTTTAAATTATGGACTATGTTGGCATAGAATAAAAGACACATAGCATACATGTAAAGTTTAAAGAATTATAATAAAATGAGCACCTACAGGCCCACCACTGCATTGAATAAATAAATGGAGTATTATCAGTAAAAAAAGAAAAAGATTTTGATGAAAGTGGTTTCTAGATGATAACTTCAACACAGAGAGGGATAAAGTGAGATTACATGTCGCTCAAAAGAATGATGGGTTTATATAAAGGTGGAAGAGCAGTGACTTAGAAGTGCAGTGGGAAGGGACCTTCCTGAACTCATAGCATCAAGGGCAAGAAGTTTAACCACTAAGAAGACTAGAGAAAGTATCATCTTAAGAGTGGAACAGAGTTTCAATTAGTATGTGAATAAAAATGTGAATGCAATAAAGTTTGCTAACATTGTAGCAGAATTTTCATACATCAAATAGATAGGAGCTCAAGACAGTGAAGCACAGCAGACATGTTTTGAGTAGTAACTATAAATGTATTGGACTGGGATGTGTGTGGTGTGGTTTTAGTTAGCCATAATGATCCAAGTCTTGCAAATCCTCCTATGAAGAGAGTTTTCAGCAATCAGCTGTTGCCTCAAAAAATTACACAACCCAGTGTTTTTTGGGTGGGAGGTGGGATTCTAGGAGGTAGTCTGTATGTCTTGAATTTGCAGAGTCAGAGGAAATTTCATCACTCCATTATACCAGACCCATAGAAAAATAGTATGTGATTAACTAAATACCTATGACCAAAGACAGTAATATTCCCAAAGAAAATAACTTTTAGGATTTTTTAAAATTGTGTTATTTCTTTTTTTATTTTAGTAAATTTATTGGGTGACATTTGTTTCAAGTGTCTATAACACATCATCTATATGACACATTGTGTGTAAAGGGAGTCAAATATATAGTGACAGAGCATTTGCTCCCATTCCTTTAATCATATTTCTTCTAACCATCTCTAAATAGACACATAAGCATGGAATTATTTCTGCCTGTAAGCCTTTTCATCAGCATTCCCTTTCCTGGGTAGGTTTGAAGAAGCAAATAATGCTTATTATACATATACATATGATCATAAATAAATTGTTAGGATAATTTTTCAAGTAAACATGTGCTCCTTAATTCTGGATAGGTAGGCTATAGTATAGTATAATGTCTTAAGATGTATGACAGTACATCACAAAATTTTACTGATGAATCAAAATCAAGTATTCTTGAATTATTAACAAATTCTTATTATACTCATATGGGCAAAAACTAAACTAATACAAATAAATTAAAGAGTCCGGATATTATGATTAAATAGCAAATTCCTATTATTTTCCAATGAGTATATTTTTCTGCATCTTTTTCAGAATTCAGTTTTAGGAAAGAAAGCCATTTTTCCAAAAGCTTCCACACAAGTGTCATTTCAAGTAAGTATTTTTCTTCTCTGATATAACAGTATATGACAGGAAATATTAGTGACATTCAAACACTAAGTTTGTCTCCAATGGAAACATTAAAATCATTACATTTTGCTTATAAAGTCAACTTTGATTCAGGCACTTTAATGCCAAATCTAAACCATGACCACTATATTCTGGGAACAAATTTTAATCAGATTTTCAAAGAGAACTATCTTGTTATATGTAGAGAATGAATTAAATAAACCTACTTCCATTTTAGGAAGTACATCTCCATTAAATACATAATAGAAATATAATTGAGAATGCTGTTCTTTGTGATAGATACTTTCAGTGTCTAAATTCCTATTAATGAGAGCACTTATCTATGATACTCTGCATTGAAGACAATATAAAAGTTGTTTGTTTCAGAGACCAATGCTTCCTAATGCCATAAGTTGCCAATAATATGTTCTGTTACCTTAGATAAAAACATACTGTTTCTGCTTGAGAATAAACGAAATATGTGCTCCATGTTAAAGAGCTATATGCTATTGTAAAAATACACAGTGCTACTGCTATTGTATTTTTTTTATGTTCAATCATTGATAAAAATGTTGTAAAGTAGGTTCAGTCTTTAAACAAACCACAGAAACCTTCTGTTTTTGTGCATTATTTTTCCAGTTATATACATGGAAAGTCACGGGGAAAATTATGTAAATTAAAATTTTCAAACAGAACAGGAAAAAGTAAAAACCATGGTTATTCCCCAAAGATTAGATAATTTAAATAAATTTCAGGCAAGACTGGCATTTGTAATAAGCAACTATAGCACATGATTCAATCCCAAATATATGAGCTAAACAATGAATTACTCAATTGAAAAGAAATGTGGTATAAAGACACTACTAAATGGAAACATAAGAAAATAAATCTTAGTTGATATACAAGGTGGAAAATTAAGATTTAAAAAGAGTTCTCAAAGAAATGAAAATTTAGTGGTTATGAAATGATGTTCATTTCCCTTTTTTTCAAAAATATAAGTCTACAAGAGCATGCCTTTATTGCATAAGAATATTATATTACATTTAAACCAAGAATTAAAACATGGTTATTAAAGGCATTAAGGAAGCCACTTTACATATCAAATATTTTTAGAAAAAAACAAATGGCCCATGTAAATTATATAATATTCTTTAATCTACCAGTAGGCTCTATATCACATGCTCATTCATATTTCTTTTGTCTCTAGTTGTAATATATTTATATTTAAGTACACATATAGTATGTACATATAACTATATTTGCATTATATTTTATTTTGAATTTTTACATATGCTTATATATATTTACATATTTGCTCATATCAAATATTTGTATATGTCTAAATGACAGAAAAGAGTGTGAAAATGAACAGCAAAATCTACACATTAAAAGGAGTAGGTGACATGAAGAATTTTTTGATCTGTTAAAATGAAAATACATTACCTTTATAATTAAAAATAATGTTTCATGAATAAACATTGAAGCAAGAGCTATATTTTTGCATACCAACTACCATAAAGATTCAACTGTATTATGGTTAATATGGTTATTATTTGCCCACTTCTGACATTGTTTATAAAATTAATAATTTAAAAGTATTTTCAGCAGAATTTGGAGGGATATTTTGAGGTTTCCATTAAAGCTCCAGGCTAAGAATGTAGAGACTTGATAATCTACAAGTAAGCAAATTTATGAACACCTAGCTTGCATTTGTTTATGTATTTAAAATTTCTACCCTGTACTTATTATATGTAACCTCATTTTAAGGACTGTATCATGATTTCCAGAGGTGATATTTGGGGTCTCTTCAATCATTTTTCTGCTTAATTAATGACTCTGGTCATGTAGGAAAACCCAGACCCAAGGGGTCTAGTAAATATTCTAAATTATGGATTGAAAATTAGTTATGCCTATTATATTATGAATAATTAAATAACAATGAAATCCCTTATTTGTATTCATCATCAAGGTGAAAAACAATGAGATAAAAGACAGTACATATATTCTTAAGTTACAAGTAGAGAGGCAAGTGGAAAATGTCCAAGTGTTTCCATTAAAACTAAAATTTTATCTCTCAAAAGAGGAAACCCAGAAATAAATTGATCCACTTGAAAACACTTCAAAATGTCTTTGGTATTGAATGAATACAGATACTGCTGATAAGGGGAAAGTGAGTAGACAAAAAGAGAAAGATAAACAGTAATGCATTTACTTGTTGAGGTGCCATTACTTGTTGAAGATAAAGGAATGACTGAAGGTGCATATACTAAAAATTTTATAATACTATCTGTCAGTTCATGTGCACATGTGCTTGTTTATGTCTTTGTTTTTCTAAACAGAATACTGTATAATCTTGCTCTGAAAAAAGTCATTTCAAGAGAAAAGACTTGGAAAATACATGATTGGATTGCCCAGACAGTGCCACAAGTGGTAAGTAAAAGACAGAGAAATTGGAAGAGGAGAAATCAAAATACCAATATCTGCAGATAATCTGACTATATATCAAAATGCCATGAAAAATAGACAAGTTGCCAAAACCGGTTTGGCTCAGTGGATAGAGCGTCGGCCTGCGGACTGAGGGGTCCCGGGTTCGATTCCGGTCAAGGGCATGTACCTGGGTTGCAGGCACATCTCCAGTAGGAGATGTGCAGGAGGCGGCTGATCGATGTTTCTCTCTCATCGATGTTTCTAACTCTCTATCTCTCTCCCTTCCTCTCTGTAAAAAATCAATAAAATATATTTTTTTAAAAAAATAGACAAGTTATCAGAATTAATTGAATTCAACATGATGGCCAGATCTAAAAAATATATGTTAACAAATCAACAGCACAAATATCAACAGACTATTGAAAACAACTACTATTGAATGAAGTGATTTAATCTATAAATTATGGGGAAATCAAACCAGAATTCAAGTCATCTTTATGTGGGAAAATTTAGAATGTGTATAATGACATTACTAGTAAGTAACATTTGAATAAATAAATATTCAATCTTATCAACAGAAAGATATAACATTAAAAATATTTAAATTATCTCCCAAAATCTACCAGTGCAATAAAGTCCCAATTAAAATTTTTATTTTTTGAGGAACTCTTCAAATTTATTCTATAATTCATGTGGAAATATATATGTACCACCAAATTAAACTGAGACATTTTCAAATAGCAATTATGCCTACTATTTAAAAATTAGAATATAGTATGTCAATAAAATTACAAAACTAAGAAAAGTACATATTAAAATGTGTTATTAAGAATGTAATAAAACAAGAACTTCTGAAGAATGGGAGGAAACAAGTACTTATTACTGTAGGTAGTATTGTAAATTATATGTTTCTTTGTGATTTGTTTTGTTTTTTGGAAAATAGTACTTACTGGAAATAAATATGTGCAGGTTCCTTGAACCAAATAGCCCATTCCTGAATCTGCATTGCAAACAAGTTGTCACAAACATTTGTAAGATTACATATTCAAGAATGTCCACTATGCTGTGGTACATCTACACGATGGAATACTATGCTGCTGTAAAAAAGAAGGAACTCTTACCATTTGCAACAGCATGGATGGAACTTGGGAGCATTATGCTAAGTGAAATAAGCCAGTCAATGAAGGAAAAATATCACATGATCTCACTCATTTCTGGATAATAAAGGCCATTATAAACTTATGAACAAAAATAGATACAGAGGCAGAGCTGCCTCGAACAGACTGTCAAACTACAGCAGGAAGGCCGGGGAGGGTGGGAGGGCAGGAGTGGGGTGGGTAAGAGATCAACCGAAGGACTTGTATGCATGCATATAAGCATAACCAATGGACATAAGACACTGGGGGGTAGGGGAGGCCAGGGGATTGTCAAGGGCAGGGGGAAAAAAAAGGGGAGACATATGTAATACTCTTTGTAATACTTTAAGCAATAAAAAAAAAAGAATGTCCACTATGTGTTATTCTTAAAGAGGAGAGGAGCGTAACCAATGAGTGTCATCAAAGAAAATTGAATAAGTGAACTATGTGATGGTCTACCAGAGACAATATGCTAAGAACTGAGGGGTACTCTTAATTTAACGCTGAAGCTGAGTATTCTTAGTTTAACACTAAACATTTCTGGCAATCTATTTCATTAATAATGTCACAGGAATGGAAATGAAATTTTTCAAATTTAGAATAATAATGTCTCCTAAAAATGAGTTATCTCTAAGGACAAAGGACATCTAATTTATATGAATTTTAAAGGTGTATGCCTATTTATTGTTCAGTTTGAAAATGTTGCATCTGAGGTGTCTAAAACTAAAGTTAGACCAGTAATTCATGCAGTTTCACTGGAAGTCAAAGCTCTTCACATTTTTAATATTTGTGACTGCTCTTAAAAGGAATCTGGGCAATTGACTACTTCTCACTCTATTGATCTATACAATATGTGACTGCATTAATTTATTTATTAATATGGCATTTATATTTAAATAATATTTTAAATATAAAAGAAATATGAGCCGAAACCGGTTTGGCTCGGTGGATAGAGCGTCGGCTTGCGGACTGCAAGGTCCCAGGTTCGATTCCGGTCAAGGGCATGTACCTGGGTTGCGGGCACATCCCCAGTGGGAGATGTGCAGGAGGCAGCTGATCGATGTTCCTCTCTCATCAGTGTTTCTAACTCTCTATCTCTCTCCCTTCCTCTCTGTAAAAAATCAATAAAATATATTTTAAAAAAAAAAGAAATATGAAGAGAATAATTATGTCATGAATATTTAGAATATTTTTCTTGAAAATAAATTACACTCTTACATATGACTGGCACAAATATTAACATTCTCCAAGAGTACATAACAGAAATCAGTACATATATAACTGGCATATTTGCTGCTGTCGAAAAGTAACACAAAATCATTACAAGATAATAAAAATTTTATCAAAAATAAGTTATTGTATCACATTTTCTGGAAGGAACAGAAATGTGTGAATGATAAGTTCTTTGGCAAAATAGAAAAGAACAATCAGTGAATCAGAATGTTCTACAATTGAAGATTTAAAGGTGTAACTCCTTAAGGAAATAACTGATGGCTAATCAATTAAAATTCAATATGTCCAACCCTTTTGTGCCCTTCAATAGGAGCTTTAATGTGTGTTAAGATTGTTTAAGCCATTGTTTATCTATGTCTTTAATGAGGGACATTTGTTTTCACTGTATTCACAAGTCAACAGGACTTACCTGGAAAGGATTGCAGATCTATTTTATTGGTTTTAGATTTGTTCTGAATTGAATTTAGCATGTCTATTAACTTATTTAGCTAACAATCTCTAAACGCAAAATCTACTGACTTTATTTGTTGCACAAACATCACTTTATATACTACACATAAAATTAGTTCATTGCACAGCAGTAAAATCAAGGTCATTATATTACCATTATTTTTAAAGTTACTTTTTTTAACCATTTATAATTTGGTTAAAAAGGAGATTAGATGATATAATAAGAAAATATTAGAAGCTATTATTTTGTTTATATACATATCAAACTGTAAAAATACTGGGAAAATATAAAACAATATATTAGACAGTTCTAAATTCGATGTCTTATGAATTAATAATTTTTTACATTTAAAAAAGGGTAAGTACCTTTCCGTCAGGTGACAATCATTGAAGAGCTAGGCACACAACAGATATTTACATTAAATATTCTTAAGTAAATTTCATTATTTTAATTAAAAATGAAACTGCCATTTGACCCAGTGATCCCACTTCTAGGAATATATCATAAGAATCCCAAAGCACCTTTCAGAAAGAATATTTGCACCCCTATGTTCATAGCATCACAATTTACAATAACTATTATCTGGAAACAGCCCAAGTGCCCATCAGTAGATGAGTGTATACAAAAGCTGTGGTACATTTACACAATGTAATACTCTGCAGCAGTAAAAGAGAAGGATCTCTTAACCTTTGAAGCAGCATCGAAGGAGTCAGAGAGTGTTATGCTGAGTGAAATAAGCCTGTCAGAGAAAAAGAAGTATCACATGATCTCACTTATATGTAAAATCTAATCAATAAAATAAACCAATGAACAAAATAGGTCCAGAGGCATGGCACAGACTGGTGAATCTCAGAGGGAAGTGGGGAGGCACGAAGTAAACAAAGAACTTATGTGCATATATGCATAACCCATGAACACAGACAATAGTGTGATGAAGGCTTGGGGTGGGACCAGAACCCAGTGGAGAGGGGTAATGGAGGAAAAATGGCTGACATCTGTAATACTCTCAACAATAAAAAACTTTTAAATAATAATAATAAATAGAGAGATAGATAAATCCTTTACCTTCTTATTAATATCAATGGCTACTTATTAATTTTATATAATAATTCAATATACCATGGACTACAGGAGAGGAAAATAATCTTTGCTACTTGTGATTTATTTATTTATAGAGCTTCCTTAACTTTTCATAGAGGAATTAATTCTATGTTTTTTAAAGTCAAAGTAGATAACATGTCTTGCATCTTTAGAAACAACTGAGATTAACATATCGTTTGGTTTTTCACACATTTATATTATATAAAACAGCTTAATTAAATGAATTAAAATTAGTTATGGGAGATTTAGAAAGAATTATTTTATAATGTAAATTTAAAGTTGGACTAAAATGAAAAGATGAAGAAAGAGAAAATATGTAGAAATTATGCATCAATCCATGGGAATTTTAAATATATACTTGTATTTTGCAAAAGAACTTCCATTTCAGGCACAATGTGGTAGACACAAGACACATTATAGTAATAAGATAAATAGATATATGCATCTATAACAAAATTTATGGTCCAACTCAAAATTTAGTCTAATGGCTATCAACAGACAGAACAATAAGGTGTAGCTATAAAATTAAATAAGGAGGAGAAGAAGGAAGAGAAATTAATGTCAAAATCCAATAGTAAAATAAATGATCTACTCTATATGCCAAAGAGGATATTACAAATGATTTACAAAAATCATGCATATTGAATATATAAAGTGAATATATTGATAAAATATCTGATAGAAATTATTGGGGTCTTTGGTCTGAGTAGAGGGGGAATGTCTCAGTAGAGGCAGCAAGTTTCCCGAGTCAGAAAGAGAAGGTGTTCATTCATTCCAGAAAAGGGAGGGGGAGGAGGAGGAGAATGAAGCAAGGGAGGAGGAGGAGATGAAGAGAAAACATAGTTAAAGGAGTAGGAGAAAAGAGGAGGAGAGAATGAGGTGTAAAGAGAGGGAATAGTAGCAGAAAGAAGAGGAAGAGAAGAAGGAGGAAGAGAGGAGAAGAAAGGGAAAGGGAAGGGAGAGGAGGTAGAAGAGGAGAAGGAAGAGTAGGAGGAGGAAAAGGAGAATGAGAAGAAAGAGGAGGAGAAGGCATTCAGAGGAATGAGAAAATGCACATAAACATAGATGCAAAAGAGATTTTTAAGTATGTGAGAATATTGTTATATTTTGTAAGAAATTTTATATTCTAGATAAGTAAATTTTATGTTCTAGATAAGTAAAGCAAGATAATCGAAACAAATAACTTACCCAAATATATGGCATGTGATGGAAAGAATCTAACAAAAACTTGACACTGAATCTAAACAAAATTTATACCAAAAAAAGGTAAATATTAGGTCATACAAAAATAAATTCAAAAAATAATAAATGACATAATTACCTATTTAGCTCAATAATGCATTGAAGTAATAAAATACCAAGCCTCGGTAGAAATTGGAACATGAATATAAACTTGTTCAACACTAGAAAAATGTAAATGTATTAATGACACATTAATAAATTAGAGGAGAAAAACATGATAATATATAGAGAGAAAATAAATATATTTTATACTATTCAACACTTATTTCTGCTGAAATTCTTTTAAAGAAATAAAATATGATTTCTTTAGTTTGATAAAAGTAATCTATTAGACACCAACACTAAATATTTTCATAATGCTAAAATTATATGTATATATGCACATAAGAAACATTAATAGAGTTAAATAAAAAGCTCATGTATATCAATAAAAATAGAAACAAAAGAGATAAACAAATTATAGAATAATACTAGAGGCCCAGTGCACGAATTTGTTCACTGGTGGGGTCCAGCCAGCCCACCCAATGGGGGCCATTAGGGGCGGGCTGGCTGAGGCGAGGGGCCATGGGCAGGGCTGGCCAGGGAGAGTGGCCGCAGGCAGTTTGCCAACCAGCCCCCACCCCTGATTGGGGTGGGGGGGGCCCACTCTGGGGGATGGGGCACTGGCCAGGGCAATTGACTGTAGGCGTTCCATTTGGTCAATTTTCATATTACCCTTTTATTATATAGATTAATATACAAAATATCTACACTAATAAAAGAGAAACATGGTAATTGGCGTATGACCGCTACCCTTTTCATTGGCTAATCATCAAGATATGCAAATTAACTGTCAGCCAAGATGGCGACCGGCCGCCAGGCAGCTTGAAACTAACATGAGGCTTGCTTGCCTCAGTGACGGAGGAAACCAACGTTCCCTGCCTGCGGCTGCAGGCCTCTGAGCCTGCAGTTTAAGAAACTCTGTAACAAATACCACCGGGCTTCAGCCAGCAGATGGCAACATTGTAAGCAAAGGCCAGAAACCTACTTTCAGCCGCAGAGGCCTAAGAGCTGAAGCCAAGCCTCAAAGCTAAAGCTGGCCCAGAATAAAAAAAAAAAAAAGAAAGAAAAAAAGGAGCGGTTGGGAGCTTCAGTCACCCCCAGCTTGAAAACAGCCCTCAGCCCCTCACCCAGACTGGCCAGGCACCCCAGTGGGGACCCCCACCCTGAAGGGTGTGTGACCAGCTGCAAACAACCATCATCCCCTCATCCAGGCTGGCCAGGCACCCCAGTGGGGACCCCCACCCTGATCCAGGACACCCTTCAGGGAAAACCAGCCAGCCCCACCCGTGCACCAGACCTCTATCCTATATAGTAAAAGGGTAATATGCCTCCCAGCACCGGGATCAGCGTGACAGGGGGCAGCGCCCAAACCCCCTGATCGCCCTGCGGCTCTGTGTGTGACAGGGGGTGGGGCCACAACCTCCCTATCCATCCTGCTCTGGTCGTGACAGGGGAAGGCGCCCCAACCCCCTGATCAGCCCTGCTCTGTGCCTGATAGGGGAGAGCTCCCCAACCCCCCCCCCCACAGGCCCTGCTCTGTGTGTGACGGGATAGAGCCAGAACCTCCCCATCAGCCCTGCCCTGAGTGTGAGAGTGGCGGTGCCCCAACCCCTGATTGGCCCTGCTCTGTGGGTGATAGAGGGCGGTGCCCCAACCCCTGATTGGCCCTGCTCTGTGAGTGACAGGGTACAGAGCCCCAACCCCCCTGATGGGCCCTGCTCTGTGAGTGACAGGGGGCAGTGCCCCAACCCCCTGATTGGCCCTGCTCTGTGTGTGACAGGGTACAGAGCCCCAACCCCCCTGATTGGCCCTGCTCTGTGAGTGATGGGGGCAGCGCCCCAACCCCCTGATTGGCCTTGCTCTGTGCTTGACAGGGGGTGGCGCTGCAACCTCCCCATCGACCCTGTCTTGAGTGTGACAGGAGGCGGTGCCCCAACCCCCCAATTGGCCCTACCCTGAGCATGACTGAGGGTGGCATCGCAACCTCCCGATCCGCCCTGCTCTGTGCATGACAGGGGGCGGCGCCCCAACTCCCCAATCGGCCCTGCTCTGAGCCCGACCAGGGGCTGCATCTAGGGATTGGGCCTGCCCTCTGCCACCCGGGAGCAGGCCTAAGCCAGTAGGTCGTTATCTCCCGAGGGGTCCCAGACTGCGAGAGGGCACAGGCCGGGCTGAGGAACCCTCCCCTCCCCCCCGAGTGCACAAATTTTTGTGCACCGGGCCTCTAGTATATTATAATTGTATATAACTGTATTTTTAATATTAAAACTGCCTTGCTGAAGATCCAGCAATCTCTCATAAACAACAGAATAACTAATAGATTGATATATGATTGATAGCATATCATCAAGATTGAATATAATTGGAAAATGTTAATACTACACTGTCTTCACGAGAAGCTAAATATTTACTGCTAATTTTGACATGAATTTCCCAATTTTAGCAGAAGCAAAATGTGCATTCCATAATCATCAACATCATTATCACAATGACATATTAAGAACTAACGTTTCTACCGTCCATTGGCATATGAGTCTTACTTATCTTTGTGTCCTTTATAATGTGTAGCAGTACTTTGCACATAGTTCTTAAATCATATAGCATTATATTCCTTAAAATATTGACTTAGTAACTTTCCCACAAGGAAAAAAAAATATTGACTTGGATAAATCAGACTAAATAAAGTATTGAGAGAACTAACATTTATTGGACTTTGACTCTAAGCCAGTTCTTGCTTTTAGAGCTAAATATTTTTATGGTAAACATATAAATTAGGTATCATTTATTTTCTAATCATTGTAAAAAGGAAACTCAGACTCAACCTAAAATTGTCCAAGGTCTTACATATAATAAGTGCTGAAGCCAAGTTTCAAATTTAGGTACTTTTTTTAGTACCAAATTTGCATCTCCATAACCGCCCTCTATAACACAAACTTATATTTTTGACTGCCTATTTTACATCCTCCCCATGGATATTCCAACAAAATATCAATTTGGTATGCTCCTTATGAAATCATGATCTCTTTCTAAGTCATTTAATATCCTATTTTTTTTTACATTTTCCTATCTTTCACAAATATACCATCAGATCTCTCCTAAACAATCCATTACAAAGTATTGTCAAAATCTTTTAATAAAATTATTCTAATGTATCTTTTCCTTGCACATATATTAACACTTTTCTAAATTTTAGTTATCTCTTGCTTGAACTAATGCAATAACTTTCTAATTGGAATCCTATACCTCTCTGGTCCTCAGTAATAAAGACAGAGAATCATATTATTACACTAAAGATCTCCAAGCTGGAAATATTTTAAATAATGCACTAATTTCTGTTGTTTTCGGTATTTTCCTATGGTATTTGATATATGTCACAATTTTTAAAAAGTAAAATGATCAGAGGATAATAGACTCCAAAGTCAAGTGTAAAAGGAAAAAAATCTAAGCCAAACCAACTTTATGTGAACTTTAGGTGTTAAACTGAGTGGCTTCTGCTATAACTTAAGATTCAGTCCTAACACAATCTATAAACATTTGACAGGAGAGATAATGAAAAACTAAAGAACTTTAAGGAGACTTATTTTAAAAGGAAATTATTTACAATCATAGGTCTATAGTAAATATTTCCTATGGACATTTTAAATGTTTTCAAAATGTTGTTATATAGCTTGCTATCATATCTCTTTTAATATAAATTCTCCTTATAGGTTATCAATGTATGTTGTTCTTTTATTTCTATTTTATCTCAATAATTTCCAACACAGAAAAAATGAAATAAATCAATGTCATGGCACATTACTAAAATAGTGGTGTATAATCATTGTGTAAAATATCATTATTGTAAGTCTTTCTTCCTAATTTTGGCACAGTTAAGGTATTGGGGAGCATGGTTTGCTAAATAATGGCCCCAGAAAGATATTGATGCCTTAGTCCCCGGAACTTGTGAATGTTACCTTAAATAGTATAACATAAAAGGACACTTGCAGATGTTAGGTAAGATAAAAGATCTTGAGAGGGGGAAGTCTTGGATTATTGAGTAGTCCCTAAATGGAATTATACTATTTCTTACCCTTACGATAAGGAGACAGGTGGAGATGATTTGACACACTTAGAAGGCAGTGTGTCGGTGGAAAAAGAGACTGGAGTGATGTAGTCACAAGTAGGTGATTGATGGCAGCTACCAGAAGCTGGAAGGTGCAAGGACAGGGTTCTCCCCTAGATCCTAGTCCTGCTGACATCTTGTTCTCAGCCCAGCGAAACTGATTTTGGACTTCTGGCCTCTGAACTGAGAGAGAATAAATTTTCTGTTGCTTTAAACCACTGAGTTTTTAGTAATTTGTGAGAGCAGTAATAGAAAAGTTATACAAGAAATAAGCCAAACTAAATTGTTGATGTCCTATTAGTTTATTTTCTTAACTTTTCTCAAGTTTTCAATACTATCAAAATAACTTAAAATCACATTTCTCATGTATTATTTACTTATCTACTTCCTTCTATTGTACATCTTTTCATTATATAATATCAGCAATATAAATTTTGAAGCAAAATAAATATCAAGCACTCGATGTGTGAGTTTATTGTATGTTTCAATTGTCCTAAAAATTACTCTTAAAATGTAATAATTGAAGTTGTATTTTGCAGGCTGCTACTATTAGAATATTATAGTTAGATATTCTAACAGTGATAATGAAATAAAATATAAATAATTTATACCTTAATTTATACAGATGTCTTTATTTATTTTGTTTTCAATGTATTTTTCAAAGGTTCACTTTCTAGCAATTACAGATTAGTTAGACTGTTTCAGATCAACCCTCTTACTGATGTTAACTATAAAACCAGGACAAAATATTTTCTTCTATGTGAAAGCATAATAGAATTAATAAGGTAATTAGGATGCATAAGGTAAAAAAAAAAAATCCAAGAAAAAAGAGAAATCAAGAGGTGATCAAAGAATTTGGTGCTATATTTCTCCTTTGGCCATTTGATGATCCTAGGAGTTGAGAAGCAGAGAACTGAGCAGATCTTTTTTAAGAATAAGAAGTCTGGGAGTAAAAGTGGAATTCACGTGCCATAGCCTCAAAGGCCCTAGTGAACACTCCAGGCATTCAGATTATACCTTATGAAGAATGTCAACCAGACTATACAGTGACTGAAGCTCAGTACTGACTCATTCTAATCCCTGATGATTAAGATGGTCTGGTTTGTTTATTTTATGGGTTAGGGTCTCCACATGATGGAGAATTATATGCATTGATCACAATATTCAATAGAGTTAGAGGTCAACTCTCTGAAATTATTCTATAGACTCAATATAATGCCAAAGTTCCAGAAGGCATTTTTGGAGACATTGATAAGTTGGTTTCCAAATGTATATGAGAAAACCAAGGACCAAACATAGCCAAACAATTGGAAGAATAAGAAAAATTTTGGAGGACTCACCCTATTTAATTTATATCTTACCATAAAGCAATCAAGAGAGTGCTGTGTTGGCATACTTATAGACATATAACAATAAAAATAAACAATACAAACATATATCTATATATTGGTCTATTATTTTTCAATGTAGATGGAAACATAAAATTAAAAGAGAGCCCTAACTGGTTTGGCTCAGTGGAAAGGTGCCAGGCTCGATTCCGGTCAAGGGCATGTACCTTGGTTGCGGGCACATCCCCAGTAGGAGGTGTGCAGGAGGCAGCTTATTGATGTTTCTCTCCCATCGATGTTTCTAATGCTCTATCCCTCTCCCTTCTTCTCTGTAAAAAATCAATAAAATATATTTTTTAAAAAATTAAAAGAGAAATGACATTTCCAAAAATAGTGTTTATAGCACATTTATTCATGATAGTCCCAAACTAGAAGTAATTTTAATGTCCATCAATTAGGGAATTTGTGGTAAATCAAAACATGAGAATTTTTCTAATCAATAAGAGACTAAACTGCTGGGAAAAGTAAAAATATGAATAAACATTATTATAACAAATATATTAAGTGAAAAAGACTATTTAAGTATAATTTCAAATACTGAAGTATGAGAAAGGGAAAATTACAGAGTCAGATCAAGTGTGGGGTGTGGAGGAGACTCAGAGAAAAGGGACATTAGGGAACTTTCTGCTGCGATGGAATACTCTATATCCTGACTGTGGTGATAGTTATATAACTGTGGGTATTTGTTGAAACTGATCAAATTCTACACATTAAAGGTTTAATTTTATTATATTTTATTTATATCTCAATAAATTTTACTTAATACAAAAAGAGATGTTGCTAAAAATATTTTAACAACAGGCTAAAATCTATAAAAACACTTGCAATATTTATCTCTAACAAAAGGCTTTTATCTAGAATATATTTTAAAGCTCTCATTAAACTAAACCAAAAAAGAAAACAATTATTAAAAAAGAAGCAAAATGAAAATAAATTTAACGTTTTAAAGAATTTAATAAATAGCATAATAGCAGACATTAATAAAATAAATTAATACATTGTAAATTTAGCTCTTTGAATGACTAATGAGAATGACATTTCTAAGACAATACTAACCAAAAATATATTTAAAAAAATAGACGTTACGATGAGGGGAAGGAGTGGGGGTGTTACAGAAGAAATGATGCTTACAGAAGACCAGAGAAAAACCAAGCAACGCCCAGAGAAATGGAGTTACACCATTTATTCACCAGCGGGCCCAGAAGGAGATGTCTCCCAAATTTCTGGGCAAAAACATGGAGGAAGCTTTCCTTATTTATATCTTTCCACTCCCTTTGTCTCCCAAATAAGGGTTTTTCCGGGCCTTATGTCGATGACTAGCCTACAAGGTCAGACAGCCAAGTTTATCTTTCCTATTATTCAAGCAGCTAGAAAGCAAAGTTAATTTACAGAGTAAGGGGCCATCTAAAAATAACAGAGTTGACTCACAGAATAAGGGATCATCTAATAGCAGAGAATTTCAAACAGTAGTTTTTACAAAAATAGGGGTTAGCCTTCTCAGGGGGAACATGAAGAGATTGACCAAAGAATGACCAACATATAGGCATGTATGCATAGCCCATGGGTAGACAATAATGTGATGAATGCCTGGGGTGGGGTGGGGTGGGGTTTGGGTGGAGAGGAGGCAAAACATCTATAATATTTTCAACAATAAATAAAAGATAAATAATGAAGAAAAACAAACATACATAGCTATATGAAAGTAATAAATTGCACACTAATATTAATTTTACATATAGTAAATCTATATATGATTATATTTTTTAATTATGCTATATATTTTTATCATTTTGATGAAAGGTACAGATTTCTAGAAAAATAATTTGAAAAACAGACATGAAGAAATAATAAATCATAACATCCCTATGTCTATTTAAGTATTTATAAATTCAATTAATATGTATTCACAGAAATCCCCCAAGCCATGTAATTTTACTGAAGATTTGTACTATTCTTAAAATGTTACTTAACACTTCCAGGAACATAAAAGGAGAGGCCATTTTCAACAGTATTATATGAATTCAGTATAACTTGTTTCTAAACACTGACAAGACTTTATGAAAAAAATGAAAAATTATCAGACAATTATTTTCATGAACATAGATAAATATTCCTAAATAAAATATAGCAAATGATATGTAATATTATTCAAACAGAGTTATGACAATGGTTGTTTAGTCTAGAATTAATTGTACATTTGAAAAATTAAGCAATATAATTCACCTCAATAAAAATGAAAAATGTAAGGTCATTTAATATATGCAGAAAAGGATTTGATAATATTTAACATCTTTATATGTTAAAAACTCATAGCAAACTAGGAGTAGCAGGAAACTTCTGATTAATGGTTTCTACAAATAGAATCACCTCTAACACTATACTACCTAATAGTAAAAAGCTGAAATATTTTCTTCTGAAAATAGAATGAACCAAGACTACCACCCATTATATCCCACATTATACTAACTGTCCTATCTAATTTCTAAGACAAAAAAAGACACAAAAGAAATAGATATGTTAATGGACTAGATAAACTATAAATATTTTTAAATAATATAATTGTATAAAGATAAAGTAAAAATGCAATGCGAACAATTCCATGTGTCTGCACAATTAGAATGTTGTTGTTGTTTTTTTTTAAAATATATTTTTATTGATTTTTTACAGAGAGGAAGGGAGAGAGATAGAGAGTTAGAAACATCGATGAGAGAGAAACATCGATCAGCTGCCTCCTGCACATCTCCTACTGGGGATATGCCCGCAACCCAGGTACATGCCCCTGACCGGAATCGAACCTGGGATCTTTCAGTCCGCAGGCCGACGCTCTATCCACTGAGCCAAACCTGTTTCGGCAGAATGTTGTTTTCTATGAAAAAAAAAAATCTGATAACTGGTTTAAGAGACAAACCTCGAAAGTGAGAGTCATTATCTGGGGACCTTCCCTTTTCCTTCTTAGAGAAGATTCCTTTAAATTAGGGAAATAGTTTTCTCTTCCTCTCTCAGGAGGAGAGGTAAGCATACGTATAGGAATTTCCATATAAACTCCCAGATTCCTATTTTCAGGATCCCTGATAGGCAGCATTAGAAACCCCTTTTTGCATATCCAGTATTAACCATCTCAATCTCATTAGGTTGCCCTAAAGCAATGGTTCTCAACCTTCTGGCCCTTTAAATACAGTTCCTCATGTTGTGACCCAACCATAAAATTATTTTTGTTGCTACTTCATAACTGTAATGTTGCTACTGTTATGAATCGCAATGTAAATATCTGATATGCAGGATGGTCTTAGGGGACCCCTGTGAAAGGTTCATTCAACCACTAAAGGGGCCGCGACCCACAGGTTGAGAACCTCTGCTCTAAAGGGAGAGAATGGAGCTTAGGGACTTAATGAGATATTACTACAAGTCTGACTCTATATTCAGAAATTTTATGTTCGTTTCAGGATAATAATTTTTTTTACGTAGATATTAAGAACACACCTAATAGAAACATTAAATCATAATCCGATTTAGCAAGTTTGCTATATGCAAGAAAATATTAAAAACTGCATTTCTAACTCTATTTCTACATACTTATTAGAAAGGTTAAAATAAAATAAAAATAAAACACTGAAAATACCAATTGCTGGTTCAGACATGGAGCAAGAGGAACCCACATGCTATCCAACATGAAAAGATATGGCTGAACCTTAAATCCATATTATTAAATGAAAAATGCCATTCAGAAAAAAAAATATATAATGTATGATTGCAATGACATGGTATTCTGGAAAGAGCAAAACTATAGTGATAGCAAAAATGTTAATGATTTTATATCCCACATATGAATGAAATCATGTAGTTCTTGCCTTTTTCAGTCTGACTTATTTGGCTTAGCATGATATTCTTAAGATACATCCATGTTGTTACATATGGCAGTATTTCATCTTTTTTCATTCTTACAAGATGGTTAAAATTATAAAAACTAAAAGCATCACTATGAGGAGAATGTGGAACAATGGTGACTCATAGACTATAAGTGTGAAATATCATGATATTATTTATCAAGGTTGAACATACCATGCTCTCTGACCAAAAATTTCATTTCCTATTTATACTCCTCCCAAAATTTATACATTACTTGCCAAAAGGCATATACTATATATGCCAGTATATTCATAATAGCATTATTTTTTATAGTTATTATCTAGGAAAAAATGATTAAACTAACAATCAATAGCTAAATAAAATGTGCTTTGTTCATAGAAGATAATTCATTATAAGAACATATAGTAAGAAATGAAACTAAAAATTGCTATATACATGTAATGAATAAATTCATGAACAGAATGCTGAGTGATGGACTCAGTCATAAAGGAACACATTCTATATGTTTCCATTCATATAAAGTTTAAAAAGAGTCACAAGTAAATAGTGACATCAAAATGATAATAAAATGATTAATTATTAATGAAGCTGATATTTATTTTTGTATTTTTCTTTTGTTTCAAAAATATTTAATTTTAATCTTAATTCTAAATTATTGTTCTAAGAATTTCCTAATCCAATTTTTATTGAATGGAAAATAATTATGCAAGTGATATACAAAGAATCGATTCAAAGCTTTAAATAATAATTTAGATTTATATATTCCAATATTGACTTGGTGAATAGGGAAGTCTGCAAAAGTGTCATCCAAAACAATGACTAGCGTTGAGACTGATTTCCCCTGAACAGCAAACAAGTAATGCAAAAATTGGATTTGAATACAGGTGAGTTGATGCAGTTTGTAGGGCACGGCTATAGGGTTAAGCCTCGGACTGACCTGTTGGCAAAGTCACAAACAAGTCCCAGTTTAGAGGGCACAGTCCTCTTAGCATAATTAGGCTTGACCTTATGATGCTCCCTAGATCTTATCTGGGAAGCTAATGGGCTGAGGGAGATGCAGCAAGTGCTGCCCAAACAAGTGAAACTCACAAGAACATTGTAACTATGGTGACCACTACCTTGTTTACCTCTGGCTATAAAATAAAGGCTCAGCTTGCCTCTGGATCTCTCTCTCTGTGGCCTCAGCCAGGCACAGGAAGATCCACATAGACCCAGCTTATTCTCTTTGTCTGGCTTTTCTTCATCCTTCGTCGCCCTTCTTCAGGCTTTTGAACCTTTGGCTGAGCTGGCTCATCACAGCAGTTCTCAAAGACTCCTTAACTGCTCAAAAAGAAAGGCCCCAGCCTAGCTAGTGTGTCCAGCACTTGAGCATCAACCTATGAACCGAGAGGTCACAATTCCTGGTCAGAGCACCTGTCAGGATTGCAGGCTCAATCCCCAGCAGGGGGCATGCAGGAGGCAGCCCATCAGAGATTCATCATTTTTCCTATCTCTCTCTCTGCCTCTCCCTTTCTCTTTGAAATCAATATAAATATATTTTTTTAAAAAAAAAAAAAGAAAGGCCCCAAGTTTGTTGGTCATTTCAGGTGCCCTTGGGGAGAAATCTAGATAAACTGGCAAGCTATGCTATCTACCATCAGGCCTACAGAAAATTCTCACTGAGTATTTACTTGTTACTGATCTAGTGGTACATACCTCCAAACTTGTGTGTTTGGCTTTTTCCTTCACCATCAAATCTGAAACAGATCTAACAGTATAGCCTGTAATACTTATTATTTTAAAACACATGCAAATCAAACATATAAAGATGGCAGTGAGAGAGTGATGTCAGAGAATACTCCATGTTATAGATTTCATTAAGGAGATATTCAGGAAATCTGAATGGAATCAAAATGGAAATGGAATCAAAATGCCTTGTTAATTATTAAGTTGCCAGTGTAAAGGTCAAGTAGAAACCACCTGTGAAGGTCCGGTTTGTATAAATTGCAGATGTTTTCACTGAAGTAACAAATACAGGAAGAAAAAAGGCTTAGAAAATGAAGTTAAGGAAAAGCCAAATTTAATTTTAGAATGTTAACTTGGAGTTTCTAGAGCAGTGGTTCTCAACCTTCCTAATGCCCTGACCCTTTAATACAGTTCCTCATGTTGTGGTGACCCCCAATTTCATTGCTACAAATTGAACATAATTAAAGCATAGTGATTAATCACAAAAAAATATGTAATTATATATGTGTTTTCCGATGGTCTTAGGCGACCCCCATGAAAGGGTCATTCGACCCCCCAAAGGGATCGCGACCCACAAGTTGAGAACCACTGTCCTAGAGGTACTTAAGTGTATGCTGACAAAGATTTATATTTGCCTCATGGTGAAATTATGTTCAGTTTAGATTATTTATGTTACATGTATCTAATATTTTGCTTGGTAAATAAGAGATAGAAGTATTATTGATTCTTTCTGACCAAATATTCTATTTGCTGTATTATTTTGTTATGAAATTCTAAATATGCATATATTTTTCACTGTATATATATTATATATAAAATTCCATATTTTATGTTTAATTCATTATATTATGTGATTAACTGAAAATAAAAATCTAAAAAATCATTCATACAGTTTAGATATTTTTATAAAGCTCCGATTGATCTAAAAAGGTATTAATTTTTATACTGATGATGACATACCCAACCCCAAAATATACTTATATAGTTTCTTGGGGAATATAGTCAACGTGTTAAAATGTAGCTTGCATAAGCTGAAGTCATTTCTTGGAAAGAAAAGCATTCCAAAATATATAGTAGATGTAAAGCATTCTAAGTTTCACCAAAATTGTCCCTTAGGTACACTAGCTAAATATTTTCTATTCAGCTCCAGATACAGTGGATATTACAAAACTCTTTGAATATTCATTAGAGATGATGTTTTGTTAAAGAACTTCTTTCCTTTTTTCATCTTGTTTTTATAAAAGGCATTTAACTCATGCTTATTATGGGTTTCACTCTACGCTAGGCGTACTTAGAATAACACCTAATATTCCCTGCTCTCAAAAAGGTTAGAGAAGAGTTATAAACAAGTAAAATGCAATAGCATCACTGTGTAAAAAAACCTGTAAGAGTATATTCTTGGGAATATGGGGAAATAGAGGAGAAAGAGACAAAACAATGTGTGTGTTGGTATCTCAGAGGCTATTGAGGATGAGAGGAATTTGTGTTAAAAACAAAAAAAAAAAGAGCAGGGTTATTGGCAGATAGAGTAGCACATTTAGTCAATAGAAAGGAAGATAAAGTGCCACATTTGCAGAAGAGCATGAAAGTCACCGCAAATTCAACACAAAGTAATAGGAGTCTATAAAAGACTGGAAAGATAAACATGTTTGGCCCTTCCCCGGGCGGCAACAGAAGCTCTTAAACACTATTATATAGACAAGTGAAATGGAGATATTTGCATTTTAGAACCACTTTTATGTCTTCACTAACAAGTATATACATATTATGGGACCAAAACAAAGCAGCAGTAAGTAGAGTTTGGAATGGTTGTTGGAAGCCAACTGGAAACTAGTAATGGTGATGCAAATTAATAAATGGCAGGTGGCAAATACAAAAGTGAATGCATTTAACAAATAATTAGGAGATTGGATCAATAGGATTTATTACTTGATGGGCTGTCTATTTAATGATAGAGGGAGTTATGAACAGAGAGGCTTAAATTCTCCATTGTGTAACTGTGGGTTCGCTGAAATAAGAAGCATAAAAAATTTTTTTTTTTAATTTGGTGGGGAGAGGATAAGATCAGTTTGGTGGTTGTTAGGTTGTAGTTTCTTGGGAACTGCTCAAGTGTACTTATTCAGTGGGCAGTTTAATTTATGGCTTTACGGTAAGGAAAATAAATATTAACTACAGATAAAGACATAAGAAAAATCAAACATACAGATAGTAACTGAAGAAATGAATATGATCATACATGAAAATGATGTTCAAAGTGAGAAGAGGGTTAGGAAAAAAAAGGCTAAAAATGGAAAAATTAGCAGAAGAGAAGTGTCCAAAAGAGAAAGAAGATTGTAGCATGGTCAAACAGAACTAGAGGAAACATGGAAAATAAGCAGAAAGGAAGAGTGACAACACTAAAACAGCAAAAATAATTTAAAAAATTAAAAATAGATGAAAATTATCCATTGTGTTAGAATTTTTAAGTTCTCTGGTAAGTATGTTAATATCAGGTTCCATAGAATCATTCAGATAGAAACCAGGCTGCAATATAATGAGAAATAACTGAGAAGCAAGAAATATGAAGGGAAAGTATAGATTCCACTTATATGAAGGTTACTGGAAAAGGGAGGAAATAGGTAACAATATGTAGAGCTATCATGAGGCTAAGGTTTTTTCTTAGGTATGAGATGACAACTTATGTTTAAATTCACATGCAAAAATAAAGGAGAAAGAAATGTTAAAGATAAGAAAAAAAGGTAATTAGTAGGGTAAAATGTAGTGGAGTATTTTTACATACAGTGTGTGCTGTGAACCAGCATTGGCATCATTCTGAAGCTTATTAGATATACAGAATCTGAGCTTTCACCCAAAATCTGCATTCTTAGCAACATCCCCAGAAATTTGTCTGGGCACTAAAGTTTCATAAGCAATTCTTTAAATTGTTCTTCAAAACCTGCTTAAGTTTACTCATAGATGCATTGGTCTTAAATAGGAGAAAGGCTGCAACTTCTATATTTACTAGAAAAAGAGACACAGGTACAAATGATATTACAAATGCAAGTGGATCAAGAAGTTGAGAAGTTTCCTTCTTGGTCATTTTAATCACCTCCATCATTTGCTGAATGTGTACAAAGGTGTGGCAGCGCTGTAGTATCTACAGTGGGAAAACTTTCTAAAGCTTGATGAAGTAAATGTGAGAAGAGACTAGGGAAACATTACGATTTTAAGACAGTTTTGAGGGATCAGTTAAAATTGGACACCAGAAATCTGTAGTGGCACCAATCTACTATATGATTTATTTTCTCTTACAGTACTTAAGAAGTCTTGGCATAATATAAAAGTAGGCAAAAAAAATTACAGTAATTAGGAGTTGGGGTGTATATATAACAATTGAGCATATTTGTAGGAAAATAGTTGAAGATATAGTTGAACATTAAAATATTAAATTGAGATTAATGACCGAAGCCAAGGGACTAGAGGTTGAAGAACAGTATAAGTAATAAAATTAGATGACTGGAGTTAACAGAAATGATAGTCTGACAATGAAATATTTGAATTAATTTTTCCATGTGGAGCATTTCTAAATAATGCCAAAGAATAAGTTATGATTATGAGAATGATTTCCAGAGGTCCACTGACATTGAATACCACTTGAAAATTTCAAGCAAATGAGAGATCAGAATGTTAAATAGTTTATCCATTTGACCGTTAAAATCAATGTAAATAAATTGTCTCTGAGTAGGAGGAAGACTGTATCAAGTGCAAAGTTCTACAATAAACAATGAACAATAAGTTAGTAGAGGACAGCATTAAGGCTTTCATAAAACCTGAGTATTTTTGTCTTCATGATCCCCTTCCTCCATTAAAAAAAAAAAAAAAAAAAAAAAAAAAAAAAAAACGTATTTCATAGCTTCAGAGGATCCACAAGGAAGGGAAGGACACAGGGCAAACATTGCTCCCAAGACAGGTAAATACGCGGAGTCACAGCTCACTACTAGAGCACAGTGCTGGGAACTGCAATTGACAAATTGCTGGGGGCTCAGCATGGACACGTGTGAGAGTTAATAACTCCAGGGGCCCAGTCCCCCACAGTATTGTGAGATTTACCCCCCAGGAGCACCACCAGGGTCCCACAGAATATGGAGAAAAGTCCCGTCGTGCTTCGGGCAAGATCGGGAAAGGAAAACCACTGAACCTTGGTGAGAACAGGGGAATCCCATGGTATGTTAGCCAGAGTCTGCTGCCTCTTACCTCCTGAACATATGGCACTAGTTACACCAGGGCTGTGCAGGCAGTGAGTCCCTGCAGTTTTCCTGTTTAAGGGGCTGGCCTGATTGAGAGAACAGGAAAGTCACCATGCCCATAGGAATTGTCAAAAACAATGGCAATCCCAGTACAAACAATCAGGGCAGGCCAACATCCTGCTGTCTAAAATTGGGATACTCTTTAGGCCAAGCATTCACCTAGGCAAGTCAAAACTGTAACAGGAAAATCTGGATGAGACAGACACAGGGGCCCTGACAAACTGAGATAGCCCTTGTGCTCTGGAAGTCTGCGCACATGTACGAAGCAGCAGGCTCAGAAGAGACTGGAGGGGGCTCCAAAGTCAATGGATGAACAAGAAGCCTTGCAGAAGCAGAAGTCAAAAGGGGCAGACTTCTAAACCCCCTCAACGACACATGTCTTCTCCAAACCACAACAGAGCCACCACAATGAGTGAAGTTTTACTGGCTCGGGGCTCTTAAGCATAACACAGCCTCTGACCAATCATTAGCCAGTCACTAAGTTAGTCTGTCCCAGGAGTTACTCTTAGAAAGCCAGAATTAAAACTACAAACAAGAATTAAAATCAAAAAAGGACAAGTAGCCACATCTTTGGCCTCAGAGTGCAGGAGAGAGATTCTATTAAATTAGTCCATGCAAGTCACTGAATAAATTAACCAACACACATACCAACAACTCCCAGCAGCATAATAATTCAGAATTGCTTCAACATATTATCTAAAGTGTCCATTGTTTACACCTCCACCAACAGCAAAATAATAAAACAGACAAAAAGAGACAGGGAAGTGATCCATACAGAAGGAATAGCAGCAACCAATAGAACTGCCTCTGCTGGGGTCTTTGCTAAGGTCTAATTTATCCAGCAAAGACTTCAAAGAAGCTATTAAAAACATGTTCATAGATTGAAAGAAAAGTGTGCTTAGAAAATCCAATTAAAATATGACAATAAAGACTCAACAACTATAGAATATCAATAAGGATATAGAAATTTTTAAAAAGCACCAAGTAGAAATTATGGTATTGAAATTATAATAACAGAAATTTAAAAATCACTAAAGGCATTCAACAAAACATACAAACTTGCAGAAGTAATAATTGCCAACCTAAATATATGTTAATAGAAATACCAATTCTGAAGACCAGAAAGAAAGAATAATGAAAATGATCAGAACCTCAGAGACCTGTGAGGATAGCAGAAAGAGAAAAAAGGGCAAAAGAATAATTTAAAACAGCTCGAAACTTCAGAATTTTCTTAAAGACCTTTTTTGGTAAGATCTACCTTCTCATTAGCTTGTTACCACTAGACATATAACTAGAGTTAATTACAGTGTAGTCCAGAGAAACGAACCCAAATTTCCAAACCAGTAGAGAGAGCTTATGCTACAAAAAGATTGAAACATTTAGTTAATTCATATTAGGAGAAACCTGGGTGTATTTCATGAATGGATTCTAAGAATATTAGTCCAAAAATAATGTAAATATAACATTAGAAAAAGTTGACGGTATTCATTTGGGTATATTCATGATTTTGGATTTAAAAGGTTAACTTGTATAGTTGGAGGCAACTCAGTTCAAAACACTGACTGAAAATTGATCTTAAATTTATTGTCTTAGATCCAATTAGGTGAAATACTAAAAATGTTTTAGAATAATAAAGAAGAAAAATCCAAAAGGTTTAGGGAAATGAAAACGCTAGAGGGTATTTATCATGTGCTACTGGCCACATCCACCTGCCTGATATATCTTCCAACAGCACAAGAGTATATACGTGTCAGTAAAGCTTAAGATTCATTAAGAGGCCTGCAGCACCATCCTCATGAACTCTGCTGTAGAGGGTGTGTAGATCATAAGGGATGATGAGAAGTGGCATTATTTGGACAGGTTATGTGACTTCCACACATATAATTACATTCAGACCAGCAGACACTAAGTACTTAATAATAAGAGAAAAACTAAGCATAAATATAATAGGTAGCATGAATTAAATAGTGATCAAATACTTTGACATAATCTTTGCAGTGGCCAATTAATGATACATTACTAGCTATAAAATATGAGGTCAATATATTCAAATATTACTTAATCTAATGTAGAAAATATCTTTAGGTTGAGAGAAGCTTTATTTGTATTTTCACAACAAAGAGTAATAAAGTTCTAAGAAATGTCTATACGTTTGTTTATTCAAAATTGTGTAATCCCTTCTTTCAGCAAGAGGCCAGATTTCCTCATGGAAAAAAACCAACAACTTTGATAAATACAGACTGTAGTTATGATTCCAAGGCTATCTGTAAAGGAATTGAGAAAATTTATAAAGGTGACAGAATAATAGCAAATTGGAATTATTAAGAACTTTTGAGGATATTTAGACATTAACTTTAATATAGTGCTATTTTCTAAGGACCAAAAACAGCACTCTGCCTATGGTAGTAAGGAGGTAAAATTAGTTTTCATACAAAACCATCTCAATGTGGCATAGTAGGCTTGTAGATCTACTCTGTAACCATTTTATCAGTTATTAAGTGCATAGTTAGAATAGGCATCATCGATGGCTGCCAGGATCCCAACATTGATTCCTAAACCTATTGGTTAAGGGACATTTTTATTTATCATACAATCTGGCCAAACTCAGTTTACCCCTACTGTTCAGATGAAATTTTTGCATCCCTTTAATTCAGAAAAGTTTCCAAGTGTGCATAATACATTGAATGTTCAAAGCTATTAAAGTTTGAATAGCACTATAAATTACTCTTATCAGGATAATGAATGAAATTAATAGAATATATGTTAGGGAAATGCACAAATTAGTACCACAGTTAAATACTTGGAAGATGCAGAGATGAGGATTCTTATCACATTTCCATTTAACTTGGCTCTATTTCTTATGCAAAAGATGAATGGTAGGTCCAATTGCAAACACTGTTCCAAATGTTATCTCACCTGGAACACATTTTACCCAGCACTTAGTTTGCATCTATTGACCTGGCAAATATTTCTTCTCTATACCAATTTACATGCATCACCATAAGTTGTTTGGTATCACCTGGCTGGGATGACAGTAATATTTCATGGTCTTGCCTCAGGCCCATGCCAACTTGCCTATTGTCATCCGCAATCTCTCCAGTGCCATTTTGATGTATGACCTGTGAATTATGTCAGTCTGTAATGACATATATAAAGTTTATTGTCAATTTATGTATTTATCTCATTGTGGGCCAGTAACAGTTTCCAAATCAGTATTAGGCCACAGACTTTCCTTTGAGTACCATTGATCAAGTTCACCAGGATCTTAATTGCAACTGCCGGACAAATCACAATGGTTAATTAAATTCATGAGATCATGCTGATTGGGCCTACTTATTTTAAAAAGCAAGACTATGCCATGCATTGGTATAACACATGAATGTCAGTTAAGGGGGGCCAAATCCATTTCTATTTATTAATCCATGAGCTTGGTGAAATATTTGCGCAGGATAAACCCTCCAAATGAAAGACAGTTTTTACATATTCCAGTGATTGTGACTTAAAAAGAGGAAAAACTCTTAATGGATACTTTTTTAATTTTAGAGGTCATGATCATATCTGAGTGTGTTTCTGTGGCTCATTAATGAGCAAACCATAAAGTTGTCACTTTGAGCAGAGCTCAAGGCAAGAGAAGGCTCTGCAGCAATTTCCGACAGCTAAGAAAGCTATTCCGCAGTTTTTCTCTCATGATGAAACAGATTCAAATATAATTTATGTGTCCTTGACAAATAGAATGTTAAATATAGCCATTGTAAAGCCTTAGTAAGAGAATCACTAAGCAGTCTTCCAGAGTTTTGGAGACAGGCCATGCTCTTTTCCTCCAGTTTCAAGAAACAGATAATGTCTTATTATTGGAATCAAGTAGAAAATGCATATTCATCATAGAATCAAGTAAACCTCTGATTGTAACTTCAATCCTATCTCATACAACATTTTATAAAATTGGTTGTGCACAAGCATAACCCATGCTCAAGTGGAAATAACCTATACACAGTCGGGTTTGAATAGGTCATCATGATAAAAAATAAAATACAGATGTATATGTATTGCTCAGCCTCCCAGTATATCTGATCTTGCCACCTACTTCCTTTACCTCATTCCACAGCAATGGACTCATGGGGAATTTCACAAAACCAGTGTAGTTAGGAAGAAAAATAAATTGGTTACAGATGGTGTTGATTAATATGCTGGCATCAATGAAAATATCTGGTGCAGCATTAACATTCTAATTGAAAGTGTTTCTGCTACATACTGATGAAAGGAAATATCTCCTTAGGTAGAACTTTGAGCACTGCATCTGATTTAAATTGAAATATCACAGAATCACATAGCCCGCTAAAAATTAACCTCATTAAACTGCGATTAAAAAAAATATAAATTTTCTGATAATTATTAGATTTTTTTAAATATTCCTGCATGTTTCTAAATGTATTGGTCATCTAGCTGACCTTATATTATGTTTTGTCTTGTCATTCTGCTAATACTAACCATGTATAAGACAACAGTTCAACAATTTCTCATTATTATTGAATTTTTCCTCTTCTTGTCTGTTGTGTGGATGGGTATATATTATTGACATTGGGAAAATACCACAACTCATTACATTTTTATTACTGACTAAGACACTGGTGCTAAATGATTGCACCTAAAATCAGGGAAACATTATGTTGGGATAAAAATTACACCAAGTTGAGATGTGTTTACCTCTGTTTGATTTTAGATGTGTAAAATAATAGGTAAGGTCGATGGTGTTTGCCATTTTTTCTCTCCACTGGGCTGTATCTAGAAGAGACTACTTTCATCAGTGACTGTGTTTCTTTACCAATTATCCCTATGTAGTGTGTGTGGGGAGAGGAAGGCATATCTTTCTAGGAGAAATCTAAAACCACGGCAGTACTGAAACTGTTTCTTCACCCAAATGTAGGCGGGAATAAAAAGAGAGGGCATGGTAACCTAGATTTAAAAAGACTTCAGAGACTTAATCTAGTGCAGTAGAATAGACCTTATTTGAATTTTAAATCTAACAAAGTAAAAGATAAATGTGAACAATGACATGATAAATTATATTATTAGCATGATAATTTTTTAAGTTGGTATTTGATACAAACTAATAATTGACATTTGTTGAAGCTGAGATATGGATGAAGCAGAGTCATCCTATTATCCCCTGTACTTTTTAATATCTTTGAAATGTTCCATAATGAAAAGTTTTAAAAGAATAAAGAATTAAGTTTCTTTGTTAAATCTTCTTCATCCAGAAATTTACCAATCTGAATTTCTGAAAATCCAGGGAAAACTATAGTCTGATATCCTTATACTAGTACAACACAAAAGACCAGTTGCATTTGTTTGAAAATTATCAGAGGAAGTAATTTCTTTAAGATTTGGTCTCACTACTTAAGTTCAGACATGTTTAAAATGAGCCCTAATAAAATATGGCAGAAAAAGAAGCCATTGATGTCAGAAAGTACTAACAGTAATTCTGTCTGGATAGAAATGGAACAAAAACCAGAGTCCTTCCTGATAACCCTTGAGGGCTTTGCTATCAGATACTCTAAGTAATAGTCGTTCCATAGAAAGGGCCCACTCCTTTACTGTTTAACCAAATTATATTACATTGTTTATAGATTGTATCAGAATTACTGTAAAGGGTTATGAGTGGATTTTCCAGAATGGCACTTTAAATGCAACATGATTGATTCTTTTGTTCATCCTCCCAAACATTTTTATCGCTGACAAAGCTTCTCGGAATATACCAAACGCTCCAGGAAGATCATGACAAAAACACACGCATGTCTGTGTTCACAACTTCCTGAATGTATCACATGCAAAACTACATGAACCTGAGTAGGGTTATTAACATTTTTCTTTTAAAATAATTGGTATAGTCCATATTGATATCCTTCAAAAGGAGAAATTAGAAACTTTTCATTGCATCATAATCTTGCTCTAGTAATACCCCCATGATATCATTTTTAAAATGTCTTTCCTAATTGGCTTACTATAAAAAAACAAGTTTTAAAATTTGTTTTTTTCTATGTCTTTATAGAAAGTACAGAGTATTCACCTTGTGCTTTCTTTTTACCGAACATATTTCTCATTATGGAAAAGACATATGGAGCTTCTCTTCGTCCTCTTCAGTAGCTTACAAAGATCAGACTGCTTTGAAATAGAGAATGGTGTACTTTGAGCAGCCACTGTTTGCATAAGTTGTACTTCTTCTTTAGATTACTTTATATTTATTTTCTGTTTATACCTTTGCTGTAATAATAATAAGCAATATTCTTAGACCCATACAGATTTAGTCAGTTTAAACATGCTCAGGAGATCCACCCATGAATTGATGAGTGTGATATTTTGACTTTCTGTTTCCACAGAAAGGATTAATAGAACATGTGCAGGATTTGGGGAACAAGTATATTGAAGCATGAATTTAAATATAATTTTCTCCTATATAAATAAAGTCTAATGTACACATTGATTTTGCCCTGACTTGGTTTGTATGCTCATGAAGCCAATGACAATGAAATATAATTTAAAACTTTTAAAAATTGACATTTTAACATTTTCAAATGAATGATTTTAAATCAATAACATCTGCTCTTCTGGAATATATTTCTATCTTGTTTTCCTACATGTTAGAATCTCAGAGACAGGAATGTATAATAAGATTGGTTTGTGAAAAGAACATCTATAATAATAAAAGCATAATATGCTGATTAGACTGGACAGCCGAATGACCTTCCAGACGTCATTCCTGACGTCCTTCCAGATGAAGCCCCAGTGGCGGGGGCCGAGGCAGAGGTGGTTAGGAGCAATCAGGCAGGCATCCAGAGTGGTTAGGGGCGAGCAGGCAGGCAGGCAGGTGAGTGGTTAGGAGCCAGCAGTCCCAAATTGTGAGAGTGATGTCCGACTGCCACAAGGATCAGGCCTAAACCGGCAGACTGACATCCCTCAAGAGGTCCCAGATTGCGAGAGGGTGCAGGCCGGGCTAAGTGCACCAGGCCTCTGGTGTATAATAAGGACATTATGAAAGGTAATAGGTCATTTACAGTTTAGTCTTTTTTACATAAATTACAAGTTATAGCTGTGCTTAAAACAGCAGTTTTTATTCTTGTCTCCTCTTTTCAAGGATATGCACTACCTATATTACCCTGGCTGTCATAGAATGAAACCTAAATGTTTGATTCATTTCTTATTGTAATTTCAGTTCAGGGCCACTGAAGTTCTAGTTTAAATAATCATTTCATCTTGTTTAGTCTTAGATTATTAAGTTATATTTATAGAGAAGATAACACTTTAAAAAGTGAATATTTCTGAATCAGTGTTAAATTGGGCTATAAATCTGATCATTAATTAGTCTTAGTTAAAAACAATGCTATGAAACTAAGAAACAAATAGCGCTTCAGGATATATATTGCAAACTGAAGTTACTTTCTAAAGTATTATTTTTCTATGAGGGAATGCTAATATCCATCAGATTCAGCATATTTATATTTCCAACTAAGTAAATCCTTGATTTTTGTCTATATAGTTACTTCAACAAATCATAAGAATTCTTATTGAGACATGGGTAACCGGTATCTTGCTCAGCTATGTAGGACCACTGAAGGGGAGCTTAACTTAATGCTGCTGCTCATGTCACATTGACTTATTTGCAAAGCAGTAAACAGCAAAACTTGTGGTAAGTAGTTAATAACTTCCTATTAAAGTTATATATTATTATTAGTTCAGTAATTCAATTATTAATGTTTCAGCCAGGTTTCAAGCAGAAAAACAGGAAGCAGTCTAGATGTTTTTATGGGACAGAATGGGAAAAACAAATCTGTCTAGATGTTTTTGTTTTGGATTGGTTTGTGTGTGTGTGTGTTTTGTTGTGTTGTTAATATGTTTTCATTGATTTTGGGGGGGAGAAAGAGAGGAAGGGAGAAGGAGAGAGAGAAACAATGATGAGAGAGAAACATCAACCAGCTGCCTCCTGCATACCCCCTACTGGGGATAGAGCCTGCAACCGGGCATTGCCCTGATCAAGAATTGAACCAGCAACCTCTTGACGCATGGGACAACACTCTACCAACTGAGCCACACGGGCCAGGGCTGTCTGCTAGTAGATGTTTTAATCAAAAGGAATGGGTACAGCAGATCTGCTGCAAAATCAGTGGAAAAATCTGTAAGGCAGCGGGAGGCTGGGCTTCTAGAGCAGTGATCTCGGCCTTGGCTGCACATTAGAATCACCTGGGAATCTTTTTAAAATCCTGATTTCTGGGCCTCATCCTCTGGAAATTCTGTTTCTTTGTTATGGGGTGGGGCCACAACATTAGTAACAAAGAAACACAATTTCCAGAGGATGAGGCCCAGAAATCAGGATTTTTAAAAAAGATTCTCAGGTGATTCTAACGTGCAGCCGAGGCTGAGAACCACTGTTCTAGAGAAACCGACAAGAAGAAGAGATACCCAGAGATCATAAGAGCTAGGGCTGGCATAGATGAGTCAGCACCTACGAAAGATAGTATTGCATTTCATTCTCAATCTGCCTCAAAGGTGCCACTCCATACAGCAGAAGAACCACTGAAATTGTGCTGCCTCTGCCCTGTACTATGGACCAGGACAAAGCCCTTACTACCACCATGACAGAAAGCAACAATTATAGGAACCATGACCAGAAAGATCTTCCCCCCCCCCCCTCTCTTTTTACAACTCCAGCTCGCCCTTTATTCTTTTTGCTGACCTAGTCCTTCCAGTAACTTTATAACCAGTTTCCTATATGAACTCCTTTCTAAAATAAGGAGAATAAAGTCTGTTTTTCTTGGTGTCAGTAAAGTGGTTTTCCTCTATGCATGGGTCTAACAGAAACATACAGGATACTGGCTATATCCAGCTCACCAGGTCTAATCAGCACAACAGCAATGTAGTGGACCAGCATAATGCTCCCCACATGTGGAAACAATCAAGGTTCATGAGTAATAGTGATGGAAGAGTTAGAGTATTGATAAGAGCTTTGATTTAAGGCAATGGAGGTAGATGCTGGCTGTTCTGGCAATTTGAAGGTACATACTACTTCTAGTGGTCTATGCTAATTGTTATTTGGGGCGGGAGAAGTGTCGGGGCTATTTTCCATCCCCCCACATCAGTAGCTGAATATTAAATGCCTTGCTTTGTTAATTTAGTCCAATAAAAGTTCAAAGCTTGAATAGCAACTACAATTGGAGTAATTAACAAATTATCTATATCATCCTCTGTAATAGATGCCTGTGGTAAGCACTTACATTAGATATAAATATCATTACACACTGAGCCATTAAAAAAGGACCATCTATATTCTTTTCAGCTTCCTTATAAGAAATCTTCCAGTCTTGTTCTTTCTCATTATCCTTCCAAACTGTTTGGTTCTTTCCTACCAAACTAATCCTCAATCAGTATCAACCAATTCCTCTGGTTATATCCCCATGGAGGCATGGTGGACATAGATGCTTATTAAAAGTATTTGCCTTCCCTCTGTCTATGGGTGGAACTTCTATGAAGAAGAAAAAGGACAATTAAGGGTTCCTCTTTGCTATTGAAACTAACATTTAGTTACTGTTTATTTGAAAATAAATGATACACAAACAATTTAATCTGTTATTCTTAAAATTCTGAAATTCACCTATGGTCACTTTTAGCATTGATGAAACAGAATCCCAGAACCAACTTTAAAAAAAAATAACTTATTTAAGAGTATTTATAATAGTGGTAAAATTAAGATATCTATCACTATGCAGAAATAGCTACTTATAAATGCTATGTACATAGCATTTTTACCCCATGAATTTCAGTGGTGCCCTGTAGGTTTTACCTGTTTTTAATTTTTAATCTTTGTGGATAGACATATTATTGCTTGTATGTTATTAGCGTGTTATCAAACTAAAAAGGATCCTGAGTGTTTCCCTGAACCAAGGTGGTAACAAAGACTGTTCCCTTGACCAAACTTCAGTCAGGTTCCTACATCTTCTCCTGGGCCCATCTGCATATTTCCTTGTAAAGTCTAGTTTCAGCAAGAACCCTGCTCCCCACCCCATGTCTGATCTCCCTTAATATGTGATCAGGTTCCTCATCCTCCACTGTCCCCCAGGTGGTACCTGATCACTCTGGCCTTTCTGCAGCAAGAATCCCGTGAGATCAATTTAGTCAGAACACCTTATACTCCTGATTTTTCCTCTTAGTAACTTTCCACCCATTAACCCCACCCCAATTCTTGGCTACAAACTCCCACTTGCCCATGCTGTATTTGAAATTAAGTCTAGACTCTCCCACACTGTAAAATCCCATTGCAGCATCCCTATAACTATCGCAATGGCCCTGAGTAAAGTCTACCTGAGCATCTTTAGCAAATGGTAGTGAATATTTTTTTCTTTAACATTTATCTGCACCCACCCAATCTCTCACTTATGAACATTCATGTTCCCAGGGCAAACACACACACACACACACACACACACACATACACACACACACAAACTGATATTGTGATCTGTGTCTGAGAGTTATGTGATCTCTACTATATTATTGCCATCCGCGCTATGATTTTGCCTAATGTTTATTCATTATTCAAGCTAAGTAAATTTAGTGTTGGGTGAAGACTATTTTGTCTCAGAAGTTTGATTTCTAATCCAAACCCAAAATCACTGCTGCTGATCAAGCAGAGAGAATGAGCAGAATGACCTACAAGCACAGCCAATTATCTATTAAACATTAAAGTATTGAATATTTACTAAATGATCTAAGACTAGGTGCTATAAAACATAAACAAATGAAGAAAAATGACTTTTGCTTCAAATAATCATATTTCATACAAGTAAGACATTTCATAAATTTAATGTGATACATGTTGTATTAGAATTGGAAAGAGATGGAAGAAAAATGAAGAGGAAGAGGAAAATATTCATGGTGAAGGCAAGCTAAGAGAGGTGAGCAAAATTATACATGGCCTTGCCTTTGTGGAGTGTAAGGCAAATGTCTGCTTATGGAATAAATATGTGGGGAAACCTGCAGCTGCTGAAGTTTTAACCAAATCCAAGAGGAATCTCCTATCTTGTTGACTATGCTAAGGAGTGCAAATTTTATTCATTTTTAAAACTTTTGTTTAACTTTCAAAGTGTCAGTTAACTGATTGCCCATACATTCATCAGTCTACAATCCCGTTACATTTTCTATATTATTTTACTGAATTACAAGTAGCACGGCTGATACATAAATTTATAACCCTTCAGCTTTGAAACTCAGAATATAATAAGGTGGTTTCTTAAAAATCCATCACATCATAAATAATGTGATTTTTATGTGGCAAAAACTGTGCTAAATATCAGGGAAGTAAAAATAGAAGGGTAATGTCTGCCACTCTTAAACTGTTCAACCAGGAATTCGGATGAGAGGAAATAGGAACCCTGCCTCTTTCCTGTTCTCTAATTATTATATTATTTTATCCTAAAGAATTTAGAGTGACTTTTCTCTCCAAGGATGGGAGGCTGGTAAGCTGCCTAAACCTCAGCCTCAGAAATATCTAAAGCATTTAACATAGCAAATCCTTTCAAAAGATTAGGTAGCTATAAATTGTTATGTTAAATGTTGTATTCTTCAACAAAGAACCAAAATAAGTAATCTTATTATCAATATATGTAAAAATCACTTTGTTACCTAGAACACAGAAAACTGTTCATAGCACAAACAAAGCAATTTCTACATGTAAACAAAAAAGCAATTATAAAATTTCATAAGCATAAAACTATAAAGTAATACCTCAGATTTAATCTCTCTAGTCAATTATATGTGATTTTATTAACTAAAGAAAGCTCATCTTCAAAAGATTAATTTCTGAATCTCCACCCATATTTACTTCACAATTATAATTAATATGAATTTAATAAGAAAATGTATCAATCATAAGTATATTCATGCATGAAAGTTTATAGAGCCATGTAGTGAACTTTGGAAGCAAAAGTAATTATACTATTAGGATACATTTTAAACTATAGTAGTCTGAAATTCCATGTATAGCTCAATGTAATTTATATGAAAGTCTTTATCACTGAAAGAAATAATGCCTCATCATACCACTTTAGAATTGTTTTTAAGAATTCTCTGAAACCATTTCCTTGCTAAGAAAGAAAAAGTCAAATGCAAAAAGATACCCATAATGTATTCATGTCCTTCAGCTCTCAGTAGATAAATCATTCTTATTCAAATGAAATCCTTGACTTATTTTTTTTTCTGCTCCTACGTTCAAGAGATATGCTAAGGGTATACAAATTCTCAGAGAACACTGCCTCTCTATTTCTTTTTCCTTTGAGGATGAAGAATGAAACTAGTGAGAGGAATGCAACCTAAAATGAAACCTCAAAGGATAATTAATTGAAAAATGATGCAGGACATGAACTATTTGGTGGAGAAGTTTCATGTTTTGTTATTCCTATCCACAAAGTCCTGTGAGATTTTTCTCCTTATCAGACAGAATGTTCAATGTACTAACTGTAAACTTAAGGAGAATTGAGACATTTTAGAACTCCCTTATTACTGCAGCAATGTTATTTTCCTCTAAATTGGCTTAACGGTGATTGCCCAGGGACCAGTTTGAGGGATCTGAAAAAAATTAACTAGAGCTGATATCACCTACAGTGCATGACTAAAACGGAATTATTCACTGTAAATGTGGTGACTAATTTAATGGAAGCCAGGTTGGGAAAGGAGTCAAATGTGCCTTAGCATTGTAACACTAGTGCTGTTATGCTTTAAAAACAGCGTCAGGAATCTTAGTAACAGGAAGAATGTGCTATTATTGTGCATGCATAAAGCTAGAATGAATTAACTCCGAAAATTAGGAAAAATAAATAAATAAAATAAAATAAAAAGTAAAAAATAAAAGTAACATTCACGGCCGGGGGGCTGGGTGGGGACCGGTCTTGTGGGTGAGGTGGCAGCAGGGGCGGTGACTCCGCAGGCAGGTTCAGGCCTCGGGGCCAGCCGCAGCCATGATCCTGCTGGAGGTGAACAACCGCATCATCGAGGAGATGCTCTCGCTCAAGTTAGAGACCGCAGCCTCAGGAAACCAACCAGAAGCAGTAGAGGTAACATTTGCAGATTTTGATGGGGTCCTTGATCATATTTCAAATCCTAACGGAGACAAAACAAAAGCGATGGTCAGTATTTCTTGGAACTTCAGGCACATGGTGCTGATGAATTACTAAAGAGAGTGTATGGGAGCTTCTTGGTAAACCCAGATCAGGATACAATGTCTCTTTGCTGTACAACCTTGAAAATCTGCCCACACCCACGGATTCCATTGTGTATCAGGCTGGCATGTTGAAACGAAATTGTTTTGTCTCTGTCTTTAAGAAATACTTCCAGTTCCAAGAAGAGGGCAAGGAAGGAGAGAACAGGGCAGTTATCCATTACTAGAGGCCCAGTGCATGAAATTCGTGCACAGGAGGGGGGGTCCCTCAGCCCGGCCTGCACCCTCTCCAATCCGGGACTCCTCGGAGGACGTCCGACTGTCTCTCGCAATCTGGGACGACTGGTTCCTAACCACTTGCCTGCCTGCTTGATCACCCCTAACTGCCTCTGCCTCACCCCGCACCCAAGACCCAGGATTCCCTCCTCCGGCCAGTTGCAGGCACCCAGGACCCTGGCTTCCCTTCCTCTTTCCGGCCGCAGGCACCCAGGACCCGGGCTGGCTTCACGCAGGCTGGCTGCAGCCACAGGAGACCATGGGCAGGCAGCTTTGCCCGGGCCGCAGCTGCAGGCAGCCGCAGGCGCTGGCACCGGGACCACGGGGTGGGCGGCTTGTCCCTCTCCCGGGCCACAGGTGCAGAGGCAGCCGCTGGCACCCAGGACCGCAAGGCAGACAGCTTGTCCCTCTCCTGGGCCACAGGTACAGATGCAGCCGCTGGCACCCAGGACCGCAGGGCAGACAGCTTGTCCCTCTCCTGGGCCACAGGTGCAGCCGCTGGCACCTGGGCTAATGGGGACCACGGGGCGTGCGGATTGTCCCTCTCCCGGGCTGCAGGCGCAGGTGCAGCCACTGGCACCCGAGACTGCAGGGAGGGCAGCTTTCCCCTCTCCCGGGCTGCAGCCTGGCTAATCCCCATTCCTCTCTCCCCAGTGTTGAGTGTCTGAGCCGTTGCAGCGGTTCTCAACCTGTGGGTCGTGACCCCTTTGGCAGTCGAACGACCCTTTTACAAGGGTTGCCTAAGACCATCCTGCATATCAGATATTTACATTACAATTCATAACAGTAGCAACATTACAGTTATGAAGTGGCAACAAAAATAACTTTATGGTTGGGTCACAACATGAGGAACTGTATTTAAAGGGCCAGAAGGTTGAGAACCACTGGGTTAAGGTGTGATGGCATGAGGGTGTGACAACCATTTGCATATTAGCTCTTTATTTTATAGGATAGGGATGATAAGACCGGGTATGTGGAGTCTACCAAGGACAGAGTCACGGTAGTCTTCAGCACAGTGTGTAAGGATGACGACGATGGGGTCATTGGAAAGGTGTTCATGCAAGAGTTCAAAGAAGGATGCAGAGCCAGCCATTGGGCCCCACAGGTCCTCTTTAGCCACAGGGAACCTCCTCTGGAGCTGAAAGACACCGATGCTGCTGTGGGTGACAACATTGGCCACATTACCTTCAAGCTGTTCCCTCGCCACACTGATGCCAGCGCTTGAGACAACACCATCAACCTGATCCACACGTTCCAGGACTACCTGCACTACCACATCAAGTGCTCTAAGGCCTAGATTCACACACATATGCGGGGGTGGGGGTGGGGGGGGAATCCGACTTCCTCAAGGTGCTGAACTGTGCACGCCCAGATGCCGAGAAGAAAGAAATGAAAACCATCACGGGGAAGATGTTTTCATCCCACTAACTCTTGTGAACAGGAAGAGGAAGCGGCTGGCAACTGGAGGCTGGAACACTTGCTACTGGATAGATAATCATAGCTTTTAATGTTCGCCTCTTCAGGTTCTCAAGGCATTCACCATTTTGGCTCCATTTTGTACTCGTTTGGAAAATAATCTGCAGAAACGAGCTGTGCTTGCAAGAACTTGATAGTTCCCAAGAATTTTATTTTTAAAATCCACTTGATCAACTTAATTCCTTTTCTTTATCTTCCCTTCCCTTCCACCTTCCTTCCAAGCTCTTTTGCTTTGTGATATGTTACTGGTAATGAGTTGCAGGATAATGCAATCTTAACTTGTTTTCTCCTGAGTATTTGAGTTCAAAACTCCTATATCTAAAGAAATACGTTTGGGGTCATTAATAAAGAAAATCTTTCTATTTTAAAAAAAAAAAGTAACCTTCACAGTTGCAACATCTGCTGCTTTTTAAATAATTAATAAGGGAAATCAATAAAGCTCTGTATGTTGCATGGGAAACCAAATTGGCATTAAAGCATAAACAATGGGGGGAAAAACTTTTTTTTTTTTGGCCTAGAAACAGAGATAGGAGGACCTCCTTTAGCACCTGGACAATGTCTAAGGAAGTCACCCTCAAAAGATACAGGAGACTTTGTTATCTCTTTTCTATGGGTAATAGTTAAAATCCCTGTTAAAGAAGAAAAAACACGAGAATAGGGATACTCAAAGAAAAAGTTGCAGAAGGAAAGCAAGGATTTTTCAAAGGTATTAATACAGTCTTTGATATGTGTTCATTTTACACTTTTAGATTCAAAATTTCACCTTTTTCTGAAAATTATATTTTAACAGTTTTGTAAATCCTTTCTAAGTCACCAACATGGATTCACCTGAGATAGCCATAAACTATTTTTCAAAGGCTGCTTAAGTTCAGGCACATCTTTTCCTTCCTTGTAGAATAAGTCTCAATTGGTTTCTTTTTCCTTTTTCTACCTGGAATGTCATACTTAAGAATGATTCTCATTTAATCAGTTCTGACAAGGACACTATTAAGGAACACAAATTGACTTAATATGTGGAAACAACGCCCTCTACAAAGCTGGCTCCATGTCTGGTTTCTAAGGCTTCAGTCTCACTGGCAGGGCAGGTCCCTCAGCTGACTTTGTAAGAGAGGAATTTTCCCACACTTGCAGGAACCACAGGTAAAATCTGATGATGAGAGTGTCTTGGGCTTAGAGTCCTAGTGTCAGGATTGAAGTAGTAATTGCAGAAACCTTTAAAATCCAATTTAAGATTCCATGTGAGCACTGACAAACAGAAGTTAATTATCTGGCCTTAGTTTGCTCAATAATATATGTTTTTAAAAAAACTTATATAGTGTTAAGTTAATTAAACAATGAGGCCATAAGAGTGAAGTGGGTTTAATGCCTTAGCAGTCTACCCAAGCAAACTAAAACCTGGAATGCTTCAAGGTTAAGAAATAAAAACCTAAGGACAATCACAAAGAGCCAACGAGGCTTTTCCAAAAAAAAGAAAAGGAAAAAAAAGGCAACTGCTTAAGCTATAGCCAATCAAATAATTTCTTTCCTTTGCTTCCACCTCTTCTCTGTAAAGTCTTTCCCTGGGCTCCTGTGGGTGGAGTACTCCCCACCGCTTCTGAATTGGCACTGCCTGATTTGAATAGATATTGCTCAAATAAACTCTTAAAAATTTTAATATACCGAAGTGTATATTTTAACAATAATGGTTAATACTTTTGCTGCACCTATGGAAATAAAATAGGTCACAACTAATGAGGACAGCACTTTTGTGATTATGGATAATCTTTGGAGATTATGATCACACAAGTTTAGATGGTAAAAATAATTTTAGCAGAGCCTGGAAGTAGGTTAAAGCAATTGCTGTTTTTCCCTTCAATGCCATACTGGGTTTGCACCTTAAATTGATTTATCTATGTACAGAGCTATCTTATAGCTTTGCAGATGCAGAGGTTGGCAAGTAGATATTTATCTGCTATAGATATCAATGATTTCTGTCCAGTGAGAAAGAAAACCCCAAAGGTCATCATTAATTGTTCTGTTATTAAGCTAGTTTTGCATCTAATCTCACATTACTTTCCTAAAATTCCATTATTAACTGATCTATAAATAGCTAACTCCTTAAGTGCACTTAAAATTGGTTTTAATATCTTTCTTAAATAATGAAATATTTGACTCATAAAAGCTACAGATTAATATATATTATATGATACTGGAAAATAGTAAACATTTTGGAAAATATGATAGAAACTATGTGCTTCTAAATATAAAAATACATAATAGACAGTATGATTCTGGCATAAAAATAAATGGCTCAAAACAATAGAAATATGCTACACAAAGTATGTGAAGTTTTTATTATCAATATGGTTTTCTTTTATTAGTTAATGTATACTATTAAGATGAAGGAACAATTTGCTTATTATATTTTATGTGTGAATAAATAAAATATATAAATATTTAAATGGGGGAAAATAATTGTTATAAACTGTTAATAATATTAAGAAATTTTGCCATTTGGATTCTCATATATAAGAACAAAATTAGTGAAAAAAATTAAATAGAATGAAAATAATCGAGACATATGGGAGGCAATTTTATTTTATGAGATTGTTAAATTCAAAAGATAACCTATATAGAAGATAAAACTGAGTGAAGGAAAAATATAGTTACAAAAGTATTACTTAAAATCTTAGCATTGCCCTGAAGTGTGGCTCAGTTGGTTGGGCATTATCCCATGCACCAAAAAGTTTCGGGTTCAATTACCAGTCTAGGCACATGCTTAGGTTATGGGCTCAATCCCCAGTAGGTGGAGTGCTAGAGGCAACCATCTGATGTTTCTCTCTCCCTCTTCCTTCCTCTCTATCTAAAAAACAATAAATATTTTTTAAAAGTAAAAATTAGGCTTTTACTTAGTTAAATGAATAAAAGTTTAAAAAATATATTGTTGGGTTTTTAAATATATAGTTTTTTTTTCAAATTGTAGGCAAAGGAGCCACTCCATACACTACTGTCTCAACCACTTCTTGTGGGGAAAGAATGGAGCCCACAGCTCCTGCAGCACACTTTAGAAATCTGGGTAAAATATTAAAGAACTGGTCATTTTATCTGACCCATAAGATTACATTTAGACATTTATTTGAAGGATTTAATGAGAAATGCACATCAAGATAAAATGTTGAAATACTTATTATAGCATTCTTATAATAAAAAATCAATGTAAGAAGCTTTTTATTAAACAAATTATGTTAATTCACTAAAATTTATAAGAATAATCTTGCAAAAACATTTCATTACCCAGGAATAGATAAACATTGCACATATTATAGAAATAACAGTGATTACCTCTATGTGAAGCACACTATTTAGGTATAAATACTTCTGTGTAGTATTTTTTAGTATATTCTGTATCATCCCAACTGTGAGCCTTATTAGACAACTAAAGGCCTGGTGCACAGATTCATGAATGGGAGGTGGGGGGATCCCTCAGCCTGGCCTATGCCCTATCATGCAATCCAGGACGCCTTGGGGGATGTCCAAGGGATGTAGCAGTGTGCCAAGAGACAGGCAGTCAGGGAGGAGCCCGAGCTGGGGTCGGGCACCACACTGCTCATGCTCATCCGGGGCCTGCTGTGCCTGCCACTGCTACAGCTCAGTAGCACTGCCATGGAGTTGGGAAGGGCTCCTGTCACCGCAGCTGTGCTCACCAGCCATGAGTCCCGCTTCTGGCTGAGCGGCGTTCCACCTGTGAGAGTGCACTGACCACCAGGGGGCAGCTCCTACATCAACATCTGCCCCCTGGTGGTCAGTGTACGTCATAGTGACTGGTGGTCGTTCCAGTCATTCTGGTCATTCATTTATAACAGTCACTTAGGCTTTTATACAGATAGTTTTCATAGATAGGTAAGCAGATAGATAGTTATCATACAAATGACATACATGCAATCACACACACACATACATGCAAAAGGTAAAAATATAAAGGCTGTGAACTATTTTGAAAACTGTTTTGTAGTTTCTTAAAAAAAATCCACTTTTGAGTAATTACCTACAATACATGAAAATACATATCAACAAACACACTTATTCATTAATGTTCATAACATTATTTATAATAGCAAAATTCTGAAAATAACTCCATAGCCCATTAGCAGGCAAGTGGGTAAGTAAAGTGCAGCATGTGCCTATAAGGCAGCGGTTCTCAACCTGTGGGTCGCAACCCCTTTGGCGGTCGAACAACTATTTCACAGGGGTCGCCTAAGACCATCCTGCATATTAGATATTTACATTACGATTCATAACATTACAGTTATGAAGTAGCAACGAAAATAATTTTATGGTTGGGTCACAACATGAGGAACTGTATTTAAAAGGGCCAGTAGGTTGAGAACCACAGCTAAGGGGATTTTATTCAGCAATAAAAAGGGTTGGTTATTATTGACACATGCTACAGCAAAATTCAGACTCAATGAGATTAAATGAAAATCATCTTCATTATCTTTCACCTATTTCATTTATAGGTTTCTTTTATGCCCACTGGAATATAACCCAAAAGTTGCAGGTAAATTAAGAGTCAAGGCCCTGGCCAGATAGCTCAGTTGGTTAGAGCATCATCCCAATATGCTAAGCCTGAGGGTTCGATCCCCAGTCAGGGCACATACAAGAATAAGAATCAACCAATGAACATATAAATAAGTGGAACAACAAATCAATGTTTCTCACTTTCTCTCCTTTCCTCTCCCTTTAAAAAGAAAAAAAAAAGAAAAATAAGTTATGAGTGACCTCTCAGAGATAAATAATGCCTATAATAGATCAAATCTTCTAATAGGTTAAAAAATTGCTGAGATGATTGAGAAATTGTAAGAACACAAATTTGGAGGACACATCTGTACTTAGTAATGCTATATAAAAAACTGGAAAATACATATTTTTTTTCCAAATTTAAAAAAAATAAGAGAGCAGTATCATGTCATTTTAATACAAATGATAAAACACATGTGTTCATATGGATTGTTCTTATATTCCCATTTTAGAGTCATCGTAACTTGATGCTATAGAAGAAAACACACAAATGTAACAAAGAATTATTTATAATACAAACTGAGCTTTAATAACATTAATATCCCAATTTGAATACACTAGTATGTATTTGGGGTATAATGTAATTACAAGGAATATTTTTAAGATTTTCTTAGGTCTTCAAATTCTTTTTTCAATATTTATTGACTTATAATAAATATGAATTCAGTGTTAAGTATCCATCTTACTTTTCTTGCATATATATCAAGGACATTATAGGTTACTAGAGGCCCAGCGCTCAAATTCATGCATGTGTGGGGTCCTGAGGGTGGGGGGGTGGGAGGGCTGGGGCAGGACACAATCGGCCTTCTGGGCAGGCGGTGGGATGCCCTTGCCAGCCTGGAATCCAGATCCATCCCGCTGACATTTGCGCTGGTTGTCAGGAGCCACCTGGCAGCCGCTTTTATATTGTTTCTTTCTTGCAGAACATCTAGGGAGGGGAAGCAGCCCAAGTGCCCAAGGCTGACTTTCAGGCGGCCGGCAGCGCTGTCAGGATCATGCCAGCGTCACTGGTCCATCAGTGCCTGGCCCGTTCTCTGGGGATTGGACCTGCAGGATGACTGAGGCAGGAGGCAGCTCCCGGGTTGAGCATCTGCCCCCTGGTGATCAGTGTGCGTACAGAGCAGTAATGAAGTGAAACAGTAAAAAAAATTTTAAAGAAATATAACAATTCCTGAGCTTTACTTGTAAATAAATAATAAAAAACATAAAGCACATATGTACATACGCCGAAATGACTGAACTTTTTTTTTTTATAAATACTGTAAATGGGAGTTGGCGACGTAGCCATGAAACGATGTATGCTGGGTCTGACATAACCCAAGGACTGCCTGTATAGATGGTTATGACAATGACTTGAATTAATTTTATGCTTGAAGAAGAATGATGGAAAGCATTCACTTTAAAAGAAAACTCTTTTGCACTTCTTGAATTATGTTTAAATACAGTAAATATAATACAAAATCAGTATTTCCAGCAAAATAATAAAAGCAAAGAACTTCAACTAAAAGACAAGTATCAAAGTAATAGCAGATATTATTATTCAGATAATTGTGTTTTAGAATGATGAAATACAGAAACATTAGGGGAAAATGATTAATATTTAAAAGCTGTGCCAAGTTTATGGTTTTAAAAAATACAATTTTATACTTCAATGTACTTAAATTTAAAAACTGAATTAAACTGAGGTTTATAATCCAAAATCTAGGGATATCATGTTGTAGAAATTACTCTTGAAAGCGAATTTCACCCCATTTTCTTAACATAGTGTTAATGTGGCCACAGTGTTTGGCTCATGAATATAATTGAATTCTGGCCAAATACAAGCAAAAGGTATAATCAGAAAATTGCTGGAAGTCTTGATAGTTATTGTTCCCAAGTTTCTAGTCAGGTATGTGCCAATCAATCTCTCCCTCTAAAAGGGAAGCAGTTAGCCTCATTTTTGTTATTGGCAGCTGTCCTATAACCAAGAGATTGAAGAACCTCAGCACAATCCAAAATTGTGGAAAGCATATTGAGGCTCAGGAACACCTGTGCACTTTGATTATATCATTAAACTGTTGGATCAACCTGAATAGCACTCCCCTTCTGTACTTTATGGTAAGTGAGAATATATTTCTTCAGTATTTGGACCACTTTGATTTCACTCTTACTTTGTTAGAGAGAAGTGTTTTCTGACTGATAAGAATTTGGGACCAGAAAGAAATGGCACTGCAATGAATATACAATGGAATGAGATTGTCAAAACAAAAATTGCACCATAAAAAGTTAAACAGGCGAGGGAGACGTTATTCAAAGCTATTGTGATGGGGAATTAAGGCCAGAATTCAGTCTGAGTTCAATTGTGCTGAAATAAAGGGCCCAAGAGTTTTAAGAGCTGAGGTAGGGAAATCATAGACTCTCTGTGTATGCTAATTGCCTTTACTCAAAGGGAAATAAAACTTTTTCATACCTCATGACAGGAGGTAGTTTTATAACTTAGAAGAAGGCTCCCACAAAATTAGGCTTCAATGCTACCACAGAAACAGGGAGATGGGGGAACTGTTTCCTTTAATAATTATACTTCAAAGTGATGACTTTCAGTCCTTGGGAAAGGCATTACTGGGTTAAGAAATTGGCAAGATTTTTAAATATTTACACCTCAAAGGGGCAATGAAAGATTTTACAATTACAAGTTTTCTAAAATAAATCCTCTATGAAAAGAGAGGTAATGGACCTAGAGTCAGGAAGAAATATGACTAACGTTTTAATCAGATGGTATTGACTAAATATTTGTGTTCCTCAAGACTTATGCTGAAACCTCATCTCCAATGTGTTGGCATTAGGAGGTGGGGGTCTTTGAGAGAGGATCAGGTGATGAGGGTAGAGCTCGCATCAATGGGATTAGTGCCCTTATAAAAGGGGCCATAGAGAGCTCTCTTGGCCCTTTCTGCCAGGTGAAGTTATGGCAAACTGACGAACTTCTGTGAGCCAGAATATGGGTCCTAACCAAAAATTGGAACTGTCAGCATCTGGATCTTAGACTCCCCCACTTTCTCCTGCCCAGCCTGTGAAAAATGAATTTCTGTTGTTTATAAGCAACCCCGTCTGTAGTATTTTTATTATAGGAACCGGAATGGACTAAGACATTAAATGATCAGCTTGGTCAGAATGAATGGAGGAGATAGAAAAGAAGGTAGTGAGGACCTCACCTGCCCAAGCTAAGGAAATGTCAATACTTGGTATGCCATCGTGTAAGAGACTGTTCATGATGTGACTGACCCCTGTCTGACGGGTGCCTGACTGCTGCTGAGCCCTCATGCTAGATCCAAGCCAGACAGAGATGGCTTCCCATAAATCCCCTCAGACACCGTCCGACCTCTTCCCTATGCTCCAGATGTGCTGCTTGCGGGACAGACCATTGCCCTGCTGCCCTGGTTAAGCATGTAAGGCATTTTCCCCTTATTGCAGTGGGTCGTGCTCCCAGTAACCCTATCTATCCTTCCCTAATTTTTATAACCCTTAATCCCTGCCACATGGTGCTGAGGATATCTATGTTGTCTTGCCATCACCCAAGATGACCCTCATTTTTAAGTTGCCTTAATAAACTTTTGATGTAATGCTGGAGTTGTCAGCCTCTTTCTTTGGTCTCATGGCCCCACAGAATTTTCCCAAGACATTAGAAAATCACTAATTAAAATATGGCCTGGTGTTTTGTTCTTGTTTATTGATGGTATAGCACTAGGAGATTTGGAAATAAATAAATAAATAAATAAATAAATAAATAAATAAATAAATAAATAAAAGTAGGTATTTCTTGGGACATTCAATATGCCCCTATATGTAAGGAACATTTGAAGACAAAAATTACAGGAAACAGGGGTTTTCTTAGAAAACCCGTTTTCTAGACTACAATAAAATAAATGTTGTAAATTTGGTTATCTAGATAGCTTTTTATATAATGCAAAATAATACAGAGTTTCTAGCTCAATAATGAAGGTACCATCATATACAGGAAAGTGAGAAAATGTTATTGAGGTAAAAATTAAGCCTCATCACCTTGGCTTCTCCAATGGTTACCCTCTTTACACACAAAAACACAAGTTGAACATACTGTTTAAATGCTCTCTAAAGGCATCTGGGCCAGTTGCCTTCTCAGTCAATGGTATAATATCAAATATCCAGTTCAGAAAACTTTAAGGACCAGAATGAAAATGTCAATAAAGTTGAAGAAATAGGAATTCTAAACAGATCAGAAATCCTTTTCTAGAACACTTCTCTGAGAAGTTTTCATTCCATGAAATTGATCTAAAGGATTTTTTCTGTTCATGTGGTTCAGAGACTGGTGTAGATGCCTGAGCTGTTTATTATAAGATTGCTTATAGGAGGTTTGAGTGTTTAGAAACTGTCAAAATATTTTGACATTGCTTCAACATCTAACACAATTTATCAATTTTATTTTCCTACTAATTCATTTCACACTAATTTTTTAAAACTCTCATCCCATAAATGATTTTAAAATATGGCCCTTTCACAGATATGTCTATAAGTATGATCTAAAACAAGTGTGTCATAAACATAGTAAACATTTAAGGAAACTGAATTTAAATCCCAAGTTAATAATGTTTAAAGCTCAGGTGATGCTTAGACTCCAAACTCACACCAACAGAAAGTGGTTTAATAATACACAAGGACCAGAAATCCAACCATAAAAAAGGCTATACAAAGCAATGTTCAAGGAAGAGTCACCCTGAAACCAGATTCTGGAAGTATCTCCAGATTGGCCAACTGTCTGGTCTACCAACAATCAGATGTAAAGTGTCAAACATGCAAAGACTTTAAAAAAGGAAATACTACCCTAGCTTGTTTGGCTCAGTGGATAGAGCATCGGCCTATGGACTGAAAGGTCCCAGGTTCGATTCTGGTCAAGGGCATGTACCTTGGTTGCGGGCACATCCCCAGTAGGAGGTGTGCAGGAGACAGCTGATTGATAAAAAAAAAATCAATAAAATATATTTTTAAAATAAAATAAATAAAAGTCAATGGAAAAATATTCTCAGGTGAGGATTAAAAAAAAATACTTGTGTGAAAGAAAATAGAGATGGAAAATAAAGAAAATAGGGCTGAGAGAGCTGTCAGACCATGATCCAAGTGTGACCACAGGTATAAAAGAAAGAAGAAAAAAGAAAGAAAGAAAGAAAGAAAGAAAGAAAGAAAGAAAGAAAGAAAGAAAGAAAGAAAGAAAGAAAGAAAGAAAGAAAGAAAGGAAGGAAGGAAGGAAGGAAGGAAGGAAGGAAGGAAGGAAGGAAGGAAGGAAGGAAGGAAGGAAGGAAGGAAGAAAGGAAGGAAGGAAGGATGGTAGGAAGGATGGGAGGGAAAGTTGGGTGAAAGTATTACCTTGCAATTTAAAGAAGGTTCCTCAACATATCTAGGAATATCCTGAACTTTGATTGGATTGTCAGAGGATTTCCCAGGAATACACCTGCCTCAGTATCCCTTCTGAACTCCCTCATTGGTTGGGAGGTGCACAGGGAAGCTTAGTGATGGATTTCAGAGCACAACAATTGGGATCTTTGGTCAACTATCAGTGTGAGGTGATTCTCCTAACCACCACAGTTCCCCATTGTGCTGCACAGATCTGCTTCACACAAGTCTAGATACAGGCGCTGCACAATTCCCATGGGCTTTTCTTCTGAAGGAAAACTGCTAAGAAGATTAGTAGGTTGAACTGCAGCCCCCACCCATGCATTGGATCTCAGTACCACCCTGGTGCTCATCCTCTCCCACCTTCACCATACATCCTAAATTCCCCTCATGTTCAGCTATCACCAAGACAGGTCTAGGTGATTTACCTGGTAGTGTGACACAGACCTTCATTCCAGAGGGTTAGTAATACCCTTCTGAGTCCCAGGTTGCTGCACATGTCCATTTCTAGTTACAACAGGACAAGGGGTTACTAGGGGGTGTGCCAGAGAACCACCTGAGTTCCACAGGTACTCCTCCAAGCCCCCAATGGGTAAAAGCAGCCCTATCACAGCTTGCTGGTCAGGGTAACCACAGCCAGGATGATGACTCCTCTTCTTGTCTTCTGGTTGCTAGACACAAAAAGCCCAAAGGGCCCTGGTGGCACCATGATTTGTAATGACTGAAACATGCTGAGTACAGGGGAGATCTTTAGAGATCATTGCAGAAGGAAGTGAACATGATGACAGAGGGGTGGGAAGAATAAGGCAAGAGTTAATATGCATATCTTGCATCCAAGCTTGAGCCATTACAGTAGTTTTGAAGAATCTCCAAAAGAGAAAGCTGTGTCCTGCTTTAGTGGGGTGATGGACGGTAGTCTGCAAGTTTCTCAGAGAAGCTTAGTCCTTGGGATGGCGTTCTATACTGAAAATAGTAGTGGCAGTAAAGCAGGAAAAGCTACTTTGGGTAACCAGCTGGGTCATAAACACTCCAGATTCGTTCAAATAACGTGGCCAAGTGTTCTTAGAACTCCAGCTTGGGCAGAAGATGAGAGACCTGAAGCAGAGGAGGTAGAACTGAATGAAGGAGATCATGAAGCTAGCAGAATAAGATCCTGAAGGAAGCAGATCATGGGGCTGGCAGTATAAGAAACAATGACAAGAAACATGCAGTCAGAACTGAAACTTTCAACATAAACCTCAAGGGTCAGTTTGGACCCTATTCTGTCTTCACAGATGCACAGACTGAGGACTAGGGAACAGCTGGGCTGCCTACAGGGAACTGGTCCAGCTCTACACTATGCTATGCCTTGAAGAGAGCCTCCATAGCGGGCTGGGCTGAGGTGATGCGGGTCTGCCTGTCATTGACTGACTGACTGGTTAATTTAAACATATGTAAGCTTTGCTCTGCAACCACATCATCTTGGGAAGAAGAAATGTAAGGAAAGAATAATTGGAAGAGGAGAAATTATCCTGAAAGACTAGTGATAACATATGTTTTATTTATTATAAACTGTTACAATCTGACAAAACTTTATTTGGCAATCAAGTATTTTGTAACCTCAGGAAAATTAGCCATAATGAAGTCAATGCAACCAGCTTTTGAAAAAAGTTATGTATTTTTCACATGCTTGCTATGACCACTTACTGTTTTTTTATAAATGCATTATTAGTATCTATACTAATAAAAGACAAAGATGCTAATTGACCATACCTTTGCTACGCCCACCAGCAAATCAGAGTGACTATATGCAAATTAACCCAACCAAGATGGCAGTTAATTTGCATATACCGTCTGGAGCAAAGACTGAAGACAACGTAGAAGGAAGCCAAGAGCTGCAGAAGGGAGCAAAGTAGAAGTGGCAGAAACAGGAACAGAGCCAAGGCAGCGGAGGCAGGAGGCGGGAGCAGAGCCAGGGAGCGGCGGGTGGCAGGGGCATGGGGGGGCGCAGGCGGCGTTGAGAGGAGGCAGGCAGTGGGAGGTGGTGGGTGGTGGGAGGGGGGCAGCGGGGGAGGTGGCAGCGGGAGGATGCAGGAGGTGGAGGGAGGCAGGAAGGAGCCAAGGCAGCAGAGGTGGGAGCGAAGCCCTATTCTTGCAGGAATCTTCCTGCAATGGGCCTCTAGTAAAGAAATAAATGAACATGGAATCACGGAATTCTTGACCTGCTTTCTGAGAGAGAGAGAGAGAGAGAGAGAGAGAGAGAGAGAGAGAGAGATGGGAGAAGAATAGATATTTTTAAATTAAAAAATTGTTCTACTACTTAAATGATGTATTCTAAGGGCTTATATCTTTCCTAAGGTAGAATACATATACATATAAAAATTCTATCACACTTGAATAATGAAATTAAAGAGATTGTATAAGAGATCATGAAACTGCAAGGGAAAGTGGATCATAAATATGAAATATGTAGGAATATAGATATCAGCCCTAACTGGTTTGGCTCAGTGAATAGAGTGTTGGCCTGCAGACTGAAAGGTCCCAGGTTCAATTCTGGCTAAGGGTATGTACCTTGGTTGCAGGCACATCCCTTAGTAGGAGGTGTGCAGGAAGCAGCTGATAGATGTTTCTCTCTCATTGATGTTTCTAACTCTCTTTCCCTCTCCCTCACTCTCTGTTAAAAATCAATAAAACATATTTTTAAAAAAGAATATAGATATCAGGTCAATTGTATAGGTAATTGTTTTAGCAACTTGGAAGGAAAAAAATAAGTCTAGTTTCTAGAAAGTGTTAGAAAAAAAAATTCTCCAAATAATTTTCTTATTTTAAATCCAAAGTCAGTTGAGGGCAGGAAAATAAAAAATTATATTAGGAATAACAAAAACATGAGCACCTTCCAGTTCTCCTTTGTAGAAAGGCTTTGTTTCCTAAGGCTGTAATAGAAAATCACCACAAACTAGGTGACTTCAAACAACAGAACATTTATTCCTAGCTCAGGAGTCTGGAAGTCTGAAATCAAGGTCTCTGAGGACAATTCCCACCCTGAAGACTCTAGGAAAGAATCCTTCTTTGCTTCTTTCTAAATCTGGTGGCTTCTGGCAATCTTGATGTTCCTTTAGTTCCTTGTAGCTGCATCATTTCAATTTCTCCCTCCCTGTTCACAGGGCCCTCTTCTCTGTGTGTGTCTCAATATCTCTCTTCTAAAAGGGGCACTAGTCATTGGATGTAGGGCCACCTTAATCCAGAATGACCTCATTTTAACTTGATTACATCTGTAAAGACCTTATTTTCAAACTAGGGGCCCGGTGCACGAAATTCGTGCACTGGGTGTGTGGGGGGGGGGGGGAGTGTCCCTCAGCCCAGCCTGCCCCCTCTCACATACTGGGAGCCCTCAGGCGTTGACCCCCATCACCCTCCAATCGCAGGATCGGCCCCTTGCCCAGGCCTGACGCCTCTGGCTGAGGCGTCCAGCCCGGGCAGCGGGGACCCGCAGCTGCAGCGGCCCCACGATCGTGGGCTTCGCTTTAGGCCCAGGCAAGGGACCCCTAGCTCCTGGGACTGCCAGCTTCGACCGTGCCCAGTTCCCATCGCTGGCTCCACCCCTACTTCCTGCTATCACTGGCCAGGGCGGAAAAGGCACCTGATTCTCCCATCATGGCTGGGGGGCAGCTCTTAGCTCCCCCCTGGGTTTCTGATCACTGTCAGTGGCAGGGGGCTTCTTCCTGCTTTCCCTTTCGCCTCCCTGCATTGTGCCTACATACGCAAATTAACCGCCATCTTGTTGGCAGTTAACTGCCAATCTTAGTTGGCAGTTAATTTGCATATAGCCCTGATTAGCCAATGAAAAGGGTAGCTCATACGCCAATTACCATTTTTCTCTTTTATTAGTGTTGATAAGGTCACATTCATGGATTCCAGGTGAACATAAATCCAGCAAGGGAGTAGGGAGAGGTTACATTACTTAGCCCAATTACATTATTTAACCCAATAAAAAAAAATGTATGTAGACTTTCAAACAATCAAGAATTCCAGTACAAATCTTAAGATTAACAAACTATTCTTAATATTCCCAAGAACATCAAATAGCTGGATCCTTGGTTAACAGGAAAAATTATTTAGAAAAAATGCTTGTTCCAATGATTTTTCCTCTTATTTTGTTTTGAATTTTATGTAGTTAACTTTATTTTAGGATATATTGAATTCATAAAACCATGTTTTTTAAAGTATATGAGAAAATCTTGTATAATAAAGAGCTAATATGCAAATAGTCGTCACACCGTCCCACCCTCATGCCCTCACTCTTGCGCCCTCGCACCCTGGGCCGGGGGACCTGAGGCCAGGCAGGGGACCTGAGGCCATGCCCCCCACCCCAGCACCAGGGCCAGGGGACCTGAGGCCAGGCAGGGGACCTGAGGCCACGCCCCCCACCCCAGCACCAGGGCCAGGGGACCTGAGGCCAGGCAGGGGACCTGAGGCCACGCCCCCCACCCAAGCACCAGGGCCAGGGGACCTGAGGCCATGCCCCCCTGCCCAGTGGGGCTTGACAGGGGACCTGAGGCTGCATCCCCCACCCAGCTCCAGGCGTGGGGACCTGAGGCTGTGCCCCCACCCTGCATGGCTTGACAGAGGAGGGGCCAGCCAGGTCTAGGTCTCGCACAATTTCGAGGCACGTGCAGGTGGGCAGGGACTTGACTTTGGGTCCTGTGGTGCGCCCCAGACTCTGACAGGAGGGAGATTTTCATATACATTTTACTAATTTTCTTTCATCTCTGACACTTCTATTATAGAGAAAGGGCAAATAGCAATATTAAAACATTTCCTCTAATTAATTCCCTTTTAATGTGCACGAATTTCATGCACTGAGCCACTAGTATGGGAATAATAATTCACTGTGAAGTTATTTTGATAAATCATTTTCATTTAGTACTCTTTCAAGTAGGCAGAACAAAATACTTGAAATTCTTTTTGTTTTTTAAGTGATAAAGAAAAATTACAAAGAGAAAGATGACTTTTCATCAAACAAAGAAGGACTAATAATTTTTCTCTACTTCTCTGCCTCAGCACTATGTACCATCTTTTGGCCTTGGCTTATTTCTCAGGCCTCATCTGGCCCATCTCTGATTGGTTCCATTTGTGCAGGCTACATTGGTGATCTCGATGATCTTATACCTTGTCAAACTCATCCTTACTCAATGTTTCTTTCCTGGGCACCTATAGAACCTCGCAGGACACACCCCCAATGATTACTCAGGCCTCTGTTCATATCTCACTGCCTCAGAAGGACGTTTCCAACCATCCTCCAAATCTATCATTCACTCTCTTACATTATTTACCTGATATCACATTGTTGTTGTATTTATTTACTTGTATTTTTACATTTTTAAAATTGTGTATCTTCTTTGTCTATAACTCTCTCTAGCATTAGGGTAGGAACTTTGTTTTAATATAGAAAGATGAGTAAATTAGATAATAAATGAAACAGAGGAATCCTTTAAAAATCATTATCACTTGTTTTTTGGTTGTTGTTTTTTTCTAAAGCCCTAAAAGATAAGCAAATTTTAATAAAGAAACTTTCAATGTTATAGAACAAAAATCTCTTAGGAGAAAACTAAGTAAACTAAATAATAATAAAAATATATATATTTATCTTTATGTTTTATTATGAATTATTAATAATGAGACCTGAAAAATCATGCTTTTGTCACTTTTTAATTTTAATAAACTGATTTATAAGTTATTAAAATAAAGCAAAAGAAGAGTTATTGAAATATTTTAAATTGACTGAAGTCAGGCTGAAAGAAAACTCCCTACACACCAAATATTAATATTTCTTATTCCAATGTACAACAAATAATATAGCACCTAGATTTTGACATCTTAACCTTCACATTCATCATATTCATTGAAAAATACATTTTTATTTTTTCCACATTATTGTAACAATTCCATAATTTCTTTGAGATTTTAGTTCACTTTAATTTTTTTTTAATTTTGAGAAGACCCTCTTATTTAGCTTTCATCATTAGATATGTATCTTATTCCACTTTCAAACCTCTAGGCACTGTACTAGGTTTGTAATACATACTATAAAATTCATGTAGTGTTGATTTTTTTCTCTCATAGAGAAATTTTTTTCTTGTTAGTTTTCTTAGTGATAATAAGCCCAATGCAATTTGAAATTAAAGGCAATACATTCTCCAAATGGATTCTTAATACTGAAATTGAACTCAATGCTAATTTAATAATCTCTTCACAAAGGTTTTAGAGGCTCTAATTGTTTTGCGTAGTGGGACATTATAGAGTATTAGGACTTCTTTATAATGATAACATCTTAAATTATTTATCTATGTGAATTCAGACATACAATAAAATCATATTTAATAAAACTATAACTATAAATTCATCTATACAATGTTCTTCTCACTACTGGTATATTCAGGAAATAGCTCTCTTAATTTTTAAAACTAATCATCTACTCAAAAAGTTATCTTTTCCCGGTTCCTCTGGTACCTCATTTTGTTGTTTATCTCATCTTTTCCAAGTTTTCCAAACTCCCCCTTTCTTTATTTCCCACCTGCACTAAAACATTTTTTAAAGTTTTTATTCACGTTTTTACCATGGATTATCTGTATTCCTTTCTTAAAAGCAATATCTCTCTATCTTTATGCCTAACTGCGCTTGCCTCAAAGTTATTTTTATCCTGACCCCTTAGTAGACCTCCATTCCTATTGTTACCTTAAAATATATGAATTCTTGTTTCAGACCCTCTCTCTTCTATTTTTACAATAACATTTCCCTTAAATAATTCCTTCTAATTCCATGATTCCTGTCCTCAGTTACATACCACTGACTCTTCTGAGATAAATCAAAACAACTAAAATTATATCCCAAATAAACATTTCATTATCCCTTTGAACCCTGTTGTTTTTCTAGATCAGAATGCATATGAAATAACTCCCAAACATCTGAATATCATTGGTGGCCCATTATTCTTCCCATACTCCCAGCTAAATATCTAATGCTGATGTTTCTACCTTCTGGATTTGTTCTGCCTCTAACTTATTTACATTTCTCTAGATTACTTATCATCTGTTTAATTGGTAATAACTGTTTCCTTAACTCCAACCTTCTCATTATAGAGGAAGCTACCCTGAACATCTTGTTCACAATGCCACAAGTCAGGTTCTCTAGGTCACTGGCTCTGGAACTGTTTTTTTTGGTCTCTTCCTAGAAAAACCTACACAAGAAATGTTACTGAGATATCCTACAGTCTTAATCACAGCAGCTGGTCTTGAAATAGCAACTAATACTTATCATTTCTTTCCTCTAATCCATTCTAGATAGATTCATCATCCTCAGGTTTCACCTCTACAGGTCTTACTGGATTACCTGGTAAGATGATCTTAGGAAACTGAGTCTCTAGTAACCAAGAATTTAGCATGCCAATGCTACCATACTTGGCAATTTACAGTAAAAATGGGGTGAGAAACTCCGTAGTATGTCACCTGATGCCAAAATTTCCATATACTTATTGTGTAGTAACTACCCTACCTCCCCCAGATAGATTACTCCTTTCCTTGCTTCCTGGTCCCTTGCTTCACTCCCTGATAGAGGTAATATCTCTAGGAAATCAGAACTTCTATATGCACAGAGCATAGAGAGATGGGAAACAAACCCCAAATTTCCAAAGTGGATCACTGGAAATAATGCTAACACTCTTATATATTGACTTCTGGACCCATATATTCTGTCTATTGGGACAAAGAACCAAATGATTATTCATATAACTAGAGGCCCAGTGCACGAAATTTGTGCATGAGGGGCAGGTGTCCCTCAGCCCAGCCTGCACCCTCTCCAATCTGGGATCCCTTGAGGGAAGTCTGATTGCCCCTAACCACTCCTCTGCCAGCCTGATCGACACCTAACTGCTCCTCTGCCAGCCCGATTGCCCCTAACTGTCTTCCCCTGCCAGCCTGGTCACCTCTAATTCCCCTGCCCTGCCAGCCAGGTTGCCCCTAACTGCCCTCCCCTGCTGGCCTGGTCCCCCCAACTGTCCTCCCCTGCAGGCCATCTTGTGTACACATGGGGGAGGCCATCTTTGACCACATGGGGGTGGCCATCTTGTGTATTGGAGTGATGGTCAATTTGCATATTACTTCTTTATTATATAGGATGGTCTTTGTGAAGCCTGAAGGTATGATGTCCCACTGACTCAAAGATAATTCTGTCATTATCAGAATTATCATTTTAGTCAAAAACAGTGTTTTCTGGTTATTGTTATAAGATCACAAAAACCCATATCATGTGCTCACTGTGTCACCTCCTTTAATGAAAAGTATGTTTCTTGTTCTAATACAGTTATCCTGTTTGGGTGAATCAAACACTCTAAGCTCATGTAATGTTGCTGTATGAGACTTTGAAGGGAAGGCAAAGTAAAGAGTCAACAAGAGGAGTCACTATTCTCCCATTACTAAATGTGCTACCAATTGCATTAATTTATTTCCTCAAGGTGCAGCATTTGAATGGTGGGCTCATGCACTCATTGTCCAACACTGACAGAGACTTACTGACATCAACTGGTTGAATCATTCTATCTATGTGGTTGTTAATATGAGATTAAAAGATGTTTGCACTTGGGTCAGCTTTAGCTCAAGCGGTTACTTCGAATTCTGCTTGTTGCAGACACATAAAAGATGTTTGCACTCAGGCATACTCCTAAAATTTCAACCCCATGCTTCTTCCCCAGACCACCATCTCTCTGATCTTCCAATTTTTTTTTCTTTCAACCATTTGAATAATCATCCAAACCATTTACTCTCTTTATATTAGTGAAGACAAGTCTCTGTCCACACACACACAAAATAAATAAATAAATAAATAAATAAATAAATAAATACACAAATAAATACACAAATAAATAAATAAATAAATAAAAATTTAAAAAATAATGGATAACAACACTACTACCCAAATCTCTGACCATTGGGCACTGTTCTTCTCTCACCTCTTTTCTACCTTTAGAGTCAACTCTGAGTGGGACTGTAGGATAGAACAGTCTATACTTAGCTTGTACTCAGATACTGAGTCCACAAGGATGATTTTTCTTTGAAAACTGGAGATACACCCACCAAGATGTTCCCAATCTGCATTCTAAAGTCCGACACTCCAAATCAGAAACATTTGCATAGAAGGTTACTCTATGCCTTAAAACCCTTTAATATTTACTTTTACACATGTCCACTTTAACAAGTTATCTGATTTTGTCTGAAATGACTTACATAGGCTTATTTGTCATAGGATATTTTAACTTGAACATAGACTTCTAGATTGGAAGTTATTACGTTTTAACATTCCATAAATAAACATCATCCTCTGGTTTTCATTGTTTCTGTTATAAAGTTTACTATCAGTTATTTTGGTTCCATTAAAGGTAACATGCTTGTTGTTTTTTTATACTTTCTCTGGCAGATTTTAAGATTTTTATTTTATCTTTCATCAGTTTTTATATGATGAACTTAAGTATAGTTTTATTTGAATTTATCCTGGTTGGGATCCTTATTCAATCTCTATCTTTAGGTCTTTAATTAGACTTGGAAATTTTTCAGTCATTAACATTTTAACTATTTCTCCTACCCTATTACCTCTTTCCTGTTTGTCTGGATTTGAATTACACATATGTCAGAACTTTCACCACATCCTATATTAGTTTATGCTGTTCTTATTTTAGATAGGACTTGGTTTGCTCTGTCAGGCTGCTAGCAAATAACATGAATCTAATACGGTGTTGAGGTAGTTCAAAGCTGGCCTATTTTTGCTTAGACTGTTAAGGTTCCTAATGGCCTTTTCGTGCCTCGATTGAAAGAACTGGCCTCCAATTTTTCCCTCCATCCAATGTATCTGCCAAAAGTTTTGAGTATCCTCTCTAAGCTACCATATTTTCTAATCTGTACATACCTAAACAACTAAAGAGTATAAATTCCTGGATCTTGTGGTTTCTCTTCTCTTCTTATTCATGCCATGTGTTTCCTCACTGCCTTGGAGCCTGCCAAAAACAATTAAATAAACTTTTTGAATATTAGTTCAGATTTTCTAGTGGAAGTTTAGTCGAAAACAACCTGACCAGATATTACAGGAAGTAGGTTGTCTGCAATACAACCTTTAGAGAATGGGGTTTGGCAGCTAGGATTCTGACACTGAGTCCTGGCTCTTATCTAGAAGCAGGTATAACATTGTGTTTAAGAGAACAATTGTTGAAGGCAAACTGACTAGGATTAAATCTTAAATTTCTAAATTGTGTGACCTTGGACACAGTGTTTAATATATGTGTACCACTTAACTTCATATATAAAATGGGAATGATATTACTAGTAGTTTGTACCTCTATTGTTGTGAAGATTAATTTAAGTAATTATAACAATGTTGTGGCATAAATTAAGCACACAGAAAATGTTAGATTATTTTGTTCTATGTTCTCATTGGTAAAATAAGAAAAATATTATCTACTTATAGGGTTGCTTTAAGAAATGGAGGATTTAATGTAAAAATGTATTTTCTTAATGCTTAGTGCAGAGTAAATAACATTACATATTAATATATTAGGAGCAAGTGAATGCATAGTGAGTAGTAAATGAATGGATTAAGAAATGGTTTTTCCCTCTTGTAGCATTCTTCAACTCCCTTTTGTTTTAGTAGATAGCCTTGTCAAAATCATAGTCAAAGAAGGACTGATTGATTCACAACTTTTGTCTTTAAGATGATTAGATGTCACCAAATCAAATTAGAAATATAAGAAATTGAATGGTCTTTCTCCGCACACTGGAGGGCACTTTCCATCACCACAGACTGGTCCTGCATCATCTAAAGAAGAGTTGTGTTTGCTATTCAAGTCAAAGTTAAGAGATAGACATTTATATACTTTTTAAAGTATTTGAAAGAACTTTCAAATTTGTATGCATTTAATTATTTTTATTCTTTCTCTTAACATTTGTAAACGTTCATTTTAAGTAAAAAAATAAACTTTTCAGTAGTAATGATCAGAGAACACGATAAAAGAATTTGGTTATAAACAAGGAAAACAGTATATTTGACTCCATGTTTCCCAAAAAAGGTTTGGTCCTTGAAGAAAAGCTCATCAAATGTCAATTACTTCCTAGGAAGGTGATAAAAGATTGTTATATTTCACCGTAACAGAAATTAACAGTGCCTTTGTATAATACTACTAATAATAAAATTTACAGGCTGAAAAAGCTAACCCTAACTATTAAAAAAAAAAGTCTATAATGATGTAATTTCTGCCCTTGCATTTAGGGTCATAAAAAGCCCACAATAAATTATACATATCTTCTAACCATTAAAAATAAAAACTCAGAAACCAAAACAGTTGATTTCAGAATGTTTAACACAGAATTTAGAAGGCAAGTAAATAAAGAGCTTAAGACCCTACTTTTGTTATTTGATCTTAAATGTAGCCTCCAAGTAGAAGGCACACAATAGGTTTTAAAATTAAAATTTGTTATATTTCAGATATATAAGGAAGAGAACAGTATAACAACCATTCAGGTGCTCACTACTCAGATTAAGTAACATAAAAATAAAAAGTTAAACGTCCTTGTGTGGCCTTAACCAATCTCATTCTCCGTTTACATACCATACCCCTACCAGAGCTAATCAATCTCCTGATGTGTTTCATCAATTTCCATGTGTGTCTTTAAACATTTACTTCATATCATTATACCCATAGACACTACCTAGTATTTTGCATATTTTAAATGTTTATTTAAATGTAATGATGTCCTTTACATCATTCCACTTATTGCCAATTCCTAATATAAGGACTTGGAGGTCGCTGCTCCCTCCCTCCTAACAAGTAAAAAGATGAATAGACTAGAAAAAATCTTTGAGAGAAGGAAGGACACAGGACAAACCACTATCCCCAAGATGGAAGAGGCAGGTGAATGCAGAGAATAACAAGTTACCAGAGCAGAGACTCTTGAGCAGAAACCTCCGAGGAAACCAGTGCTGGGAGGAAGCCTGAAGTCTAATTAACTAATTGTTACAGGGTCAGTTTGGACAAGGTTGGGAGTTAAAAACTCCAAGGGGACCTCATCATAAAGGGATCCCACAATTTTGTGAGATTTCCCTCCAGGAGTTTGACCAGGTTCCCACAGAATTTCTGGAGAAAAATCCCTTCATGCTTCAGGAAGGGAGGGGGGGAAGGAACCATTCTGAAATACACCAGAACTCTCTGATTTTCTTAACAAGGCCTGCTTTCAGGGGAAACTAGTGAATCATAGCCTTACCTGCCTGATATTATCAGAGCCTAACAGACCTGGGAGAAGGGAATATGCAACTTCATCTCCCTCAGTCCACTCAAAGGAGGGAGAGAAAAACCCGGAGAAACCTTTGTGAAGTGCACACTCCAGAGGCACAGGCTCACTGAACCTAAACATAGGAAGACTGAGTGCTTTCCCTCCCCCGGCATCTCACAACCGCAATACCAAAGGTCTATTTACCGCAGTGCTTTTTTCCCAGTACATCATGTCCAGCTAGCCAGAAAAAGTTACAAGGTATTTCAAATGGCAAAAAAATACAATTTGAAGAGACAGTGCAAGCCTCAGAACCAGACATGGTAGGGATGTTGAAATAATCAGGCTGGGAATGTAGAACAACTCTGCCTAATATGCTAAGGGCTCTAATGCACACAGTAGACAGCATGCAAGAACAGATGGCCAATGTAAGCAGAGAGGTAGAAGCCTCAGAAAAAAAACTGAGAAGAAATGCCAGCGATAAAAAAACACTACTTTGATGAGCTCATTAGCAGACTGGACACAGCTGAGGAAACAAACTCTGAAAACCCTCCAAAGCTGAAAAGCAAAAACAACAAATACTGAAAAAAAACAGAACAGGGTATCTAAGGATTGTAGGACAACTAAAACAGGTGTAATACCTGCGTCATGGGACTACCAGAGGGAGAAGAAAGAGAAAAGAGGAGAAATATTTGAAACAATAATAACCAAGAATTTCACCAAATTAATGTCAAACACATTATTATACTTATGCATTTCAATCATTAACTTCATGTGATTTATCCATGTTGATATATGTAGTTCTATACACACAATGTAGTGTCACTGTTACAAATTTTTCTTTCTGTTTGCTCGTCTTTTAACTTTATTTTTATTGTTGACACTATTACAGATGTCCCTATTTTCCTCCCCTTTAGCCATCTCCACCCAGCTCTCACCCCCACTTCTCTCGGACCAATCACTACACTGTTGTCTGTCCTATGGGTTATGCATATATGTTCTTTGGCTAATCCCTTCACCTTCTTTCATCCAGTCCTCCCTACCTCCCTCCCTTCTGACAGCTGTCAATCTGTTCCAGTTACATATTTATTTTATAGCTATACCCTAAATTAATGGATTTATTTTCCTGTTGATGGAATTTGTTTCCAATTATGTCCTGATATAATGCTACAATACATACTCTTTCTTAATATCATTGTGCATATGTGTGAAGGTTTCTCTATGGCAGTGGCGACCAATGGAATTTTGCGTGATAATGAAATGTTCTCTATCAATGTTGTTCAAAACGGTAGGCACTAGCTATGCATGCCACTGAGCACTTAAAATAGTATGGTAGAATAATTCAATTTTTACTTTCATTTAGTTTAAATAAATGGAGATTTAAATAGTCACATGTGACTAGTAACTTTATTTGAAGGTATACTAAGAAGTACTATTCTGCAGAAGTACTATGCTAACTGGAAGTGTGACCATGGCATCATGGGTATATTCATTTTCATCTTTATTATTTCATACTGACTAAAATGGGTTACATTTAAATTGTTTTCAGCACATATAAGAAGATATTTTTAAATATTTACCCACTCTTGTTATGGTCAGCCAAAACAATAAGTTCACAGTTGTTTACTTTTTTTTTTTTTTTTTTTTTTTTTGAGGAGAGGTGTTGCCTCTCTGTGATTACCATTAAAGAATCACTTTTCATCTTTGAATTATCTATTCACATTATTTCTCCATTGATTTCTTTATTTGTTTATTTTTATCTCATTAAGTTATGAGCGTACTTTTCATATTATTAAAAACATTCCTTCTGTATGTTTCAAAGCGCTTCTCTACTTTTATTTTTGGCTTGCCTTTTAACTAATTATCTGAGTGAGGCTCAGAAAACCAAGAAAATAAATGATGTAATTTAATTTATCAGGTTTTTTGTATGGTTTTGCCTTCAGGATCTTGTTTAAGAATTATTTTCCTGCCCAGCTGGGGTTGCTCAGTGGTTGACCGTTGACCTATGAAGGAGGAGGTTTTAGTTCAATTCCCAGTCAGGGCACATGCCCAGGTGCAGGCTCAATCCCCTGTGTGAGGCATGCAGGAGGCAGCCAATCAATGATTCTCTCTCATCATTGATGTTTCTACCTCTCTCTCCCTCTCCCTTCCTCTCTGAAATCAATAAAAATATATTTTAAAAAAAATATATTTTCTTATCTTAAGGTCTTAAGGTCTTTAAAGCCAATTTTTCTATAATATTATGTATTATAATCAAATAATAAATAAATAATGGAATATAATTTTATCTATATGGAAAATGTTCTTCTCAACATCATTTAATCCATTATTTTCCCATGATTTTGCAAAGCTGCCTTACTTGTATATCAGGTTATCAAATATTAATTGATTTGCTTCTGGTCCTCTGGCCTATTTTTCTTTTCTTATGCAAATATTGCATATTAATTGCACTAATTTTATAATTCTTGATAACTGGCAAGAAAAGCCCTTCATCTTCTTCTTAAAAATTGCTTTGACAAATACACATTACACACTTGCAATATTATTATTTGTTTATATTTTTTCTGATTTGAGGTGTTCTAGAGTACTAAGGTAATATGAAAATCAAACTCCAGTCCACCTAAGAGTAAAATAATACTCATTTTCATTCAAATTACTTTTCCTTTCTCCAAATATTTAGCCAATTCCATCAGCATTGTTCTTTTCTTTGCATGATCATTTTTACCCATAGTCTATCATTTCAATAAAGTTGTAACTCTTTGAAATTCATTTCAATAAAGCTCTAACTCTTGGGTTTGAGAGGCATCCCAGATTTTATCCCCAGATACACAGTCCACCCCTTTTCATTCCACCCCTATTTGAACTCTTAGGTAAAGCCTATTTTTTTCACACATAAGCAAAACCTATTTTAAGTAAGCATAATTCTCCTTCCTTTCTTTCTTCCTTCTTTTCCTTCCTTCTTCCCTTTCTTCTCTCTCTCTTTTTTTCATTGACCCCTGAAATTTGTTACTTTCTTCTGAGATCAACCATGCGTTGAAGAGAATATTTTAAAATATATTTTATTAACATTTATCAGTTTTATTTATTGTGGAATTTTCAGGATATCTAGTTTACCATGTAACTAGAAGCAAAGGAAATCAACAGACATTTTTAGGTTCTTGGTTTCTCAGAACAAAAAAGAACTGAGCAAAACACAAACACTTTGCCCAATCTCATAAAAGTATGTATTTGACACATCTCTAATTATTCAAAGGTCAGGAAAACGTATTTAATTTCATAATCAGAGGGAAAGGTGAAAAGATAGTGTTGATTTTTCTTAATGTTTGAAGTATTTCAAATATGACCTCTTTTCAACATTCTACTAATAACTCAAATTTTAAACTTTCCCCTTCTGAATATTTATTATAAAATATAAGACTTGTACTCAGCTGGTGTGGCTCAGTGGTTGAGGGTCAACCTATGAACCAGGAGTTCACAGGTCGATTCTGGTCAGGACACATGCCTGAATTGTGGGCTTGATCCCCAGGGAGGGGCGGGGTGGGGTGCAGAAGGCAGCCAATCAATGATTCTCTCTCTTGATTTATGCTTCTATCTCTCTCTTCCTCTCCTTTCCTCTCTGAAACCATTAAAAATATATTTTAAAAAATAACTAAAATAAAATATAATGCTTGTCTTACAAAAACACCTTAATTAAAGAATGAAGGCAATGTTTCTTATATTTGGAATATTTGTGATCAGATGACACGACCCAAAGCCCCAAGTCAGTTATAGCTAGTTGAATGGCTAAAGCTAATTCTTGGTAACAAAAAAGTTTCTTAATATTGCATTACTTAAAAAAATTACATTCATTACTGACCATCAAGATAAAACTGACAACTATAATAAAGAGCTAATATAAGAGATGTATTGAGAATGGCTCTCGATAGCTCTATCTGTACACATAATTCAATTCTAAAAATTTAATTGTAACTTTACTCTAGCCTTTTCTAAAGCAGAAAACCATACATAAAACCTGCCATTGTCCCTAAATCATAATATATTTTTATGGTGGTTTGAAGTTAACCAAGTACGTTTACTTCCGTGATCTCATTTGATTTGATTCCCTGATTGTGTTTGTATTGTAGACAAAGGAGGCATTATTGTCACTTGAACTTTAGAAATGTGGATTAAATACTCAGAGCCTCTTCTATAACAAAAATGAGAAAAAGAGATCTTGGAGTCACTGTCTGCCTTGTATTACAAAACAACAAACTGCTCAAGTGTGCTGTGCTTTCAGGCACATTTGCATGGGTGTGTCTAATAAGGAGACCACAATAGAATAGCTCTAATAACAGGAATGCATGTTCATTCAGCACAGCTCTACAAGTAATCAATAAAGTAAATGTACTGTTATTTGATCCATTAATGTGGATTTAGTAAGCAGAACCTAGATGAGAAATCATGTTGAAAGCCAGAATATTTTCTGTTATGATCAGGTTAAATGTAATAACTAATATAACTGCATTTTTTTTTAAAGTACTGTTGCTTTTGTTATGATTTTTATTAAACATTTTTTCACTAAGAATAATGAACACTGTGATTATTTTAGATGTAAGGAGCAATGCTTACCAGTTTTCTTTTATTTCTTACTTTTTTTCTTCCTTCCATCCTTACTTCCTCTTATTTTTACTTAAAAAAACAACTACAAGGCAACAATAAAAGTGACTAAAATTGAAATTTAATGACATTCAAATGGTGATATTATATTATGTGAAAATTTTTAAACATATGGAAAAGTATAAAGGTAAATGTGATATATTGTGTTTTTTCTGTATCAAAAATCATTAAAAATGTCTATACAGAGAAAGAACTACCAATTACAATATAATAATAAAAAAAGGAAAAGTTTCTATTTTAAACAGTACTAACAAACTCGGTCCCTCGTCTTTTTCTTATTTACATGTATTTATCTATTCTGCTCCCAGTAAAGAAAAATGTTTTCCATTACCAAAGCTATTTCCTTTTAAAGGGACCTACGCAGATGTGTTGATAAGGTGAGCACAATAGTATCACGGTCCCATGTCTCATACATTATTGTATGCTAAGCTATAAGTTATAGTCACCCAAAATTACGTATTAAATATCTGAGTCCCAAATGATAAATCAACTGTAGAAAACAATATAAATTCTTTATCTTACAATGTTTGAACAGAATACATAAAAAAAACGAAGTCTGAAAACAATAATTTTTCTCTTTACTGACATGCAAATGTAAATAATGAACTATACACCAATATTGGTTAAATGTATAAAAATTGTGTATAGATTTTAATTATAAAGACATGTGTACATCCCTATCCAGTTTGGCTCAGTGGATAGAGCGTCGGCCTGTGGACTGAAGGCTCACAGGTTCAATTCAGGTCAGGGGCACATACTTCAGTTGCAGGTTTGATCCCAGGCCCTGACTGGGGCGTGAGCGGAAGGCAACAAATCAATGTGTCTCTCTCACTTAGATGTTTCTCTCTGTGTGTCTCTACCTCTCCCTTCTACTTGCTCTAAAAATCAATGGAAAAATATCCTCGGGTGAGGATAGCAAAAAAATAAGTTAATAAATAAATTTTAAAAAATAACTACTGCAGTAAAATAAACTTGCGGGGCGCAGTTAGGCATAAAGATAGAGAGATTGCTTTTAAGAACAAAGTACAGGTAATCCATGGTAAAAACTTGACTACAAACTTTTAAAAATGTTTTAGTGCAGGTGGGGAAAAAAAAGAAAGGAAAGTTTGGGAAACTTGGAAAAGAAGAGATAAACAATTACATATTGTATATTTGCAAGTATGATTGATGGTTCAGATAGACACTTTCTGTACGAACTCAAAAGACTTTTAACATCAACAAAACCAGTATTTATATACTGGGAGGCTGTTGCAAAACCCACAATTTCTTCATGCCTGCCAATGAGCAAGGCGGCAAGAAAAAGCAAGTGCAGCAAGACCTCTGCCTTTCAGGTCTTATGGAGTTGTCTAAAGTTAGAAAACTGATTCATTTCCAAATTTCTAGACATTTCCCAGATTCTGGGGAATATAATCTAGACTATGCAGATTGGGAAGCTATATCATAGTAGAGAGATTGTGGGTGCTGAGTGCTATTCACCATGTCCTCTAAATTACCCCTCTCTATCTACCATATGCCAGTGAGACCCTTGGTGTTGCCTAAATGGTATCTGAGCTATCAGGGATTTCTGAATTACAGGAGTTGCACTGTCTTCCTCCAGAAGAGGCAAAGACATCTGTTCTCATTCTCCACTTTGATCTTAATGTTTTCTCACAAGAATACCAAAACAGTGATCACATGCCTCAAAAGATTTTTAATGAATCACTTCTATTAAATTTGACCCCTTTACTCCACAGTACAGATATGAATCCAAGAAGAGACAGATATGGAACTCAGACAAATCTTCAGGATAAACTCTATATTGCACTTTGAATTTTTCCCTCAACAATGCATGTTCTGTCAATGAGTCATATTTATTGATTTAACTCTTTATTATTGTGATTTCTCACCTTCCACAGCAACCTATTTTAAAGAGTTTGGCAGATCATGTTTCCTAAAACTACACAGTAAATTCCCATTCCACACGTGTTTTTTGCAACGTTACCTTGACATTCTCCAATCAAGAAATGAAGTCTGTTTCATCTTCTATTGAATCTGAGCCACCTGTGTGACTACTATGACCAATAGAATCAAAGGGAATTGCCATTCTGGAACTTTTAAGACCAAGCACTAGCAATGCATGACAGTGTTCACCTTTGTGCTCTAGAGGAAGCATGTCAACGTGTGAGAAATTGTGAAACCACCATACTGTAAGGAAGCCCAAGCTAGTCACATTCGAGGCTGTGTGGAGAGAGAAAGGGATACCTAACTAACCCTGAACTATTCTAGTCATTTCATCTGAGTCAATGATACATGAGTAAAGAAACCATTTTGAAAATGTCAGCCCCCTGAGTCAGCACAGTGTTCACCCACATGCAATAAAGAAAAGCTGTGCCTACTGATCAGCACCCAGTGTAGTGCTGAGTGCCTGACATTAAGCTTTTGACTGCCAAGGCATCGCTTTCAAAATGCATCCATCTTGAATACACATGTTGCCAGGTATATGACACAGCTAAGGAATCAGGCTGCCTGTGCAGATGAGGCTATTCTATGACATGACCACTGTCTGGCCCAGAAGCTGGACCCCAGGCCATAATGAAGATTGCTTACTGAAAAACCTTCTCAGAGGCTGACTGATCGTTCTGATGTTCATTCTAACATGAATCAGCACCCTTCCCCTGCCTGCTGATATGGGCTGGTTCCTAGAACAGGTTTTTATCCTGACCAGGCCAAGCATGTGAAGTTACTTCCACACCTGATAGCATTTGTGTACGTGTACCTGTGATTGCTCCCATTTTTACCCCATGTAATCCTCTGGTGCCTGTTGAGCAGCCAAAGATAATATCTACTGTGTCTTTCATCTGCCCCAGACGTGCCTCCTGTGCATTTCCCTTGACAAACTGTTAGTTGCACAACTGTTGTAACCTGCCTCTTTCGTCCTTCCATTTATGGAGGCAGATTTCCGGTCTCAGGAATTTTCCCTGGGCCTGCATGTACTAACATTGCCCCCACCCAAGACGGTCCCCACTTTCAGAAAGCCCTAGGAAACCTAGGTAACTGATTGGGTGAGTAACCCCATATCTCTCTCCCCATGCCCTATTTCCCACTATTATGTTTTAAATTAGTCAACAAAGAGTGAACCTGCAAAACCCTAGGTACTACAGCCTTGGAATCTCCTAAGGGCAGAGCCTCAGTCTCTCTCTCTCTCTCTCTCTCTCTCTCTCTCTCTCTCTCTCTCCCCTCATCCTCACTGTATGGTCTTCAGGCATGCCATGCCCCATCCTGGACTTGCAAGCACTAAATCTTATTCCTCAAAGTTTCCTGATCATTTCTGCTGAAGTGTGTCTTGCAGTGATAAAAACCACAAGATCCAGTCCAGCCACAACATCATCCCCAGTGAGAGAAATGTCTGTGAGGACTTGCTATAGGTAAGACCGGCCTGGGCCCAGATAGCATCACTATCAATAGGTTGGGACCAACACAACATCCAAATTTAAGAAACAGTAACCACAATAAATAAGTATTGTTGATTTAAGTCCTTCAACCCCACTGACTAGAAAGCAAACAAACAAAATTTCAGCAACATTTTTATTACAATTAAATAAAATATGACAGTATAATTTTAACAAATAAGGAACTTATACTGATATTTTAAAAACAGGACTATATTTCAGGCATTTTATAACATTAGATTAAAATGTATTTCTAAAACATACTTTTATGTTTTAAAATATTTTAAACATTTGTTTTTTAATGTTCTAATATATTACTGGAAGTCTGATCATTCTTATCTGAACTCTTTATCACTCAAATTCTGGATATTATAAGACATTATGAAATTATATAATTAGAAATAAAATCTGGTTTGCAACTTCTATTAGTGTCATTGCATCAAGTTAAGAGAACAAGCTATATTTCATTTCAGCTGTATTTTAAGATGAAAGCAATTATGGATCAAAATTAACAATATAATAATAATGAATCAAAATTAGCTATTCTTGAAACTAGCCATCCTGAGAAAATAAAAAGACATGGTCACATATTTAAATTATTTTAAAATCATTTACAACTGTGTTGCTGGAAATCCACTAAGTCCTGTCAAAGCCTAATCAATCCTAGGAGCATTTTTTTTTTTTTTGCGTTAAAAATGAGAAATTCTATGCATGTTTAAACATTTTAAAGTGGGTAGTGAAAAACTGGACCATGGTGAATAAATTAGCTGCAGTCCCTCACTACTGAGGGCTCTCCTGAAGCAGAAGAGACGGGTAGGTCTGTGTAATAACGCTGGTTCTCTCGAGTCTGACACAGCTGGAGCTTTCTCCTTTCCTAGGGTCATTTACTAAGAAAGCCTGCCTGAACACAGACTGACTGGTGTTGACAGCAAATTCTGCATCCTGACAGGACTGAAAAGTCAGGAAAGAATATTTTCCTTTGGATCTGCTCTCTTCTGGCATGTCTGAAAAATCCAGTGTTAGCCAGAGGCACAAAGTTACCAAACATTACTAAACTCCCAACAGAAAGAAGCTGTTCCAGAGGGAAGCCTGGAACATTTAATTGGAGCACATTTGACAAGACTCACTTCCTCTCATTACAGGCCAATTCCAGCCTGGTGTTCAGAGAGCCCTTTGAAAAACATATTAGTGCTCCAGGCCACTCCCTGTCCCTCCCTATAGATAAGGCTGACTGGTTTGGAATAATCCTTGAAAGATTGGGCTGACAGCTTCAGATAAAAGTGCTTCTAATTTATAGGGCAGAGCTGGGAGGTGGGAGAGGAGCATGAACTGACTGAGTCCAGGGAAAGGAAGCAAAGGTTGGTTGAGGGAAATTAGCCAGGAATGCTGCAGAGAAATTCTCCATTACCCTTTTTTTTTTTTTTCTACATCTGAGCTTAGTAAAAGTTTGCCTAACTCTAACTAGCAGAATCTAAAATAAATATGTTATTAATATAGCATTTGGAAAGCAACAATAATGAATATGTGTGAAAATGGGTCATATCACACATTGTGGGCAAATCAAGAAAGCAGCTAATGACTGCTGCTGTGTAATTATTGTCTTTCCATTATGACTAATCTTTGCTACAATGCTGTTAGCAAATGTTCTGTCCTCTGAATTCTAAGACAAACCCATTTTTAGTAAGTACTTCATAATGGCTTTCCAGAGAATTTCGAATTCTGGGATTTTATCTGAAAGGTTAGTATTAATTTTCCATCCTACTTAAATTCTGCGATTTTAAAAAGAGTCACATTTTTGGGGAAGAATCCTAGTCCCAAAGAGTGAGTCTACTTATGTTTGAATCCTTAATTTAATTGTGGTTAAAACCCATCATTTTCAATGGAGAGCATCACTACCCTTGTTCTACCTCCTTCTGGTTATTCCAGCTCTCGTCCATTCAGTGAAGACGTGTGATAGGCAGTGAGACAGGAGCAGAGCAAGAAGGATGGCCAGGTGCAGAAGGTCACCAGGGAGGAAAGCCCCAGGTGGTTGGCAGCGGACAATTGTAGGGTAGGCCCTTGTCCCCAGGATGACCTTTTCTTGCCTAACACATTGATGGCCAAGGGGTTTGCACCCCCAACCTTCATCCCTAGAGATGAGAAGGAAAATGGGGGAGGGGGGCAACTTTGGGGGCGTACAGCCTAGTTCAGCATCTAAACAGTAATCTTCCCCATTCTAACTGACTTGGGTAGAGCTACAAAGCCCACCTGAGGGGCCCGCCACAAGAAGATATAACATTATAAATATATTAGAGGCCCGGTGCACAAAAAGTTGTGTGCTGGGGAGGGTGAGGGGAGGGGGCTGGTCCCTTAGCCCAGCCTATGCCCTCTTGCAGTCTGGGACCCCTTGGAGAATGTCCACCTGCTGGCTTAGGCCTGCTCCCTGGGGAATTGTGCCCAAGCTGGCAGTCAGACATTACTCTGGCAGCCTGGCAGCCCTCGGGGGATGTCCACTTGCCAGCAGGGAGCAGACCTAAGCTGCAGTCGGACATCCTTAGTGCTGCCAAGGAGGCAGGAGAGGCTCCCACCACCACCGCTGTGCTGGCAGCCATCAGCCTGGCTTGTAGCTGAGCAGAGCTCCTGCTGTGGGAGCACACTGACCACCAGGGGGCAGCTCCTGCATTGAGCGTCTGCCCTCTGGTGGTTAGTGTGTGTCATAGTGACCAGTCATTTCCAGTAGTTCTGCTGTTAGGGTCAATTTGCATATCACCCTTTTATTATATAGAATAGAGGCGTGGTGCACGGGTGGGGGCCGGCTGGTTTGCCCTGAAGGGTGTCCTGGATCAGGGTAGGGGTCCTGCTGGGGTGTCTGGCCAGCCTGCGTGAGGGGTTGATGGTGGTTTGCAGGCTGCCCAAACCCCCTTCAGGGTGGGGGTCTCCACTGGGGTGCTTGGCCAGCCTGGGTGAGGGGCTGATGGCTGTTTTCAGACTGACCAAGCCCTGCGAAGACCGAAGCTCCCAGCCTTTCCTTTTTTTTTTTATTTGCTCCAGCTCCGTGGCCATGGTGACTGGAAGCAGGTATTTGGGGTTTATTTACCTTCTATAATGAAACTTTGTTGCCTTGAGAGGAGGCAGCAGCCGGCTGGGAAGCTTGGCTTCTTCCATCATTGGGGCAACCAAGCCTCCTGCTTGCTCCAGCTCCGTGGCTGCTGGCTGCCATGTTGGTTGGGTCAATTTGCATATGGTCACTCTGATTGGCTGGTGGACGTGGCTTAAGGCATAGTGAAGGTACGGTCAATTTTCATATGGTCCCTCTGATTGGCTGGTGGGTGTGGCTTAAGGCATAGCGAAGGTATGGTCAATTTGCATGTTTGTCTATTATTAGGTAAGATATCAAAACCTCCCATTAGGAGGTGTGCAGGAGGCAGCTAATAGATGTTTCTCTCTCATCAATGTTTCTAACGCTCTATCCCTCTCCCTTCCTCTCTGTAAAAAATCAATAAAATATATTTTTTAAAAAATACTATGTGAACACACTGAGGCTAGGCTTTTTCTCTCCTTGATAATCATAATATGCGAAGTTCTGCTGTAAAAAGAATCACTCCACTGACCTTGAAAAAGCTGTCCAACATGAAAGGAATTTCTTCTTTTCCACAAGAAAGGGAATAACACAAAAATGACAGGTGCCAAGTGTCATCAAATAATAAAATAGATTTACAAATTTTTAAAGCTCTTTCTCCTTTCAAAATTTGCCAAGATATGTTACCTCATTTCATTGTTTGGCAGGTGACCATCCTTCAGCAATATGTTGGATGGTAGAAGATATTCCCTGAACAATTATCCAGAGTCAAGAAAGTCTAGCAGGAGGGAAGGTCTTTGACAAATTAATGACTTAAGGCCATTTCTGAGTATCAGTGTTGGGTTAAATTATTTCAGAGATACCCCTAATCTTTAAAAAATCAAAACCGGCCAAGATGAATTTTGCCCAACCAGCATTGCTCAGTGGTTGAGTGTCGACCCATGAACCAGGAGGTCAGGGCACATGTCCTGGTTGTGGGCTCAATCCCCAGCAAGGGATATACAGGAAGCACATTGATGATTCTCTCTCCTCATTGATATTTCTCTCACTCCCTCTCATTGAAATCAATAAAAATATTTTTAAAAGACCAATTTAATATGAAAAATAGTCCAGTGCAAAAGACAGATTCAAACTTTTGCCTGATAACTGATATATATATATATATATACATATATATATATATATATATATATATATATATATATATATATATCAAAGAATATGCTCTCATTCAACAAATCCTCAACAAGCATTTAGATATGTAAATGAAGACACTGAATAAAAATAAAAAGTAAAGCACACTCAATTATTTATGGTTGGCACTGATAATAGCAGTGTGTTGTTTTTGTATCAAGTACATATATAAAATTAGCAAAAGCATGCATTGCTGATGGTCTATATACTTTTCCAAGGACACTATTTTCATTAATCCCACATTTATGTGTTCTCAGAAATTGCATATGACAAAAGTTTACTATAATCTATCAAACTGCTAATAGAACTAAGAACACAAACGCAGTAAATTTATGGTGCAGCCTAGGATATTGCCTTGGTCATATGGGGCTGCTGTAACAAAATATCATAAATTGTATAGCTTACAAACAACAGAAATTTATGTCTCCCAGGTGTGAAGGCTAGAAGTTTGAGATCAGAGTACCAGTATGGTAAGATTCTGGTAGGAATCCTCTTCAGGTTGCAGACTGCCTACTTCTTATATCCTTCAATGGCAGAGACCGAAAGCAAGTTCTATACTGACTCTTACAAGGATACTAATCCCATTCATAACGGCTCCAACCTTATGACTTCATTTAATCCTAATAATTTCACTAAGGCCCCACCTTATTGCATCATATTGTGAGGGTAGGGTTTGGAGGTCACAAACATCCCCTCCATAACAGATATCATACATCATTCCTTAGTAAGTGCAATTTATTCATGTGATTCCAGGAACCCTCAGGAGCGCTGCCCTGGACTAAGGGTTGAAAGAGGGTTGCAGTGGCCAGTGCCGCCATGTGCCACTAGGTGCTGCCTTTGAACAGGATCTTGTGCCTCCTGCAAAAGTTCCCTAAGGTCCCTAGCTGGTGGCCACTCTGAGCCCAGAGATCTCTGCTGAGTTTGTGTTAAGTGAAGGGCATCTGTGTAGACCCTTCACCCGCAGCCGGGCCAAGCGCAGAGAGGAATCAGGCAGGTGGGGCTTGTATTCCTGCCGAGGCTGCTGACCAAGGCTTTCACTACCAGGACACTACCAGGGCTGAGATATTTAAGAATGATATTTAAGAATGTAGGAATAATTGCATTAAATGTCTACGTTATGGGTGTGACATTTAAGTGCTGATCTGGCAAGGCAGTTACTATAAAAGAATGAAATAAATCTGGAATTAACATAAGAGTTGCAAGGATTTGGGCAGTATGGGGGATTCATGAAACCTCTGGTTTTTGTTTTGTTTTTTAAGCGTCTTCAAACAAGATTTTTCCTGCAATCCTTTGTCTGTAATTCTTGATCAAAAGTGTAAAACAACTTCTTATCTTCTTAAGCTAAGATATACAATCAGGTATCTTTGTCAAGAATAGTGAATGGTTGTCAGCCAAAAAAAGAAAAAAGCAGAGGAATTTAGGAAAAGAGTAACATTGAGAGTTAAATCAAGTTCTCATGGTAGACAAAATGATGACCTCCAAAATTACCAGAAATTACACTAAATATTCTTTTTATATCTAACTGGGTTTAATTGAATTTTAGCTACATATCTCTAAAGAATGTTGATTCACGGCATTTAAGAAAAGAGGTTTGCTCAAATAGATAAGGAATTACATGTTTCCAAATATATAAATATCAAAGAAATAGATGAAGTAGGATGGTGAAAATTATTATGGTGAAGTCTTTTGTTATGGGCATTACAACAGATGAATACATAGATTGGAAGATAATAAGATAGATAACAGAGTTGTGTAAAAGTGGTATAAATAAGATTAGATTAATACTACTTTATTACAAAGAACAGACCTAGGAAAATAAGTAGAAATAATACAAGGTGCAGACTAATGTATTATAAAAATAGGGCTTCTTGCTCACTGTCTTTCCATCTCTTGCACAAAGACAAGCAATGAATTGTCTAAGGTTAAAGTATTAAGGGTGAGACCTATATAGCTATTTCTTAAAGTTGTATTATATAAAAAGGGCTCAAATTATGTTGGAATAATAAAAAAATTATGTTGGAATAATATTCTTGAAAACTTTAAAGAATATGTCTTTCTTAAATCCAAAAAAAGTATTATTTGTAACATGGTGTCTACATAATCAAAACAGTAGGCATTTTATGTTTTTATTTAACACATGAAAAGGACAAATGGCTACTCAAGAGGTTAATATGATTCAGTAATAATGAAAAACAAACCAGAATCTCAAATAAGCTAAAGAAATCTTCAAATTTTTAAAGTTAACAATATAATGCCAAGAGTGGACCACATGTCAACTATGGTCTTTAGGTGATTATAATGTGGCAAATGTAGGTTCATCAGTTGTAGCAAAGTACCACTCTAGCAGGGAGTGATGATAATGGAGTGGTTATGTATATTTGGGACCATGGGGTATATGGGAGATCTCTGTTCCTTCCCCTCAATTTTTTGTGAATGTAAAACTGCTCTTAATAAAATAAGTCTTAAAAAAAGGCAATGACTGGAAGTATGACAAAATATTTTTTCATCAACATATAAGTAAAGCCAATAAGCAGTGTATTAATAATAAAATCTCTACATTATCTTGGAATTTTTAGCTGAAATAAGTTTCAGAAAGCTTTATTCAAATAACAGTTGAACTGAATCAAAAGACTGTAATCACTGATTTCTTTTGTTTTTCCCCAGAATACCAGTAACCACTTAATAATATACTTGTTAATTTAGAAACTTGTATTTTATGTCTTTTCAGTTGAATATATTTATGGGCAAACTTAAGATTTTCAAAACTAATTTTGGTCTCTAGCTGATTAATGTGACAGCAATAGATTTTGAGCATGCTTTTTTTTTTCCTAACCTTTAAAATGCCCATCCTAATTGAAAGCCTCATCTAAAGCATTACTCATCATACTATCAAGAAAAACAAGCTATAGAATAAAACTTGGCTTACGTTTTCTTTAAATATGGTCATTTTGTTGGCTTATACATTCTATGAGCATTTGAATGTCACTAGATGATTAGACAACTGAAACTCATGAAAACTTTATAGTATTGGCTTAATAGACTAAAAAGTTTGAACCTCCTCAATGGTCCTTACAGCAGGGATCTGTATAAGCCAAATCTGGGCAAGGCCATTAATCATAATAGCTATGTCTTAAAGTTGTATTATGTAAAAGGAATTCTTGTTATTATCCTTGAATCACATAGCTATTTCTTAAAGTTCTCTTTAAAAAAAAAAAAAAAGTAGGTATGGCATATGGCCATTTTCCATGCTACAGTGGAGGAATTGAGTAATTACAAAAGAAACCAACTTTTCAAAATGAATTAAAGTCTAGATATGAAGTCAATTTTATGCGACAGATGTTTACAGAAGAAATATAGTTTCAAATACGATTTGCTCAAATTAAACTATAGTATTTTCCTGGGTTCTGGTCTTCATTTTAAGAAGAAGACTTCCACATGAGTTGCATATTTGACTAACCTTCCGGAAAATGAGAATAAGGTAAGGGAAGTTTAAAGTATGCTGAATTATGTGTTAGATTTGTCTATTCTGCTGGAGTGACAGAGGGAGAAAGAAAATAAAAACAAAACACTTTATGTTTAATTAATATTTCTCTCTTAGACTTGAAACTTTATTTTGTGGTTAGAAATCATTAAGATAGACCATAATGTCCCAGTTTGATTTTATTAGTCTAAATATAATATGATTTCATTTTAATATTTGATGTATTGCTTGGTCTCACTGGTAATTCCTATATACATTGGTATATTTTTAGCATTTTTAATTCTTGGATATCTGTAGTAAAATATTTTACATTGTAGCTAGAAATATGCCATGAGCAAAAGTCAATGAAAGGAAAACAATTTTATTGAATGAAATATTATTGAATTGTTTCTCTTAAAAAAAAAAAAGAAAGAACCCGTATAACCCACAAAGCTGAAAATACATACTGAAATTGTATGCTGTCCCTGGTTAAGAGGGAAGTTTCAGGAGAAGCCTGTGGACAATGGTCCCTGCCTGTGCAATTCTATCAACTTGCTGAATGAACCAAAATTGACCTTGCTGCTCTACCAATCAACCAAGAAAACTACTATATTGGCATTAGGTCCATTGTATTGGACCTAATATACATGCAAGTCTACATGCAAGTCTACAGGTGAAACTGGGGATCCTTAACATATATTTAAATATTCTAGAAATAGGATTTTATAGGAACTTTTAGATAATCCTTGATTGGATTTTGGGGGGGTTCACTGATTTATAAAAGTAAATTCACTATCCTGAAGTATTGTCTCTAGAAGGAACAACTCACTCTTCTATCTCCTCTCACTTCAGCATACACATTCAATGTGTGAAACTCAATAGAGATTAGCCAAATTGTAACAAACCTACACTTTATCTTATTGTTCTACTAGAGGTCCAGTGCACAAATTCATGCACAAGTGGGGTCCGGCCAGCGGGGCCGGGGGAGGGGGAGGTTGGTCAGGAGGTTGGTCAGCTGGCCCTGCCCCGAATGGGGGGGGGGGTCAATTGGGAGTGGGGCTGGCTGGGGGGGGGGGGGGCATGAGCAGTTGGCGGGCTGGCCCTGCCTCTTGGTCAAATTCCCAGTCAAACTCCCGGTCGAGGTGACAATTTGCATATTACCCTTTTATTATATAGGATCATTCAGTGTTTAAACAGGGAGGCAGAACACTATGAGTTGTGTGAACTATTACTAGTGAATGGAAAAAGTTGTTAGTTTGGGGGGTTGTTTGTGGTGTGTTTTTTTTTTTTTCATTGAAATTGAGCTTAATACAATCTACGGATGTGCTGGGATGTAAACTTCTGAAAGGGTCCTAAGGAAAGCCTTTATCAGCATGGAACTTACAAGAGGCTAGAGCGCTAGAATGGAAAGGTAAAGAAGACCATTGTAGAAGTCTACAGAATTTGTTGGTTTTCCATCGATACTCCCTTGTGAGTTTGCTGCAAGATATCTGGTGTAGGCCTGAGTCACTGCTGGTCAGCAAGACCAGCAGTTAGGAATTAGAACATTTTGTGTTGAACTGGAAGCCAAGTACAAACTAGAGTTTGCAGGCCACTCTACACCGATTCCTCACAGACTCTAACCTATCACCATCAGCAGACCTTACTGACTGATGCTTTCTCATGCATATTTCTCTTGTAACCAAACCTCAACAGGAATCATACACTGAAGAGAATTCTAGGAAACAGTCAGGTATACCTAAATTGGCAGTCTTAAACCACAGATTTGATTGTGTCTAAAAGAGCAGTACAATTTAAAATATTTTTAATTATATGTATTGGATGTATTCGTGTGTGTGTTCATCTGTGTGTAATAAGTCATTAATGAACTAGATAATGTCAGGCCAATTTAGGGAACTCACCAACAGTAATAGAAGTTTTATAACTGAGAGTATATTATATGTAAACTAGAGGCCCGGTGCACAAAAATTTGTGCACTCGGGGCGGGAAGGGGGGGTCCCTCAGCCTGGCCTGTGCCCTCTCGCAGTCTGGGACCCCTTGGGAGATAACGACCTGCTGGCTTAGGCCAGCTCCCGGGTGGCAGAGGGCAGGCCCAATCCCTAGGTGCAGCCCCTGGTCGGGCTCAGAGCAGGGCCGATTGGGGAGTTGGGGCGCCGCCCCCTGTCATGCACAGAGCAGGGCAGATTGGGAGGTTGTGATGCCACCCTCAGTCACGCTCAGGGTAGGGCCAATTGGGGGGTTGGGGCACCATCCCCTGTCACACTCAAGGCAGGGTCGATGGGGAGGTTGTGGCACCACCCCCTGTCACGCACAGAGCAGGGCCCATCAGGGGGTTGGGGCGCCGCCCTCTATCACCCACAGAGCAGGGCCGATCAGGTGGTTGGGGCACCGCCACTCTCACACTCGGCAGGGCCGATGGGGAGGTTATGGCTCTACCCCGTCACACACAGAGCAGGGCCCGTGGTGGGGGGGGGGGGTTGGGGAGCTCCCCCTTATCAGGCACAGAGCAGGGCTGATCAGGGGGTTGGGGCCCCACCCCCTGTCACACACAGAGCCGCAGGGCGATCAGGGGGTTTGGGCGCTGCCCCCTGTCACGCTGATCCCAGTGCCGGGAGGCCTCGCGGCTCCGCTGATCCCGGTGCTGGGAGGCATATTACCCTTTTACTATATAGGGTAGAGGCCTGGTGCATGGGTGGGGCCGGCTGGTTTGCCCTGAAGGGTGTCCTGGATCAGGGTGGGGGTCCCCACTGGGGTGCCTGGCCAGTCTGGGTGAGGGGCTGAGGGCTGTTTTCAGGCTGGGGGTGACTGAAGTTCCCAACCGCTCCTTTTTTTCTTTTTCTTTTTTATTCTGGGCCAGCTTTACCTTGAGGCTTGGCTCCAGCTCTTAGGCCTCTGAAGGTTTCTGGCCTTTGCTTACAATGTTGCGAATCTGCTGGCTGAAGTCTGGAGGTATTTGTCACAATGTTTCTTAAACTGCCCGCTCAGAGGCCTGCAGCCGCAGGTGGGGAACGTTGGTTTCCTCCAACGATCCTCCTCCGCCACTGAGGCAAGCAAGCCTCATGTTAGTTTCAAGCTGCCTGGCTGCCGGCCACCATCTTGGCTGAGAGTTAATTTGCATATCTCGCTGATTAGCCAATGAAAAGGGTAGCGGTCGTATGCCAATTACTATGTTTCTCTTTTATTAGTGTAGATATAATATATATAATTCATATTAGATGTTTACTTGAATGTTTTAATTGATCACAAAATATTCAATATATAGTTCTAAAATTCTGATGGTTTATTTCAAATATTTTGAAAAAAAAATAAATTTGAAAGTGTGATACAATCAGTTTTAAAGAAGAAGAAATAAAATATAACCAATGCTCAATAATAGTAAAAATATCTGTATGCTATAGTAAAAATTTCTTATATGGTCTAGGTCCTTAATTTTTTTTATCTTTATTGTTGAAAGTATTATATATGTCCCCCTTTTCCCCCATTGACTCATTCTAGTCCTCCCCCACTACCTACCTCAGGCCACCACACTATTATTTGTGTCCATGAGTTAGGCATATCCTATATAATCCTATATAATAAAAGGATAATATATAATAAAATGATCTATCACTATGACATGCACTGACCACCAGGGGGCAGATGCTCAACATAAGAGCTGCACCCTGGTGGTCAGTGCACTTCCACAGGGGGAATGCTGCTCAGCCAGAAGCCTGCTCCTGGCTCGCCAGCACAGCAGTGGTGGCGGGAGTCTCTCCCGCCTCCAAGGCAGTGCTAAGGATGTCCGACTAATGGCTTAGTCAGACAGCCTCCAAGGGCTCCCGTTAATTAGACATCCCTCGAGGGCTCCCGGGCTGCCAGAGGGTGCAGGCCGGGCTGAAGGACCCCTCAGAGTGCACGAATTTGGGGGCACCAGGCCCCTAGTATGCATATAAGTTCTTTGGTTGATCTCTTCTCACCCACCCACCGACCTACCCCCCACCTTTCCTTTGAGATTAGACAGTCTGTTCCTTGTTTCTATGTCTCTGAATCTCTTTTGTTCATCAGTTTATTTTGTTCATTAGATTCCACATATGAGTGAGATCATGTGATACTTGTCTTTCTCTAACTGGTTTACTTTGCTTAGCAAAATATTCTCAAGGTCCGTCCATACTGTCTCAAAGGGTAAGAGATCCTTCTTTTTTACTGCTGCATAGTATTCCACAGTGAAAATGTACCACAGCTTTTATATCCACTCATCTACTGATGGACACTTGGGCTGTTTCAAGATCTTAGCTAATGTAAATTGTGCTGCTATGAACATAGGGATGCATAGAGCTTTCTGATTGATATTTGTGTTTCTTAGGATATATTCCTAGAAGTGGAATCTCTGGGTCAAATGGCAGTTCCATATTTAATTTTTGAAGAAATTCCATGCTGTTTTCCATAATGGCTGCACCAGCGGTTCTCTACCTGTGGGTCGCAAACAATGAAAATACATCCTGCATATCAGATATTTACATTACCATTCATAACAGCAAAATTACAGTTATGAAGTAGCAACGAAAATAATTTTATGGTTGGGGGTCACCACAACATGAGGAACTGTATGAAAGGGTCACGGAGTTAGGAAGGTTGAGAACCACTGGAACCACTAGCAGTGTTATGGGGTTCCCTTTTGTCCACATCCTTGCCAGCACTTGTCATTGGTTCATTTGTTGATGATAGCCATTCTGGCATGTATGAGTTGAGACCTCATTGTTGTATTAATTTGCACCTCTCTGATGATCATTGTCTTTGAGCATTTTTTCATATGTCTCTTGGCCATCTGTATGTCCACTTTGGAGAAGTGTCTATTTAGGTCCTTTGCCCATTTTTTGGTTACACTGTTTATCTTCCTTTTGTTAAGTTGTATGAGTTCCTTATATATTTTGGATATTAACCCTTTATCAGATGTATCATTGCAAAACATGTTCTCCTTTTCATTTTGTTGATGGCTTCTTTTGCTTTGCAGACGCTTTTTGTTTTTATTTAATCCCATTTGTTTGTTCTCTCTTTAGTTTCCCTTGCCTAGGAGCTGTATCCACAAACATATTGCTACAAGAGATATCTGAGATTTTGCTGCCTACAGTTTCTTCTAGGATTTTTATGTTTTCATTACTTACATTTAAGTCTTTTCTCTATTTTGAGTTTATTCTTGTGTATGGTGTAAGCTGATGGTCTAGTTTTATTATTTTTTCAAGTATCTGTCCATTTTTCCAACTCCATTTATTGAAGAGACTGTCTTGCCTCCTTTGTATGCTCTTGCCTCCTTTGTCAAATATGAATTGAGAGTAATGGATTTGGTTTAGGTCATTATTAAAAGGTTTGTTTTTCCTTGCATCAGTAAATGATAAGTGCAGTTGTTTTCCTAAATAAATAAATAAAACAAATATTTATGTTTTAAATTAGTTATTGTTCCTTAATATGAAAATAAAGGTAATTGAAATCGAGAGAGAAAATTCTAGACACTGCAGTTTTTGCTTATGTGTCCACCAAAATCATGAATGTGAAAACAGGAGAAATATTTTGGTGTATAAGGGCAGAAGTTACTTCTTAACAGAGCAGCTACTTATGCTGCTCTGTTAAGGAATATGGGAGGGCAGAAAAGTCGTGTTCCTAATGTAATTTCTCACTGTACTGTGGCTGGTAGCCACAATTAGCCTTTTGTTTTGTTGTTTTCATTAAGCCAAATACTGTGTGCCCTATTGAAATTGAAATATACCCAGAAAAATTGAACAGTACTTATGGCTTAAATATATTATTTATATCTTCCATTAGTTCATTCACACGTTCATCAAATATGCAAATGTGGATTGGCTAGTTTGTGAAAAGGAGGCATAGTAGAAAGGAAGGAGCAGAAAAAAGAAATGAAGATAAATTAGTAAATATTTTCTAGTTTTTACAACAGAGTTTACCCACAGTGTAGATCTAGCAAGCACCTCCATATGAAAGAATTAATATGTTACAAAATTGTGACCAAGCCATCTTTCAAGAAAGCATCTCACTTTTTCTTGAAATCTTCATGTAAGGAGTCTTACCATAGAATTATTGCATAAGGAACTCAGAGTTCTTCTACATAGCTTTCACATGCTCCTCTTTCAAATGGTTCTTCAAACCAAAAGTAAAATTATATGATAATTCTGAAATATAGATTATATTTCTATCTTACAAATACTTGTTAAGTATATTGACTAAACACTCATTGAACAGATTATTTGTGGATTTCATTTTTTTCTAACTGGGTGTTATTCATTGATCTTTACCTTTTTTTTTCCTATGCTACAATGTTGATTAAAGGGAATTGTGATTTGAGATTCAGCAATACTATTTTCTATTTCTAAGAACAGGAAATATCGCTGCTATTTATTTTCTAAAAGGATTGAAATGTGTGGAGTGACAAGGAATCTGTCCAATTGTGTATTCAGCAGCTGCACATAAACATTATGTTAGAGGAATCTAACTATAATCAATCGTAAAGTTATTTCTAAAAACATTTTCATTGTAGTTTATTCTCTCAAACTCTACTGCTGCTTTTATCAACCAAATGTATGTAGTATTCTGCATCATTTGTTGTCATTTCAACAATCTTCACTAGAAGTAGATTCCATCTCAAGCAATCACTTTCTTTGTGAACCCATAAGAAGCAACTACTCATGCATTAAAGTTTTATCATGACATTGCTGTGATTCCATCACATCTTAAGGCTCTATTTCCAATTCTAGTTGTCTTGCTATTTCACCACATCGGCAGTTACTTTTTCCACTAAAGTCTTGGACTCTTCAAAATCATCCATGAGGGCTGGAATCAACTTCTCCCAAACTCCTGTCAATGTTGACATTTTGACCTCTTCCCATGAATCATTATGTTTTTAATGGTGTCTAGAATGATGAATCCTTTCCTGAAGGTTTTCAATTCACGTTGCCTAGATCCATCAGAGGAACCACCATCTATGGCAACTATAGGCTTACAAAATGTATTTCTTGAATAATGAGACATGAACATTGAAATTATTCCTTGATGCATGGGCTACAGAATAGATGTGGTTTTAGCAAGCATGAAAGCAACATTGATCTCATTGTACATCTCCATCAGACATAATAAAACAAGGTATGCCTATAGTGATCAAATGGAAGCAACTTAAATGTCCATCAACTAGTAAATGCATAAACAAAAATGGAATATTATCCAGCTTTAAAACAAATGAAGTACTGATATATGCCACAACATGAATAAATCTTTACAACATTGTGCTACGTGAATGAAACATACACACAAGACCAAATAATATAAGATGATTCCATTTTGATGAAAGGTCCAGAATGGGCACATTGATAGAAGGAGAAAGTAAACTAGTGGTTGGCAGGGGCTGGGTGAGAAGGCCAATGCTCAGTGATCACAAATAGGTACACAGTGTCTCTGTAATTTTCTCTGGAAATGCTCTAAATTAGATAATGGTGATGCTTTTAAGACTCTGTGAATACACTAAAATTTAATGCATTATACACTTTTAAGTGGTTAAGTGGTGAATTTTATGGTATGTAAATTTAATCTCAACAAAATAATGTCACATTTTTTCTTAACATTTCACCCCACTGCTATTGCCAGTTAAAAGCCCACATTCTTAACATTTCCTGCAAAGGTACTCTAATGTATCTATATTATTCACCTTTCACTGCTTCCTTATAAAACAACATTCCCATCTGGTCCATGGCCACATGTATGCTTAGCAAATTAGTTCCATACTTTCCTACTTGACATTCAAATCTCTCTAGGTATTGTCTACTCCATAATTATCCAAGCTTGTACCCAAAACTCAGAAACAAAATCAAGCCATACTAACCTCCTCATAGCCTACCTTAAGCAGTTTAATTCCTATATCCCTGTAGTATATTATTTCTAAGTCATTATTTCTAAGGATGACTTCTATCCTCTTATCTGCTTACTAGAGGCCCCGTGCACAAAATTTGTGCATGAGAGGGCGGGGGGGGGGCGGTCCCTCAGCCTGGCTTGCACCCTATCCAATCCAAGATCCCTTGGAGGATGTCCGACTGCCTCTCGCAATCCAGGGCCGCTGGCTCCCAACTGCTCGCCTGCTTGCCTGCCTGATCTTCCCTAACCCCTCTGCCTGCCTGCCTGATTGCCCCTAACCACAACTGCCTGCCTGATTGCCCCTAACCACAACTGCCTGCCTGATTGCCCCTAACCACCTCTGCCTGCCTGATTGCCCCTAACCACCTCTGCCTGCTTGCCTGATCACCCCTAACTGCCTCTGCCTCACCCCACACCCAGGACCCAGGCTTCCTTCCCTCTGGCCAGCCACAGGTACCCAGTACCTGGGCCAGCTTTCCCCGGTCTGCCTGCAGCCACAGGGGACCATGGGCAGGCGGCTTTGCCCAGGCCGCAGCTGCAGGCACCCAGGACCACAGGGCAGGTGGCTTGTCCCTCTCCCGGGGCGCAGGCACAGGCACAGCCACTGGTGCCTGGAACCATGTGGTGTGAGGCTTGTCCCTCTCCTGGGCCACAGGTGCAGGCGCAGCCATTGGTGTCTGAACCGTGGGGTGGGAGGTTTGTCCATCTCCCAGGCCACAGCCTGACTGGTCCCCATTCTTCTCTTGAGAGCTCATTTGTGCCTAGCTGGTCCCCATCCCTCTCTTGCAAGCTCATTTGTGCCTGGCTGGTCCAGATTCCTCTCTCCCCAGTGTTGAGTGTCTGAGCAGTTATAACATGATGGCATGAGGGCATGACAATGTTAGGGCGTGATGATCATTTGCATATTAGCTCTTTATTATATAGGATAGAAACCTAAAGTCTACAAGCATTTAATAACTTCCATATATTTTGTAAAAATTAATTAAATCCATATTATTCTCTTGTTTTTCTCAAATTAACTAATACATACTTTGTCTACTAATAATTTTCTGTAACTTAAATGCTTAAGTACATGAAAAATACATTGGACAAACATCCTATATAATAAAAGGCTAATATGCAAATAGACCGAACGGCGGAACAACTGGAACAACAGAACAACTGGTCACTATGACATGTGCTTACCACCAGGGGGCATGTGTAGAACATGGCAGGCATTGGCCACAGCGGGATGGTGGAGCAGGTGAGTGGCAGTGGCAGACCAAGGCAGAGCACCAGTTGCTGTCATCAGGGTGAGCCTCTGGTGGTTACTGAAAACTTTTTGCTCCTGCACGCCATAGTCCTGCCTGGCACTTGCACCTGCTGCTGGCACCAGCCCCGCTTGCATGCACTGCTGGTGCCTGGCACCAGTCCTGACCACTTGGCGCCATCAGTGGGTGCGAGTGGCAGCTGCTGGCCCTAATCGCTCCTGAGGGCTTCTCCACCTCCCCCTGCTCCTGAGGGGCAATCCGGGCAGCAGCCACCGCTTGCACCCACTGACAGTGCTGGCCCCACTCGCACCCACTGCTGGCATTGGCCCCAATCACTCCATGCCATCAATGGGTGGGAGTGGGGCTGGCGCCGTCAGCGCATGGGAGTGGCAGCAGGAGCAGGGCTGCCAGCAGACAGGGAACCAGGGGCCATGGCAGGAGGGGCCGGGTGGGGGCATGGAGGATTGGCCAAGACTTGCCCCTGTGCCTATCACAGTCTCGTGGCCCACAGTTCCTTTCAAGGGCACGAATTTGTGCACTGGGCCTCTAGTCTACTATTAATGCCTAACTGGGATAGTTATCAAGTAAGAGAAATCCTTAAACCTAAAAAGAGCACATGTGTACAGAGTTTAACCCTGAGGCCAAAGCTGCCCTAATATTACCTACCAGTGCTCCAAGACCTAGAACTTTAATTTTATCAGTTCACACAGAGATCAAAAAGCCAAGAACCTGATTAGTAATGGATGCTGAATTAGAGATACTTTTCAAATAGCCAGGGAAGAAAAAAAATGACACTTTCTACTAGTTTGTGTAAACTAGTGGCAGGAAGAGGAGGAAGGGGAGGAAATCAGGAGCAAGAGCAGGAAGGAACAGGAGGAAGAGAAGAAGAGCACCTGCTAAGTACCTGTTGGTGTCGGTCTTTACATGTCAAACAATATGTTTTAGATAATGTTAAGCTATAAAAGGAGGCTAGACACAAAAATTTATTGCCTTAAATTTTTAAAAAGTATATTTCCACTAATAGTAATTTCATTTTTGCATAAAACAATAATGCTTTTATATATACATTAGAGGCCCAGTGCATGAATTCGTGCACCAGTGGGGTCCCTCAGCTGGCCTGTGGGATCGAGCTGAAACTGTCTCTCTGACATTTCCTGAGGGGGGGAGGGAGATTGGCCAGCCAGGGTGGGACCACAGGAGGGCTCAGTCCCGATAGGCTGGATCCCAGCAGCAAGCTAACCTAGCAGTTGGAGCATCTATCTTCTGGTGGTCAGTGCACGTCATAGTGACTGGTCGACCAGTCAACTGTCTGCCCCCTGGTGGTCAGTGCACATCATACCTAGTGGTTGAGCAACCTTAACATATCATTAGCATATTACATTTTGATTGGTTGAATGGCCAACCGGTCACTGGATACTTAGCATATTAGGCTTTTATTATATATGATATATATGCATATCAACACTAATAAAAGAGAAAAATGGTAATTGGCGTACAAGCTACCCTTTTCATTGGCTAATCAGGGCTATATGCAAATTAACTGCCAACTAAGATTGGCAGTTAACTGCCAACAAGATGGCGGTTAATTTGCATATGTAGGCACAATGCAGGGAGGCGAAAGGGAAAGCAGGAAGAAGCCCCCTGCCACTGACAGTGATCGGAAACCCAGGGGGGAGCTAAGAGCTGGGGGGCAGGGCAAAGGCGGCCCTGGGGCTGCCTTTGCCCTGCCCCCCAGCCATGATCGGAGAATCAGGTGCCTTTTCCGCCCTGGCCAGTGATAGCAGGAAGTAGGGGTGGAGCCAGCGATGGGAGCTGGGCACGGTCGAAGCTGGCAGTCCCAGGAGCTAGGGGTCCCTTGCCTGGGCCTAAAGCGAAGTCCACGATCGTGGGGCCGCTGCAGCTGCAGGTCCCCGCTGTCCGGGCCGGACGCCTAGGCCAGAGGCGTCAGGCCTGGGCAAGGGGCCGATCCTGCGATTGGAGGGTGATGGGGGTCAACGCCTGAGGGCTCCCAGTATGTGAGAGGGGGCAGGCTGGGCTGAGGGACACTCCCCCCACACACACACCCAGTGCACGAATTTCGTGCACCGGGCCCCTAGTCTATATTATAAAAACCCAGTGGCCCTAATGCCATAACAACCAAAGACCAGCACGGGTGGGCAGGGCTGTGAGCACAGCAAGGCAGCACAGGTGGGTGGGGCTGAGCAATTTCGCACGCTGGGCTTCTAATATATATATTGAGATGGGAATGAGACTTGAAAAAGGAGAATTTTTCTTTTACTGGGTTATGGACAGTGACATCTGACAAAAGAGAGGCAATAATTCAAAGGAAAAATAAGTTGGACTGATTTTCTCAAAGGCAGTGGATTCCAGGAAATTCTTGGAGGGAAGTAACCTTCTGAAAGTTTCTAATACATAACCCATAATAAGAATAAGAATAAGAATACATAATAAGAACATTTAAAATCAGGCATACTAGGTGATTACAGGGGAAAAAAAAAAAAGAGGATGACCAATTAGAGATAATAATACCAGGAAAATGTATGTGCAACATTTCCAGCATTATTGTATCAGTTACAAGGTGACATCGTACTGTGAGATGGTGATAATAGTTATTCATTTTGCTTCTAGAGATCCCACCTAGAGTATGTTAGAGGATTACTGGAAGTAAAAAAAAACACTAAATAAAAAACAAAGGACAAAAATAGGTTAAACCCAATCCAAGACTGGTAGTGTAGGAAAGTAAAATTGCTTAGTTAAAAAAGGAGGTGCAGGAGGAGGAGGAGGAGGAGGAGGAGGAGGAGGAGGAAGAGCTTTTCTGGACCAGAAAACAGTGGGAAAAGAGGAGTAATAAAGGGGCTGCAATTAAACCCAACAAAAAAAGGTAGAACCAAAATTTAACCAACTTAAAAAAAGAAAAAAGATAGAGATTAATAAAACTCAGTTATGTCTACTACAAGGACAAGGAAAATGAATGGAAATAGAATACAGGAGGTGTGTTCACAACCACAAAAAAGTACATGGCAGAAAGGAATCTTTCTACTGTTTCCAAAGGGTAGGGGTAATCAAAACTGGTAGAAATGCCAAGTTTCAAGGAAGAGCATCTGGTAGAAGTGCTGATTCCCACTAGGTCTTTGGTTCTGTAGGCAGAGGCATCCACAGTAGCTTCATTTTAAAAATGCACTAAGAATAAGTCTAGTGCTAAATCAAACGCAGATTCCCCGGGAGGACTTTCCTATGATGCACATATTATATACCTAAAACCTCCACTCCATAAAACAAGGGAGCGGATACTGTAGCACAGAGTTAAAAAATGCATTGGGTCTCTGAGGAAGGAGAAAAACAGAAGCAAACACAGGATTTGAGACATGTAATAAAAAACTCGCTGAATGGAATGTTGGTTGCTATAGACACAATTTACTCTCTCTGCATAGTGGAGCAAAAAAAGAAAATGTCACCTGACAGAATTCACACACAATTTATCACTGAAGTGCCTGAAACAACAAAGTCAAATAGAAATGGAAATTGAGAATTTCTAAATATGTAAAGTGGAGAATCAGACTCGACTTGACCATTGCACATTTCTAAAATTTTTAAGAAACCATAAATATAGCAAATAGCAAAATTTGTTATGGACAGGGGATTTTTAAAACTCCTTTATAATTAAGTGAACTGCCACCCTTAGCTTACTGATCTTAGACATTTCCAATAAGGTTAAATTTTCTAGGTTACAAACTGGCTCAAACTGTCATAGGCTCTGAAGGCTAAAGCAAACATTTTCCCAACTCTCAGGAGTTTCTATCTATTGCTTTTGCCAGATTTCATTGAGTCTCTGCTACCAACTTTTAAAAAGTAGGGTGTTTCTGTGTTGGCCTATGCCCTGGTTCTGAAAACATCAGCTTGTTTAAAACAACGGTTCTAGTAATTCTTCCTTGAGTTTTCTGAATATCATAGGTGTAGGTGATAACTTGGACATTTTTGATTTGGAATCAAAAGCATGGGCCTGTTGCCCAACGGATGTGGTTCAGTGGTTGAGCAGAGACCTATGAACTAGGAGGTCACAGTTCCATTACTGCAGGACACAGGCCCAGGTTGCAGGCTCGATCCCCAGCAGGGGGCTGCAGGAGGCAGCCAATCAATGATTCTCTCTCATCACTGATGTTTCTATCTCCCTCTCCCTCTCCAAAATCAATATATATATATATATATATATATATATATATATATATATATATATATATATATATATTAAAGCATGGGGCTGACTCTCTTAGGCCTAACATAACTCCGAGTGTGAGTTTCCTTTGGAGGCATTCAAGGTGGGGATGGCTACCGGAAAGATATCCCACCATGGGTGAAAGTTCCTGAGGACTTGAGAGATCCTGAGGTGTTCCAGGTCCAGAAGGGGTTGCTGGAAGCCATGTTTGGCCCCTGAGGATCTGGAATCCTATACATCGAGGAAGTGAGCAAAGCCATGCTCGAGCTGAAGGTTCTAGAATCCTCGAACCTCACCGAGGTTGTGGCTTATGGCAATTACCTGTACTAACTCCGAACCAAGTGGATGCTCCAGTCCATGGCCAAGAGGCAGGAGCGAGGGATACTCAAACTTGAGGACGCCATGAAAGCCTTCGAGCTAGGCCCTTCAATGAAGTGAAGCCAGTTTGCAACCAGCATACCTGGGACCGGGATGTGGACAGTAAACTGTGGCCAGATCTGGAGTGGGCCTGTCCAGCATAACAAGGGAAAACAGCTGGTTGTGGATTTTTACATTTGCCTCTTGAGTCCTGATGTAATTTTTTCCCAAGGTTGCTAATTAAAGAATATAATGTTAAGTAAACAGTAAAAAAAAAAAAAGCATGGGGCTGTTGAGAGTCTTGGTAGCAAAGAAATTCAACTTTGAGGTTTTATTTATTTATTTATTTATTTACTTAATCCTCACCCAAGGACACTATTTCCATTGAGATTTATTTATTTTTAATCTTTATTGATGAGAGTGTTACAGATGTCCCCCCTTTCTCCCCCATTGCCACCCTCCACCCAGTTTCTTCCTGCCCCAGATCTTCACCACCCTATTGTCTGTGTCCATAGGTAATGCATATAAGACCTTTGGTTAATCTCTTCCCCCTCCCTTCTCCCTCCCTCTGAGATTGGTCGGTCTGTTCCATGTTTCCATGCCTCTAGTTCTATTTTATTCACCAGTTTATTTTGTTCATTAGATTTCTTGCTTGTTTATTTTGATTTTGGATTCAATTGTTGATAGATGTGTATTTATTGCCATTTTATTGTTCATATTTTTTATCTTTTCTTTTTCTTCTTCTTCTCCTTTTTCTTCTTCCTCTTCTAAAGACTACCCTTCAACATTCCACCCTTCCTACCAGTCTCAATGTACTTTCTTTACTTCTCTAGTTGTAGGACTTCCATTCAACCAGATTTCAGCTGGTTCTGAATGATGGTTGTTCTGTATTTTAGTTATAATTTTGATGTGGTTCTGGGAGGCAGCCACCATCTTGGTTCTCCCTCCATTAATTTTTAGAGAGAGTGGTGGGGGAGAGAGAGAGAAAAAAACATTAATGTGAGAGACAGCAATTGATTGCCTCTTTCAAGAGCTGCAGTCAAGGCTGGGGATTGAGCCTGCAAACAAGGTACATGCCTCGATCAGGAATCAAACCTGAGACCCTTGGTCCACGGGCTGGCACTCTAACCACTGATCAAACCAGACAGGGAAACTTTGAGGTTTTAAATAACCTGACTCATAATCCTAGTAGAAAATTCAGGCTGCAGCAACTGAGGAAACAAGGCTGATAGCTGATTGAGGATTAAAATATTTGAACTTAACTCCCACTTATTGTACCAGGAAAGAAAGACATAGTGGTTGGACTTAAATTTACTTATGGGAATTTGATAACAGGGGAATGATCTCATCTCTTGTTTGCATGCAGTAGGAAAAGTACTGATAAACATAAGGAAAAAGTCTTATTTGAAGAATATCAGGAATGCATGGAATTACGGTAACAGGAGTCTGAAAACTGGGCAGAAATAAAGGTAATCCCTGAGGGACATTTCCATTCTGTACTTCTGACCTCCCAACAATGATTGTAACCCCAGCTAGACCCAATGTCTCTCCCAAAAGTTTTATATTTATCATATCATATCATATCATATCATATCATATCATATCATATTAGAGGCCCGATGCACAAAATTCATGCAAGGGGCTCAACCCTCCCAGCTGCAGCAGCTGCCTTGGCCCTTGCAGCCCTGGCTTCATCCGGAAGGTCGTCCGGAAGGCCTTTTGGATGTCTGGTCTAATTAGCATATTACACTTTTATTATTATGGATTATATTATATTTATTATATCATATCATGTTATATTAATTATATTAGTATTATAAAATATTGTTTTACATTATATCTAGAAAAATTGTTTCCAGACATTGGGATTTTTTACATTTTACTTTACTACAGCTGGGTTTCTAAAGATCATAAAGTTGGATATCTATTTGACTTGCATACATAAAATGAAATCCAGATGGAGAAAAAATTTACAAGCAAAACCAACTTAAAATAAATAAATAATGGATCACTATGTATAAATTCTAAAAGTAGGGAATACTTTCCTTATAATCACAGAATGTCAAGTATCTGTAAAAATAAAAGTGAATATGTAAGCATAAAAACATTTTAACATATCTTGGCCAGACATACAATTACTGAAAAAAAATTGGTCATTGATTTAGGGAAGAATTGCAATCTGATTAACATCTATACTAATGATAAATTCCTTACAAATGCTCAAACACAATCTCTATACTTAGAGAGCAATTTACATTATTTTAAATAATTAAGTTTGGGGTATTTTTAAAAGAAAATTAACTAGAAAATTTCCATATCCCACAAATGAGATGTTGCAACATCCTATATAATAAAAGCTTAATATGCTAAGTATCCAGTCAACCAGTTGGCCATCCAACCAATCAAAGCATAATATGCTAATGATATGCTAAGGCCGCTCAACAGCTCGCTATGATGTGCACTGACCACCAGGGGGCAGATAGCCAACCGGTCGACCAGTAGCTATGACATGCACTGACAACCAGGGGGCAGATGTTCTGACTTGTAGGTTAGCTTGCTGCTGAAGCTTGGCCAATCAGGACTGAGCGAGACGGGCTGGACATGCGCTGGAGCCCTCCTGCAGTCCCTCCCTGGATGGCCAACCTCCCGCATCCTTCCCGGCCCCAATTGTGCACCAGTGGGGCCCATCAGCCTGGCCTGTGCCCTCTCACAATCTGAGACCCCTTGGGAGATGTTGGGGAGCCAATTTTGGCCCGATCCCACAGGCCAGGCCAAGGGACCCCACTTGTGCATGAATTCGTACACCTGCTCTCTAGTAAGATATAATGATACTTAATTTCACTAAGTACTGCTACTAAATATATGCTCCTGAATATCTGGGTGATTTTGACAATAATAGCAGTGCAAAAAAATGCCACTTCTTCACATTTAAATAAATCCCTTTGGAGATAACTTTCTAATATGTTTCTATGTAGTAGATACGTTGTGTGACAATTTATTGTTTTAATTTGTATTTCTCTAATTACAAATGTAACTGACCATTTCTTTCTGCATTTATTAACTCTTCAATTTTTTTATTATGTAATTTGTTTATCCATAAAATTTGCTTATTATTCTTTTGCTTTTTCTTTCTTATTGATTTACAGACAACCCTTGCTTTTTAATTTTTTTAATATATATTTTTTATTGATTTCAGAGAGGAAGGGAGAGGGAGAGAGGGATAGAAACATCAATGATGAGAAAGAATCATTGAGTGGCTGCCTTCTGCAGGACCCACACTGGGAGAGCCTGCAACCCGGGCATGTGCCCTGACAAGGAATCAAACCATAACTCCTGGTTCATATGTCAATGTTCAACCACTGAGCCACGTTGACCAGGCAGCTTTTTTAGATATAATCTTGTGTCATGTTTAACTGTTGCAACTATCTTACTCAGTTATTCAATGATTATTTTTGACAAGTGTATCTTCTGAAGTAAAAACCTAATTTTGATATTTTTTAAATCTTCCTCTTTTTCTTTCCTTTTCTACATTATACTTTTGCTTTCCAAGTACTTGTTAAATGTGTTTTCCCATTCCAAGTTTACACACTGCCATTCTATATTTTTTCTATTTACTGTATATTTCACATTTAATCATTTTATCTAAATTTGGTATTTATTTATGTTGTGATTTTCAACATGAACCTTTATTACTTTATAAAGAAATAATTACTTAACAATTGTGAATTTAAAAATATTCAAACTTATCTATGTCCTATCTTTTGTTCTTTCAACAATCTAGAATCATCAAACTTTCCTTTATAACTACATATTAGGAGGCAAGGAGTTCTAGTAATATGACTTGCAAAAAATATATATTTATTATATTTATTCACATATTTTAAACATAATTCATTTTTATTTATTTAAGACAGGCAAAAAAAAAATGTATTCCCTTAAACTGTTTTTTACATTTTTATCTTGTACTTAATATTAAAGACATCAATGAAAAAAATCAGAATTACTCACCAATTCAAGACTTGCTTGGTCACATGGAGCACACTGTTTCTATGGTCCTTAGTTTGATATTTTTCTACTTGTTATTATAAGTAGTATTCAACTTATATGATACCACCCACATCTTAAAATTATTTCTAAAGGTTATTTCTAGTCAATGCAGTATTTGTGAGAAAGCACTAATGAGTCACTGTTTGTGTGTTTTCTATCCATCATTAATGGATAAATTAACTTTTTGAATAAATTAACTTTTGTTATAAATATAAGAGTAAAATTGTGATATTCAGAAACAATGCATATGTGGCTAAATTGGAATTAACATGCATTTTTGAATTTTGAGACTAAAGGAAATAAAATAATCACAACTCACCTCTATCTGTTTACAATTTATATAACATTCCTTAAACTTTACTGTGTATATCATTTTCTCCTCACAAGAACTCTGGGGGAAGATATGTTTATTATCTGCATTTTACAACTTGCCAGTTTTATAAAAGTTATATTATTTATTTGCAATTACAGTGTTCTCACTGCCAGGATTAAAACCTCAGTCAACAGATTTTATGTCATGTTGGAAAAGGTCAGGCAAAGGTAAAAGTAACACTCATGTGAGACTTATAAATAGTACAGGTAGGAATAGACAATGTAGGTAAATGAGCACTTTGGGTGCCAAGCGAGGAGAAGGGGCTAAAAAATTGGTCCTGATCTGTCCAGGGAGGAAATAAATGATATTTTTTTAATTAAATCTTTATTGTTCATATTATTACATTTGTTCCTTTTTTTTCCCCCCCATAACTCCCCTCCTCCCAGTTCCCGCCCTACCCTCCGCCCTCACTCCCCACCCACTGTCCTCATCCATAGGTGCACGATTTTTGTCCAGTCTCTTCCCACAGAAATAAATGATATTTGATACAGCACTTTACCATTAATCAGAAAACTTTGGTTTATGAACTGTCTTTCACTGTTCCCATGACTACATGGCATTTAATTTGCCTTGGTAATAGTGTCCATATCTAAAAAAATCCAGGGTTTGATCAGTATAATCCTCTAAATCAATCACCACTTCATGACTTCCTTTTAGAATAGGATATGTTTTATTATGAAGACCATTTCCCAGAATGCAGGCATTATATCTATTCTTCTGTAGTGTGAGAGTGATCTAAGATACACAGTAAAATTTAAGGAATGTGAGAAATCCCTTAAAATATCTATCCCCTTCACAGATCTTAATATCTATGCATTAGTTGTTTATATCATTTCAGACATTAAACTATCTACCAACATACAACTATTTTCAGCAAATGAGACTACCTTGTGCCATTGCTACCCATAAACACGTTTGGTTAGAATAAACTATTCTTGTTCATCAGACATTGGTTTAGTTAGTTCAAATAAGTTCCAGAAGCTGAAGAGCAGCGAACACCCAGTGAAGCTAAAGGGTACAGAATGCAGAATGCTCAGCGTCAAACATTTTCTAATATTCAGTGGGTCTCCCTTCATAAAATACCTTTGAAGCCATAGGAACCAGAAACTTTCCTTTTCTGACCCATGAATCTTAAAACATTTGATACTCGTGGGTGATATTTTCTCACTCCTGAGCCCACAGAAGTTTGGTTCTGCCCAATACTTTCCACAAAAACTGTTCTCGCTGTGATACCAGATGATTCTTTTACTCTGTTGAAGTGGACATTATTTCAGTGATTTCTTATTTGTTCTCTTTATATGTTGTTATTTTTTCTCTTTACATATACATTTACTCACTACTCTTTCATCCTATTTTATTTTATTTTTTACTACTGGTTCCCTTAGCTTATGTGATTTACCTGTATTATTACTCTGTCTCAACCACTAGTGTGACTTCCTTTTTCTCTTTTCATCTTGTATTTTCATCTTTTTAGGTGTGTTTTCCCAGGCCTTCTATGCTTCTGACTTCCAACAATTATTTTAAGTTCAACCAGACTCTTATAAAAATATATATTTCACCCAGCCAGCATGGCTCAGTGGTTGAGCCCTAACCTATGAACCAGGAGGTGATGGTTCAATTCCCAGTCAGGGAATATGCCCAGGTTGGGGTCTGCAGCCTGGAATATCTTTTGGGAATGATGGAAATATTCCCTAATTAGATAGTTGTGACAATGTACAATACTATAAGTATACCTAAGCCACTGAATTACACACTTTAAAATGATTAAAGTGGTGAACTTTATTTTGTTAGTTTTACTTAAAAAACAAGCATCTATAACATTTCATCTAAAACAACATATATATGTAGCTGAATAATATGCTAAGGACAGAAGAGTCTTGAGACTGTGGCTCCTAGAGTTAGGAAGCACAACAACAAAGTTTTATTAAAAGCTGCGGGGGGTGACCCATACTGTGTAGAGGTAGAAGTTTGAAAACACTGTTGTCTACAGTAACATGCAAAATAAAGTGTTTGTATAATGAACTTGTCATTGTGGCTGGATATTTTCAGAGATATTTAGATATATTAGTACCATCAACCTTGAGGTGATAATTGGCTTTTTCTAGCTGTCTAAGGTAAGATATGAGAAAAGATGCATAAAATAAGAAGAAATTTTAAAGGTTTAAGGAGAATTTAGAAATATTAAGGATACTAACAATTCTTTCCAGTCAACAAAATTTTTTTAAAAAATAAGTGTGTTAAAAAATAAAATAAAATAAGTGTATTTAAGAAAATGTTGAAGCTCGGAGTGCTGCCAGTAAAAATAATAATAATCCCAGTTTCAAGATATCCTATTACCACCATAACTGGTTTGGCTCAGTGGATAGAGCATCGGCCTGCGGACTGAAAGGTCCCAGGTTCAATTCCGGTCAAGGGCATGTACCTTAGTTGCGGACACATCCCCAGTAGGGGGTGTGCAGGAGGCAGCTGATCAATGTTTCTAACTCTCTATCTCACTCCCTTCCTCTCTGTAAAAAAATCAATAAAACATATTTTTTTAAAAAGATATCCTATTACCTTTTTTAAATATAATACCTCATAAAAATGAAAGGTATTGATTCATAGACCATTTCTGGAAAAAAAAAAATTCAGAATCTTAGCACATGCCTCTTAAGAAGCTTCTTGTTTCAATCTTCTTGTTAGACATGAAGTCTTCTAGGAATCCTGAGTGGTTTCCCCACATATAAACCTGACTTTTAGCTTTAATATAGAAGGAATGGTGCTAGAAAGTTATGTGGGTAAGCTTTTGTTTAACTGAGTATGCAATAATTAGATACGCACAAAACTCACCCAGTTTTCAAACAAATTATACTTGCTAAAAACAGAGCAATTAAGTTTTAGAGATCTACTATACAACAATACAATATTGTGTACTGAAAAATTAGTACCTGGCCAGTGTGGCTCACTGATTGAGCATCAACCTGTGAACCAGGAGGTCACAGTTAGATTCCCCCAGGTTGCAGATTTGGTCCCCAGTAATAAGCATGCAGGAGGGAGCCAATCAATGATTCTCTCTCATCATTGATGTTTCGATCCCTCTCTCTCTCACTTTCTCTCTCTCTCTCTCCCTTTCCCTCTCTGATAGCAATAGAAACTTAAAAATAAAAATTGGGGCTCTAGGTGGTTTTGCTTAGTGGATAGAGCATTGGCCTGTGGACCAGAAGGTCCCGGGTTTGATTCCAGTCAAGGGTACATACCTGTACCTCTGTTGCAGGCTCTTCCCCAGCCCAGGCCCTGATCAGGGTAGTGCAGGAGGCAACCAATCTATGTGTTTCTCTCACATCGATGTTTCTCTGTCTTTCCCTCTCTCTTTCACCCTCCCTAAAAAATAAAAAAATCAATGGAAAAATATCCTCGGGCAAAGATTAACAAAGCAAACAAACAAACAAAAAATTTGGTAAGAAGATATATTAATTAATAATAATTAATTTTTTAAAATAATGAAATGAAACGGGGCCTCTCAGTTCTCAACTTAGCCCAATCAGTCAGCAGGCTGTTAAAACTACTCAAAGGCTAACAGCATTCTCAGGGAAAAGGAAGACTGGTTCAGAGGGCAGAGCAGAGACTTGAGGAAAACCACCTTTAGGAAGCATGAGTATTGCTGAAATATGGTTGGGTGAATATCAATGGCTATGAAACACTGTCTCCCCCACCTGAAACCCTTCAAGTACAGGTATATGCTGCAGTTATCCTGTTTTGTTTTGTTCTTCTTAACATTATGTGTTGAATACTTTTAAGTTCACAAGTCTTTGAGTCCAAGTGATGTACCAGAGATGCTGAACACAATGAGGCAATCTATAACTGATTTAAATGATATATCTTGAACTTTTAGATAATGACATAATTAGAAGAAAGAGAGGAGTGGGTGCATTATTTCCTATGGAAATGAATTACTGTGACAAGAGAATGGACATTGGTACCTGGCTCTTAAAAATAATAGCCCCCAAATTCCTTCCTTTTCCATACAAACCCCTGTATCTAAGGTTGTCCTGTGACAATTTAATGAAGAGATGGTGACAAAAGCGATATTCACAGATTTAAGATCTCAGGCCTTAAAATGATAGGAAGAATCTGCTTATTTTCACCTGGAAACTTGATCTTGAGATACCCATCTTGGAACCAAACCACCTGGAGAAGGAGTGTAGAGGGAAACAGGCAGCCTGGTCAGCAGTGCCGGAGAGCTCTGAGAGGACCACCAGCAGCAACCTCTAGGCCTGTGAGTTAACCACCTTGCACATAGCAATTGCTGTAGGCAGGAGATTGCAGCCTCAACCATCATTGGAAGTGGTGTGGAAGACTCAGGTGAGCTGAGTTTATGCACAGATTATAAAACATAATGAAACAGTCTTTTTAATAAAGGCACCAATTTTGGGCCTTATGCAGCAGTACATCACTTATATATCAACAAGGGGGGGTCCCTCAGCCCGACCTGCACCCTCTCCAATCTGGGAGCCCTCAGGGGAGCCCTCTCTAATCCAGGAGTTTCTGTCTGTTTTTGCAATCATATGAGCGAATTGTCTGAGACTCCAACCCAGTTTGGTTTGTTGCTAACAGAATAATAGAGGCATTTTTTTTTCTTTGCTTCATTGGTGGAGATTTCCTGGAAGTTTTAGGATATCTTCCCTTTAATTTTTCCTAGACACTCTGATTTTACTTATGTCTCTCACCTTTGCTTTCCCTCCATCCACCACCACAACAGTAACTTGCTCCAGGCTCACTTTGCTCTAGTGCAGTGATGGCGAACCTTTTGAGCTCGGCGTGTCAGCATTTTGAAAAACCCTAACTTAACTCTGGTGCCGTGTCACATATAGAAATTTTTTGATATTTGCAACCATAGTAAAACAAAGACATATTTTTGATATTTATTTTATATATTTAAATACCATTTAACAAAGAAAAATCAACCAAAAAAATGAGTTCGCTTGTCACCTATGACACACGTGTCACAGGTTTGCCATCACTGCTCTAGTGTCTAGGAGATCCGTCTGCCACCAGAACTATGATTCCCAGCATTCCTGGTGCTCCCTGCACTCTGGGCTTCCACTTCCGGTCCTGGGGCTGCCATCAGAACTACTATTCCCAGAATTCCTGGTGCTCCCAGCACTGGGAGCGACCAAGGGAGCCATGTCCCCCCAAGGGAGTGACCGAGGGAGCGACTGAGAGAACCACGTCCCCACAAGCTGCTGGCTCTTCCGCTTCTGCTCTCTGCCCGGCCTGTGTATGCAAATTAACCCACCATCTTTGTTGGGTTAATTTGCATATTCATTCCTGATTGGTTGGTGAGCACAGTGAAGGAACGGTCAATTTACATGTTTCTCTTTTATTGTATAGGATAACTCAACAAACAACACGTTTGGCAAGGATGTGGAGAAAGGGGAATCCTTGTGCACTGTTGGTGGGAATGCAGATTGGTGCGGCCACTGTGGAAAGCAATATGGAGTTACCTCAAAAACTTAAAATTTGAACCTTCTTATGACCAAGCAATTCCACTTTTGGGAATTTATCTAGAGAAACCCAAAACAATAATTTGAATGAATATATCCACCCCTCTGTTCATTGCAGTGTTATTTATAATAGCCAAGATTTGGATGCAGCCCTAGTGTCCATCAGTGGATGAGTGGATGAAACAGGTATGGTATATTTATACAATGGAATACTACTTGGCCTTAAAAAGGAAGAAAATGTTACCCTTTGTGATAGCATGATTGGACCTGGAGAACATTAAGCTAATGAAATAAGCCAGTCAGAGAAAGACAAGTACCATATGATTTCACTCATATATGAATTTAATGAACAAACTGAACTAACAAGCAAAATAGAGACTTGTAGATAGAAAACAGGCATACAGCTCTGGTAGGAGGGGGGAGGCAGTTGGGGGTGTAACAGGGTATAGGATATTTTAAAACCTCACATGTAATTAACTAATTAACCAAGAATTAAAAATAAGAATATACTAACAAAACATATAGTCTAAAATATTAATAGTTTCATATTGAAGCATGTTAAAGGCAGCAGCAGTTCCAGTTTCCCTTTTTGCCAGGCTCGACGACAGGCATGTAGCAGATGCTGATGGTTGGCCAGGCCTGCAGCATCCTGTCCCCAGAAATAAAACCCACTAAGCGAAAGAAGAAGAAAAATGCCAGATGCTAACACACATGAAAGAGAGCATTGGAACCACTTGGCAGCTGAAATATGAAACTGCACATTGCCAGAATTCCTTAGTTCACCTCTTTGCACAACCTACACTAATAAAAGACAAACATGCAAATTGACCTTACCTTCGCTACACCTTAATCCGCGCCCACCAGTCAATCAGAGCAACTATATGCAAATTAACCCAACCAAGATGGAGGCCGGCAGCCATGAAGCTAAAGTGAGCAGGAGGCTTGGTTGCCCAATGATGGAGGAAGCCAAGCTGCCGCAGCCGGCTCTGAACTCCACTCAAAGTAATAAAGTTTCAATTATAGAAGGTAAATAAACCCCAGATACCTGCTTTCAGCTGGCTGTGGCCACGAAGCTGGAGTGAGCAGGAGCCGTCTCTGAGCTCCACTAAAAGCAACAAAGTTTCAATTATAGAGGGTAAATAAATCCCAGAATAAAAAAAGAAAAAGAAAGAAAAGGAGAGGCTGGGAGCTTCTGTCGCCGGGGGGCTTGGCCAGCATGAAAATGTCCCTCAGCCCCTCACCCAGACTGGCCAGGTACCCCAGTGGGGACCATCACCCTAAAGGGGGTGTGGCCAGTCTGAAAACAGCCATCAGCCCCTCACCCAGGCTGGCCAAACCTCTATGGGGTTAGGGTCCCCACTGGGGAGGGCTTGACCAGCCTACAAACAGCCATCAGCCCCTCACCCAGGCTGGCCAGGTACCCCAGTGGGGACCCCCACCCTGAAGGGGTGTGACCAGCTGCAAACAGCCATTAGCCCCTCACCCAGGCTGGCTAGGCACCCCAGCGGGACTCCTACCATGATCCAGGACACCCTTCAGAGCAAACCAGCCAGCCCCCACCCGTGCACCAGGCCTCTATCCTATATAGTAAAAGGGTAATATGCAAATTGACCCTAACAGCAGAAAGACTGGGAATGACTGGTCACTATGACACACACTGACCACCAGGGGGCAGACGCTCGATGCAGGAGCTGCCCCCCTGGTGGTCAGTGTGCTCCCACAGGGGGAGCTCTGCTCAGCCACAAGCCAGGCTGACAGCTGCCAGTACAGTGGTGGTGGCGGGAGCCTCTCCTGCCTCCTCAGCAGTGCTAAGGATGTTCGACTGCAGCTTAGGCCTGCTCCCCGCTGGCAAGTAGACATCCCCCCCCGAGGGCTCCCGCATTGCCAAAGGGATGTCTGACTGCCAGCTTAGGCCCAATCCCCCAGGGAGCGGGCCTAAGCCAGCAGGTGGTCATCCCCTGTGGGGTCCCAGACTGTGAGAGGGCACAGGCCGGGCTGAGGGACTCCCCCTGAGTACACAAATTTTTGTGCACCAGGCCTCTAGTATAATTATAAAATTGCATAGTATATAACTATTACAATTAGAACTGAATGTAAAATATTATCATACGAAAAGCATAAAGTTATTTAGAAAGTAAGATATAGACTGATGTAATTTATAAAATATTTAAAACAAACACTACACTGTTATAACTTTTTATAGATGTAAACACATTTAATGACCATAAACACACTTGTTGAGGGTTACTGTAAAATATATTATCAATATCTTTGGGGAAGATATAAGTCAAATAGAATTGAAGAGGAAAATACATTGGCTTGAGTGGCAGCTGAAATATTTAACTCCTAAAATATATTCTAAAGCAAATATGGCAATATAATAAAGTTTGGTGATATATTTCTGATCCATAGACAAAAAAAGTATACAAATAATTTATCTAACTTAGAAATGAAGTTATCTAACAGATATCTATTAAATTCTGATTTTTATTTATCTACAGCATTTAACAATTAAAAATATTCCAGATGTATATGGCTTTGTGTCAAGATCTGACTTTAAGAAAATATGAATTTTAAATCTTTACAATTAACTTATCAAGGATTTTATTTGACACAACTCTCACTGATAGTTTTTCAAATATTTTAAGGGCATGTCTTTATGCAATCTGTGCTCAAAGTGTTTTGTCCAAATGAAATTGTATCTCCCTGTGGAGAATCCCAAAGGAGGTATTTAAAAGTTCACAGATATAAATGGAAATGCCATTTTGGTTACTAAGTAGTAAGTAACACCTTTATAATTGTTATCATGTCTGAAGATTGCCTTTGAAATTCAGACAGAACACTGAACCTAGACAGTACCAAAGTGCTGATGCATTATTACCAGTTGTGCTAAATGCCAAAGGAGATCAATGAGTTTTGTGATCTGAACGGCCTCTCTGCAGTTTCTGTGTTTGGGCAATTTTTTTGTGACATTCAATATTATTTATTCTTTGCTGGTAGTAGACACACTCCCTTGTACACCTGAATAAAGTTCTGGTGTATATCATTACTTTGACTATTACTGAGACTACCATTGACTACCATTACATGGTTTTAAAAAATCACATTTCCAAAAATCAGAATTACATTATTACATAGCATGTTCCTTAACACTATTTTTATATCCCAGTACTTAGGACACAAACTGATGATTAAAAAAAAAAAAAAAAAAAAAAAAAAAACTACAACAACAACAATTTATATTTTTTTAAATTAAATCTTTATTGTTCAGATTATTACATTAGTTACTCTTTTTTTCCACCATAACTCCCCTCCTTATTTTTTATATTAACTATTTTATAAGCCCTTGAAAAGACACTGCCCCAGGAGGTGGAGAATAGGAATTTGAGTATCCATTCAATAGAAAGTTATTGAGCTCCCAAAATACGCCAGGTTGTAAGATGCTGTCATTAAGAAGTTGCGGTCTAGTGGAGCATACAACTAGGTAATAGGTGCATTACTATGCAGTTAGTGGAGCAGATAGCTAGGTAATGGATGGATTACTATATGGTGTAATAAGTACTTTGACAGCAATAAGAGAGGGGGTCAACGAGCAGTCACATGGAGAGGCACTCAAAGGAGGCTTTGGGAACTTGTGTCTGAAATCATAGGCGAAACAAAGCAAATGTTCTCTAAGTGGATATTTGAAGGATGTATCTGTGATACAAGTCTGAGCTGAGAGCTGTCTTCTAAGGAGGAATGTTCTAAGAGGATGACATAGGATATCCAAGGATAATAGATGCGACCGAGCAAAGCAGGGAAGCAGCATGCAGTGCAGCCTTAAACGCATGAAATTGTGTGAGTGATACTGATGGGAATGGAGAGCTAAAATAGGAACTGGGTTATCACAGGATCTCTATGAGGGAATTGGAAAGAAGTCATCAAATTTTAGAAATACAATCAACAAATTTTGGATCTACCAAATCTACTCCTATATAGGATGCCTTTCTTCTCATTTCCCAAGATGAATTATCCAAACATATTGCTAAAGCTAATACTTGATGGTTGCACCAGGCCTACAAATAATATCTTCCTCCCTATCTCTAACATAATAATTATTTTGCATTCAGGATAATCTCCACCAGTATACCGTTATGCTGATTTTATTGCATTCTTAAAAACAAAACTGAGCCGAAACCGGTTTGGCTCAGTGGATAGAGCGTCGGCCTGCGGACTGAGGGGTCCCGGGTTCGATTCCGGTCAAGGGCATGTGCCTGGGTTGCGGGCATATCCCCAGTGGGAGATGTGCAGGAGGCAGCTGATCGATGTTTCTCTCTCATCGATGTTTCTAACTATCTCTCTCCCTTCCTCTCTGTAAAAAATCAATAAAATATATTAAAAAAAAAAAAAACTCCTTCTCTTGTCAGCTACTAACCCATACCTTGCTAGCTCTTGTCAGATTATCTTCACTCAGCATGTTTATAACTTTAACAAGGAACATTGGATACCAGCCCTTGCCCTTGATCATGCCAAAAGAGGAGGTGATGGTTTCCAAATCATGCCTTCTGTAATTCCACAGTACAACACTTGACATCCAGCTCTGCTATTATATCTGTCCTACCTCAAAATGCAATGGTTGATGAGGAAATCTCACACCGGTTATAAATATTCTGTCTAAAGGTCTGGTATGTGTATTATGATGTCACATAATATTATTTGCTCAACTGTTGACGTTAGTCATTTTGTCACCCAATCTTTTAATTTATATCCCAAATGGTTCTCATGAAACTGAGACACATCAACTGTCTATTGGGCAGCTACATTTGTATGGACTATAGACCTAAAACCTCACTTTCCCAATACTATACCCATCTATATTTTTTTCTGCACCTCTAAAAATACCATTTTTTCTATGCCATCTAGCTCAATGAATGATAAATAATACATCCATCCACATGGGGTATCATTACTTACTCTAGTCAATATTTAATTAATTCATTTGGTCATTCAGAATATTTATTATCAACTTGCTTATTCCTAGGCAATGCTCTAGTCAGTGATGGCGAACCTTTGAGCTCGGCGTGTCAGCATTTTGAAAAACCCTAACTTAACTCTGGTGCCGTGTCACATATAGAAATTTTTTGATATTTGCAACCATAGTAAAACAAAGACTTATATTTTTGATATTTACTTTATATATTTAAATGCCATTTAACAAAGAAAAATCAACCAAAAAAATGAGTTCGCATGTCACCTCTGACATGCGTGTCATAGGTTCGCCATCACTGCTCTAGATGGTAACGCTGCAGAAGTGCAAAACAAAACAATAATAAAACAAACAAAAAAAAAAACAGAGATCTCTACCTTTAATAAACTCATATTTCAGTGAATGAGATGAACAATAAACATCTGGAAATGTCAATGGAAGTCCACTTATTTTCCAACAGGCAGCTCTCTGTTGCCACAAGTATATTAATAGCCCTCTATAGCCCATAAAATTTTTTCTTTGATATGTTTGCCATCATCCACTATTTTCCAAAAACATCAGTGGATACAAGGGGAAGCTTTTAAAATTGTCCTCTTGAGCTTTTCTTATTAGGCTTGCAGGTGGAAAGCACTCCTGCCTTCCACCAAGAAAGGGTTGAAGCTCAGGTCCAGAAGATGCCTCTTCCTAATTTCCACCGACTCCTCCATCGCTTCAATTCCTTCTAGAACCAGGAGGGATTGGGTTTCTTTTTCCTCCAAACCTGTTTTATGACACCTCTTTATTTATCACATCCAGGTTTTTAAATATGTCAGTTTAGAAAGTGACTACAATTTCCAACTTTTTAAAAATACATTATAACAGAGAGAGAATGTGTTAAATAAGAGACATGGATGTAATTACTACAGAGTGTATATAAAACACACTTAATGGATCCAACCACTCGGAAAGGCAGTATTTTAGAATTCATGTTGTATTCTGCCTTATTTATTGGTATTGCTATTTGCCTTTAGTGGCTTGGTGATACCATGCTCAATGGATTTATTTGATCTGTAATGTACAAATCACTCAAAAACAAACAACCCTGAAATGTTTATCCTAATCCTTTAAAATAAAAGGTTTTCACAAACCTTTTTCCTAAACTTTTAAAAAGAAAGAAAAGTATTATTTTTTTAATGGAGGGTAAGGTTAATAAAACAGATCCTAATATGTACATGCCTGATTTATAATTATGAACCTGGGAATATATCCAGGACAGGAAATAGGGAGCGGAAGGGCAGAGTGAGAACAAATGCCAAACACCTTCCTCCCTCACACCCCAAGAAGCCATACAAAGTATTTAAAATAAATCACTGTAAAGATAAAACATTTCCATAAGCTATATCATCTAGAAAACATTAGGAAAATATATCATCTTTTCATAGTGTTATATATATATATGCACACATCAACTCTATAGATCAATATTTCTGAAAGCATTGCATATATGAGAGTGCTTTTTATATTTAACTAGAGGCCCAGCGCATGCAATTCTTGCACAGGTAGGGTCCCTAGGCCTGGCTGGTGATCAGAGCCAATCAGGGCCTCCCTTCCCCAGCTGCCAGCTGCTGGTGGGAGCCTTCCTTCATTCCGTACCACCCCTTGGTGATCAGCACACATCATAGCAAGCCATCAAACTCCCGGTCTCCCTGTCCAACTCCTGAGGGGACACTTTGCATATTAGCCTTTTATATATAGAGACAATATTGAATATAATCAAGAGTACTTACAAAGTATTTTTATAACTTATTAAAAATTATACACATGTGCATAAACACATATCATATATTTAATGTCTCAAAATAAGTTAACATAAATCAATTATTAGAAAATAGAAGGAATTTTATAAATATGAGTTTAGATACAATTTGTGAAAGAACCCACAATTTCTAAAATTCCTTGTCTCTCCCCAGCTATTGATTTTCATATGTATCAGGGTTCAAATACAAGATGGACAGAACTAAGAGGAAATAGAAAATTAACATTTCCTTTTTTTAAAAAAAGTACAAATCTCACAAACCATTTTAAAATAGGAGATAACATCTAGATCATTTTCTGGATCCAAATTTTTAAATATATAAATAACTAATCATAAGATAGTTTGTTGAATTTGCATTAAATTGTTCAAGCCAGTAGGGTGCACGCTTTTTGCATTCTAGAAATATCCAAATATAAATTTCAGTAATGAAAATATACTACATTGATCATTTAATCTTATATAAAATATAGGCTATTTTTAGCTCTAAGAAATGCATCCAGCTCAGCACACAGATACACATACACCAAATATATACACAGTATTTCCTGACTATATCCTTTGCTCACTAGAGAATTGCCATTTTAATTCTTAGCATTATTTATAGTAGAGGAAGTTTATTTTCCCTATTACTTTTTATCTCATTTATATTTATGATTACTTTTTTCAGATAAAGTCTTATAGAAAAATAAAATAGTCATCTATCTACATAGAGCAGCTTGAGGGCTATTTGGGAGTTTTGTTATCCAATTTATTCTGTTATTCAAGTTGATTCTGCTGATCTGAATAACTAGGTCGATTCTTCATTTCCTCTACTGACTTATATAAAACATGCCCACAGGTTCATTTATAGTACAATTCGAGGAGATCCTAAATATCTCCAAAAAAATGTCTTACATTCTGCCTTTAGGTTATATATGTTTCAACTCCACTCCAAGGTGAAATAATTTATGAACTCTCTCCAATAAAACTAGGATTTCTGGGAGCAAGTATAGCTGGAAGAGGAGACTAGAGAGACTAGTCTAAACACTGAATATTGCCTTAGGACAGTGGTTCTCAACCTTCCTAATGCCACAACCCTTTCATACAGTTCCTCATGTTGTGGTGACCCCCAACCATAAAATTATTTTCGTTGCTACTTCATAACTGTAATTTTGCTACTGTTATGAATCGGAATGTAAATATCTGATATGCAGGATGTATTTTCATTGTTACAAATTGAACATAATTAAAGCATAGTGATTAATCACAAAAACAATATGTAATTATATATGTGTTTTCCAATGGTCTTAGGCAATCCCTGTGAAAAGGGTTGTTCGACCCCCAAAGGGGTCGCAACCCATAGGTTGAGGACCGCTGCCTTAGGAGAACATGTCAGAAATGATCATAAAATAGGGAACTCTCAGTAGTGACAGAGTTACTGATAAAGAAAGTAGAGGGAAGGAAAAGTAAGACAAGATAAGATAAAAAGAAAATTTGGAGTTTCCCATGTGTAGCCCCATTAACTTTAGGCTTTACCTTTTAAGGAATTAGGTTTTTTAGGTTTTCATTTTTTTTGTTTATTTTGTTTTGTTAATCCTCACCCCAGGATATTTTCTTATTGATTTTTTTTTAATTGATTCAGAGAGGAAGGGAGAGGGAGAGAAACAACAATGATAGAAGAGAATCATTGATTCTCTGCATGCCCCACACTAGGGATTGAGCCTGCAACCCACGCCTGTGCGCTGAACAGGAATTAAACCATGACCTCCTAGTTCATAGGTCGATGATCAACCACTGAACCTTGCCAACCAGGTTAGGTTTTCATTTTTTAATTATTTTATTTTAAATATATATAATTTAGTAAAATTAAGTTTTAAGACATAATTTTTAATATATAAATCTGTAACTTAAGCTGGTAAAGTAAGACAATGAAAGGTTATAATAATGTATATTCTTCCAGAATCATCCTTTCCTTACATATAGAATATCATTAATCTGTTATTTGTTACAAGGGGCCCCCCGCACGAATTCGTGCACCTTGAAAGGAACTGTGGGCCCGAGGCTGCAGTGGGCACAGGGAGAGTCTCGGCCCATCCTCCAGGCCCCTGCCTGGCCCCTCTCACCGCAGCCCTTGGTTCCCTCTCTGCCAGCAGCCCCACTCCCACCGCCACTGCTCCCATCATGCTGATGGCACCGGCCCCACTCGCACCCGCTGACAGCGTGGAGCAATTGGGGCTGGCGCCAGCAGCGGGTGCAAACAGGGCCGGCCCTGTCAGGAGATGCGAGTGGCGGCTGCTGCCCCAATTGCCCCTCAGGAGCAGGGGGAGGTGGAGAAGCCATCAGGGGCAATCCGGGCTGGCAGCCGCTACTCGCACCCACTGACAGCGCCAAGCGATCAGGACCCGCGCCGGCAGCGGGTGCGAGCAATGGCTCTGGTGCCAGCTGTGGGAGTGGCGGTGGCAGCAGGTGCGAGTGCTGGGTGGGACTGCGGCACACAGGAGCAAAGAATTTTCAGTAACCACCAGAGACTCGCCCCAATGACAGTGACTGGCATCCCGCCTTGGTCTGGCGTCCCCACTCACCTGCTCTACCATCCGGCTGTGCCCAATGCCCACCATGTTCCACGCTCTGCCGCCTGCTGCCAGTGCCCACCATGTTCCACACATGCCTCCTGGTGGTCAACGCACGTCATAGCGACCGGTTGTTCAGTTGTTTGGTTGTTCCGCCATTTGGTCTATTTGCATATTAGGGTTTTATATATATAGATTGCATTCCATCACTTCATGAGTCCTATAGCATCTTATCTCAACTGCAACAATTAATTTAGCAAGGTGTTTCAATAATTATTCCCTCTTCCACCATCAATCATAAACTACACCTTTTCTAGAACCTTATATCGCTGATATAAAATATTTTTTCAAGAAGATTATTTCTAAGTATTTATTTTTTTACTATTATTCAGCAAATATTTATTTAATGCTTAGTTTTTGTTTGTGGTATGTACTGGATATACAAAACTCAGCATGACCACTGATTTCTAATATCTCAAATGAATTATAACCAATTGTGAAGAAAACACTATAAATGATTTTACTTTTGACAATCTGCTTCCTAATAAAAAATATCATTGTTCATAGAGCAATGGCATCAATTTTCACATTTTCTGTTTTAAATTATTATGTTGAACTCTAACCAATTGTCATGGCTTATACTGCACTCATTTTTATATTCACTAACATGCTTTCAGGTACACATAATATAAACCTCTCTCAATTGAATTGTAAGAGTAAGGGGAGTATTTTCTCTAGCACTGCAAGAAGTTCCAAGGTAGGTGTTACCAGAGTTCTTAATTACTTAGTGATAGCATTAAAGGCTCAGTTTCCTTCCAGTTACTCTGTCACAAGTTTTCCTGATGTCTTGTTCTAAACAGTATTACTATGGTTTCAGGTTATTGTCCATGGGGGTGGAAAGAGGGTGGGGAGGAAAAATACTTTAGAAAGTGTTTGTGTGTTCTTAGCCTTGAAGAAAGCTTTTTAGAAGTCAGCCAATTCTGTTCTTCCTATACTACAGGTGGAAATTATGTCATAGTTTTATTCTTAAACCAATCCATGATGAGAGTAATGGGACTATCATACTTAGCTTAGATCAAAAGGATTTTATTTCATGGATTATGTTCCAGTTCCCTGGAGATTTATAGCTACATGGAGTCGAGTGGAATCTTAAAACAATACAAAACAAACAATAAATTATGGCTTGACTGAGGAGGATGAGGGGAAGGGTCTGTTTGGTGGTTTAGGCAGGCAGCAACAGTGTCTTATACAAGCTGACCTGTCACAGCTCCATCTGGCAGGTCTTACTAAACTGTCTTATAGTTTTAAAGTGCTGAGAAGGTCTATTTATTCTGCCAAAAATTACAGAAAAAGAGCTACTCGTTCTGTCACCAATAAAACTATTTTCTTAGAAACCAGCGCTCTCAATCATTAAAGCCTTTTTATAATTTTTAGTTTCAAAATATCTTCCCAAACCTCTTACAGCTGTAGAGAGAAAAAAAAAACCCACAGCCTTCCTTAACATGTAAAGATTGTATCATGAATTATTGCTATTTCTTAATCCCCTTTAATTTTATAAGTTAAAATTCTTATTCCTTCTTCATTGGCAAAGAAGTTAGAGTGATTGAGTATAATAATTCACCTAACAGCTTCACTTTCTCATCAAAATATTTTCCTTTTTTTTTTTTTTTTTTTTTTGCAAGGCAAGGGAATATTTACAGGGCAAATGTCCTTGCTAAATACATAAAAATGCAGTTAGTGTGATACAGCTAGTGAAAATCATATCTAAAACTGAATCCAAATTCTCTCATTAACTTCTATACTCTACCAGGATAACATTATACATAGAAATAAATATAACTTGAGGTACATACTAGTAAGATGATTAATTTCACCAAAATTACCTTGAATTAATTAGGAAATTTCTACAGTTAAGATACAGAAAGAGTAGGCTATAGGCAATCACAAGAGACCATCACTCCCATCCTGAAAACCAAACTATGTTTGATAAGTTACAAAAGCTTTGTTTATTTCTCAGTCAGAGAGCTGACAATAAAAAGGAAGCCTAAGAGAGCTCAGTGCTAGAAGAGAGAAGCCCCATATGGGAGGATAGACGGATGACTTCTCTTCACACTGGTAGAGCAATGACAGAATCAATAACTTGGGTGTAATAAGAAACCAGAGAACACATGGTTGAACTTTGATGTCTGCATGTATGTATGACAGACTTCCAAGGTTACCAGCCCAAGACCAAGTTCAACAATCAGGCAATATTTTCCTAGGGTTGGGGGCAATATGCCAAAAGATGGGGCTTAGGGTAGAAGAGCTGAGAGAAATCTTCCCTCAAACAGTTGTTTGCAGCTTCCCCAAGCTTGAGGCAAACATGCATGGAGTCAGGAAAGAAAACCTGAGAGAAATCCCACATGAGACTTGTACCTAAGGAAGAAGTGATCATATTCATTAATGTATATATTAAGTTATGCATTTGTTTTTCTTAATTTATATTAATAATCAGTTAGCAATTGTATACTACATGCAAGGCATTGTGCTACTGTTTTAAAAACATTATTTTATATAACTAGCAAAATAACTCCAAGAATTCATTGTAGAAACTGAGAATTAGAGTAATGAAATAACTTCCCCAAAACATGAACTAGTAAGCAATGGAATCATAATTTGAATCTATACAAGACCATAATATCTGTGTTTTGTCTGAATAATTCAGAGATACTGAATCCTCCAAAGTATTTATATTCTTATTAAGAACAAATTAATAATGAAGTATTGTATATTCATATATATGATGCAGATAAGTTGATTATATAAAAAATGAGTCCAGCTTTGAACAACTACTTCAAAAGTGAAACTAAAAGACGGAACGGACATCACACAGAACCACAGGAACGCTGGCTGAGTGGAAGTCCTACAACTAGGAGGAAAGAGAAACGCACACGGACACTCAGAGGAGGCGCAGTGCTGAAGTCAAATTCTGAGGTGCGGGTGCGCGGAGCGGGCTGGCGGCGGAGGGCACGGTTGGCGTTTTCAATCGGGAGGGAGTCGCAGACTCTGAGCTCCAGATACAGGCGAGTCTTTAGGGACCCAGACTCAAACGGGAGAAGCGGGACTGTCTGGCTTTGGTCAGAGCGAGTGCAGCTTTCTCTCTGAGCTTTGCAGCGGGTGCTGGGACTCAGAGAGGCAGAGCCCCTGGGGACAGGACTGAGAGCCGCCATAACTGCTCTCTCAGGCCCACCCTGTTGATCCTGTGCGACCTGCCCTGCCCAAGCCCTGCACAGAGGCATTTGCCGGATAGCCTCAGGCAAAGGCTAGATTAGCACCTCCCTAGAGGACAGAAGTTCTCTCACTGCTGACACAGCTGATTCTCATAGCCACTTGGCCTGGAGGTCAAACCCTCCCTGGGATTAGCTACAACAATCAAGATTTAACTATAAGACTGCGAACAAAGACCACTAGGGGGTGCACCAAGGAAGCATAACAAAATGCAGAGACAAAGAAACAGGACAAAATTGTCAAAGGAAGATATAGAGTTCAGAACCACACTTTTAAGGTCTCTCAAGAACTGTTTAGAAGCTGCCGATAAACTTAATGAGCTCTACAAGAAAACTAATGAGACCCTCGATGTTATGTTGGGGAACCAACTAGAAATTAAGCATACACGGACTGAAATAACGAATATTATACAGACGCCCGACAGCAGACCAGAGGAGCGCAAGAATCAAGTCAATGATTTGAAATGCGAGGAAGCAAAAAACATCCAACCAGAAAAGCAAAATGAAAAAAGAATCCAAAAATGCGAGGATAGTGTAAGGAGCCTCTGGGACAGCTTCAAGCGTACCAACATCAGAATTATAGGGGTGCCAGAAGATGAGAGAGAGCAAGATATTGAAAACCTATTTGAAGAAATAATGACAGAAAACTTCCCCCACCTGGTGAAAGAAATGGACTTACAGGTCCAAGAAGCGCGGAGAACCCCAAACAAAAGGAATCCAAAGAGGACCACACCAAGACACATCATCATTAAAATGCCAAGAGCAAAAGACAAAGAGAGAATCTTAAAAGCAGCAAGACAAAGAAACCCAGTTACCTACAAGGGAATACCCATACGACTGTCAGCTGATTTCTCAACAGAAACTTTGCAGGCCAGAAGGGAATGGCAAGAAATATTCAAAGTGATGAATACCAAGAACCTACAACCAAGATTACTTTATCCAGCAAAACTATCATTCAGAATTGAAGGTCAGATAAAGAGCTTCACAGATAAGGAAAAGATAAAGGAGTTCATCACCACCAAACCAGGATTATATGAAATGCTGAAAGGTATCCTTTAAGAAGAGGAAGAGGAAGAAAAAGGTAAAGATACAAATTATGAAAAACAAATATGCATCTATCAACAAGTGAATCTAAGAATCAAGTGAATAAATAATCTGATGAACAGAATGAACTGGTGATATAATAGAATCAGGGACAGAGAAAGGGAATGGACTGACTATTCTTGGGGGGGAAAGGGGTGTGGGAGATGTGGGAAGAGACTGGACAAAAATCGTGCACCTATGGATGAGGACAGTGGGTGGGGAGTGAGGGCGGAGGGTGGGGCGGGAACTGGGAGGAGGGGAGTTATGGGGGGGGAAAAAGAGGAACAAATGTAATAATCTGAACAATAAAGATTTAATTAAAAATAATAATAATAATAATAATAAATAAAAAAAATAAAAAATGAGTCCATATTTTAAAATCCTCTGCATCACTTATGTTCCTTGATCAGATTTATATTATATAACTGTAATAAATATTTACAGAGGTTTATTTTTTGAACATGTGATTATCACTTTGTTGAACTTGTAATATGGAATTATATGCCTCTAAATAAAATTAAATGCATCTTTATGCCCTTAGAGAAAGCATTTTTATTTCAATGTATTTTTATGGCAATAATGATAAAAATATTAGACTACGTGCTGGTAATGTAAAGGTACCACTATAACATGGACCTGTTTCAAAAATTTCACTCCTCAGGGTTGTTTGTTTGTTTGCTTGTTTGTTTTTCTTCCAATAGTAACAGATTACAATACCATCAGTAATAACTTATTTTAGGAAATGTTAGTAATCTAATCAATTTGCTTCAATAGAAATTAGAAAGACAATTAAACAGGGAGAACTGAAAGTACAGTTGATATAACAAGGACATAAAGGACCCAACTAAAATCTGCTATTTTTGCTTAAGTTATCATTTGCTCCTTGTACCTGTATAGTGTGTTACATAAAATTAATTAAATTAATTAAATTAATTACTCCACAATGTAAGCTGCAAATAATATTCATGTTAGTCAAGTTTAATCTTGGCTCAGAGAATTGTTTGAAATGCCTTAAGCTACAAAAGAAAAAAAGAAATTTATTAAAAGAAGTTAAGTAGAGGATGCAGCAGTATTTTATGGGACACAAGGGCAGGCAGTGCATGTAGACCTCCTGAGGGCTGAGAATTGAGATGTGGAAATCCATCCAGGATCAAAGTTTCCACATCATCAGCCTCGCCTCCTGTAGCCCATGACCTCTCATCTCTGCACCACTTTGTATGTCTGCTTCATTCTTCTCTCTGTAGACTGGCTTTCTCTACTACTCACCAGATGAACAGAGCTCTGCCATTTACATTACCTGGATTCCAGAAACAAATGGAGATTTACAAAATCATTGAATTGCAAGTGTAAGTTTCTGAGACTGTAACATAACTGAACTAATAAAGATGCAACACTTTACCAGGATCAATATATAAGATATCAGACTTTATAGCCATTAGTTGAGAAATAGAAAGTTCAAAGGAAACACTCTCATATTAGGTCCATACAATAGACTCTAATGTACCCAAACATTTTGGACATACATGGTTTCAGACACTGTGTTAGCAAAACTTTCATTGCTAAACAAACATTCAAAATCATTAGTCCTTAATTTTATGTGCAGTTATGTCTTTTCTACAGAAGAATTTGAGAAAAATAAGAAAATTGAAAAGATATCATATAAAAGGTAGGGGCTTTGATTCTCAAATGGCAAAGACATGACATGCTCAAAACAATAAATTTGGAATATTTCTTGGGTCTGTATTCTTCACTCCATAAGGGATAAATATTCTCTTATTTGGAGGAGACAAGTGGAGTAGAAGCAAAATAGAGAAAAGTCCTTGATATTGTCCTTTCATCCCCAAGACTGGCAACAGAGAGTCAGCTAAGAGATATGAGAAAATACCAAGTCAAGCAGTGAAATCCAATGCCTCCCTTTACAGATGTGAAAAGCCTCCCACAATCCACTTAGTCAAGAGAAATAGTGGAAACTGAAGTATTATATTCAGAACACCAAAAGAAACATGTAAATCTAAAGTTTGCAAAGGGTAAGAATGGTCATGTTCAAATGAACAAGAACAGTTGTCATCAGAATTTCCATTGGCAATATGTGCAAGACAATGAAATGGCATAAAGTAGAATTCTACACCACGTTTAACTCTCTTTTAAGTATAATGCCTATGACCATATCCTAAAAAAAATACTAGGAAATATGTTCAGGCTACAGAGAATATCTCAAGAAATTACAGATAAGCCCTGGCCGGTTTGGCTCAGTGCATAGAGCATCGGCCTGTGGACTCAAGGGTCGCAGGTTCGATTCCGGTCAAGGGCATGTGCCTTGGCTGCGGGCGCATCCCCAGTGGGGGGTGTGCAGAAAGCAGCTGATCGATGCTTCTCTCTCATCGATGTTTCTGACTTTCTATCCCTCTCCCTTCCTCTCTGTAAAAAATCAATAAAATATATTTTGGGAAAAAAAAAAAGAAAAAAGAAATTACAGATAAGATAAATTAAGTCACATCCAATAGCTTCAAGGGGACTAATGAATATCAATAGAAAATAATAACAATTAACTATCCAAATATACTTGTGAAGATTTAAAAAATTATAATTGTGTGTGATTTATGAATAAAAGAGAAATAAAAATAGAATTCTAAATATACATATAAGGTAGAAGATATAAAATACTTGAAGTGAAATTTTTCCTCATAGTTTAGGACACTATCTCATTTAGACATGGAAAATAAAAATAGATTTAAATCAAAATAAATAATTTATAAAAGATAAAATATAAAATGTACCTAATAAAATTCTAATAGAAAGTGAGGACATACCAAAAAATATGCGACCAGAAAGCAATTGAAGAGTAACCTAATGTTTTAAAGGGTTATAAGAATTTCTCAGCTACCTGCCCAAGCGCTGGAAGAACACTAATGAGAATATAAACAAATTCTGATGTTTCGTAGGTAGAAAGCAGGAGGGCATAAAATGAGAGCTGACAGATATCAGAAGGACTCAGAAAAAAATGCTATTTTTTTCAAAAGTAAAATCTAAATTTAAAGGACCCTAATATCAGATATACACTCTAAAAGCCAGAATGTGAAGAAAGTGACAACACTTAAAAATCAGCACTTGGTAATTCCTCAGGAAATCACTGTTTGTGGAAACTGTCAGTGATTAATATAATGCTTAAATGAATGTTTCACAAAAACTTTAAAATGTAAAGAGGAGTCTATCACCTCCCGAACCACAATTGGAATCTTCACTGTCCTAAAAATGGTCAAAGATATATTGTGTTTCCTAATGGGAAGCAATATGAACCTCAGAAGAGTATTTATGAAGTGTTCATATCAAATTTGTTAATAAAATCTCTAGAATTGACTTGAATTTTTAGCAAGTACAGAGAATAAACAAGTTAAACTACTTAATCAGACAACATGAAACATTCTAAAAGGCAATTTAACCGGTTTCTACATTATAAAAAAAAAAAAAAGAATTAGACTTACGACATCTAACATATAAGTGTCCTGTCTGGTGCTTGTTTAAATCCTTACTAGAATAAATCAAATCTAAATTTTTGTAGGAAATAAAAGAAATGTGATGACAGAGCAGCAGCATGGTTATATAGATGAAAATATCTATGACCTGAAAGACAAATCATTAAAGTATATTTGGGTAACATGTCTTGATCCATTAAAATTTGTTTAAAATTCTTTAGAGAAAAAAGGGACAAGTGAAGTAAATGAGGTAAAGTTCAAATAATATTTGAACATTTTTGTCATGAATATATGGGGTTTAATTTATATTTCTCCTACTTCTGCATTTGAGCATTGTTATAGAACATGACAAATAAATGAAAGGGAGGGGAAGCCTTGTGGCATATGGCCTAACTGGTTTACGAATGAAATATAGTAGCTTTGCCCTAACCAGTTTGGCTCAGTGGATAGACCGTCGGCCTACGGACTGAAGGGTCCCAGGTTCAATTCCGGTCAAGGGCATATACCTTAGTTGTGGGCACATCCCCAGTAGGGAGTGTGCAAGAGGCAGCTGATCGATGTTTCTCTCTCATCTCTGTTTCTAACTCTCTATCCCTCTCCCTTCCTCTCTGTAAAAAATCAATAAAATATATTTTTTTAAAAAAAGAAATATAGTAGCTTTAAGAACATTTCTCAGAAAAGAAAAGAAAAAATGGACAAAACTTTTATATCAGCAATGCATGGGTCAATAGAATAGAACAAACTAAAAAGTAGAATTAACAAGCTTGCAAAGATTTGATAACAAATGAAAGGATATGCAACCAACCAAATTGTACTGTCATTACTTAGAACACAAGTTGGCTCTTTGAAAGATAAAAATATATACATAACTTCAGTAATCTTGAGAAAACTATATAGCACACATGCACAAATACACGTATCAGTTTATAAAGCATAATTTAAATTTAAGATAATAGTGCATATACTTGTGTTTCAACACATTTGTGATTTTTATAATATACGGATTATTTTCTACTAAATTATAATTTACAATAATGAGGTCAAACAAAATGAAGACAGAATAGAAGTTAGACCTAAACATTTTTGAAAGGCAATACAAGTTAAAATCTTAAAATTTTCTATGTTCACATAACTTACATATAAAACTCATTAATTTGTTTTGTAAAGTTGGGTTAGTGTGGCTTCAAAATTAAACAAGAATCACATATTAGAAAAACTAAAAATGTCACAATAAAGAAGCAGAACATTTTTAAAAATACTGCATCATACATCATGTTTAAACAAGAATGATCCCAAAATGTCATGGTTATTTAATTTCATGAAATATTAATTCCAGTTTAAATATTGCAGATTGAGAACATGTTGGAATTTATTATACTTGAAAATAGTTCATAGAAAGGAAAAGATATACTAAAGTAAAATTATGCTGCAAATATAAAAGTTTAGAGATAGCTTCAATATAGGTCCATTAAGGAAATCCTCTAAGTACAAAAAAAACTGTTAAACACATTTGGGAGAGGGAAACCAAGCGACAGGCTTACCGGTGAGGATGACTCTTCCCAGGGGCAGCCTGCTGCGGGCTCCTGCGGGCTCAGCCTGCTCAGGCAGGGCTCACACCAAAGCCATAAATCCAGCTCCCCCTGACATGACCACAAATACATGTTCTGAAACATCCAAATTTTTAAAGTGACAAATTGATCGAAAATGAAATATGCTATTTTCACAAAGATGTATACATAAAGTTAAGAACATGGCATAAATGCCCTAATGGGTTTGGCTCAGTGGATAGAACGTCAGCCTGCGGACTCAAGGGTCCCAGGTTTGATTCCGGCCAAGGGCATGTACCTTGGTTGCAGGCATATCCCCAGTGGGGATGTGCAGGAGGCAGCTGATCCATGTTTCTCTCTCATCAATGTTTCTAACTCTTTATCCCTCTCCCTTCCTCTCTGTAAAAAATCAATAAAATATATATATATATTTTAAAAAAGAACATGGCATAAAACTTCAAGAAATTAAAAGCATAAATTAAAATGCAGAGGACCAGCAGTTACATCCAAGGCTCTAACGAAGAGTTAGTGGGAGTTCCAAAAACAGAAAAAGAAGAGGAAGTATGTAAAGTACTGCTGGCCAGTCCAAAATTAAAGAGACCAAAGTCCTCCCTTGGAAAGGGAGTTAAAATGATTAGAATTCTAATAGGAACTTATACAAAATTGATACAAAAATTCTTCTTTTCTGAAATAAGTACACAAGATTATCTAAGAGTATCTTTAAAAAAAAACAAAAACAAAAACAAAGAGGAGATTTTGCCTCTCCAGACAACAAACAGGACATAAAGATATAAATATGCATAAAATATGCTATTTTCACAATGAGGTATACATACAGCCAATGAATAGCTCAGAGCACTTGGATAACCTCATGATTAAATGTTAATCAAATAGTGGAAAGTATATTTAGAGAAGGAAATGATTTTCAATAATTAATAATGAACAATGGCTATTTACTTGTGAAAATGTAGGTTATAAAAATATTGTTTACAAAACTGGAAGCTACTTTAAATTTATTTTAAAAATACAGAACTATTAAAATAACAGCTTTCATTAGCACAAAGTATGGACATATTTATTAATGAATATGCCACTTTCATAAATAATGAAAGTAGCATTATACTTAGTAGTCTAATGCTCAATAATTAAAGATACCTAACAGTAATTTAATCAGGAGTTCTTATTAGGTTTCTCCATTATATTTTACTAGAGGCTTGGTGCACAAAAATTTGTGCACTCAGGAGGATCCCTCAGCCCAGTCTATGCCCTCCTGCAGTCTGGGACCCCTCGGAGGATGTCTACCTGCTGGCTTAGGCCCGCTCCTTGGGAGATCGGGCCAAAGCTGGCAGTCAGACATCCCTCTGGCAGCCTGGCAGCGCTCAGGGGATGTCCACTTGCAAGGGGGAGCAGGCCTAAGCTGCAGTCAGACATCCTTAGCGCTGCTGAAGAGGCAGGAGAGGCTCCCGCCACCACCGCTGTGCTGGCAGCCATCAGCCTGGCTTGTGGCTGAACAGAGCTCCCCCTGTGGGAGCGCACTGACCACCAGGGGGCAGCTCCTGCATTGAGCATCTGCCCCCTGGTGGTCAGTGTGTGTCATAGTGACCAGTCATTCCCAGCCGTTCTGCTGTTAGGGTCAGTTTGCATATTACCCTCTTATTATATAAGATAGAGACCTGTGCATGGGTGGGGGCTGGCTGGTTTGCTAAGAAGGGTGTCCCGGATCAGGGTGGGAGTCCCCACTGGGGTGCCTGGCCAGCCTGGGTGAGGGGCTGATGGCTGTTTGCAGGCTAGCCACACCTCCTTTAGAGTGGGGGGTCCCCACTGAGGTGCCTGGCCAGTCTGGGTGAGGAGCTGAAGGCCATTTTCTGGCTGGCCAAGCCCCCTGGCAATGGAAGCTCCCAGCCTGTCCTTTTTTTCTTTTTCTTTTTTATTCTGGGATTTATTTACCTTCCATAATTGAAACTTTGTAGCCTTGAGAGGAGCTCAGAGCCGGCCAGGGTGGGGGGGAGGGAAGCCTCCTGCTTGCTCCAGTTCCATGACCACCGCCTGCTGAAAGCATGTAGCTGGGGTTCATTTACCTTCTATAATTAAAACTTTGTTGCTTTGAGTGGAGCTCAGAGCCACAGCGGCAAGCGGGAAGCTTGGCTTCCTCCATCATTGGCGCAACCAATCTTCCTGCTTGCTCCAGCTCTGTGGCTGCCGGCCGCCACCTTGGTTGGGTTAATTTGCATATAGCTGCTCTGATTGGCTGGTGGGCTTGGCTTAAGGCATAGCGAAGGTACAATTTGCATGTTTGTCTTTTATTAGTGTAGATTACAAAACTTTTCTATTGTTATTATCCTATATAATAAAAGGCTAATATGCAAATCAACCAAACAGTGGCATGAACGGTCACTATGATCCATCAGGGGGTAATCAACCCTGGCCAGTGTGGCTCAGTTGGTTCACCTTTTAGTCCCATGCACTAAAAGGTCGTTGGTTCCATTCTGTCACTGAAGTCAACCTATCGATGAAGCTTCTTTCTCTCTTCCTTTCTCTCTCTCTAAAAATCAATGAAAATATATGCGCAGTCCTTTTATTGAGCTGTGTTCCTGGGGCAGAGCCCCCTAAATCCACACCTAGGATTCAAACCACACCTCCTGCTCCCAGAGTCTCTTCATGTCACCCATTCCTCTGGGTCACAATTTCTAACTAATGTTTGTAAGGTAAATATTCTGAAATGTGAAAACAATATCTGCAAACATATCTATGCCAAGGATTTTTTTCTTTGAATTCAAAAATAGCAATTTCGCCGAAACCAGTTTGGCTCAGTGGATAGGGTGTCGGCCTGCAGACTGAAGGGTCCCAGGTTCGATTCCGGTCAAGGGCATGTACCTGGGTTGCGGGCACATCCCCAGTGGGAGATGTGCAGGAGGCAGCTGATCGATGTTTCTCTCTCATTGATGTTTCTAACTATCTCTCTCCCTTCCTCTCTGTGAAAAATCAATAAAAATATATTTTTTAAAAAAAATAGCAATTTCATTAAGAATGCATCATTATTTTGTTGATTAGATAAAGTTATTTAATCTTCATAAAGGTAACATATTTTCTTTCTCGGGAACATTGACTCTCTAACTCCAGTCAGATAGTTAAACAAAGCTAAAAGAATGTGGGTGGATAACCACCATCCTTTGTCAGTGCCTAAATCATCATCAAAAGGCAGAGCCACTGAATTATACATAAGAAAAAACAATTTTTTTGAGCTTTAACATATTTTACCAAATACTACCTACTCCATCTCTTGGAACCTCTTTTACTGTCCCAGATTTTTATTCAGATTGAATCTTTCTGTGGCCCAGCCTGCATGGCTCAGTGATTGAGCATTGTCCTATGCACCATAGAGGACACTGGTTCAATTCCAGGTCATGACATATCCCCGGGTTATGGGCTTCATCCCCAGTACGGGGCATGCAGGAGGAAGCCAATCTATGTTTCTCTATCATCGATGTTTCTATGTTCTCTCCCTCTCCCTTCCTCTCTCTTTAATATATTTAAAAAATAATCTCTTAGTAGAATGCATGACAGTTTAAATTGATTTGATACATATGATCAATATTCTTTCACCAATAAGTTTAATGAATAAGGATTTAGAAAGAGGGGAAAGCATAACTTTTTCAGCATGTCTCCTTGGACTCTGCTCATTGAAAATCTGTGGTGGGTAAAGCCTCCATGTAAATTCTGGGAAGTACTTTCCCTTAAAACGGCAGGTGAGTATGTAAACACTATCAAGTTATGAGAGACTACTACACTGAGTAAACCAGGGGAAACACAATCATTCTTTTTTATATATTTTGTTTTATTGCTTAACATATTACAAAGAGTATTACATATGTCTTCCTTTTTTTCCCCCTTGACGTTCCCCTGGCCTCCCCTACCCGCCAGTGTCTTATGTCCATTGGTTATGCTTATATGCATGCATACAAGTCCTTCAGTTGATCTCTTACCACCCTTCCCACCCCCCAATCCTCCCTGGCTTTCCCGCTGTAATTTGATAGTTTGTTCGAAGCTGCTCTGCCTCTGTATCTATTTTTGTTCATCAGTTTATAATGGTCTTTATTATCCATAAATGAGTGAGATCGTGTGGTATTTTTCTTTCATTGGCTGGCTTATTTCACTTAGCATAATGCTCTCCAGTTCTATCCATGCTGTTGCAAATGGTAAGAGTTCCTTCTTTATTACAGCAGAATAGTATTCTATTGTGTAGATGTACCACAATTTTCTAATCCATTCATCTACTGATGGGCACTTAGGCTGTTTCCAGATCTTAGCTATGGTGAATTGTGCTGCTATGAACATAGGGGTGCATATATTCTTTCTGATTGGTGTTTCTGGTTTCTTGGGATATATTCCTAGCAGTGGGATCAATGGGTCAAATGGGAGTCCCATTTTTAACTTTTTCAGGAAACTCCATACTGTCTTCCATAGTGGCTGCACCAGTCTGCATTCCCACCAGCAGTGCAGGAGGGTTCCTTTTTCTGCGCATCCTTTCCAGCACTTGTCGTTTGTAGATTTGCTTATGCTAGCCATTCTGACAGGTGTGAGATGGTATCTCATTGTCATTTTGATTTGCATCTCTCGGATGATTAGTGACTTTGAGCATGTTTTACTATGTCTCTTGGCTTTCTGAATGTCCTCTTTTGAAAAGTGTCTATTTAGGTCCTTTGCCCATTTTTTGATTGGATTGTTTTAATTTGAACACTGTGCAGTGTGTAAAAGTTTGATGTATTATTGTGCTAGCAATTTTAATCCAGAAAGAATTTGAATAGCTCTTCAATAGATATTGTTTGCATGGTAAAATCATAAAAGTAAGAAGTTTTTTTAAAAAATCTTAAGTTCATCTGTTAATACTTCATGATATAGGGGATAATACAAATAAGAAATATAGTAGTTCCTCCTTAACCACTGTTTGACTTTTCCATGATACCAGTTACAGGAGGTCAACAGCTATCTGAAAATATTAAATGGTAAATTCCAGAAATAAACAATTCATAAGTTTCAAATATCATGCTGTTCTGAGCAGCATGATGAAATCTAATGCAATCCTGCTCCATCCTGCCAGGCACTTGAATCATATGTTTGTCCAGGTTTGTCCAGCACATCAACACTCTACACACCACCTGTCAGTCACTTAGCATACATCTCAATTATGATATCGACTGTCAGGGTATCACAGTGCTTATGTTCAAGTAACACTTATTTTACTTAATAATGGCCCCAAAGCCAAGAGTAGTGATGCTAGCAATTTGAACATCTCAAAGATAAACCATAAAATGCTCCCTTTAAGTTAAAAGTTATGTAGGTATAGAAAAATTAAAAAAAAAAATTATAGAGGGTTCAGTAGCACCCACCATTTCAGGCATCCATTAGGGGTGTTGAAATGTATCCCCTGCAGATAAGGAAAGACCACTGTACACATCTGTCAGCATCAAATATGTCATGAAACTAGTAAAGTATAGCCACTCAAGGCCTTGCTCCAACTTCCCTTCTATCACAATTTTCCTTGGATCGAGTGAAATGGAGAGACAAAAGGAGCCAGTTTTTGGAATCTGGTTGAGAGACAGTTGAGTTGGAACTATGCAATATCTATAAACACTTGAAAAAATGTCTTTGCATGTCAATAAAATAAATGAGGAAAAATCAAAATCTAACTTGGAAGAAGTATACCTTTTCTACTAATTTTAAATTTATGTATTTTTTAAACTGAGAGCTATTTTATTTATTTTTTAATATTTTTTTTATTGATTTCAGAGAGGAAGGAAGAGGAAGGAAGAGATAGAAAGATCAATGTTGAGAGAGAATCATTGATTGGCTGCCTCCTGCACCCCCTCCCCCAACTGGGGATCGAGCCAGCAACCCGTGCATGTGCCCTTGACCAGAATTGAACTTGGGACCCCTCAGTCTGCAGGCCAATGCTCTATCCACTGAGCTAAACTGGCTAGGGTTAAACTGAGAGAAATTTTAGATAAATGTATTGAGAATCACAAATCTGATAAATATAAATGGTAGAATCTAGAAATTTTTCTGATATCAAAAAGCAAATTCTAACATTTTTATATTTTAACTAGAGGCCCAGTACATGAAATTCATGCACAGGTGGGGTCCCTAAGCCTGGCTGGCAATAAGGGCCAATAGGGGCCAGGCCAATCAGGGTCTGCTGGCCTGGGGGAGGGACCAGGTGTGAGAAGTTGGCCGCCAGCCCCAAGGAGGGAGCTGGCCCTTGGCATCCCTGGGAAAGGGGCCATGTCCGCTGCCACTCACCCCCAGTTCCCCATCCCAGCTTGGGGGCCGGGAGGAGGGACCACAGGAGGTTGGCCAGCTGGGGGAGGTTGACTGTGGGAGTGCACTGACCACCAGGGGGGCAGCTCCTGCATTGAGCATCTGCCCCCTGGTGGTCAGTGCATGTCATAGTGACCAGTCATTCCAGTCGTTCTGGTCATTCCAGCCACTTAGGCTTTTATATAAAGAGATAAAAGAAAAAATATTAAAAATATATAACTTTGGCCCAACTAGTGTAGCAAAGCCTGGGTTTTGGGTTTGATCCCCAGTAGGGGGTGTGCAGGAGGCAGTTGATCAATGATTCTCTCTCATCATTGATATTTGTCTCTCTCTCTCCCTCTCCCTTCCTCTCTCTGAAGTCAATAAAAACACATTTTTAAAAAATCTTAAAGTGTTTTTATCATTTTAAAAAGTATGTAACTTTGAACTGAAATAATGAATAATCACAGTTTATTAATAATCACTTGATGAAAACTAGTGATTCATAAATTGCATTACATATTGAAATTCATGCTGATTAGACATGTATAAATATTGACATTAAAATATTAAAATGTAGCACCTAACCAGTTTGGCTCAGTGGATAGAGCATTGGCCTTCGGACTGAAGGGTTCCAGGTTTGATTCCGGTCAAGGGCATGTACCTTGGTTGCGGGCACGTCCCCAGTGGGGAGTGTGCAGGAGGCAGCTGATCGATGTTTCTCTCTCATCGATGTTTCTGACACTCTATTCCTCTTCCTCTCTGTAAAAAATCAATAAAATATATTTTTTTAAAAATAAAATATTAAAATGTAGCACAAAAGTAAAGATGTCAAAAATAAAATTATAAAATAAACATAGTAAACTCAAATGTGTTTGACTTGTCACAGCTCAATTATAGAGGAAAAACCCAAAAATATTTCAAGTAACATGTTTTTAAAAAAAAAGATAAATGCCTTCCAAAAATTGATGCCAACAATAATCCAATATATTTATAATATATCACTAATACACCTTAAGAAGGCAAAAGATACTTATATAAACCATCAGTATTAAATAAATTCTGATATACTGTGCTAAAAGAAAATTTAACTTTTCTCTTTAGTATATATAATAACAAGTTATATATCTCATATTTCAAAATACTGTGCTTTACAAAATAACTATTTGGGTAAATTTTTGATAAGAATAAAATAAGGTAGCCAATGGTGATTCTTCAATTTTGTGTGTGTGTGTGTGTGTGTGTGTGTGTGTTTCTTTTTTTTTTTTTACTTGGGATAGAACCAGTCTCTAGCCGTCTCCCCTTTCAGTCCTTGGGTATCAGGGTTCTCTCCTGCAAGTTTTCCTTTGGAGCAGGGTGCTTGAGAGTGGCCCTTCAGCACCGACTGGAAGGGCTTTCGGTTGCAGGCTCGATCCTTGGTTCAGCCCTGGTTGGGCCTTGTGTGGGAGGCAACGAATTGATGTATCTCTCCCACTTCGATCTCTCTCTCTCTCTCAACTATCTCTTCTCCCTTCCACTCTCTCTTAAAATCAATGGGAAAATATCCTTGGGTGGGGATTAGTTAAAAAATAAAATAAAAGATGAAGGATGGGGAAGGAAGCCAGGACCCCAAGCGAGAATAGAGAGATGGCCGCCAGGCTCCTTCAGGGTGCAGTGGGCAGCTCTCTGTCCCCATGCCTGGCCCCACATGGGCCTGGCTGAGGCTGGAACAGCTTGGGAGCAGCCTGGGAGGTGCCCGGGAGGCAGGGTCCTGGAGGGGAGAGTCACAGCCTGCAGGGACTCAGGACGTGCAGAGGCTGGAGAAAACTCTTCCTCAGTTTTAGATAAGATTTTACAGTTTATAAATTTTAAGGAAAGCCGTAGCTTAAAATGCACATGAGTCTTTGAAACACAAATATATTTGTAACTCGTTTTACAATATTTTACTTCAGATTTACTGAGCAACTCATGTGCCATAGGATGTGTTATACAAGATACTGAGATTTCATAGATCTATTAGACACTGCCCTAAGGATGCTCACAATCTTATTCCAACAATACATGTAAGCTAGCAATTATAGTAAAGTACAATGTTTTGGCATATGTGTCAGTATGGTTCTGCTTTGAAACAAGAAAATATTGGAGCATAGTTCCTAGAGAAATTGTGTTTGATTTTAACTTTAGTGAATGAATAGGAAGTCACAAAATGAGGGAATTTTGGCGATAAGTTTGCCCAGACGAAGGGCAGAGTGACATGTCCACTCAGGAGAGAACGTGGCATGTTTAGAGATGTCCGTGAAATTCAGTATTTGTGATCTTCATGCATTTTTGTCCCCATGTCACCCAAAAAATTTTGCAAAATTTTATACCTCCTTGGTTATTTTTTAAGTTGACATCTAGACCTTCTATTCTATCTTTTAAATATAAACAATTTAAAATTGAATTACATAATTCATTTAAATATATTTAATCAAATCTAAATACCTTAGACGTTCCACACCAGTGTCTTCTACTTAAAAAAAAAAAAATAGCCCAGCCAGTGTGACTCAGTGGTTGAGCATCAACCTATGAACGAGGAGGTCAGGGTTTGATTTCCAGTCAGGGCACATGGCTGGGTTGCAGGCTCCATTCCTAGTAGGGGGCGTTCAGGAAGCAGCCAACCAATGATTCTCTCTTATCATTGATGTTTCTATCTCTCTTTCCCTCTCCCTAGTTCTCTGAAATCAATAGAAATATATTTTTTAAAAATATCTAAAAATTATTTTTTAATAATCTATCATCTGACAATTCTATTAGTTTTTCTTCCATTGTGTTGAAAGTAAATAATGGGAAACCTACAAAGAGGATTTTATTACCTAGTCATTAATATCACTTTTGAAATACCAACCTTAATCTTCTATTTACATCTGAAGGTGCCTCAGTTATTTGCTCCCTGGGGCAATGCATCATAGTTAAGGTGACCATAGTTTATCATAAAAAACTGAGAATAAATGTAGGCAATATTAATAACCGAGCAACCAAAACAAGCATAGTCCAGACTGCCACTGGCAAACTAGCACATAACTGTCACCTGAGTGGTTAAAAAAATTAATTAATTAATTAAAATGAATGTCAGGCATGTCTTTCTCTACAAAGAACGTTTGTAGATAGAGAGATGGGAAACCACAGACTTGATTTTTTAAGAAATATATTTTTAAATAGACCCAATTTATTCTTAGAAAATTACATATTTGAAAGTTGAGATCTTAAAACTCTCAGCCATATATCTGCCACTTTTTGAGAATATTCTCCAGTATTTCAAGAACATGAAAAGAGCAGGATACAATGTGGGTCCAGGCCGCAGCAACCCTTTGACATGGTGTGCTAATGCATTTGGAATTTTTCCTTTCAGTCATGCAAAATTATGTTCTCAGGCAACTGAGATCACTGCCTCTACCTCGCAATACGCTGAAGGGGGATGTATTATTAAAGTGTCTGTGAGACTTTTGCTGCTCAGAGGACACATCCCAAGTTTAATTCAGCAAGTTAATGCTCCGTCCTTTTTTAACTAACAGAGAAAAGTTTGCACAAGAAGCTCATAGGGTCCTAAACGTGGATGCTATACCTTCCCAGTTTACCTACTCCCAAACTGGAACCATTTATATCCGCATGGCGGAGCTGTAGGGCAGTGCTGCAGGAGGGGGGACTGTACAGAAATAAGACATCAGGAGGGGATGTTCCCTGTTGCAAATTTCTTTCTTCTTTTTTTTTCTTGTTTAAAGAATTTGTTTCTTCGTCTGATATTTCAAATAAGTTATGAACGCATTCTTTCTTACCCCAGAAATGTAGGCACTTATGTTATTTAGACCCAAACATATATTCTCCACTATCCTAACCAATTTATAACCAGTGTAGTCAATGTATATACTTGCGACCTAGATATCAGTAGAGGCATTCAAAATCAGTTAACTGGGGGGAAACATTAAAGGTAAGAAAAATAAGGAAACCAATATCTGACCATTAAAACCATCCTGCTTAAAATGCCAATCCGGTTCTCTTTTTCTTTTTCTTTTTTTCCCTTCACCCAAGGATATACTTATTGACTTTAGAGAGAGGAAGGGAGAGAAAGATTTATTGATTTTTGAGAGAAAGAGAGAAATATCTCTCAGTTACCTCCTGTATGTGCCCCAACCGGGGATCAAACCCAAAACCCAGGTATGTGCCCTGACCAGGAATCAAACCTGAAACCTTTCTGGTGTATGGCACAGCCCTCAACTAACTGTACCACCCTACCAGGACTCTTCTTCCTTTATTTTCATCTTTTCAAACACTTCCCTACATCTCTGTTGGATCATAATTTTTCTTTCATTTCTAGAATATTCCCAACTATTCCTCATGTGGAAGAAGACATAAATTCCTCTATATTTCTGATCTTAAAAGAGCCATGTCTTGGTAATTCTACAATTTAGACAGTGCCTCCATTCTCCTTTTCCATCTGCTCCTTAACAAGGTAGGTATCACTAACCTACAAACCAATCTTCACTCCTCTAGTCTTCCTTGCAAAAAAAAAAAAAAATTCATTATCCAATTTGAGTTTATTTTTGCGTTTGGTGTAAGTTGGTGGTCTAGTTTCATTTTTTGGCATTTATCTGTCCAATTTTCCCTACACCATTTATTGAAAAGACTGTCGACTCCATTGTATGCTCTTGCCTCCTTTGCCAAATAGTAATTGAGCCTAATGGCTTGAGTCAATTTCTGGGTTCTCTGTTCTGTTGTTGCATTGGTCTATATGTCTGTTCTTGTGCCAGTACCTGGGAGTTTAGAGAGCAGTGGCTTTGTAATATAGCTTGATATCTGGTATTGTGGTCCCTCCAACTTTGTTCTTCTTTCTCAGGATTGCTGGGGCTATTCAGGGTCTTTTTTATTCCATATAAATTTTTGGAGAGTCTGTTCTAGATCTGTGAAATATGCCGTTGGTATTTTAATAGGGATTGCATTAAATCTATAGCTTGCTTTGGGTAGCATGGACTTTTTTTAATGTATTTTATTGATTTTTTACAGAGAGGAAGTGAGAGGGATAGAGAGCTAGATACATCGATGGGAGAGAAACATCGATCAGCTGCCTCCTGCACACCCTCTACTGGGGATGTGCCTGCAACCAAGGTACATATCCTTGACCGGAATCGAACCTGAGACCCTTCAGTCTGCAGGCCGACGCTCTATCCACTGAGCCAAACTGGTTAGGGCTAGCATGGACATTTTAATGGTGTTGATTCTACCAATCCATGAACATAGTATATTCTTCCATTTGTTTATGTCGCCCCCTATCACTTTTTTCAATGTCCTATCGTTTTTGTAAAACAGGAAACCATAAAAATCTTAGAAGAATCCATAGGGAACAAAATATCAGACATATGTTGTAGCAATATCTTTACCAACACAGCTCGTAGGGCAATGTAAATGAAGAAAATAAACAAAGGGAACTACATCAAAATAAAAGGCTTCTGCACAGCAAAAGAAACCATCAACAAAACAACAAGAAAGCCAACTGCATGGGAGAACATATTTGCCAATGTTATATTCGATAAGGGTCTAATCCAAAATTTACAGGGAACTCATACAACTTAACCAAAGGAAGATAAACAATCCAATCAAAAATAGGCAAAGGAGTTAAATAGACACTTTTCAAAAGTGGACATACAGAAGGCCGAGAGACATATGAAAACATGCTCAAAGTCACTAATCACCAGAGAGATGCAAATCAAAATGACAATGCGATACCATCTCACACCTGTCAGAATGGCTGTCTCACACCTGTCATCAACAAATCAACAAATGACAAGGACTGGTGAGGATGTGGAGAAAAAGGAACCCTCCTGTACTGCTGGTGGGAATGCAGACTGGTGCAGCCACTGTGGAAGACAGTATGAAGTTTCCTCAAAAAACTAAAAATGGAACCCCCACTTGACCCAGTGATCCCATATCTAGGGATATATCCCAAGAAACCAGAAACACCAATCAGAAAGGATATATGCACCCCTATGTTCATGGCAGCACAGTTTACAATAGCTAAGATTTGGAAACAGCCTAAGTGCCCATCAGCAGATGAGTGGATTAAAAAACTGTAGTACATCTACACAATGGAATACTACGCTACTATAAAAAAGAAGGAACTTTTACCATTTGCAACAGCATGGATGGAACTAGAGAGCATTATGCTAAGCGAAATAAGCCAGACAGAGAAAGATAAATATCACAATGGCATTATATTCCACAAATGAGATCTCATTCATTTGTGGAATATAATGAACAACATAAACTGATGAACAAAAATAGATCCAGAGACAGAGAAGCATCGTACAGACCATCAGAATTCAGAGGGAAGGCAGGGATGGGGGTGTTAAGAGATCAACCAAAGGACTCGTGTGCATGCATATGAGCATAACCAATGGACACAGACACTATGGGGGTGAGGGTATGTGCTGGGGGGTGGGAGTTGCTGGGGAGAGGTCAATGGGGGGGAAAGGGGACATATGTAATACTATATGTAATACTTTATTTTTTTAATATATTTTATTGATTTTTTACAGAGAGGAAGGGAGAGAGATAGAGAGCCAGAAACATCGATGAGAGAGAAACATCGATCAGCTGCCTCCTGCACATCCCCCACTGGGGATACGCCCGCAACCCAGGTACATGCCCTTGACCGAAATCGAACCTGGGACCTTTCAGTCCGCAGGCCGACGCTCTATCCACTGAGCCAAACCAGTTTCGGCAATATATGTAATACTTTAAACAATAAAGAATTTTTTTAAAAAATCATTGTTACTTGGTATGTTTTCTTGTTTATTTTATTTTTATATTTGTCTGGTGGTTACATATGTGATTTTAAATGGTTTATTTTCTTTTTCTTCACTTTGCTTTAATAATATATGCTCTTTAAAGTCAGGACTCTTGCCCGAACCGGTTTTGCTCAGTGGATAGAACGTCGGCCTGCGGACTGAAGAGTCCTGGGTTCGATTCCGGTCAAGGGCATGTACTTTGGTTGCAGGCACATCCCCAGTGGGGGGGCGTGTACAGGATGCACCTGATCGATGTTTCTCTCTCATAGATGTTTCTTACTCTCTATCCCTCTCACCTTCCTCTCTGTAAAAAAAAATCAATAAAATATATTTTAAATAAATAAATAAAGTCAGGACTCTTCCTTTTCTCATCTACTGGTGCAGAAGAGGTAATAAATAAATATGGAATGAATACATAAAATAGCTGTATTCACTATGTGGGATCCAGAAATTTATAACTGAAGCAATACCACTAGCTTAGTCAGTAATTAGAGATAAGTTAATTTTAGTAATTTCTGCAAGGAACAAATTTAGATTTTCTTCATTTCCTCAATTGTGAGTACCTTACCTATTTCATTAATCCTTGATCTTTTCTTTATTATTCCCCATTTATTTTTGTTTTGTTATCTTTATGTATTTTTGTTCCATTTAAAATATTTATATTTAAGGCTGTGCATTTATCCCTATTCCCTGTTATAGCTACATTCAACAATTCTACCATGGCATATTTTTATTATTATTTAGTTCAAAATAATTCCTGCCCTGGCCAGTGTGGCTCAGTTGGTTGAGCGTCGTCCCATGCACCAAGAGGTCTCTGGTTTGATTCCTGGTCAGGCTAGATGCCTGGATTGCAGGCTCATTCCCCAGGAAGTAGCCAATCAATGTATTTCTCTCTTCGATCTCTCTCTCTCTCTCTCTCTCTCTCTCTCTCTCTCTCTCTCATCTCCTTTTCCCTCCCTCTCTCTCTAAAAATCAATAAAAACATATTTTAAAAATATTTCCTATATTTTTGTGGTTGTCCCATTAATATGAAGATTATGTAGAAGTACATGGATTAATGTCCAAACACAATAAATTTTATAGTTGTCTTTTTTGAACAACTGATTTATAATTTAATTTATCCCTAGTCAAAGAACATACTGGAGATTGATGTCCACAATTTAATTTTGAAAAAGGTGCCTCATTTTTACATTTGCTATCACCTTTGTATAACCTTGAGTCAGCAGCTATAACTTCTTTTTGTTACTATGCTTGCCTCTAGCATCACCTCTTACTGCCTCCAAATTGCTGCTTTTAATTTTCTGTGTGCTGGGAAATCAAATAAGCAAGCACTTTTTAAAATGGTGTCTAAAATAAAAGTGTGGAAGACCTGAGGGATTTTTCTATGAAGAAAGTGCTTGGCGTTTGGTTCACAATCTAAGTCACATTTATGTCTGCTGAGGCCACTAAGAGACATGTGCTTGTTGGTTTTCAGGTTCATGGCTTTGTGTGATCTGATTAGTTGAGTTTATCAAATTTATAATGAGTGCCTGCTAAATGGCAGGCACTGCGTCTGAGCTGGGTTTACAAATGTGAAAATGACAGTATTGACCCCAGGGCTCTTAGAGTTTAGTAGGGTAGAAAGTCACATACACGTGGAACATGTTAATATATCAATACAAATGCTATAAAAAAAAAAAAGGCTCATTTATGAGAGTGCTGAACTAGTGTATGTGGGGATTGGGCCAGGGGAGAGGAGATAAGAAAAGGAATTGTGACAGAGATGATGCTTGAAAGGCATTCCAAACAGAAGGGAAACATCACTGTAGCCATAGAGAAAAACATAAATAAATAGCACAGAGCATGTGGGGTACAGCAAGAGGCACAGTATTGGGATGTAAAGTACATGTCAGGAAATCATTTTGTAATTAAAAAAAAAAAAAATCCTGCAGGACTAAACACCTTTTTTTTTCCTGCCACTAGCAAGCTGTGGGTTCACTAAGTTAGTGCAGCTGTCATCATCCATTTTCATCATCATCACCATTAACAGGTTCAGAAAATCTTATGAAATTGGGAGTGCAGGAGCCTTTTGGTTAAAATACAAGTTTGACTTTTGCATTTTGTGGTGGACTAAAGTCAAATAATGTTGCATATATTTCATTCTCTGTAGATAACTCATCTCAAACAACATAATTTTCCCAGGCTAGTATTTCATGTCTCTAAGTAGTGACCAAAATGTTACCCTTGCATTTTGATGGTAATCCAAGTACCATCATGGCCTACATCTAAGCAATCCACCAGTGATTCTCAAACTTTAATGTGCTCCGTAATTATCTCATTAATTACAGAATTCTGTGCTGCATTCCCTTTGGCCCGGAGTAGAGACAGATAATCGGCGTGTCTAACAAGCTACCAGGTGACACTGGCCCATGCTGTTGGTCCATGCATGCCCCATTTACATAACACAGCTTCATACCATCATTTCAACAAGAAAGCCGGCCTGTCTTATAAAATCATGATAGTAATAAGTGTTTCCTATGGCTGCTTTAAGTTTCAAACATCCTGTAACAATGGTTTCTGAAATTGTCACCAAGTTTCCTTATGACTACATGAGGTCAGCTTAGTACATGGAGATGATTTAGTAGGTGTAGGGTACAGAATCATAGAAAGAAGAAAAACAAAAGCCAAGAACCACCCTTTCATCTTGACTCTTCCTCTCTTAATTTGAGGCCATCCTCAAAGAATCATTTTCATTCAATGAAATACAATTCCAAAACCAAAAGTAACAATTTAAATCTTTACTGAAGTCTTTCCTAAAAGCCAAAGTGAAAGCTTGTTATAGCATACAGGATAAAGTCTTAAAAATTGTTTTTGTGCCCTAGCCGGTTTGTCTCAGCGGATAGAGCGTCAGCCTGCGGACCGAAAGGTCCCAGGTTCAATTCCAGTCAAGGGCACATGCCTGGGGTGCAGGCTCAATCCCCAGTAGGGGGCATGCAGGAGGCAGCTGATCAGTGATTTTCATCATTGATGTTTCTATCTCTCTCCTCTCCCTTCCTCTCTGAAATCAATAAAAATATTTTTTTAAAAAAAATTGTTTTCTTCATCTCTCTTTAAATAAATTGTAGACAACACTTGTATCAACAAACTGCTTTTCTCCTTTGTCTAATATGCCCAAACTCCCCATCAAATCTGGCCTTTATTGGCTCTTAACTTTTCTACCTTTGCCCTTCTTTTTCTTGACTTTAACCTATGATCTGTGTCTCTGCTTTCCTTCCATCCTGTTTCTATAAACTACATACTCTGAAGCTAGGCTGACTGTTTGAAACCTGACTCAGGAACTTAGCACACATGCGAAAGTGGACAAATTTCTTACACTCCCTGTGCCTCAGTTTTCTCATCTGTAAAATGAAGACTCTGGTAATACCTACTCACAGGGCCATTGTAAAAGTCAGTCAGTGAATTCTTGTAAAAGGCTTAAAAGAGAGCTTTGTACTCAGGACATGCTTTGTAAATATCCGCTATCGTCATGAGGTCTATCACACTTTCTGCATATGTGTTATGCATATTTATGATTTTCAAGCTGCTAAAGACAAACCTACACATCTCCTATTGTTTTACCATAAACTAAGAGGGGCTTCAGATGTAACCTGAACAATTACTAACTTACCTAAATACAGTGAGAATGAGTGATTTAAGATAAATCATTAGAAAATCAAAACTATCTCAGTTATCTCCTAAGATAGCTCCCAAGGACCAGAACTATCACTCTTTTTTTTTAAAATATATTTTATTGATTTTTTACAGAGAGGAAGGGAGAGGGATAGAGAGTTAGAAACATCGATCAGCTGCCTCCTGCACACCCCCTACTGGGGATGTGCCCGCAAACAAGGTACATGCCCTTGACCGGAATTGAACCTGGGACCCTTCAGTCCACAGGCCAGCGCTCTATCCACTGAGCCAAACTGGGTAGGGCAAGAACTATCACTCTTATTATTTATGCAATAATAACTGAAGAATGTCTGGTGACTCACATTATGCTTTCATCTTCACCCAGAATCTCTCCTTCCTTAAATAATCAACCAATATGAAGACTCAGCTTGCCTCTGATAATGCATCATAAGAACATCTAGGCCCAACCCATATACAATTAAATCCTTGCACTCACTTTTCCTAAGATTTCTTCTCAGAATTGTGTGTGGCATTCTCCATTGCTACAGAGTTAATAAAATTTTCTTTATACATAGATATTTCTTCAGAAGGGGAATTTCAATAGTGGCATAATCAACCAATTATAGCCCATATTTCTATAATCAAGTAGTTTTTTTTTTCCCTATGGGAAAATTTCAAAAATTGCCTGAAGACATTTATAAAAAATGTTTCAAGATAAGACAAGGTTGCAGATAAGGTGTTCATAGCATGGCTGAACTGTGATTAAGAAAACCTTCATTGCCCTAACCGGTTTGGCTCAGTGGATAGAGCGTCAGCCTGCGAACTCAAGGGTCCCAGGTTCGATTCTGGTCAAGGGCATGTATCTCAGTTGCGGGCACATCCCCAGTAGTGGGTGTGCAGGAGGCAGATGGTTGATGTTTCTCTCTCATCGATGTTTCTAACTCTCTCTTCCTATCTGTAAAAAAATCAATAAAATATATTTTTTTTAAAAAAAAAAGAAAGAAAACCTTCATTAAGGCTGGTGATATATGAGGAGGGACAGGCAACAGACTTTAACAAAAAGCAAATTAGATAGATTTGTAGGTCCTTCCAAAATATGCCCAAAAAACAGAAACTTCAAAAAATTTAGAGTGTACTTTTGAAGAGTGAGGTTCTGTAACTCAACTTCCAATCAATACTTTAAATAAGGAGGAATAAAAATCCTCTCTATGGTTACAATATTTGGTGCCAAGCTTCCTTCAAAGATAATAATTACCCCACGTGTACTAAACCTTTGAAAGCAAAAGCATATGTCAGAAGTATTTGTAAACACCTCCTTGGTTTTATTACAAATAATTTTGTGCTGATTCAACTAAAATCACTAAATTGGTTAATCTATATGACTTGAATTTAACTTTCTCTTCACATTGGCCTAAAATTACTACTCTTAAGTTTAAACTACAAACACATATCAAACAAACGTTCTTTGAAGAATTATATTGTAATAACCACACTGATGAGAATCTATTCCTTTGAGAATTGCACAGCCAATATAACAGAAGTTAGTGAATAAACTGGCCCTACTAAGCACCATTAATTTTTTTCCAAAATAAATTTTACATAATACAATATATTTAAATAACTATGTTTTATTATGAAGAATTTATCATTTTAACAATTAGAAATATCTTTCTATGGCATCCAAAAAATTCATACTCATTACTCTATTGAGTTTTACACAATAAAGGATACCTCAATAATTGTCGAGGTTGAGTTTGTTACATCAAAGTAAATTTCCATGGGATTAAACTTCAGTTTTAAAACTTGCTGCTTAATTGAGTTGCTTTACTTCTTTTTGTAATGTAACAAGGTCTTATCATGTAAATAGCTCCTGCTTAAAATATAAAACAGTCCAGCCTGTGTGACTCAGTGGTTGAGCATTGACCTGTGAACTCAGGAGGTCAGAGTTCGATTCCCGGACAGAGTATGTGCCCAGGTTGCAGCTCCATCCCCAGTGTGGGACATACAGGAGGCAGCCAATCAATGATTCTCTCTCACCATTGATGTTTCTATCCCTACCTCTCTGAAATCAATAAAAAATATATATATTAATAATAATAAAAAAAACAATGTTTGGGTTTATACTATAAAATTATGCATCCATGTTACAGATGAAAAGTGAAGATATATTAAAGTGTTGAAAACTGCATTGTACTTTATAGACCATAAAATAATATGCAATTTTCTGTGGTTTATATCATAGAATATTATTATGATTCACTCTGTAAACAGAGAATTAAATGATAAATATATGAAACCTAGCATGAAATCATTTTTCAGGCATATTATCAATAGCCCCAATGTTTTTTAATTATACCTTTTAATAATTAGGTTCACTTGTGTGACAAAATTTAAGGAATCACACACTAATCCAGTAATTCAATTTACAAAAATAAATTTAAAGATATAATGTTAATAAACAATGTGGATATTAATTTTTATAAAGTTATTCACTACATAACAGTAATATTTTAATACTAAAAGAATAATAAAGAACCTAAAAAGGAAAATAATGTAATAAATAAAAATATGGAAATTATTAACACTACATTCCTTCTTTAATATTTTACAAATATTATAGCACTATTAGAAGCCTGGTACACAAGATTCATGCACTGGGGGGGAAGTCCCTCAACCTGGCCTGCGCCCTCTGGCAGTCTCGGACCCCTTGGGAGATGTCCACCTGCAGGCAGTCAGACATCCCTCTCGCAGTCCAGGGCTCTTGCAATCCGGAACCCCTCACTCCTACCACCGGCCTGCAGCAGAGGCGGGAGAGGCTTCCGCCACCACTGCTGTGCCCAGCACTCCCCCTGTGGAAGCGCACTGACCACCAGGGGGCAGCTCCTGCATTGAGCGTCTGCCCCCTGGTGGTCAGTGTGCATCACAGCGACCAGTGGTTCGGCTGTTAGTTTGCATATTACACTTTTAGTATATAGGATTGTTTAAAATATTCAATGGCATGGAAAAATTATTCTATGCATAAAACTAACAGAGTAAGTAGTAAGACAAATCTTTATATTGGATAGCTTGCAATTTGTGGCTAGAGTTGTAACAGAAATTTTAAACAAATCTGGAAAGCAACACATGTTCATAATGTTTAATTTGGGGTAATATTATTTTGAGAAACCTGTTTTCTTTTTTCTGTCATTTTCCTAAGCATCAGTAATTTATTTTTGACATAAGATAATTGTTTATTCAGCTAAAACAAATTGTACTTTAAAGGGCTATTTTTGTTAACAAATGATTACTATAAGAAATTTGCTATAAATACTTTCATTAAGATGTTCATTTCCAACTGATAATCTATAGACTTTAAAATAGTGAAAAAGAAAACAAAGTGAAGTTAAACTGGGGAAAAGAAATAGTATTTTTTTGCCGAAACTGGTTTGGCTCAGTGGATAGAGCGTCGGCCTGCAGACTGAAGGGTCCCGGGTTCGATTCCGGTCAAGGGCATGTACCTGGGTTGCGGACACATCCCCAGTGGGGAGTGTGCAGGAGGCAGCTGATCGATGTTTCTCTCTCATCGATGTTTCTAACTCTCTATCTCTCTCCCTTCCTCTCTGTAAAAAAATCAATAAAATATTTAAAAGAAAAAAAGAAATAGTATTTTAAAAAAAAAAAAAAACTGATGTTACCTATCTGTTCTGAAATATTATAAAATTCAAATTAGTCTTTGTAAGTCTTATTATTGCTCCCCTTCATGTATAGCAACTTGTGAGAAAAAGATAAAAACCAGTCACTGATTCTGTGCTGAAAAGAAAATCTGAGCCAAAGAAGAATATCCTTTCTTTAGCAGATTTCATTAATATGCAAATGTTGGGATTTCCAAGTATTGGGGAAAAGGAAGAATTAAAGGGATCTGAAGAGTCAAGTAGATGAACAAAAATAGATACAGAGGCAGAGCAACATCAAACAGACTGTCAAACTACAGCGGGAAGGTCGAGGAGGGTTGGGGGGGGGGGGTGGGTAAGAGATCAACCGAAGGACTTGTATGCATGCTATAAGCATAACCAGTGGACACAGACACTGGGGGGTAGGGGAGGCCAGGGGAAGGTCAAGGGGAGAAAAAAAAAGGAGACATATATAATACTCTTTGTAATACTTTAAGCAATAAAACAATTTTTTTAAAAAAGAGTCAAGCCCTAACTGGTTTGGCTCAGTGGATAGAGCATGGGCCTGGGGACTGAAAAGTCCCAGGTTCGATTCCGGTCAAGGGCATGTACCTTGGTTTCGGGCACATCCCCAGTAGGGGGTGTGCAGGCAGCTGATCGATGTTCCTCTCTCATCGATGTTTCTAACTCTCTATCCCTTTCCCTTCCTCTCTGTAAAAAATCAATAAAATGTATTTTAAAAAATTGTTTTAAAAAAAAGAAAAGAAATTACATAGTGCTATTTCTACCGTAACCTGTCACTGGAGGCAGTTGAGTCCATGTGGTCCAAGAAAGGAGACACTTGCCAGGCCTGTCAAGCTTATATTGTTACAAGAGAATGTGACATAGGAGATATTATTGTGGTCGTCTGTGGAAAATGCAGTATGCCACGGTGCTTATGTATATTTAATAATCTTTAATCGTACACATTCACGTATTCTAAAAATCTAAGGGCTTTATCAACATATGTGAGATGGCCACAAAAGCCTGCCTACCCCACGTATCAACAATATGCAAGTAGATGCCATTGACATGGAGCTTTGAGTCAATACAAGGCAGACTGTGGATACCAGCAGTCTGAGGAGTGGTCAATAAGCTTCTCGTAAACATATATTTTGCTTTAAAAGGTTTGTATACACTGTCTTTTAGTCCCAATTATGAGGCCATTTCATAAAAGCGTATCACATAATGGGGCAAGAAAATTTTTGAGATTATATTGACCTTCAGTCACCCTGTCTTTCTACCCTTTCTTCAACAGCCCCTCAAGTAACTAAGCTTGCACTGTGCTGATGATCTGTTTTACATGAAAAACTTCATATAATTGCTATGAAAATTGGCATTTGTTTTTCCACCTCAGGGGGAAAACGTTTTCTTAATATTTGCATTTTGTCATCTCTTTAGTTTCATAACACGCTAGATGGTTCGTGACATTTTACCTCCTTTCCTGGGAACGAGATGACAAGTTTCAATTGTTTTGCATGCTTGTGTCTCTGCGGAGCTACACTATGGACTTGAAGGTTTTTAACAGTTGGAAGGCCAGTACTCGATATTTATCCTGAAGTTGCCATGGCTACTAATGCAGACAAAATGTGCTGAACAAGTTCAAGCTGGAGATAGCCAGAAAAGCACAAGGGGTTTCATTAATGGTTTCAACGATTAACCACGGTGAAAATTAGTGAGCGAAGGTGCTGTCTTGATTTCCTATTCTGTTGATCTTTCTAATGACAGAGTGAGACCATTTAGGAAAAATATACACATAAGTATAGTTTGATAAATGTTATTCTCTTTGTTGATGAGATGACACAGAGAAAATTACTCTATTATTACCGAAAGCCATTAATGTAAACAACATCCAGTAACTTTTTTTAACCTAAAATCAGAGGCTATAAGCCTCTGCTATTTGTTAAATATTTGTATTATACTTTCAACTATAATGTAATATTAATAGTAGAAACACATACATAAGAGAGATACTATATACAGGGTGTGTGTGCACTTGCATGTGTGTACCAAATATTGGCTTATTCAGGTTGAAAGGATATTTCTCAGAATTAATCTATCTTGGCTCAGCTTTGTCATTAAAAATTATACTTGTTCATATTTTAAATGCTAAATTACTAGCAAGCCTGTATATTTTTTTTGTTTGTTGATCTTTGAAAATATGGTCATTTGAATAAATTCCTTCTCAGTTTTACTCAAAGGTTTTTTTTCTAAGTAAGTCATTAATAATTTTACTACAGAATTTTTTATTCATTAGAATTCACCCAGTTGCTGAAAAAGAATATCCCAATGTTTGCAGTTGGAATCATGAAGAAGAGGCCAGAGGAATTTAAATCTAGATTTTAGGCACTTGCTCGTTTGATTTATTGAAGAATTCATGGATTCAAGCTTTGTTTTCCATTTTCCCACTATTTGTCACTTATTATATTATTGATGTCCTCTTTATGACTTGGAAGATTATAGCCATAGTCTTGAATATCACATTCTTGATTTTTAGCAGTATCACAAAATTGCTTTTTAATCACCTAGTTCTCTCTTTAAATTGAGGTGCCAAAGCTTTCTTAGGGGTGTCAAGGTTCCAATATAAGTTACATGAAGGAAATATGATTACCATAGTAGTTTAGAAGAGACTGTGACATAGGAGATATTGTTGCGGTTTGTTTACTGGCATTCAAGTAACAAAATTTAAGCAATATAACCATGGGATAGACATTCAACAATGTGTGTCATAAACCAGGTCAGGTAATGGTAAGAAAAATAGGCTGACGTAACTTTGATAAAAAGCTAACTTGTAAGTTACCTCCTAGCTCCTAGCCTTTGTAAATGGACCAGAACTTCTGGATTATTACATTTAACTAAGGGAGAGGAGGGAGGCAGGAATCCCATTCCTTTACCTTCAAAGTCTGTTCACTCTGGGAAATTGTTCCCTTTCTTTGGCCATGATGCTCTGACACTATTTAATCCTTGTTATCAATGTAACAATGTAAGAATCATTGTTGATCCTTACATTTAAGTTACACTCTCTACTCCAGGCTATTATTAAATAGATAAACAATTATTCAAAAATCAATAACCTGGGAGAAAAGTGTAACTCTAGGTGGCTCCTGTTATTTATATTAGATTGGGCAGCGGGGTTTTGTTGTTGTTATTGTTTGTTTGTTTGTTTTAATCCTCACCAGAGGATATTTTTTCCATTTTTAAGAGAGAGGGAAAGACAGAGAAATATCGATGTGAAAGAAACATATCAATTGGTTGCCTCCTGCACAGGCCCTGGCCAGGGCCCAGGCCAGGGAGGAGCCTGCAACCTAAGTATGTACCCTTGACCGGAATCAAACCCTGGACCCTTCAGTCCGCAGGCTGATGCTCTATCCACTGAGCCAAAACAGCTAGGGCTAGATTGTGCAGGGGTTTTTTTGTTTTTGTTTTTTTTTTAATATATTTTATTGATTTTTTACAGAGAGGAAGGGAGAGAGATAGAGAGTTAGAAACATCGATTAGAGAGAAACATCGATCAGCTGCCTCCTGCACATCTCCTACTGGGGATATGCCCGCAACCCAGGTACATGCCCTTGACCGGAATCGAACCTGGGACCTTTCAGTCCGCAGGCCGACGCTCTATCCACTGAGCCAAACCGGTTTCGGCAAGATTGTGCAGTTTTGAAAGCTATTTTATCTAATTCTAACACACCCATAATTATAATCTATCAGTGCTTATGCAGAGAGCTCAGGATGGTCTATGAGTGCCCTCATGATAGTTCGAGTTCTCCAAATATAGCGTGCAAAAGCCACGTAACTTGTGAGATGTCTGCCATTTTCTGAAATAAAGCTATTTAAATTATTCTTCAGTTATTATGTTTCTTTTATTTAAAAAAAAAAAACAACACACACACACACACACACACACACACATACAAGCATTGTTTGCTATATGCAGTAGATACCAGTGCAATTCCAAGTTTTCTTTCCTCCATTTACTGGCTGAATGAATTGGGACATTTTCTTTCGCCTTTATGAGGCCATATTTTCTCTTATATAAATTTGCAGATTTTGCTTGCAAAATTACTAGTCACTGAGCTAGATACCATAAATAGAAAGGTGAATCAACCACTGTATCTCCCCACCCTCCATTCTACTTTTGGTGTGGGGAGGGGGGAAGGGCACACAAGTCTTAGTAATAGAAGGAGGTGGAAGGAGTACGTTGTGTTACCTAACACATTTTGTTTTTGCAGTTGGGAAGGAACCATCAACCTTGACCTGAAGACAGGGAGGATTTTCTGAAGAGAAAATACTGAAGCAGAGACATGGAGTTTGAGTAGTTTTATGCTATTAGGAAAAAGGCTATTTAAATAATATAAGTAGAAGTCTCTATAGAATCCTGAATTGTGAAAGTGACCCAGGACTAGAGGGTTTTCTAACGTGTGATTTTAGTGCTAAAACTGGAACAAAGCCAAAATGAAACAAGTGTTCACCCTACACTGGAGTCGTAGATTTTTAAAAAGGGGGGTATAGCCCTAACCGGTTTGGCTCAGTGGATGGAGCGTCAGCCTGCAGATTCAAGGGTCCCAGGTTCGATTCCGGCCAAGGGCATGTAGCTTGGTTGCAGGCACATCCCCAGTAGGGGGTGTGCAGGAGGCAGCTGATCGATGTTTCTCTCTCATCGATGTTTCTATCTCTCTATCCCTCTCCCTTCCTCTCTGTAAAAAATCAATAAAACATATTTTTAAAAAAAAAAAAATAAGGAGGGGTATATCACAGCATGATAAAATCAGCTCTAAATATAACCCACTATGATTTCCGTTCCCTGTTATTCACACAGTTGTGTAGTTGTGACTCTTCTAGTGTGGCTGGCCCTAGTAAATTGTCTCTAACAAACAGAAGACAGTAGAAGTGATGAGACGTGGCCTCTGAGATTAGCTCACACAAAAAATCTCTGATTTCCTTCTTACTGGCCTTCTTTTACTCGCACCCTGAGAGAAGCGAGCCACCATATTGTGAGCTTCCCTAGGGACTGGCCAACAACGTTAGTACATAGGAGGCTTCCAGCCAACCGCAGCGAGGAATTGCAGCCTTCCAGAAACCCCTGAGGAAGACTGGTGTGGCTTCTTCTCCGCCATGCTTCAGTTGGGACCATAGCTTTGGACAATGCTTTGATAGCAACCTTTGAGAGAAGCTAAACCTGCATTATCCAGTTAAGCTATAACCAGATTTCTGACTCAGAAAATGTGAGATAATATTCTTTTTTTAAGTTTCTAATTGCTGGGGTAATTTGTTACACAGTGATGGTTAACTAATGCATACACTTTGGTTGAAGCGGAGTGGGATCAACTGGAGCCTGGGGCATGGTGAGATATGTGTGATAGAAACAGGTTTATTCAGGACTTTAGAATGATTTCATATCCATATTTAAAGGCATCTGCATCTCTACCTTCTCTTTAATGAGAGACGTTTCCAGAATTAATCTTCTCTTCTTTTCCTCCTGATTTTCTACTTTTACTTTTCTTACACTTTGTAATAAATTCCCTAAAGACAAAAATTTTATTTTTGCTGATATTTGTTGAGCAGGAGGAAAATCATAACCATTGATAAATTTTGTGTTGCCCTTTGGATCACTTATATATAAGGTAGAAAGATACAAACATCACACAGATGTCAAAGTGCAGCCCCCAATATTATGGGAAGTTTATTTTGTCCCTCAAAATCATACACCTATGCTTTAGCCAGTTTGGTTCAGTGGATAGAGCGTCAGCCTGCGGACTGAAGGGTCCCAGGTTTGATTCTGATCAAGAGCACATGATCCCCGGGGGGTGAAGGGGAGAGAGGAGGTTGGAGAAGGAGGGGAGTATGCAGGAGGCAGCAAGTCAATGGTTCTCTCTCATCATTGATGTTTCTATCTCTCTCCCTCTCCCTTCCTCTCTGAAATCAATGAAAATATTTTTTTTTAAAAAGCATATACCTAATGCAATTTTCACCAAAGAAAATAGACTTTTTTATTTAATTCAAATGAGTCATATCTTTATAGGTGTGAAAGGTCTAAGCCAACATGAAAGAGGGATTCCCTGGTTTTCCCTTCACCTTTGACCCTTGCCTCCTTTCTTATTTCTCCCCGCTGGTAACCTGGACTCACTAACAGCAAGACTCTCAGAAACAGGAAGTACTGTTTTCATGGTTATCAGGATGACACCAAGCACTGAGAGCAAGAGACACCAATGCAGGAATAACCTTTAATCACAGATTCAGTTAACGACAAAAACTGCTGCCTGAGCCAAAATGAGAAGGACCCATATCCCACCTTCTGCCATCCTAGAAAAACCCATACCTCTTTTAACTAAGGACTCACCTGATCTCTGGTGCTCCCTGACAGGCATCAGCTGAAGAAAGCTTCGAACTGCAATCAAGTTTTTTAAATAGTCTCCTTGGAACAGAGGAATGCAATCCCCCAAGTGAAATACATGTTTTAATACAGAAAAACTCATGATGAGCAGCACTTTCTGACCTGGGGATGAGCCCATACCATCTAACAATTTACCTGTAATTTTATTTATTGCACAGACTTTCTTGCAAGCAAAGACCATTCTAAAAGCTAAACTTGTAGTTCTCATGTACATCCTTTCCCTGGAGTCTGGACATCTACTAGTCAGTTGTAGTTAGATTTTAGTGAGCAGTTGGCAAGAGAGTGCAGGATTCTATGAAGTCCAATAGACGTACTCTGCTTGAATCTTGCACAAAGATAGAACTCAAAATTTGCTTAAGTGTATAGGTACTTCTTGATCCTAAGACATAACCCATGGAAACAGACAATAGGGTGCAGGCCAGGGGTGGGGGGCAGGGTGGGCCAGAAGGGGTCAATGGGGGGGGGGAAGGAGGGCATATGTAATTCTTTCAACAATAAAGATTTTTTTAAAAAAGAAAAAGGTTATAGAGAGAAGCTCCCAATTAGGAGAATCTCCTAATTATGTCATTAGGACAAAATATGTTTAGGCTCATGTTTAAGGCATTCAACATCGAAATTCTTTTTAATTACTGCAGGATATTGAGTCAATTCTTGTTTAAGTTTCCATTCTGGAGTGAATTCTTCCTGGGTGGGGCGGGAGTGTTAAGCAAGTGTATCAACTTTGGGTGAAGCAATACAAGAGCCAAGGTAGCAGATTCCCACAGCAGGAAATATAATTTTCAGAAAAATCATTTCATTGACTAAAACAGGTGGGGTTCTTTTTTCATACCCCAGCCACCACGATCATAAAATATGTAAGCATTATTTACAAATTAAGAAAAAAAGTAAAAGGGAAATGTAACAAACCAACATGGGAAAGAAAGGCCTTCTAAAAATTTAAAGGAAGTAAAAACACAAACTAGAGTGATTTGGTCATTAAGCATAACCAAATAAGCTCTTAATATCTTGGTTATTTGAATTATCTCATATAAAGAAAACAGATGGATACATCCCTATTTCTCTTATAGGGGGCTCTTCTCCCATGGGCCTATGCCTTTCCAGGGCTGGTCCTGGTTGCACCATTTGCTTTTCAATGCTGTTACTCTGAAGCTCTTTGTTGTTTTTTCCTTGTCCGAGTAAAGGCTAATGGCAGTTCCCTAGTGACCTGAGGATAGGGGGGGTTGAAGGAAGATGTGAATCCTTGAATTACTGAAGGGGTTTCTGTTCCTCTGCTTTTCCAGCCTTGTAAAAGATATCCAGGCTTTATGCGTGTGGCATTATCGGAGCCCCAGCCTGAGAGGAGGTCTTTCCGTCGTGGCTGGGTGACATTTGTCCGCAGTGTTAACATCAAAGAGATCTGTTGGAATCTGCAGAATATCCGACTCCGGGAGTGTGAGCTGCGTCCTGGCGTGAACAGAGACCTGACCCGTCGAGTCCACAATATCAGTGGCATTACTCGACACAAGCAGATCGTGCACAATGACATCAAGCTGGCAGCCAAGCTGACCCATACGTTGGACGACAGGACCCAGCTCTGGGCCTCTGAGCCAGGGACACCTCCTCTGCCAACAAGCCTGCCCTCTCAGAACCTAATCCTTTTTTATTTTTTGGTTTTGTTTTTCTTTAATTAAATCTTTATTGTTCAGATTACATTTGTTCCTCTTTTTTCCCCCCATAACTCCCCTCATCCCAGTTCCCACCCCACCCTCCGCCCTCACTCCCCACCCACTGTCCTCATCCATAGGTGCACGATTTTTGTCCAGTCTCTTCCCGCATCTCCCACATCCCTTTCCCCCTCAAGAATAGTCAGTCCATTCCCTTTCTATGTCCCTGATTCTATTATGATCACCAGTTCATTCTGTTCATCAGATTATTTATTCACTTGATTCTTAGATTCACTTGTTGATAGATGTGTATTTGTTGTTCATAATTTGTATCTTTACCTTTTTCTTCTTCTTCCTCTTCTTAAAGGAGACCTTTCAGCATTTCATATAATACTGGTTTGGTGGTGATGAACTCCTTTAGCTTTTCCTTATCTGTGAAGCTCTTTATCTGACCTTCTATTCTGAATGATAGCTTTGCTGGATAAAGTAATCTTGGTTGTAGGTTCTTGCCATTCATCACTTTGAATATTTCTTGCCACTCCCTTCTGGCCTGCATAGTTTCTGTTGAGAAATCAGCTGACAGTCCTATGGGTATTCCCTTGTAGGTAACTGAGTTTCTTTCTCTTGCTGCTTTTAAGATTCTCTCTTTGTCTTTTGCTCTTGGCATTTTAATTATGATGTGTCTTGGTGTGGTCCTCTTTGGATTCCTTTTGTTTGGGGTTCTCTGCACTTCCTGGACTTGTAAGTCTATTTCTTTCACCAGGTAGGGGAAGTTTTCTGTCATTATTTCTTCAAATAGGTTTTCAATATCTTGCTCTCTCTCTTCTTCTGGCACCCCTATAATTCTGATGTTCGTGTGCTTGAAGCTGTCCCAGAGGCTCCTTACACTATCTTCATATTTTTGGATTCTTTTTTTTGTTTTTCTTTTCTGGTTGGGTATTTTTTGCTTCTTCATATTTCAAATCTTTGACTTGATTCTTGGGATCCTCTTGTCTGCTGTTGGATCTCTGTATATTATTCTTTATTTCAGTCAGTGCATCATAGAAATATACACTTGAAACCTATATATACTTATTAACCAATGTCACCCCAATAAATTTAATTTAAAAAATAAAATTCAGCCCTAACCGGTTTGGCTCAATGGATGGAGCGTCAGCCTGTGGACTGAAGGGTCGCAGGTTCGATTCTGGTCAAGGGCATGTACCTTGGTTGCGGGCACATCCCCAGTGGGAGGTGTGCAGGAGGCAGCTGATCGGTGTTTCTCTCTCATCGATGTTTCTAACGCTCTATCCCTCTCCCTTCCTCTCTGTAAAAAATCAATAAAATATATTTTTAAAAAATAATAAAAAATAAAATTCAAATGTAAAAATAACAGAACACAAGAACAAGTCACTCATAAAAAATAAGTGAGAAATATTTTGCTTATCAAATATTAAGGTATACAGGTAGTCTTTCACAATGGTACAAGACCACAAAACACACACACACACACACACACACACACACACACACACACGACCATGCAGACCAAAACCATTCAGAACAGTCTAAATAATTAAAATCAGTGGGAAAAATTACTATTGTTCCAGAACCTTTCATTTTTTTCTTAAAATATTAAATTCAGCAAAACTAATATTTAGTACACTATACTGTAAAACATTAGATATATTGAAAAAGTGTTCTATTTATTTGTTAAAAAAAATTATCAAGAGTAATTTGAGTGTTGTTTACCTTCTCTTCCTATGAGATAACATGATATAGAGTGGACACCTTTTCTATGCACTGAAGATTCTTATTCTCCTTTCTAAGTTTGGAACAGCTTCTAACATTTTTATCCTTTGCAGTTTCACTGTTGTGAACCACCCCTCTGAGATCCTTTTATATGAACATTTGGCTGGCATTACCTCCTCTGGAAATACTCATCTATTCATCAAAAACCACCTCTTTCATTTACACTGATAAATTCACCTTCACTAAGTTCCTCTAGTTGTACATCTGGAGTCTCTCCCACAGCAGCAATGTCAACATTCTCCTGGTCGGTTATTTCTTCTATAACTCTATTTACATTTGCTTCACTTCCAGCATTATCGCTTTTCATTTCCTAGCTGCACTTTCATTTTCGTGGAATCATTTCTTCTTTTGATTTTCATGTTTTTATACAATGTATCAGTGGGACACTAGGCGACAAGACAATTACATGCTGTGCTGTCTGTGTGTGAACTGGATAACAAATGCAGTGACCAATCACCAACAGATTTGGAAAAAAGTGATGTGATTGATTTCTGATCCTGATGTAAACCTTTATTTAGTGGTAAGTGAAATGAAAAACTAGCAGGAAAGCCCTAGCCTGTCTGGCTCAGTGGACAGAGTGTCAGCCTGAGGATTGAAGGGTCCAGGGTTCAATCCCAGTTAAGGGCGTGTACCTTGTCGATATACAATTACTCACAATTTACCCAGGTAGCTAGCTATATTTTGAATTGTGTTGCTGGAGGACTAGTGTTATTTTACTACCAGTAAACCCCCTGGTAACTGAAACTCATGTAAATCAGAATCATGATGCAAAGTGAGGATTGCTTGTGCTTCAAAGGCAAAGTAATAAGATGGCATGTTACTGTCACAAGAACGGACAGAGCAATGGCGAGAGAATAGAGAGCTTAAGGACTGCCTCAGTAAGACAAATCGACAGGGCAAGAAGCACTTTTTTAGTAGAAGGAGTAAGAAAACTGGTTCCCTTTATGAAGAAACATACAACTGGATACCTCCTATAACAAAAAAGATAAAACCTTTTACAAAGACTACATTTTTTTTAAATATATTTTATTGATTTTTTACAGAGAGGAAAGGAGAGAGACAGAGAGCCAGAAACATCGATGAGAGAGAAACATTGATCAGCTGCCTCCTGCACATCTCCCACTGGGGATATGCCCGCAACCCAGGTACATGCCCTTGACTGGAATCAAACCTGGGACCTTTCAGTCCGCAGGCCGACGCTCCATCCACTGAGCCAAACCGGTTTTGGCTACAAAGACTACATCTTTAAATATTCAAAGCAAAACTATAAAATTAACAGAAGAAAATACAATCTTTATGAATATGAAGTGAGAGAAAATTATTTTTAAATCAATTTTTTGTTTTTCCTCATCGTCTTCAATTCACTAGATTATTTACTTGCCTATGTGAAATGTGATCATGATTCTAAAATCAGATCTGTACAAAAGATCTGAGATTGCTTCTCTGTGAATCCTTGTACTCTATCCCCTTCACTTCTATCCTTCCCACATTAAGAAAGTTTAAAGCCTATCATAAACTGAGACAGAATATGTGTGATTGACATTGGCAAATAGTTCTTAAAAATAAATAAGACCCAGCTGGTTTTGCTCAGTGGATAGAGCATCGGCTTTTGGACGGAGGGGCCTCGGGTTCGATTCTGGTCAAGGGCACATGCCCAGGTTGCGGGCTCAGTCCCTAGTGGGGGGGCTGTAGGAGGCAGCCAATCAATGGTTCTCTCTCATTGATGTTTCTATCTCTCTCTCCCTTCCTCTCTGAGATCAATAAAAATTTATTTATTTATTCTTAATATATTTTAATTGATTTTTTACAGAGAGGAAGGGAGAGGGAGAGAGAGAAACATCAATGAGAGAGAAACATCAATCAGCTGCCTCCTGCACACCTCCTAGTGGGGATGTGCCCGCAACCAAGGTACATGCCCTTGACCGGAATCAAACCTGGGACCCCTCAGTCCGCAGGCCGACGCTCTATCCACCAGTCAGGGCTAAAAAATATATTTTTATTGCCCTAGAAGGTTTGACTAAGTGGATAGAGCATCGGCCTGCGGACTGAGGGGTACCAGGTTCGATTCCGGTCAAGGGCATGTACCTTGGTTGCGGGCACATGTGCAAGAGGCAGTTGATTGATGTTTCTCTCTCATCGATGTTTCTAACTCTCTATCCCTCTCCCTTCCTCTCTGTAAAAAATCAATAAAATATATTTTAAATATATATATATATATATATATATATATATTTAAAAAAAGAAGAAGAAGTCAGTAAACTAGTAGAAAAATTGGCATTTTCTGAGGATAAGATTTGAATACCCAATAACCAAATAAAACAGGGCTCAAATCTCCATAACATTTAGATTAATCACAGAACACATCATACCTGGATATTTTTAAGAATTTCAAGTGAAAGATTGATTTTTAGTGAATATGTGGTGTGATGGAAATACACATAGTGTTTTTGTTGTTGTATAAATTTATACACTGGAAAACTTCTTCCATTCCCCATCATCTGCTAAAGCTGAAAATCTGTGCCACCTGTTAAAGAGAAATTCCTTTGTTATTAAGAATGGGAACCACAAAATTCAGAATAATGGTTACTCTGAAGTTGGAGATAACGAGTGAGGTAAATAATATTTTGAAGTTATGAGAAACAATCTGTTTCATAAACTGGTTAGTGGATACAGGTGGCACTAACTGTGCAAGGCACAATGATTTCCCCAAAATTCCCACCTTCTAATCCCAGGAACCTGTGAATATTTTATGTAACATGATAACATGGGCTTCTCAAACATAACTGAGGTTAAGGGTTTTTAAATAGAGAGATTATACTGTATGATCTCAATGAACCAAATCTAATGACATAAGCCCTCAAGAGCAGGTAATTTATTTATTTTTTATTGGGAGACAAACAGATGTTGCAGGAGGGAACTCAAAATGTGGGTGGGCCCCCACCTGCCTTTGCTGGAGGGGCCACATGGAGAGCATGAGAAGAGAGGCAGACAGCCTCCAGGAGCAGAGAGAAGGCCTTGGCTGACAGCCTGCAAGAAAAGGGAGACCTTTGCCCTGCATCTGCAAGGAACTGAAGTTGGCCATTCATCTGAATGAGATAGGCGGCAAATTCAATCCCAGGGCCTCCAGAGAGGAACACAGTTCAGCCAATGCCATAATTTTGACCTTGTGAAATTTTAAGCAGTGGAATCAACTCATATATGCTGTAATAACACTTCTGACCTGCAGAACTATGAGATGATCGATGGGTGTTATTTTAAGCCATTCTATGTACGCTAATTTGTTAAGGCTGCAATGACAAACAAATACATTAGTATTTTATGTTACACATATATTTAAACAATTATGATATTGTGGTCACTGTTTTATAAAACAAAACAAAAAGTCAAAAAATGTACTAAAACCCAAATTTGTAAAATGTTAAATTTTCTTCTATATGTTTGTGTCACTGCAAAAATTAGAATTCCAATTTTCTATTACAGAAATTTTAAAATAATGTTATATATTAATATTAGTGATAAGTCAACATTTTTGCTCAAAGGAAATTCATGGCCTATGGCTACCAGAATTAAATCATTTGTAGCCCAGCCAGTGTGACTCAGTGGTTGAGTGACGGCCCAAGAACCAGGGATCACAGTTGATTCCCAGTCAGGACGCACGGCTGGGTTCTGGACTCAATCCCCAGTAGAGGGCAGGCAGGAGCAGTCTATTAATGATTCTCATCATTGATGTTTTGATCACTCTTTCCCTCTGCCTTCCTCTCTGAAATCAATAAAAACATAATTATTTCAAAAATCCTTTGCTGTATAGTGGTTACTTGAAGAAGGTTTTGAATAAACTAGTTTCAGGTTCTCGTCCACTTCATATTATTTTTGTACTATGTATGCTTTTGTTACAAAGGACAAAGTGGGTGTAATTGTAACATTTCTCAGTCTAACTTGAATGTACTTTGACTCAAGCAATGATAGTTATCCTTACCTACTAAATTTATTGACAATATTGCCGGGGTCCAGCCCCAGGGGTCCAGGGGTTCCCAAAGGTGTGGACGGAGTCGACGAAGAATGTTTTACACGGAGACAGCGTTCAGAACTCTCTAGCTCTCCTCCTTAGTCTCTGTGGATCTTCCTGTGCCTGGCTGAGGCCACAGAGAAAGATCCCAAGGCAAACTGAGCCTTTATTTCATAGTCAGAGGTAAACAAGGTAGTGGTTACCAAAGTTACACTGTTCTTGTGAGTTTCACTTGTTTACACTGTTCTTGTGAGTTTCACTTGTTTTTGTTCTTGTTCTTGCTGCACTTCCCTCAGCCCATTAGCTTCCCAGGTAAGATCTAGGGAGCATCATAAGGTCAAGCCTAAATATGCTTAAGAGGATTGTGCCCTCTAAGCTGGGACTTGTTTGTGACTTTGCCAACAGGTCAGTCTGAGGTTTAATCCTATATCGGCTCCCCACACAATATATTTTTCTATTTTGCATGGTTTTACTGTGTATGCAATGTAAAAGTTTGTTAGGGGTGGACAAACAATGGCCCATGAGCCAAATTTGGCCTGCCACCTATTTTTATAAGTAAAATTTTATTGAAACACAAAATCCATTGATTTATTTATTGTGTATGGCTGCTTTCATGCTACAATAGACAAACAGTTGCAACAGAAACTACATGGGACACGAATCCTAAATTATTTGTTATTTGTCTCTTTACATAAAAGTTTGCCAAGCCCTTATTTAAGGAAGCATATAAGTGATATTTTCATGGTGTAAAAGTCTACCAAAGACCAATTAGGTATTATCAATTATATAAAAAATAACACAACCTATTATGTTTCTTTTTTAAATTATTTTTAAATCACAGTTGACAAACAATATTATATTGTTTCAGGTGTACAACACAGTGATTATACATTTATATACCATATGAAGTGATCACCATTGTCAGTCTAGTACCATCTGGCACCATTCATAGTTATTACAATATTAGTTACTATATTCCCTACATCCTTTTGACTACATTCATATCATGCAGTTTGTACTTCTTAATCCCCTTCATCTTTTTCACCCTTCCACTAATCCCCCCACATTCTTCTCCCTGGCAACCATCACTTTTTTTCTCTGTAGCTATGAGTTTGTTTCTGTTTTGTTTTATTTTTTCATTTGTTTTTTAGATTTCACATATAAGTGAAATTTGTCTTTCTCTGTGTAACTTATTTCACTTATCATAATGCCATCTAGGTCCATCCATGTTATTGCAAATGGCAACATTTTATTCCTCTTATAGCTGAGTAATATTCCATTGTGTGTGTGTATCTATAAATATATATCACACATTCTTCATCCATTCATCTGTCAATGTTCACCTAGGTTGCTTCCACATCTTGGCTATCCTATATAATAAAAGAGTAATACGCAAATGGACCAAACGACTGGTCACTCTGATGTGCACTGACCACCAGAGGGCAGACGCTCAACACAGGAGCTGCCCCCTGGTGGTCAGTGCGCTCCCATAGGGAGAGCACCACTCAGCCAGAAGCTGGGCTCACGGCTGATGAGCGCAGTGGCAGTTGCAGGAGCCTCTCCCGCCTCCACGGCAGCACTAAGGATGTCCGACTGCCGGCCTAGGCCTGCTCCTGTCAGTCAGACATCCCCCAAGGACTCCCAGACTGCGAGAGGGCACAAGCCAGGCTGAGGGACCCCCTGCATGCATGAATTTCATGCGCCGGGACTCTAGCTGTAAATAATGTTGCAATGAACATGGAAGTGTATCTAAACTTTCAAATTAGTGTTCTTGATTTCTTCTGATAAATACCCAGAGTGGAATTCTGGCTCATAGGGTAGTTCTATTTTTTTAAATATATTTTTATTAATTTCAGAGAGGAAGGGAGAGGGAGAGATAGAAACATAAATTCTGAGGGAAAATCACTGATGGTCTGTCTTCTGCACACCCCACACTGGGGAGGAAGCCTGCAACCCAGGCATGTGCCCTGACTGGGAATCAAACCTTGACCTCCTGGTTCATAGGTCAACACTCAATCAGTAAGCCATGCTGGCCAGGCGGCAGTTCTAGTTTTAATTTTTTGAAGAATCTTTATACTGTATTCCATAGTGGCTGCACCAGTTTACAGAGTCATCAACAGTGGATTAGGGTTCCTTTTTCTCCATGTCCTCACCTACACTTATTCTTTGCTGGCTTTTTTTTTTTTTTTTTTTTTAGTATATTTCTATTGATTTCAGAGAGGAAGGGAGAGGGAGAGAGAGAAATATCAGTGATGAGCGAGAATCATTGATTGGCTGCCTCCTGCATGCCTCCTACTTGAGATTAAGCCTGGAACCCGGGCATGTGCCCTGACCAGTAATTGAACCCCAACCCCCTGGTTTGTAGGTTGATGCTCAACCACTGAGCCACACTGGCCAGGCAATTTTACTATCTTTTTTTATAGTAGCTATTCTAAAGTTGTGAGGTGATACCTCAATATGGCTTTGATTTGCATTTCCCTGATGATTAGTGATGATGAGCATCTTTTCATGTGTCTGTTGGCTATCTCTACATCCACTTTGAAAAATACATAATTATAAAATATGTCCAGAGATTTTTTTAAAGCTCTTTTAACTGAAAGAGACAGCCTGTCAAAGAAAGCATGTGGAATAAAGAATGTGGAAATTTATGTGTGAATATATACAAGTACCTAGAAAGTATTGCATAAAGGCCAACATTCCCTAGAATTTCCTTTTTCTTTATATTTCCAGTCTTGTAAGAACACTCCCCCCCCACACACACACTTTTTTTAAAACAAATTACTGGCCCTTTGTTTCATTATTAGCTGTTTCAATTACAGATAAGGATGGCTAGTTTTTCTCCATAAAATAAACTTTAAAATGAAGCAATTAAAATTTTAAAAATATGTATGTTTACCCTTTAGGGTATGAAACAAAAAAGTAATTTGTAGCATATTTTTGTTCATAGTGTTAGAATTTGAAATCATGAATTGATTTCTCTACAGTACAAAAAGAAAGTGAAGGTTGAAATTGAACCCTATTCTAAAAGAAGTATAATCAGATAAAGTTAATGTTCCAAACAAGATCTATATGTTCTATTTCTAATTTCCAATCTTCATAGAGCTTCTAAATCTTTTCTGACTCTTGGCATAGATTTCATCATCAATCTCCCTGGAAAGTGATTTAAAATGAATTCATTATATGACTTATTTATATAATAATTGAGCGAGGGAAGCCTCCAAAACTTAGTATGTAATAAGACTTATAGTATGTATAATTAGAATTTTATATATACACTAGAGGCCCGATGCACGAAGATTCATGCAAGAATGGGCCTTCCTCCTCAAACAGACTGTCAAACTGCAGCGGGAAGGCCGGGGAGGGTAGAGGGGCAGAACGGGGCGGGGGGGGGGGGGGTTAGAGATCAACCGAAAGACTTATATGCATACATATAAGCATAACCAATGGACATAAGACACTGGGGGTAGGGGAGGCCAGGGGATTGTCAAGGGTGGCGGGGGGGGGGGGGGGAAGGAAACATATGTAATACCCTTTGTAATACTTTAAGCAATAAAACTAAAAAAAAAAAAAAAAGAATGGGCCTTCCTTTCCCTGGCTGCCAGCACCATCTCTGCTCTGGCCGGAGCCTCCTTTCTGCCTTCCCATGCTGCCCAGAGGCCCCCGGCCACTAGGCACCTGTATATGCAAATTAACCAGCCATCTTTGCTGTGTTAATTTGCATACTCCTGATTGGCTGGTGGGTGTCATGAAGGTACAGTCAATTTGCATCTTTCTCTTTTATTAGTGTAGATTTTTTTCAAGAGTCATCAGCATTTGGAGAAATGCACTTAATAAAATATGTATTGCCCTAGCTAGCTTGGCTCAGTGAATAAAGCATCATCCTACGGACTGAAGGTCCCAGGTTCGATTCCAGCCAAGAGCACATGCCCAGGTTGTGGGTTCAATCCCCAGTAGGGGGCATGCATGAGGCAGCCGATCAATGATTCTCTCTCATCAATGACTCTCTCTTATCATTGATGCTTCTATCTCTCTCTCTCCTTCTCCCTTCCTCTATGAAATCAATAAAGAAATAATAAATAAATAAATAAATAAATAAAAATATGTATTATGCCCGTATGAGTTTTAATGTCTTTTCTCTGCTAAAAGTGAATATATATATATATATATATATATATATATATATATATATATATATTGATAGATTTTTCTTTCCTATAAAGGAACACTAAATTGTAATATGGTCTTTAAATATTCACCCCTGTAATGTTTTGTTGTGTGGTTTTTTTTAACTCTCCACAGGAAAATCATATAAGGAGGGCATGGGCATATGTAAGCAGGGGTCTTGTCGGTGTAATCAAAATAGTGGTTTCTAAAGTTTGTGATGAAGGCAGAAATGGTTTGGTGGGAGAAGAGGGAGAGTAGAACATTTTACTCTGGAAAACTTGAAAGTCAATTTTTTTTCCTTTTGTTCTTAAAACTGTGACTTAGTGTTTTATTCTTGCATGAGGTTAAAATAAGAGTATTTTCATAGTTAGGAACACAGTGTCTTTCCAAAAACAATATTATAAAGGGAGTAAACTAAGGAGGGAAGGACCAATAAAATTCTTTTATTTGTTCAATATGCAGTAAACACTTATCAAAATGCTGGGTACTGCCACTTCTTGGAATGGGTGTAGTGTACCATTTGCAATCTATGAGTCATCTGAAGCAAGTAAGGCTGCATGTTCTCATAGCAGCTTAGCAATTCTGCCAAGCAGAAAATCTGGAATCAGCCCTGGTTGAGGACTTGTATTCATTGCTGGAGAAGCATTATAACTTCCCGGAAAAGGACAGTTGAATTGACAACTGTGCCTATGTGCCTGAGACAACTGGATCAAATAAGATAGTGAAATGGCTCTGAATCTAAATGTCTTCATCTGTAAAACAGGAAAACATTTTTTCTCCCAAGAAGATACTGTGAGCTTTTGGTTGTGAAGCTGTTGTAGCATCATGGCTGACTATGTGTACTATTAGACATTGTTCTTTAAACTGAAAGGAAATGCACATGTGTTTTAAGTATTAACTAAGTCTGAAATGTTTAGTAAGATTATCCTTACACGGACAACAGGGGGGTGAGGGCATGAACGGGGGGATAGGGGGTCACGTGGGGATAAGGACACATATGTAATATCTCCATCAATAAAAAATATATTTAAAAAATAAAATAAAAGATTATACTTGTTCAAAGAAAGTGCTAGGCATTGAGAATACAGAAATAAACGAGGCATACTCTCTCCAGCAGATGGAGAGCACCTACATTATGAAATATGTTCGGTATGTAG